>NC_064007.1:10000-656060 GCF_932276165.1 Plutella xylostella | reverse complement strand
GTATATAATAGTATGTACCTACAGGCCACCTACTGGTGATTTTATTACCTTTGAGACTGTCATGGAGGATGTTCTAAGGTTAGCTTCCAATAGTAAAAAGGAAGTAATAGTGTGTGGTGACTTTAATGTTGACCTATTAGGTGACTCTCCTAATAGGTCGAAATTGTTGTTACTTTTTAAATCATTTAATCTTTTTAATGTTTTTCTGGAACCAACTAGAATTACACCCACGTCAGCCACTTGTCTAGATAACATATTCTGTAACTGTGAGTTTAAAGACAGTAGTGTGATTAATTGTCTGAGGTCAGACCACAGTGGGCAGACCATTACCTTAGTAAACACTGACAAGACAAATAAAACTAAGGTGAGATGCAGACCGATTACTACAAAGAAAATTGACAATTACTTGAAGAAACTAGACGAAAAACTTCCGAATGTTAAATTAGATTGCAATTCTAATGAGATGTATAGTAACTTGTTTAAGATAATAGCTGATGAGTTTGAGAGTAATTTTGAAACGAAGGAAGTTTTGATTGACAATAAAATTAAATTTTGTGACTGGGCTACAGAGGGTATTCGCAAAAGCAGGGCGACATTATATGATCTGTATGAGATGAAAACATTCATACTCCGACCTGACTTTCAATCTTATGTGAAGAAATATAGCAAGATGTATAAATGTGTCTGTCACTGTGCGAAGACAATTTTTATTAATAACAAGATTAAAGACTCTGCTAACAAATCTAAGGCCGTTTGGACTATTATTAATAACGAAACGGGGAAGAATCGAACACGCGAGACAAATTTATCTTTGAAGGTAGGCAATGACATTATAACATCGAATGATGCGGTGGCGAGGGTCTTTGAAGAGTTTTTTACGAACATTCCTTTAGAGACTACGTGTAACCTGGATTCTTCGGCTGCAGCAGCTGAAACCCTGACGAAGGAGAACGCACCTTCAACCGATAAGGAATTTAAATTCAGATATATTAATACATTAACTATTATAAAAACATTTAAGTCATTAAATATGAAGAAAACTGAAGACTTGTGGGGAATGTCAGTTAAATTTGTTCTTTCTATTATTAATAAAATCGCCCCAATTTTGGCTAACATCTTTAATAAATGTATCGCTGAAGGTGTGTTCCCAGATCTTATGAAATTTAGTAAAACTATACCTCTGTTCAAAAGTGGGGATATGGAGGACCCTGCAAATTTCAGGCCTGTCTCGGTTCTTCCAGTTTTGAGTAAAATATTTGAGAGGGTCATACTCAGTCAGATGCTTTTGCATTTCAATGATGCTCGATTGTTTCATAGCCAGCAGTATGGTTTTACAAAAGGCAAATCAACAGCCGATGCCGGTACTGCGTTGATTAAGCACATATTTGACGCCTGGGAAGACCATCACGATGCTATTGGAGTCTTCTGTGATCTGTCTAAGGCGTTTGATTGTGTAGACCATCAGACTTTAATTTCGAAACTTAGATACTATGGAATAGGAGGAAAGGCTTTAGATTTGATATCTTCATATTTAGACAAGAGACAACAAAGCGTGTTTTGAAACTATACAAGGCCAGAACGCACCCATAGTGTACTAGCACTGTATAGTTTCAAGTGAAAAAAAAAAAAATTTTACTTGAAAATATACACGATTTGTGCGTACTAATCGCGTATACTTTCAAGTTGGGATTTTCTGAATCGTTCTTGAAAATATACAATGCTATTACGCACATTGCTTGATTGGCGTACTTGTCGCATATAATTTATACCTACATGCTGATTCTGATTTACTAAACTATTTCGGTGAATGTACATGACTACAATTTACTTGTTCTGCCTGTCATACCTATAGAATGTTAATAAATAAGGATGAACAAGCTCTAATTTGATTGATAAATTGATATTTATAGCAATCATACTTGCAAGTAAGAATACTAATATCTTATTGTTTATATGAATTAAGAGTACTTAATACCTACTACACACACGAGCAATGAAAAAGTTCCAGTGACGATAGCTCCTGAACGGAAAAGACTAGCTTAATGACGCCGTCGGCAATATTAAGGAACATTTAAAAGCGCATCAAAATATTATTATAACCAACTATAAACGTAAATATTGATCAAATTCTAAATTAAATGTTTTAAAAAATTGGGGTCGTTTGGTGCTGACTTTTTGCTACTTGGACTTATTCATTGCTCGTGAGTATAGTAGGTATTACCCTATAGACCTATTACAGACATATTTTTCATCAAGTTTTGAATTCACCGTAATTATCTTTTATTATTTGTTATACACCCTCTACTGAGATAATTTTTCCTATTTACAACAGTTCTACAGTTTAATTTAAATCAATTTACTTTATATGTACGATGTAAACAAAAAATACTTTACGAAAACAATGCCAAGTGCGGAATGATGATGCAATGTTTAGAAAGCAATAGACTTATTACTATTTCGCATGAAAGAAAGAGAGAGCAACAATTCAAAAGAGCTACCTGGTAACTAATCACGTATAGTTTCAAGTGCTCGCATTGCCGCTTGGCACTTGAAAATATACACGATTACTACGCAGTGGTAACTGCTGCAGTATATTTTCAAGCCATAATTTTGGCCCAACTTACTTGAAAATATACGCGATTAGTGCGTAATGGCCTTGTATACTTTCAAGTAAATCATGGCACCATTTCAATTTGAAAATATACGCGAGCAGTCCCAACCTCTGCGTTCTGGCCTTGTATAGTTTCAAAACACGCGACAACAAAGGGTCGATATTAACAATACTAAATCACAGGGGGCTCATGTAAAAATAGGCGTCCCTCAAGGATCTATTCTAGGACCATTTTTATTCCTCATTTATATTAATGACTTGCCTTTTATGGTTGAAAAATTGACTAATATAGTTTTATTTGCTGACGATACTTCTTTGCTTTTTAAAGTTAAAAGAAGAGAAAATAATTTTAATGAAATTAATTCAATTCTATCTGACATACACGATTGGTTTACCGTTAATAATCTTCTATTGAATTCTAAGAAAACGAAATGTATTAAATTTACACTGCCGAATGTTAGACAATGCGATACTAACATTATTCTAGATGGGAATAAATTGGACCTAGTTAATGATACTGTCTTTCTTGGGATGACTATAGATTCAAAGTTACAGTGGGGACCTCACATTGAAAAATTGTCTGGAAGGTTGAGCTCCGCAGCTTTTGCTGTACGGAAAATTAGACAGCTGACCGACGTTGAAACCGCCAGATTAGTTTACTTTAGTTATTTCCACAGCTTATTATCGTATGGCATTTTGCTTTGGGGTAGAGCAGCTGATATTGAAACTATATTTGTATTACAGAAAAGAGCCATCCGCTCTATATACAAACTTGGTTCCAGGGATTCATTGAGAGAACTATTTAAAGAAATTAACATCCTTACAGTTCCATGTCAGTTCATTTTTTCCAATTTAATGTATGTACGAAAGAATATTTCAACTTTTGATACAATTGGCAGTAATCATGACATTAATACTAGGAACAAGCATAAGCTGGCTTTTCCAGCGATGCGTCTGGCGAAAGTTAATAAATCGTTTTTAGGGTACTGTATTAGATTTTATAATAAGCTTCCAGCAGAAGTTGCTCAAATGCCAGAGAATAAGTTTAAGTGTTACATTAAAGAGAAACTCAGTAAAAAAGCTTATTATAAAATTGATGATTACTTAGAGGACGTTAATGCATGGCTGTGATAAGTAGTTAGCTCTGCTCATATTATTATAATAATAATTATTAAGCTTATATGTATTGTATACCAACTAGTTTTAAGTCTTTTTTTGAAAAGATGGCTCAGGAGTTTCTTGCCTCCGTTCTTCTCCTTAGACAGAAAGAGCCCCCCCTTATCCGAACGGAGAGTAATTTGTAAAAATTGACGTTCATCAGAAAATTTTATATTTGTACGATGAATAAAAAAATTTGAGTTTGAGTTTGAGTTTATGTATTGTACCTATGCAATATGCAAAAAGACCAACTGTATGTAGAGAATGCCTATTTAAATTCAAACCATTTATGCGTTATTGGCTGTCAATATTAATAAAGGAACGTTATTGTTCAGAGTAATGATCGCCAATTACAGTTGCAAGACTTTAGTTAAGTAGACTATACAGAAGGGTGCTACTTATTTAATGTCCTTCTTAATTAGGTGCTTTGGCACTTGACTCCAGCCATGTTGGTGTTTCTGAACATATTATTTTGTGGAAGTATAACAAAGTATGTAACTTTGTTTGACAACAGATGGCGCTGTTAATATTACGGTGGCGCCACCATACTGTAAAAAATATAATATAATTTTACGGTTTTGCACAACTTGGCAGCGGTTGCCGCTAGTGTTTATTATTATACTCTATTTCTGTTCGTCTATTTTGCATAGCGCATGCGCAAGTTCAAGGAGCTTCTTTGATCGGAAGAAAGGACAATGGCTTGCTTTCAGGTTCAGGGATTTGGGTATTGATACATCAAAAGGTACTACATTTTTTTTAGTAATACACCAAGATGAAGATTGAAAATATGGCATATAATCTACTAATAACACATAGACACGAATTTTGATACTTTGTAATCTTGCCTTATAAATACCAAAATGAGTTCTAATTTAATTTACTTATCTAACTGATATTTAAACTTACCAAGTACTTAGTACTAAGCTGAGTAATATCTGCTCGCATATTACGAATCAATTACTATCAATTACCGTGTTACAGCAGTAACGGTTGCTAACTTCTTACTCTAAGTGGTGTCACACGTACAGAATCTCAAGTTTTTCGTTATTTTTTTGTAATGTTCAAGCTAAAAAGAAAGACTATAGTGCCACTCAGTCCTGTAAAAAAACTTGGTTTTGTTTAAGTTTGAGTAAAATGTGCTACTGCAATTCAAACCTAAAGTATCGATGATTGGAGCATTCACCTTATTTCTACAAAATGCCAAATCCATTCGGAATCAAAGGAATAAGCTGATAAAAAAAACAGCATAAACCTGACTATAAGGCTTCAGATTATACATAATGAAAATGCAAACGAAATGTCCGATAAGGTTTTTTATCAGTTGGTGCGGTGGCATTGGTGATTCCAAAATAAACATAAACCAAACTATGGTTATGAATTAATTCATCTTAGCTTCTAAGAATATGGAAAAAGTATTGAAATAATCTAGTCAGCTAGGCGGTCACGATTTTAATAAGTTCAACTTGTTTTCAACGTTTGCATTCGAATCCGGGACCTTCGGCACTACAACCAGGACTTTGGCCAGTTGTAAACATAAATTACAACACAATAGACAAAAAATTGTCCTCTAGTTATTCAAAGCAAGCACAAGTCGCTTATATATTGTCCACTTATCAGTATTTACTAAGCACTTTTGAACATTATCATCTGGGTGACGCTGAAACTCTTTTGTGAAACATTTAATTTACACAGCAAATATTATTGTAGGTACTCTGATCTGATTCGAAAATCTCTTGCCTTTCACGCTTTTCCTGCATGTTAAAAATGGTGGGTGGATATCATTTATCTATTGCTTCACTGATTTCATTTATATTAAGAAAAATAAATGATTTCTCCATTTAATTTTTTTGTTTCCCAGAATGTATACGTGGATATCTCTTGCATCTCTTCTATAATAGTTTCAATCTAAATCAGCCAGCACGGTCGTGATTGGTGGCTTCGTGTGTCGGTCCGGTCATACTAAATTTATTAAACGATGAATGAATTATGTGATCATATGACTTTGCTGATACAGCCATTTACGAATTTATATAGATGATGAGTTTACTCAAATATATTGAAGTAAAGGTGTTAAATTCATACAAGCTGTCATTTTCAATAGCATTTAATTGAGATAGGGTATTAATTTCTGTCATTCAGTTTAAAACTAAACAATTCTAAATGAAACTGGATGTAAAATGTCATATAGCATCGGTCCTAGATTGCAACCTTGTAGTACACTTAACGCATATTGGCATATCTGTGCAAAACATCACATATTAAACCATAATAAAACATTGATATCGATTCTGAAGGCAGAAATTTTAAATTTAGCGATGTCAAAACCTTAATTTCTTTGTTTAAAATTCGACTCTATGATTATTTCCGTAAATGTCATTTTATGGTAGCATTTTTTTTAGTTTGACAGCGTTAAAATTAGAATTTCTGCCTTCAGAATCAACATCATTGAATAACCATAGTAACCCTGTACAAATGGGATTTTAATAACCGTAGGGTAATAGTAAACCCATATTCTCCAAAACCAGTTCCTGAAACCAGAGGAAGATAAAGAATTCTCTACCTATGTCAAAAATCAATGTGGTACGTTGAGTGAGATCCATAGTCTCTTGCTTAAATACTCTGGAAGATATGCATCGATTTTAGTAAATATCTTCTGATACGGTAGCAGTTTGGAGTCTGGTCACAATTTACTTAGATAAGAAGCCGTACCTCATTATTCTTGAAAGATCGTCATTCTCTTAGGTATGATAGTACCCACATAAGTGACTAGTATCAGAGAAATTATTGTGTATTCAAGATTACCAGTCAATGTACCAAAGGTTACTTGGTTCTTCGTGCTTCAACCATTATGAGAACCCACGTGATAGGTAGCAAAAACGAGGTCAATAACTCCTAGGTACTGATCCCACCAACTGATCAAACATAAATGAAAGTCTTCTATACCCTGTGTCCTGTGTACCGAAACATTATAGGCATTTAAAAGTCGTAATATAAGTATTATAGTACAAATAAAATCAACTAAATTTTATTAGTTGTTATGTTCTGTTGATTACAAAATCGATTTATTTTTATATTGATCTGAATTGAAGTTACGTTTAAAACTCACTCAGCTACGAAACCTTAAAAGTATATTATGTAGATTAAGGCTGCATTAACTCCAATGACGAAAGGTATTTTGTATAGTAAATAATACTATTTCCAAAAAAAGCCTATGTAGAGATCAGTCATATTTAGGGTCTATCACCCTACGTATAAGAGAATATTATGTAATTATAACGAATATGTAGGTACTAACTAACTGTTAATAAAACAAAAAAGAATAATTTAATAATTTTATCTACCTACACTATACCATATCAACATCGTTAATTGGCGGGAAAAACAGCTTCATAAACAATAAAGTTTCGGCCATGTACCTACCTCTTTATAGAGAGATATAATGCATGTTTTAATATTAATATAGATACATAATAATCTCTTCTTTTCTTTGTTTTTGTTTGTTGTGAATGCTGAGGAAGAGGCAGTACAGAGAGAAAGGGAACCTGCATGACCACTCTAGGTGTTAGAGACTGTAGTTAACAGGTTTAAGGAGAAGATCAAAATGGACGGTGAGCAGTTGTGCCAAGTCAATTTACAAGGTCGCGGGCGCATAGGAGAAATTGTTCCTTGTGTTTGTGCCAAAAATATTACTTCGCTACGTGTATGATGTGTAGACTGTGCAGACATTCTTATAAGTTTCTTATAAGAGGCGCTTACCTTTCTGTGATTGGCACAGTTTTCGATTTCAACTCGTAGAACATGAAGTCTTGCTGCTGCTGAGCTGTCGCCAGCTCCTCCAGACACTTTTGATCCAAGTTGAAATCGTTCGAGAGGAGAGAGGCGAGATCGAATCCCATATCGATCCCTGATTCATCCATATTGGCCCAAAACACAAACACACACTTTCACTAACAATTTGATTTAAACAAAACACTATAGGAATCACATGAGGAAATTAGAAAGTTACTGTTTACAAAATAATTTCGCGAGCATCATCCTCCCTGCTGCCTATCTCTACTTGTTGGTGTTATACATACATACCTACACAGACAGATTCTAGTTATGTGTATGTATTTACCACATGTTTTGTGATAAATATAATACTGCCAATGTAAAACGAATGTTCGTGTTTGTGTCTTGTTGAAAGTTTTATTCCCCTTTTTTAGTCGTATTATTAGGAAAATCATTTATCGAAATTGGCAACACTTTTTCTTGTTTGTAGAGATTTTGGAAGTTCATCATCATTGCATTTAGGGTATGTATTAATTTTTTTACACTCTCGTCATTTATCACTTTTTCAAATAGAACCAAGTTGTAGAATAGATTATCAAATTAAAAGCGTTTTATAAAATTTATAGCGTATTTGAGTTGTATAATATGACAACTAGCAACTCGTCAAATCACTTGACTTTTTGCGTACGTTCGTAAACTATGATTTGGTTACCTTATATTTTGCCAGTTAGTACATATTTACCAAATACCGTCACTCTTCACCAAATACTCATGACTTATCTTGGGAAGTTATTAATATTTTAAAAGCTGCTAAATCCAACACATATACATACTGATAATAATATTATTATGATGTTATTGCTTTTTGCAGTGGTTTCGGAATGAATTCTTGAATGTCTAAGTTTAGTGTTGTCAGACTAAATAAGTAACTGCCTTTGTATTTATTATTTTCGGGCGAGTTTTATTGGAAAATTAAATACACTATCACTGATATTATTTAACAGCTGTTTACCTACGTACCTCGGTGTTTTTTTCTTTTCTTATATTTTTATCGTCTGAATCACATCGTGATCGTGTCTTGTCGTATTTTGTTGGCAACTGTTGCAACACTGAACTGTTGGCAACACAAAAAATTCCGGTTCAGATTCACGATTTCAATAATTTTGTTATTTACATAAAACAAAGGGAAATCCCGTCTAGTTTTGTGAAAAAGCTTTATTAAACTACAAACATGTCCAAGGCACACCCCCCAGAATTGAAAAAGTAAGTTTCAAACGCATAACAACAACAAAACATGGTATACAAACTACGCGTCCTTTGCACGCCATTTCCTAACCTTCAAATCTTTTGTTTTCGTCAGTAAAACAACAAATATACACAACCATTCCGCCCCGACCGAACATCCACACCATTGCCTCATTATTTTAATCCAACCCTGCCAATTTAACCCCCAACAATCCTTACAATAACTCATAATCCATCATCATGCCTAAACTTCAGGTTCATGGACAAAAAGCTGTCGATCAAGTTGAACGCGGGGCGCGCGGTGACGGGCGTGCTGCGCGGCTTCGACCCCTTCATGAACCTGGTGCTGGACGAGTCCGTCGAGGAGTGCAAGGACGGCCAGAGGAACAACATTGGCATGGTTGTAAGTGGACCTTGAATGTAACATTAACAGATGAGCCGTAGTCTCATCCAGTATGTTTTTTTTTGGGTTTTTGCATTGATCTCATGGTAGGACAGTCTTATTTAACTTTGTAATGGGTGCAATTTTAGAAGTGAACAGATATTTTTCTGTCTGTGATTGCCTGCAACAGGATATCACTACAATATCCTGTTGCACGCAATCACAGACAGAAAACTAAGTGATAGGTAACTCAACTAGTCCCTTATGTATGACATGTAAGGAAGTAGATGAGATAGTTGAACATATTCTGTTAGCTTGTCCACCTACTACAGAAACAAGATTATCTATTCTTGGACCAACAGAGCGCCTATCTCAGCTATTGCAACACCCAGGCTTGCTACTCCAGTTTACTCGGGAGCTAGGCTAGCTGAGCTGAAATCAAGGGGATATGTACAAAGGTTACACTTGAGAGAGCCACGTACAGGAACTTTACCCCCTACCAGAATAGAATATGTACTAGATTCTCAATTATTGAACTTTTCAATAACAGAAATAATATTGCGCTATGGACTGTTGAGATGAAATTACTCAGTCAAGGATGCAATTAAATTTATTTAGCCACCAAGTGCAAACACCTAGGTTTGTTTTGGTACAATTACTGCTCCCATATTTGGATGCTTGTCAATACATGTTAAATGATCAGCGTTAAAGGAAAATAACACTGTCCTACATCCGGTTATTCATATTCTGTCTTACCAACCATTCACTTTGTAAATTTCCATATCAGAAATGTGAACACTGACACATTCATATGTTCAACTAGCCGGTTGTAAAATGATGGCTACTACTAAGTAGGACAAAGCTTTGGTTTGTTTATAGCAGTTTGCCTTAGCATGCCTAGCATTGACAAGACATGGCAATTTTTAGTGTATCTTGCGACCCATGCTAGGTATACAGAAAATAAAGATTATCAATTTTATAACTGGATTGCAATAGGTATTGTTAACTTCTGATATTTCCATACTTTACTGATCCATAACTGTGTGTTTGTTGCAGGTCATTCGAGGGAATAGCATAATCATGCTGGAATCATTAGATAGACTATAGTTTAAGTTTAATTTCTTAATTTAAGTTATATTTTTAAGTTAACTACCAAAAGGCAAGCCAAGATCTTTGTGTTTTACTACAATAACTTCAATAAATAAATACCTAAAATGTATATTTTTGTTTCATTTAATTGGCCCAGTTAGCAATATACTTTTTTCAACTAAATGAAAAAGGACAAGGCGAGAATAGTCACACAATGCTTATTTTGGTTGCTGTGAACGGCTGTTTGCCTTATGCCTTATGCATGCTGTGTTGTAAATTGTTTAGTGCCCTATCGTTATCCTTGTTCACAGTCCTTGTTCCTTGCATCAAGGGTACAGTACTTACAGCGTTATCAAGAATACGCCATAGGAAACATCTAAATCATTTTTTTCAGTCTGGAGTGGTATTGAGATGATTTTACAATGAATGAACCATAGAAATCAATTCAACAATGAACGGACCCTTTACTTCTGTCATTTCGATCATGAGATGACATCTGTCATATATGACACTGACAGTTGAAGGAAGTGACATTTCAATTTGTTGTGTTGTTGTGCAAGCTAAGCTTGTTAAATACAGTTTATTTTGGTTTTACTATGATTTATACATTTATCTATTAGTTAATTATGATACTGAAGTGACAAAGAACATTATGATATAGATTGACCTCATTATAATTAGTTTAACTCAATATTTACACTACTTAACGGTAAGGGAAACTTGTAACTTTTTTTGGTGTGTGTTCATGATTCATTCTGTATTTTTTAGCGAACAATAGAAATCGAACACCACTTCTGGCACGATAAATAACACTGTTAATGTTGAGTTCAATCGGAGTAATATTTGGGACAATAATTACATTGGCACAGAAGTTACTTTCAATAGTTAATTTATCAGAATGTGCCGTGTATCCTTGTAGTTTCGTATTCAAGTTGTGGGAATGTAGGTTGAATAACAATTAGCGAACAATCGCTGTACATTTAACTGGTTTTATTGCAATAGTTTTTTCATTTGTAGGTGTTTGTTTTGATTTGTGTCCTGGCTGTGAATAATGTTGACTACAAGACTATTTGTGACATTTGGATTGTGAGAGTGTGCTGAGTTTTGCTTTCAAACGGGACATTTTAACATGAGTAAGACTATACTGATATCCTCTTTGTGTAGAGATAACTTTAGTAGTTACTTGTGCATGTTTAGGAGAAATTCTGGGTGTTTGCTTTACTATATTCCTGTAATTTTGGTGTGTTACAGCAAAAAAAATAATTAGGATCCATCCATTGTGATATCTGTGGATACATATCTCATTAGTCTCATTACACTTATACTTTTTTCTACATTATCATGATTCACATTATGTAGGTACAAGTTGCTGGGTGTGGGCAATCTCTCTCTATCTCTTCTAGTTTAGATAACTAATAACACATGTTATAGTAATAAATAAACTCAGTTATGGTAGATTACAATTTTAGCAGATCATAAAATTTTTCTAGCAGTTGAAGTACCTATTCTGCATTAAGATTTATGATAATTATGCTGGAAATGAACCTTTTACAACCCAGCAACACAATAGATTTTTCACTGTGTCTTATTTCATACCATATCAAACAAATTTCAGTAAGTAAACTAGCTGGGAAGTCTTACGCTCCTCAGTTTATGAACAGCAGTGGATGATGAGCTTGCATCCTGTCACTTGACCCCGCAAACCCAAATTTGTAAATAGTGTCAGAAATCCAATTGAATGGATTGTAAACTGAGAATGTTTATTAATTTCCAAAATTATGTAGCACCGCTTCTTGCATGTATGTGTACATAATATATTATGTTAATGTATTGATGGTGAAGGATGTAGAAATGCGGAGGTCAGTGATCATTCAATGTTTTGCAGAGGATCAGTAATGGATCTATCAGTGTCTTAGATAGATTATTTTATAGGTGATTTTGGACTTTTGTATGAAGTCAGAGTGTTGTTTTGCTTCAGGGGAGGTCTATTTACAGCTTCGCTATTCTATTAGAAATTTTATGATGTGAAATCACATGGAATGACAATGTCCAACATCCCAGTCAAAAGTTTTCCAGAACATTTAACTATTCAAACCTCTTCTAATTTTCAGGGAAACAAATGAACATGAGTGACCCGCTAGACCCGCTGTCTCCGAGCCTCAACGGAAGCTCCTCGCAGCGACCGGGCTTCATGAGCAGAGTCCGGATGAGACTGAACCGCTCCAGCCCCGTGTCTACTTCTGGGGATGGTAAGCCCAATTACTTACTTCTTTTATACCATAAATAGAGGAGCAAAGAGGAAAGTCATAATGATATCTTTTATCATAACTACTACTCTTGAAGCTGACTGAACTAGGCTAACATAGACTCAATCATTATCAGAACTGCTGCCCCTAACATGACGCGAGAATTATAGGTATTTATGTAGGTACCTACTCTAATGTGATGAAAAGTCCACACAGGATTCCCATCAGCAATTTTGGATTAACCAATTTGTTATTTGATATACACCTCACGGTATTTAATAATTGGTAAGTATTTTTGTTCTCACACTACAAATTAAGTAACCACTGGTTTTATGTCTATCTTCGCCAAAGTATTCTACAAAAAAAGATGTAAACAAAACTCACACAACAAAGTAAACAAATAAATGAACTACTTAATTAAAATTATGCAACTAAAATGATTGCATATTTTTACACAGCATAATGGCTGCTGATACCCTATCAATGTCCAGGTTATTCAGTGCATTCTAGGTTAATAAACCGTAATTTAAAATAAATAATCTCCAAATAACCAGTTGCAAAGTATAAGTGGCGAAAGTGATACTCAAATATTAACGTTAAAATATTATATCGAAAACTTTTAATTGGGTGTAATTTAGTTTGTACTGTCTTTTCGGGTTTTGTGTAGTTTGTGATGTCTGCCTGTATTGAAAAATTCCCAAGTAAGTAAGTAAAATTTTTAACCGACAAAACTGCACAGTGCTATCGCAGACCTGACTGTTTTACATGCCCTTCCACTTAAGAGGCTGTTATAAAAACATCTACTGCTAATTTTGTGCTGTTTTAATGCTGAGTTGCATGAAGGAACATTTTATTATACAGGGTGTTCTTAACACCCGGTATTGTTTTATTTTATTATATTACTGTCAACTTTTTATCTATTGTTGCCTTGCTTTATGACAGTATACAGTGCAGTATGTGACTGATCCTTATTAGTAAACCAACCGAACATACACTACGTATGTCCTCAACCTTCCTCACTCGTCCTCATCCTTCCTCCCCCGTCCTCAGGCTACGTGGAGTTCGGCGAGTTCCGCGGCGCGGCGCCGGCGGCGCAGAAGGTGGGCACGTTCGCCGGCGTCTTCTGCCCCGTCGTGTTGTCCATGTTCCTCCATTGTTGCCGTGCTTAGACATAGTATACATTGCAGATACACAGCATACCGTCTTAGTTAATAGTTGCTTTGTGCAACTCGGCAAAAGACGAACAGTCTAGCGCCGCCGCCACCACAGTTAGTAAACCAACCAAAAATACACAGCCTATATAGCCGAACGGCCACTACCGGCTAAACTAATTTAATTCGTAAAGTTGAGCCAGTTTTACATACACTTACGCCACCGCAAACTACGCACTATATATGAAAAACTGGCTCACCTATGCGAACTAGCTTTGTTTAGCTTTCTGTGGACGCTCGGATTGATTGTCCTCAACATTCCTCACTCGTCCTCACCCTTCCTCCGCCGTCCTCAGGCTACGTGGAGTTCGGCGAGTTCCGCGTCTTGCTTTGACAGTAGACATTGCAGATACACAGATTTAAAGTCCAAAGTCCACATTAGTTTATAGTTCCTTTGTGCAAGTCGGCAAAAGACTCACAGTCTAGCCCCGCCACAATGAGGATCAGATCAGACACGACTTTTGTTAAGCATTTTGATCGATAGCAGTAAAAAAACATGACTTATGGTGAAAGAAATATCCAAATCGGACAAGAAATGACGAAGATACAGCGATTTTACTGTATATATGCGCCAAATGTGGAAAAATGGGATTTTTCCGTTAGGATGTGACTGATCCGTAGTAGTAAACCAACCGAAGATACACTAGGTATGTCCTCAACATTCCTCAACGTTCCTCCCTCGTCCCCAGGCTACGTGGAGTTCGGCGAGTTCCGCGGCGCGGCGCCGGCGGCGCAGAAGGTGGGCACGTTCGCCGGCGTCTTCTGTCCCGTCGTGCTCAGCATTTCCATCCATTGTTGATTAGATTGACAGTATACATTGCAGATACACAGATTTAAAGTCGAAAGCCTGCCTTAGTAAATAGTTTCATTGTGCAACTCGGCCAAAGACTGGCTTCGTCAAACAGGACGCGTTACTAGCGCACGTCAGAGCGCTAACTTATTGACGCCGCGCTGTGACGCTAAGAAGATGTGCTGTACTACTATAGTAAAATACGGTCAAATAGAGCGCCAGCGCTAGCGTTGCGTACCGATAGCGTTGGCGCTCTATTCACTAGTAACGCATCCTGTTTGACAACGCCCTAACAGTATAGCGCCGCTGCCACAAATAGTAAACCATCCCAAACTACACCCCGTCCTCAACATTCCTCAACATTCCTCGTCCTCAGGCTACGTGGAGTTCGGCGAGTTCCGCGGCGCGGCGCCGGCGGCGCAGAAGGTGGGCACGTTCGCCGGCGTCTTCTGTCCCGTCGTGCTCAGCATGTTCAGCGCGCTCGTGTTTATACGGATGGGTGAGTGAACAAGCTTTTATGTATGTATACATTTTATGCCTCTGGATGATTAAGGTACTCAGGACAACCAGAATGCCATTAAAGTTGCCTATTTTTGTTCTATAAGAAGAAAGAAGATAGAGTATAAGTGTGAAGATGATTTTGCCAAGAAGAGGCAAACAAATTTGGCCACGTTATATTTTATTAAGATAAATAAATCAACTGTGCTTCTGATCGTTTACTGCTACACATAGGTCTCTGAGGCTTCTCCCACCAACACATCGTGGACGAGTGCCCCTTGCGTCTGGCTCTTTAATTTAAAGCAAGAAAAATTATAATAATTACCTATTATCTTTCTTTCTCCTCATCCCCAGACTTATCAGGTAAAGCAACTTTTGGCCCATATGCCGCCTCTACCATATATTATATTCGAAATCTTTGCTTATACCATATCCTTATACCGATCTTTTGTACCACTTATCATTCTCTCTCATAATCCCCAGGCTACCTGGTAGGCAACGCCGGTCTGCTGGTGACTATACAACAGTTCGAACTAGCGTACCCCATAGTGGTGTTCACGGTGGCGTTATAACTATAATAATACTTTCTCTCTTCCCACCCCCAGGCTATCTGGTAGGCAACGCCGGCCTGCTAGTCACCCTGGCACAGTTCGCGCTGGCGTACCTCATAGTGCTGTTCACGGTGGCGTCCATCTGCGCCATCTCGACCAATGGCGCCGTGGAGGGCGGCGGCGTTTACTGTATCCTTTGTTATTATTATTTATGGCTTAAATGTATAATATAAGTGTATAAATTATGATTAAGGTATGTAAATTATACAGGTTGTTGTAAAAGTAAGACGGAAGGGGCTGGTAAAGTTACGAAATACGTTACAAGGTGTTGCATACTACATGCTAAGAAGAGGTGACGCAAGGGTTTAATCTGAACACCCTGTATCTTTTATATGTATCATCATTCATTATATATGATACAATCTTCAGCTGTTGCCTGCTAGATTAAAAGTTTTCCCCTAAGAATTTTGGGATAAAAAGTAGCCTATAGGTTAATCGAGGATGTCAGCTTCCTACATACCGAATTTCATAAAATCAGATTCAGCCTTTTACCTATAACAGAGTAAAAAACATCCATCCATCCGTACAACAAAGTCATCGTTTATAACATTTGTATGATTTTTATGTGATTACCTTACATTGCAATCTCAGTCATGATCAGCCGCACTCTAGGTCCAGAGTTCGGTGGCGCGATCGGCACTCTGTTCTTCTTTGCAAATGTGGTGTCTAGCGCCCTCTGCATATCCGCCTGCACTGAGGCGCTGGTGGAGAACTTTGGACCTTCCGGTGAGTGGGATATCGTTTATGGGTCCCCGAGCCGTCAAGCACGTAGACTTGTCAAGCCGACTTGATCGTCTCGCGGACCCATTACATTAATATTAATGTAAGTGATACTGTCATTGCCAATAATCGCTTACTGCTGGAAATGAGCTCCTAATGAGTGCCAGAATAATGTGTTCTCGGCCTTCCTCATTCAGCCACTACCGGCTGACTGTCTAAAGACGTCGATCTGGAAAAAAAGAGTTCATCCCACGGTACGTTTTCCCGTTCGTGGTCTCGGACAACGTCACTTTGGCTTGTATATTTAAATTATTGAACATGTCTATTCGTCGTCATAATACAAAACAAACAAGGACAAAGAGCTATATGAAAATTTCTACATAATGTCTGAATAACAATGCTACTTTACCAGTCCAACCATACGTCATTCGCTAATCACCTCTACCTTTCTTAGCCTATCTATCACCAGAACACACAGTTTTAAATACAATCTCCCTTCTCCCCCAGGCTACCTGGTGGCCGCGGGGCACGGCATCCCCGACAGCTGGTGGTACCGGTTCCTGTACCGGACCATACTGAACGCCACAGGTACGGCATAGTTGTACTTATTTTATTACTTACTTACTCCGCTGGCTCAGCGACCTGAAGTGGATCTTGGCCTCCGACATTAAAGTGCGCCAATCACGTTTAATCTGTGACAATTCTGTACTTATTACGGCATGTTATTTTGTCCTCCGCTATATTTTGTACTCCTTACGGCATAGAGGAACGAATGATATAAGGAATCAATACCTTATCCATTATATTATCTGCGGGATTGTGAATGCATATATTCCCTTAAAGTCTAAACTGCCTTTTTAAGCTTGGACCATTACCCATCACCCTCATCCACTGAGGGTATGTGGGTTCACACATCTAGGTGTACATATGTAAGTATATACCAGGATATGAACCCAAATCTGAATTTCCATATTTGTACGCCACCACGGCGCCAGAACTTTCCATTACCTTATCTTCCTAATCCTAAAACAATACATTTCCCCCAAGGTCTCTGCGTGAGCCTGAGCGGCGCGGCTCTCTTCGCCCGCACCAGCCTCGCCATCTGGGTGACCATGCTCGTGTGTCTCTGCACCGTGCTGCTGAGCTTCTTCATCACGCCGCCTATGGAGGTAAGGGAATAAGGGTCAATAGGTTGATAATGACTGCCAGATTCGGTGAATCTGGTAGCTGTATTGTTGGCGTGTTGGTAGCGTCCTCGCTTCGTAAGGCGAAGGGTTCGATCCTTGCCGTGGAAAGGCTTTTTCTGATTTTCTATGCGGTTATCAAGGTTTCTATAGTAAGAATATTCGGTTTCTGAAGCCATCCCGTTAATTTCCGGTTTCTTATAAAAGCTTTTCCCGGTTTTTCATAACAATCCGGTTACTGATAGCACAATCCAACGGGTTTCTTAAACAAAGGCATAGGTGATTACTGGATTATCCCACCTGCCTCGCCATCTGGGTGACCATGCTGGTGTGCCTCTGTACCGTGCTGCTCAGCTTCTTCATCACGCCGCCCATGGAGGTAAGGGAATTGGGGGTAATTTACAATAACAGCTGACAAGCGTCGGCTGATAGGGATGGCTGGTTTTAGTAACGATAGTGTAACTGCATCAGTGGCATGTTGGTAGCGCAGCTGCTTCGTAAGGCGAAGGGCGATGGTTCGATCCTTGTCGAGGTAAGTGGCTTTTCTGATTTTCTCAGCTGCTACTCTGGTTACTGGCACTGTGATTGGTGAAGCACTAAACGAGTAACAGTTTATCGACGTCGATAATAGACCATTGCTGCTGGTACTGGAGAAGCCCGAACAGAATCCGCAAGGCCTGGCTGGAGCTTCCGATCGATCGAATCAGTGTATGGAAGTCTGATAATAAAATGTTACACTTTCGTTACCTGGCCTGGTTCCCCCAGTTTTCCATATGAATGTCTGCCGGTTTCTTACTTCGAAGTGTTTCTGATACAGGACTCTATAACCTCACATACCCCTCTCAACCCGCAGATCGAGATCCCCGCCTCCAACCCTCTCTCAGCGAACCAAAGCCGCTTCGCCAACTACACGGGGCTCAGCATGGCGACTCTGCGGGACAACCTGTACCCGCAGTATGGCGTGGACTATAGTGATGGTGGACAGGTATGGTCGGCAAAAGATATAGCACTATTCTCGGCTCTCCACTTAATTCGTCGGCCAGGTAGATAGATAAATGAATTATCCGGCTCCAAGGACCATGAAAAGGCTTGTTAGCCTCTGCTGTTAGGATCGCTGGTTGCAGCAATGTTTATTTTTAGAGTGACATCTATCGATACCTATAATACAATCGAGGAATATAATTGTAGAATTATTAAAAACTTCGCTCAAAATGCATAAGCAACAATTACTCGATTTGTTATTATTCTAATGAATAAACCATTTACATATTTATTTAATTTACGCGCCTTAGTTTGCCTGTCCATTAGAGTGGAGTGGGCTAACGGAGCGGTGTGCGAGGCAAAAATCGGCCAATGAAATTGCATGAGCGGAGTTTTTACGCAACCTCATTGGTACATTTCTCTGCTCCGATGGACAGGCAGCGATTAACCTGTACCTGAAATATATTTTTATTCTTTCTTTCTTCTTTCTATACCTATGTATTGTTTTCTCAGCCGGTGGACTTCGCGGCGGTGTTCGGGGTGCTGTTCACCGGGGTCACGGGCGTCATGGCCGGCGCTAACATGAGCGGTGAGATATATTATTATTTACAATAATTTATGGCAGCCACACACATTGCGGACCGCTGGAGAGATAGACCTATACCGAAACGTGTGTGGGGATAGACCTGTGCAGGCGACATGAGCAAAATCGAAATTCTATAATTTCCGGTGAACACTTCCGGTGTACGTGTGGTGTTAGGTACTGTAATGCGATAGGTTTGATATACAACATCCTGTATATTAAGCTGAAAGAGGGTCACTCTGAGAGTCATTCTAATCAAATTTTGTTCTAGGACTTTATTGAAATGAAATATGAAAACACCGGCACTCACATGCTTTTTCCCTTGCAGGAGAGCTAAAGAACCCGTCCCGCAGCATCCCGCTGGGCACGCTAGCAGCCCTGGCGTTCACGCTGGCGTGGTACCTGGCGCTCAGTGCGCTGGCGGCGGCGGCGTGCACGAGATCATTGTTGCAACAAGACTACGTGTTTCTGCTGCCGATTAATATATGGCCGCCTGCTGTCGCTACAGGTAACTAAGAGAAAGAAAGACAGAGAGACAGAAAAGAAAGACCCGAAGTGGATTTTGGCTTCAGATACAAGAAGTCGCCAAAGGTGTCTAACCTGCCCGTCGCCTGTCTGTAGTTGATGCAAGTCTTCACCGACTATTCTATTCTATTGTATTCTCTGTGGGTGTAGTAGGTAGATATCTGTATCTTGCTCTGTCTCGAATGAAACCTTTGTGACTTTCGCAAAGGATTCAAAAATCTGGATGCGTTAACTCTTGATACGCAGGTTCCCTCACGATGCCTTCACTGTAAGAGCCCTGGTCTCCACAAAGCGCTCATTGCTCCACGTCACGCCGGCGTGGTGCCTGGCGCTGAGGGGGCTGCTGCAGCGGGACTACGTGTTCCTGCTGCCTATGATACCTTCCTTGTTTTTTCTCACTATATTTTAATTTTTATTTTATCCTAACTAATATTATAAATGTGAAAGTAACTGTGTCTGTCTGTCTGTCTGTCTGTTACACTTTCACGCCAAAACTACTGAACGGATTTGAATGAAATTTGGTATACATACGGTGTAGACCCTGGGAAAGAACATAGGCTACTTTTTATCCCGGAATTCCCACGGGAAAACTTTTTAAGGCGAAGTGAAGCGCGCGGGAACAGCTAGTTTTAAAATATAAATATTAATATATAAATAAGTGTACAAAGGGTTAACTTAATGCATAAAGCATTTTCTACCAGTCAAATATAATCTTCCAAGAAGAAACATGCGAGGCCTCGAGCATACTCGTAACTTGTAACATAAGTAATATTTAATATTGTCCGCAGGCATGTTGATGGCGACATTCTCCGCCGGGTTGTCCAATCTGATTGGCGCCTCCAGAGTACTGGAGGCTCTGGCCAAAGATGATATATTTGGTAAGTGGTTCATCGCTTCATTTACATTTTTTATAATCGTATAGTAATATTAGTTCTAATGTACGAATTAATACTATATTTAGGCCACACTAAAGACTTGAGCACATATTTGTGTATTTAAACTCCACTCTTGTCGGGCATCCAACTCGGAACTTTTGTTATCACGTATTGTTGGATAAATATATTTAATAAAATAAATATTATATAGGTTTTTGCTCACGTGATGGTTCAAGGTCCAAAGCTCGGCGTGGAGGGCCCTCCCGATGCTTGAGTAATCCGTTTTAATCTTGAGGTTCTCACACACAAAATCACATGTCCACTTATAATCGTATACACAAATATAATGCCTAATAGCAGCTGGTAATATTTAACCGAAAATACAAATATTGCGAATATCGAGACCGCGCCGAAATAACAAGAGCAGCTAACCCGACGAGAGGCTGCCAACGACTGAGAAGACTGTCAAAAATAAAAGAACCTACCCACATACAAATATAAGAACCTACCCACATACAATTATTAAAGTGTTCGTCGGTACCGAACATTCTCCCGCCTAAGCAGTAACCGCTGCTTAAAAATAAATAAGTATACAAGTATATACGTACAACCGATTTTTTTTTGTAATTAGTCTAAAGGCAGTCTAGATAGCCTACCTATTGCCCGCTTGAGCGTTGCTCCATTTGCAACCCGAATATCCGCTAATCTGACCACACCATCCGATCCTGGGTAGAGTTTAATTATCCGACCGCGATTCCACTGAAGAGGAGGGACGTTGTCCTCTTTCTTAGGAGGAGAGGTGGAGTCCGTCCATTTGACCCGCTGTTGCAAAGTGTGAAGATATTCTAAGTGCCACCGATGCCAAAAACTTTGTGAAATTTGCTGTAACAGCTGAAACCGACTTAATCTATTCATCTTCACATCTTGCAACGGATACTCCGGTAGAGCAGAGCGGATGACCGATAAGAAAATGACCAGGGGTCAATACCTCCAGATCATGAGGGCTTGAGGAGATGGGACACAAAGGTCTAGAGTTCAGTACGGCCTCAATTTTGCAGAAAACCGTGCTAAGTTCCTCAAAAGTTAATTTTGTTTCCCCTATGCACCGTTTTAAATGAGTTTTCGCCGATTTAACCGCAGCCTCAAACAAACCACCCCATGATGGACAAGCTGGAGGATCAAAAATCCAAGTAATACCGCGCTTGGACATATTATGACCGATATAATTTTGATTTTGTTCCATAAAACGATAAACTTCCCTTAAATAATTATCAGCACCCTTATAATTAGTGCCACAGTCTGACCGAATAAGGGAGGGCAAGCCGCGCCTTGACACAAGCCGAGACAAGGCGGCAATAAAAGCCTCAGTAGATAGTTCCGAAACCAACTACAGGTGAACCGATTTTGTGGCCAGACACACGAACACGCATAAGTATGCTTTGGTGATTTTCGGATTCCGTAACTTATGTGTTTTGACCTGGAAAGGTCCAGCAAAATCCGTACCGATACCTTGAAAAGGTCTAGCCGAAGTAACGCGATCACGAGGCAAATTACCCATCAATGGCTGAGTTGTCAGGCCTTTCAATTTGTAACATTGAATGCACTTAAAAGTGACATTCCTGACAGCTCTCCTAGCTGAAAGTACTAGGGCGTGCAAAACCGGTTAACCGGTTAACCGGAAAACCGGTTAACCGGACAATATATCACGGTTTTTCATAACCCGTTTTGAGAGTTCAAAACCGGAAACCGAAAACCGGGTTTTCACCGATTTTGATCGTATTTTTATATACTTTTTTACATACATTAGAAGTTGAACCCATAAACTCTAAAAATAAAAGAATTTGTATATCGGTGGGCACACTGATGGACACTAGATTAATGGTGAAACTCATAAAAAAGCACTAAAATATTGTATGGAAATTGAGTGACGATTTTCTGGTGCACATGCCGGCACTCTGCCTAGGCGCAGTAAAGCAAACACGACGTCAGCGACCGATGTGTGCGTGTGAGTTCACATTTTTTGCTGTATGAAAACTTATTGCTGTGTGAAAAAAAGGTACTCTGGGTGCACATAATTATAACGTTGAAATCTGGCCCAATAAAGCACAACAAGGTGGTCTTCATACAAACTCTAGGTAAAACAGGACTGCATTGACCGTTGTTGAAAATATAATTAGGCCAAGTGCGGGGACTGCATTCGACGTTATGGACTTTTTTCATGAAGTGTTGAGGACGTCAAATCAAATGCAGTCGTGTCCATCAATGAGTTAGGCTTTCTTTCGTTGCGTTGATATGAACAAATCTGTAATACATCAAAAAAACATTCATCATCTTACTGCTACTATAGAGTGGTCGTAAGAATCAGACGATAAATGTTTTTTTTTCAAAATCTGCCTGTATGTTTAAAATATACAATTATTGATGATAACAGAACGATATAAAAACACCATTAAGGTGCCACATACTTTTTTAAGATGTGATAACAGTAAGTATTATGATAATTCTTATTTAACTTTTTTTCCTGTTCACTAAATTATTAATTTGTCATATGGTTGATTAAAAATAGGTAAGTATATCATAAAAAAATGTTTTATTCGTATGTTTTGTGGATATCTCTATCTAAGAATATGGGTTCCTTGTTTAATTAGTACTGTATGACAAAAAATATTTAAGTAATATCAAAACCGGTGAAAAACCGGTTACCCGGTTTTGAGGCTGAAAACCGAAAATTCAAAACCGGTTTTGAAAACCTTCCGGTTTTGCACGCCCTAGAAAGTACCCAAAAATTCCGTTGTAATATAGCCGTAAGAGCATTTGGTCCCGCATGACAATTTTTCAAATGCAAATCCAAAATTAAAAGTTTTACGAAATGTCCCGATTTTGGCAGAAGCAAGGGATGTTTTGCTTCTAATCCGATCTCCGCATTTTGGAGCCGACCGCCAACGCGCAACAGTCCACGAGAGTCTACGAATGGAGTAAGACTCCTTAAATTGCCTCTGATCTGCTCGCCGTTACCTAGAGCTTCAATTTCCGAACCGAAATGTTTCTTTTGAATCAAACTGACCCAACAAAGTAAGGATTCTTTCCTTTCTCATTGACGACCGAATGGCGTAGTGGTTAGTGACCCTGACTACTGAGCCGATGGTCCCGGGTTCGATTCCCGGCCGGGGCAGATATTTGTTTAAAGACAGATATTTGTACTCGGGTCTTGGGTGTTGATATTTATATTTAGTATCTATCTATCTATGTATTTGTGTAGATATATCAGCTGTCCGACACCCATAACACAGGTTCTGCCTAGCTTGGGGTCGGATGGCCGTGTGTGAGATGTCCCCACATATTTATTTATTATTTATTTATTCTGTCACCGTTAAATATTGCTTTGAAATCCGATTATTTTTATTTTTACAATTATGAATAAATCTCCGAATCCAACCTGTAGCCGATATTAATTTATCAAGTGAACTATATCTATCTAAAATCCACTCAAATTCCGAATCCGATTCCGTTTTAGTAACTGCACAACATCTAATACCAGGCAGTTCCGAAGGCCTCTCCACCTCGCGAGAGGGCCAGGCGGACTCATGTTGAGTTAGCCAGGCAGGTTCCCACCACAATGGATGAGAAAGTAACGTTGAAGCCGTTGACCCGCGTGAAGCGACGTCTGCCGGATTCAAATTGCCAGGTACATGTCGCCAGGTGATAGTAACCGCAGAATTTTGAATTTGTGAAACTCTGTTAGCCTCGTATACTTGAAGAGTATGAGGTGATGTATTAATCCATGCCAAAGAAATCATACTGTCGGTCCATCCAACTATCTCCTCAAATTCAACGGATCTTTGAAGACAAAGACTCACATGATTGAGAAGCTTAACCAGTAGCACGGCTCCACACAACTCCAATTTAGGAATGGTGGGACGTGTCCTGAGAGGGGCGACCTTGCTCTTAGCCATGAGCAAGTGTACCGACACCGAGCCGTCTTGGTTACTTGATCGCAAATAAACCACTGCCGCAAAACCTAACTCCGAAGCATCACAGAACCCATGTAATGAGTAGCTGCCTGCAGGCTTAGTCATAGTACATCGAGGAATAGCCAACCTTTTAAGGTTAACCAAGTCTTCCCGAAACGCTTGCCACTCACGCAATAAATCCGAAGGTAAAGGATCATTCCAATCGAGCTTGTTTAGCCAAAAACGCTGCAGTAAACATTTAACCCAATACACTACTGGGCAAATCCAACCCTTAGGGTCAAATATCCGGGCAACTACAGATAAAATAGATCGTTTAGTGTCCGAACTCGATGCACCAAGATTTAGTTTATAAGAAAAGACATCTCGAACCGGATCATACAAAACGCCGAGAACCGCAACCGTATGGGGATTTTCCGAATTTTCAAATAAGAGAGGTAATTGTTTATGATCATCAGGTAAACCTTGTAGAATTGCTGAGCTATTTGAAATCCATTTACGGAGCTCATAACCACCCGATTTCATTAAAGTAATGAGTTCTTGCTGAAGGCTCAACGCATCAGATTCCGAATCCGTACCAGTGATTATGTCATCCACGTACACATCTGTTCTTAAAACCGCTGCCGCACGAGGAAGGCTTTCACGCTCTTGCTCGGCGAGCTCCAAGATTGTTCGATTAGCAATGTACGGGCTACACCGCAACCCGTAAGTGTTAGTACACAACTCATATGTGAGGAGAGGCTGATCAGGAGACTCCCGCCATAATATAAGTTGGTACTTCCGATCCGATTCGTCTATTACCGTTTGCCGAAACATTTGTTTGACGTCACAAATGAAAATAATTTTATGTCTCCGAAAATTTAATAAAATGTCCGTTATGTCCCTTTGTAATTTGGGACCAGTGTGAAGACACTGATTCAATGATACGCCCGTAGATGTGACGCAACTGCCATTAAAAACCACCCGAATTTTGGGCACGTCACCCGAATATTTAAAAACCGCATGATGTGGGATAAAAAAGTGTTCCTCGCCCGATTTATAATTAAATTTTGAAACCGACATATGTCCCAGTTCTTCATACTCCCGCATAAAACTGATGTACTCCTTTCTTAAGACCGAATTTTTCATAAGCCGTCTTTCTACCGCATGAAATTGTTTCTCGGCTATGTAACGAGACTCACCTAACACTGGACGCGAGGAAACAAATAAAAGTCGAGTAGAGAACCGACCGTCTGATAGCCGATGTGTATTTTGCTTATAAAGCTGTTCACACTCCTCATCAGCTGGGGTGATCTGTGAAACCGATGGAGGCTCCTCAACCTCCCAAAACTTTTGTAAAGCATCCGAAAGTGATAAAGCAAAAACATCACCTGCTGGCTCCGAAGTTACGTCAAACGAATGATCAATAGGTCCCAATAAAATGTAACCAAATACCGAATTATACGCCGTTAAACCGTTTGTACCTAAAGTAATTTTATCACCACCGACTAGTGAACCGTAAACATCCGAACCGAGTAATAACTCAACTGGTTTGGACTTATGAAACTCTGGATCAGCTAAGAACAGTCCTTCACATAAATTTAATACCGATTCATTTAAATTAAATGTTGGCTGATTACCGACAAGATTCCGTAAACAAGTAACCGGAGTGGAAATAACCGGAAACCGCTTTCCCGAAGGTGAAAATGAAACACAAGACCGACCGAAAATATTACCGAGTTCTAATCCTCCTACCCCTCTCACTAGCTCATCCGTAGGTTCTAACATTAATCCTAACTTCCTAGCTAAATTTAAGGTTATAAGAGAGCCTTGGGATCCTGCATCTAATAAAGCCCGAATTTCAACAAAATCATCCAAGTTATCACCATGCACTCTTACAATAGCCGTAGGAAGTAAAATAGTTTTATGTTGAACAGGTGATTGCAATGGGTAGGTAGGAGCCGTATCCTATTGTCGATCATTACAAGATCGCTGCGGCGCCTCACGTTCGCACCGGTGATCCCTTCGACCATCACCGTCACGCTGAGGGTGATGAGAATAACCGTTGCCGCCCACTTGAGCCACACGACGCGGGCTCCACTGGTCGTTCCTCCGACGCTCCGGGGACGCGGCGCGAGCCGGTGACATCCGAGGTGAACGGGTTCGATTCCCGCCGCCGCCGCGACGATAAAACTCCGCGCTCCCGCCCGCACGCGGCGGCGAGCGTCTGTCCGATGTACCATTATTCACACGAGGCTGTGCAGTGCCTACCCGATTGAAACACAGCAATGGATGGTGCTTCTGGCTACCACATCCATCGCATTGCGGCACCTGGCGGCAGTCACGGTAGTGATGACTAGCCAAACAGAAATAACATAGCCGCTTCCGAGTAACAAATTCCTTCCGAGCTACGGGTGTAAGTTCCCTGAACCGTGAACATCTATTCAACACCGAGTGCGACGACTCACCACAGTAAGCGCAGCACGGGACTTGCGCTGCCGCAACCGCATAATTTTGGTTGCGCCGTGGAGGGCGCTGGTCCTCGCGATTATTATGAGAAACAAATTCTCTCTTGGTACTCTCCAATAACCGACATTCTGTTTCTAAAAATTCTACCAACTCCGAGAATGTTGGTATAACATCTGTTTCCGTACCGTATTTTTGTTCGAACCGAGTTTTAATTGATGGCGGCAATTTAGTACTAGCAATATACAGTAGCAAAAAGGACCATTCAGCTACAGGGAATCCCAAACGTTCCAGCGAGTTTGTTGCCATAATTAATGGATTTAAAAATTGCGATCGCAATCCGATTAAATTTGACGAAATAATTGGCAAGTTCATAATTTGACCGACATGAACGTCCGCTAGATGGCGGGAATTTTGGTATCTCCGCATCAAAAGGTCACGAGCTGTTTTATAACCAGCATCCGATATTTTAATATGTTGAATTAGCCCGCGAGCCTCACCAGAAATGCATGACATTAAATAAGCTAGTTTCTGTGAGGGTGACAAATCCGTACGATTATCTACCAAGCTGTCAAATAAATTATTAAATCCGACCCATTGATCCAAATCACCCGTAAAAATAGGTAACTGCAGGGTAGGTAATCTCGACACCAAAGCCTCTGAGTCGAACCTGTGTCCGTCTGACCGCGGCTCCGACTCGTCCGTGGAACCGCTCGTGCTCCGGCGTTGTTTTAATTTTTCATACATTAATTTGTCAAAAGCTTCTAATGCCCTCACATACTCCTTACGTGCCGCTTCTAAAATTTGATTTTCCGAATTATTTTCCGGGTCCGCGAGTTCAATTATTCGTTGATATGAAGCTTCTAAACTCGTAAATTCCGTATTAACCGTTAACAGTCGAACAGAGACACGGTTGACATGTTCAGGTCGATCCAGTCAGCACTGTCAATAAGCCATTGAAGTTTTACTTTAAATACCGAAAACGATGCTCTCAAAGCCATATTACAATCTTAAACAATAAACAACGCAACAATACCGAACACGATGGTCGGTTATGAATATCACCTCACTTTATAACGTCAATATTTACTAACTCCTGAAATTTATTCAAATAAAACTTTATCCCGTATTATAATTATAATATTTACTATGAAATTAACCAGTTATCTTTAATCAAAAAGCTATAGTTACTAAGAAATCGAAGTTACAAAGTGACTAAACCAACCGCCATTTAAATTCACAATAATATTAACTACACTTCAATATTACAGCCGTAAATTATTCAACATAAAGTAACTAGGTACTTTCTCAGGTCGAATCACCAAATCACCGACCAAATCTCACCACAGCAATACTGCACGGTTAGTTAATAAATAGGTAAGTATGTTTAACTTAAAAGATAAATGATTCAACGCCCATAGCGAGCTGAGACAATATGGTAATTACTAACGTGAGACGTAATTGTACCTACCGAATATCTGAGTTACAATAATAATCAAATTATAGCCGTAAAGTTAAGTAGTTAGCTACCGTAGCTACCGTAGTACCTACCGTACGAAAACCAACACAAATATAAGTATTGACCGAACCGAAATAAATATACCTATACTTAGTACAATAAAAACTGTATTCCGAAAGTAAAATTATTACGTAAACAATATGCAATGAAGCTAACCGAATTGATAACGCCGCCCTGAGCTAACCTCAAAAACTTACGTAACACGAAAACCTAATAATATAGCCGTATTAAAACCACGCTCTGCTACCAAAATGTTGGATAAATATATTTAATAAAATAAATATTATATAGGTTTTTGCTCACGTGATGGTCCAAAGCTCGGCGTGGAGGGCCCTCCCGATGCTTGAGTAATCCGTTTTAATCTTGAGGTTCTCACACACAAAATCACATGTCCACTTATAATCGTATACACAAATATAATGCCTAATAGCAGCTGGTAATATTTAACCGAAAATACAAATATTGCGAATATCGAGACCGCGCCGAAATAACAAGAGCAGCTAACCCGACGAGAGGCTGCCAACGACTGAGAAGACTGTCAAAAATAAAAGAACCTACCCACATACAAATATAAGAACCTACCCACATACAATTATTAAAGTGTTCGTCGGTACCGAACACGTATACTGTATCAGAAACCCCTTAATTCCAGGTGTGCTCCTCCGTCCAGTGGTGCCCCGGGGCAACAACCCCGTGGCGGCCGTCATCATATCCTGGCTGCTGGTACAAGTGGGCATAATGGCCGGCTCACTCAACGCCATAGCTCAGGTATGTAGACAGATATAATATGTACTTACTTCAGAAGGCCTAGCACGTCAAGACGTGACAAAAGCTTTGCGTTAAATCGCGAGGCCTCAAGAGCGAGTCCGACGGAAAACCTACCACCAACGAAAAAATTAGCAATTAACAATCCATAAGCATAAGCAGCGTCGCTCGCCTGTCAAACATCTGTCAGATCCATACAATTTGCGCCAGATTTGACAATTGAGCGACGCTGCGCTGCGATAATCCATAATATCCATAAGCGTCGCTTGCCCGTCAAACATCTGTCAGATCCATACAAGTAACGTCAGATTTGTCAATAGAGCTGTTTATTGCTTTCAGATTCCTAGGTCCTAGATGGAATTTGTATTAAAAACTGCTTATGGATTGTTAATTGCAAATGTTCGGTGGCGGTAGTCCCACGGTGGTGCCGCGGGGCAGCAACCCCGTGGCGGCGGTGGTGATCTCCTGGCTGCTGGTGCAAGTGGGCATCATGGCCGGCTCGCTCAACGCTATAGCTCAGGTATGTGGGTGGGGGGGAGAGATTGTGGCGGGAGGTTCTACATACTGCGGCATTTTTAGAAACCTTGAGAAGGAAATAGTTGCGTTGTACTGCGAAGGGCACATTTTTAAATAGTATGATAAAATGTTATCTGGGGAATTTAAATTAATTTAATTTCTGGGGAAATGCTTTCACTATTTATTACAGAAGCAATAGCTTCAGAATTATACCCCGGATAACCTTTATCTTATAATTGAAAAATCTACCCTAAATTAGCTTATAAAACATAATCACCGGATAGATTTTAGGAGCGAAACGTATTATTAAAATAATCAGAATCTTTGTAGCCCAGAATCTTTGTAACATAAATACCTAATTGTCATGTGAATTAAGTTCATAATATCTATAATTTCAGGTGAACTCAGTTCTGTTCATGACGAGCTACTTCGCGGTGAACCTGGCCTGTCTGGGGCTTGACCTGGCATCCGCACCCAACTTCAGGTCAGTACCATTCACAACAGCTTATTTAAGTATAACAGTCATCATAATCATCAGCCTTTAACCGTCAACTGTTGGACATAGGCCTATTCTAAGGAGCGCCACAAAACTCTGTCCTCGGCCCTCCTCATCCAGCCACTGCCGTCTAAGGGTCAGCTGTCAGCGGCCAGAGGGTACCATACGCTAGCCAGCTAGCTAGCTTGCCTATCCAATAACTAGATTACCTAATTTACTCCTGCGTAGAAGTTTGTCTTCATTGAAATAAGCCTCTGTAACCATTGAAGTATGATGCACTAGCGTACTAGAACAGACAACGCGAACAAAATCTGTGTTCCACGTGAAGCAGTAGTAGCATTCCCGTAGAACAACGCGGACTCGGATGTAGATTCCAGTGACAGAGTGAATGCGTTGTTGCCGAGCGGCAACAAAGTATAGCGCAAATGTCATGTTCGCGGTATCGTTCTATACGCTAGTAATATTAGTACAATGTCTACTGACAAGTACCTACAAACTTTGAATACTGTAGATTTAACACACAACACATAAACCTCAAATCTCCCACTCCAGGCCAACATACAAACAATTCTCCTGGGTGACCTGCCTCCTCGGCCTGATCGGCTGCGCAGCCCTAGTGTTCGGCCTCCGCCCCGCGCAGGCGTCGGGGGCAGCCCTGGCGTGCTTCTCTCTAGTGACAGCCCTACATCTGTGGTCCCCCGCCGCTGAGGACCCCAAGTGGGGGTCGCTGAGCCAGGCGCTTATATTCCACCAGGTAAATGGTTTCATGGAGTTGCTTCTGGGTTACTAAAGCGTTTCACAGCTTTTCCTCAACATTCCTCACGTGTCCTCTACAGCCTTTCATGGTTTTATGAACAACCATGGTTTGTAGAGACAAACACACTGTCCTTGGTATTACTCAGCCACTTTTAGCTATCTAAGTCCCACCTATATTGGTATTTCAATAGCGCACGGGCTGTATAGTCAATCACACTATACTCGGCTTTCCTCAGCCACTTTTAGCTACCTAAGTCCCTCGTAAGTCTAAGCTCGGGCGTCGGGGGCAGCCCTGGCGTGCTTCTCGCTGGTGACAGCCCTGCATCTGTGGTCCCCCGCCGCTGAGGACCCCAAGTGGGGGTCGCTGAGCCAGGCGCTTATATTTCATCAGGTATATAACTTCCTGGACTTGCCCCTGAGTTCTGAAACTACTTTCAAAGGTTTCCTAAAGCGTTCCTCAACATTTCCTCACATGTTCTCTAGCTTCTCTTCCAGCTATAATTGGTCTTTTAACAGCACACGGGCTGTATAATCAAAACAATCTACCCTCAAAATTCCTCACATGTCCTCTAGTTTCTTCTACAAATATTGATCGTTTTATGAACAGCCACGGTTTCTAGAGACAAACACACTGTGCTCGACATTCCTCACGTGTCCTCTAGTTTCCTCTACAAGCTTTTATGGTTTTATGAACAGCCTCAGTTTTTAGAGTCACAAAACACTGTCCTCGGCAATCCACAGCCACTTCTAGCTATCTAAGTCCTTCCTAAGACACTCGTAAGTCTAAGCTTGGGCTTTGGGGCAGCCCTGGCGTGCTTCTCTCTAGTGACAGCCCTGCACCTGTGGTCTCCTGCCGCTGAAGACCCCAAGTGGGGGTCGCTGAGCCAGGCGCTTATCTTTCATCAGATTTGTGGTGTCTTACCAAAGTAATATTTACCCTCGGCTGGACATACGGCTTTCCCAAAGAGCTCCAAATCTGGGACCATTAACAAAGCAAGATTGTAAATATACAAAGAATCAATCCCTAAAACCCACATTTCCACTTCCAGGTCCGCAAATACCTGCTACTGCTCGACCCGCGCAGACAACACGTCAAGTTCTGGAGGCCACAGATGTTGCTACTGGTGGCGTCTCCACGGCAACAGGCGCCGCTGATGTCATTTGTGAATGATCAGAAGAAGGTAATAGTAGATTTATTATGATCTGATCTGATCTGATAGATTCTAGTTTGGAAAAGCTGCAAGGTAGTAGTTAGATAAATGTGAGAAGGTTTTATTAAGATGTGGTAGAGTTGAGGTTAACATTGACAACTTCATAGCTTTAAATTAAGAAGTGACTTCCTACGCCATGTTTAACCAACAATAACTTATGTCAATGCCTTAGAATCACAGAACCAACTCCATTGCCATAATCCAAAGTTTAAATTGCTGCACTGGCATTGTATTCTACCACTTATTTATTTACAGGATAAAGGATAAGCCAATTCCCACTTATCAGCCTTCATCTCTTATGAGCCATCTTCTCCTTAGTAAATTCACGCTGCCTTTACCTATTATCTACTATTTGTCTCACATTGTTTCAGGGAGCCCTATTACAGCTCCTATAACCACACCACATCATCTTATGTGTTTCTCTAATACCTATACATGGTTCCAGAGCAGCCTGTTCGTGCTGCAGTGACTAATATGTCGGACGACCGAATGGCGTAGTGGTTAGCAACGCTGACTCTTGTGCCGAAGGTCCCGGGTTCGATTCCCGGCCGGGGCAGATATTTGTTTAAACACAGATTTTTGTTCTCGGGTCTTGGATGTGCCCGTAAAATGGCATTAGGTCCGCCCCCTATTACATTGGGACTAACATAAACACTGGCGAAAAGTGGGTGCAGCAATGCACCCCGCAAGGGAGTACATTAGTACAAGGTGTGAGTGTTTATATTTTTATATTATTATTATTATATTATTTCTCTAACACCCTGTACATGGTTCCAGGGCGGGCTGTTCGTGCTGGGCCACGTGCGGCGCGGGCGGCTGGACGGCTCCGGGGACCCGCTCGCCGCCGAGTACAAGTACTGGCTCAAACTGATCGACCATCTTAAGGTGAGACCACCTAACATATGGTGTTTTTAATGTCGTGGGGATTTGATCACGCACGCGGATTGCGCGCCTTTTTGCCGCGTCCCGCTTGTATATTCCACGTATTACATTTATTGTACTTGAATGAAAATAAAACTTGCGGGTGTCACGCGTGCGGGGAAATCCCGCGTGTGTGATGGAATTTGCACGATATTAAAAACATCCATATACCACAATATTATTGTATAACCTAGACAGTGCTTTGGGCCCAAATACAACACTGCGTTGCGAAGTCGCATTGCAAAATATGCGACAGTAATCAAGAATTTGCACTGGAAAACTGCCAAAACAGACGCAGATGTTATCGGTGTTATTTGGCGTAATATAATACTATACTAGCTTTTTACTGCGTGTAAATGTACAACACCGAACTAATTAATTGAGTTTTTTTTATGAACTAAACGTTTTTCAGAACATAAGGAACAGTTTTACAGTAATACATCTAAAGCACCCAGTGAAATTTAGAAAACAAAAGTATACTCGCGACTCTCGCGAGCTATGAATTAGTTCCTCCATACCCATTACATACTTCAAATGACCCCAATTTTAACGCATTTAATTTAAATTGATATGCACTTATTTTTGCCCGCCAATAACCACCCTCCACTTACCCCCCTCAGGTAAAAGCCTTCGTAGAGCTCTGCCTGGCAGACTCTGTCCGGGACGGCGCGGCGCACCTCACCCGGCTGTCCGGGCTGGGCGCCATGAAGCCGGATACGGTGTTGTTGGGGTTCCGGGATGAGGCCAGACCCATGGACTTCTTTAGGGAGTGAGTTTGTCTTGATTTTGTTTGCTACTGTCCTTTTTACTGTCCATTCCACTGCCTTCGTAACTGAAAACCTTGTGTAATTTTAGGTCACTGTCCTTTTTACTGTCCTATCCACTGTCCTTATAACTGCAAACCTTAAATCAAACAATTTTTTTGTCACTGTCTTTTTACTGACCGATCTACTGTCCTGTCCACTGTCCTCATAAATAAAACAGCTATTAGACGAACTCCCTCCACTGTCCATATCACTCACCTCACCCGGCTGTCCGGGCTGGGCGCCATGAAGCCGGATACGGTGTTGTTGGGGTTCCGGGATGAGGCCAGACCCATAGACTTCTTTAGGGAGTGAGTTGATGCTACTGTCCACTTCGTTGTCTCGTTTACTGTCCAATCTACTGTCCTGTCCACTATCCACATAACTGACACATCTACTGTATTTTGTATGCTACTGCCAATAAATACGCATTTTTATATGGAATCGTCAGTGCATTTAATGTACTTTTTCTTACTAAATTAAAATTAATTAAACATAGACAACGTCTGTTACCCTCAGGCCGTCGTCTCCGTACAAAACTGATGAATTTGACCTGGACAACGGGGAAGTGATATTCCCGATAAGAAACAACGTGTCTGCGCGACTGTCCGCCACGGAGTATGTACAGGTGTGTTGGTGATGGGGAATAGAGGGGCGTTATGAGTTTTGTGTGTGTTACTTACTTTTAACGTAAGTTAAGTGAAGTTAAAAACACGAATATGAAAAATATACGGAAGACTTTCGATCAAAAGCATTTTTGATAAACATAGCTAAACAAAGAGGCTGTTTCATAGTTGTTTGTGTATTTTATACTGTGGGCCATTGGTTCCTGAAATAATAAACAAAAAAATCGATTTTATTATTTAGTTCATTCAAACTAACTTCATTCATTATGTCAATCTTTTTTCGCTCCACTGGTAGGACAGAATAGGTTATCTGTGCGCTAAATAATAGAAATATGTTTATGTTTCAGATACTGTCTGACGTGCTGACAGTGGGCAAGAACCTCTGCTTGTGTCGCAACTTCCACAAGCTTGACATGACCTTGGTCGAGAGGTACTTTATACTGTTATTTATCTATTAAGGGTTGCGGAAATGGTATATAGTTAGCCGAAAGGGGGCGATTTAGGTGTTAATTTTGACTGATTTTTATCCTACGACATTTTAGGATTAAATTCCAATATAGAAACTTTCCTAACCTGACTAGTTTAGTATGGGGAATGGCTAGTACAATTCAAGATGACCCCCTGAGCTACCTTCTTTCTTCTTACTATACCACTTTCACACTATGAATTTTATATCTATCCATTAAATATCATTTGATTCAACTAACTACCACCCTACTACCGGGCTACTAGTATTTACCAGTTTATTAATTTTATAATTATCTCTTTTACTGACTCTCCAATTCCTCCCACAGAAAAGTCCCCTCCCTGAAATACATCGACGTGTGGCTGATGTCCCTAACCAGCGTACAGTCGGAGACGTTCACGGTGCGAGCTCTGTTCGCACTGCAACTGGCCGCGGTTGTACGCTCCACGCGCGGCTGGAAGCGCAGCCGCATGCGCGTGTTCGCCACAGGTATTGTGCACCTTGTGTCTATACACATAGAGCACAGGTATTGTGCAGCAGCTAGCCTAGCACGGGGTGCAAGATAAGCATGTCAAGACGTGACAAAAGTTCTCCGTCGCGCTTGCGCTCGAGGCCGCGCGATGTGAGGCAGCGCGTTGCAAAACGTTTGTCACGTCATGATGTGTTCGCCTTGCACTTGCATAATGGATGATTAAGATATACCCAAATTGATAGAACTAGCAGTTGGTTTACAAAAGATTTGCAAGAGCCATCATGATACTCGAAGTTCGACTTTTTGTGTTAGACAGAACAACAGCAGCCTCGTAGAATGTACAAATTAATTTAGTTTTGGCCAGAACGGCTCATTTGATTAACATATGCATAAATTTGATGCTTAGGTTGCCTTTCCACCAGAGAGGTGTTATATGCAGCTGGGCTGTGATTATGTGAAATAAATCCGTTTCCATCTGTGCTATGATATCGAGACCAATGAATATTATTGGTGAATATCAAACGCATCGAATACAACAAAGTAGCATACCACATTATGTAGAACATAATATGAAAAGGACCCTTACAACGTACATAATATGCTCACGACTGTAAACTCCGAAGGGGTAGCCAGAGGTGACTCGCAAGCGAGACACCCTCCATTCGCTGTACATTTGTACTCACGTGATAGATCGCAAGCCGTTCCACCTACTACCCTTACAAACCCCTAAATTCTCCTTCCAGAATCCACATCAGAGTTCCCATCCCCCCTTGAAGAGTCATCGTCGCCGCCGGCGCGCGGGCGCGGGGTGAAGGAGCGACTGGATGAGCTGCTCAAGATGCTGAGGATCAACGCGGAGACGCATATTGTAAGTTAACATAAATGGTACAGTATTTAACATAATAATATGTACTTACTTTGGTAAGGAATCAAGCAAAACATGAATACAAGCGGATAAGTTATCCACGCGCCTCAACTAAGCTAGAGCAATATGGACGAAACCAGCTACCTTACCACCAAGGACATATGAGAAGCAACGCTTATCTGTGACACCGTTGAATCGTTGGAATGACAGTAAATTGCTGATTTGCGTTGTAAGGTCAGTAACTTACGGTAGGTTTAGTTTATCGCGACTACGCTGCAATGGAAAAGACAAGTTGTTTTCGATCGGAAACTACCTATATGAAATATGCCTTTGAATGTGACAGAAGTATTTTAAATTTTCATTTCGTCTGCATTTGGTTGTTGAAAAGTTAAGATAGTAAAACTTTCTGGATAAAAGAAGAATATAGTGTTAAATAATTTTCATTCTCTCAGGTACCAGACTGGCCGGTGTTGGACGACGGGAGTGTGGAGCTGGGTGAAGGCACCGCGTACCTGCGCATGCCCGACGCTTATTTGCAGAAGTGAGTATTATTGCAACTGATCTGATGATGAAATATTACAGGCCGTGAAAATAAGTTATTTCACACTACGTCCATATGCTCAAGACACTGTAATCCCTGAAGGGATAATCAGAGCTTCGTACATAATATGCTAATGATTGTAATCCCCGAAAGTGTAGTGAGAGGTCGCTTTTCAATGTATATTTACACTCACGTGATAGGTCAGGTCGCGAGCCGTATCGCCGTTTTGGAATGAGTATACAACTTTGGGTACACATAGATGTACAGGTCGTCACAATGTTTTCCATTACATAGCATGTGTTATAGTAAAATTGTATCTACTTAGGATACATACATACAGTACATTAGTGTACACAGGGCAACGTTAAATGGTTGGCAGGGCACACTAACGTAGGTAGTGTATGTGTGTGTCGGCGACGTCGACGTAATTATTTAGTTCTGGGCAACCCACACACGGATATTGTAAGCATGTAGTTGTGCCAGTGACAATGATTCATTGTTTTTATGATATGAAGCAAAATTTTGCAAGGTATTGTAATAGATTGAATGGCTCAGTTGGTATGATACAAGACTTTCAATAATCGGTATGGTGGTTCAAATCCCACTGAACTTACAATATTCCTTTTTTGTTTTTTTTTATAGATTTAATTTATTTTTTAATATGGTTAATAATAGTATTGTAGTATATACGAATAAAAGCAACACAGAAAGTTAATGAAACAAGTTATTCAGTGTTAAAATTACCAAATTTATTCTTGCCGTAACATAAACATTAAGGATGTTACGTTTTTGTTGTTTTTCGTTTTAAAACATAGTTGTAGTTTATATTAATAAATTTTCAATTAGCAGTTTTAAATCATAATAAACATCAGAAAAAGATGGACTGCCTGTTTTACTAAAGTAAATAGGTAAGTCATTAGTTATATGAATCAACATGTTAATTAGCTAGAAATAAGATAACTTATTCCAACCTCAGTAACAATAACATCATTAACACATTGGCTTACCCATAATTGTAAATAATAATAAGTATTTAACAAAATAACTAAAATCTTATACAAATGGAAAAATTAAAAGCACTGAGCTAACCCGAATAACTATAATTTTCACCACTTTTTCGCCATAATATCTTACGTCCATCCTTGTCTGACTTAAAGGACTTTTCATCACTAAATATCACCACATTGTTGCACCAATCAAAGTTTAAAATAGTCAGTCGCAAAACGCACTCTGTTTCGACGATGCTGATCGGTTAGAGCAATTTTCTTCGCCGGCCTCCGACACCGCAACCCAGCAGCATGCAAGTGAACCCGTACGGTTTGTAGGGATAGATTATGTGTTGTGGCCGTAGAACGTGTGCTGCAGAACGGATCAGCGCTATGTGCAGCTACGATTTCTCGGTGGCGTGGTGATGCATCCGTATAGACGACTGCTGTCTTCTGTCTACATGTCCCGAATCTGCGTATCGGTGAACCCATAATTGAACAGTTCTCCTCTGCAAACAAAAAAACAAATACTTGTTTATACAAATACAAATATTCTAACAGTCAAATTAAATATTTGCAATTCTATGTTACTTACCGTTAAACGTCTTGCGATTTCACTAATTGTAATGTTTTGTTCATATAAATACGATTATCTCCGCCTTTTTGAACATGGTTAAGTGACTTTCCATAGTGACTGCGAAGAGTAATTAATTAAATTGACAAATCACAAAGTGAATCACTTTGCAGACGCAGAGGTGAATTGTCACTAAAACTAAAAACAAATTTCGTTTATTCATATTGTATGAGGGTAGAATGGTTTTAATTCTCAAATGAAGAACGAATCATATATTTTTGGCGAAGAGAAATAGTCGACAGCTATGCAGCTTGTAGTCATTTGTCAGTTTCAAATATATTAATTTTATACTCAACAGCGTTTAAATGAACGCAAAATTGGAATTAAGTTAAATAAAAATAACCATCCGTGGACTCGAACTCACGACCTATGTTTCATTAGTCTAACATTCTACAAATGAACTACGAAGTGTATAGACAGGTAGTGAAATTTTGCTTCACATCAATTTTATAACTATTTCACTAATACTACCGGTTGATATTTTTATGTCACAGCTGGTATACGGGCGTTTGCCTACGCGCAAACTCGTTTGTGCTGTTGTGTGTGTGTTTGGTTTTTTACTGGTGTGTAAACCGATTTCTGCGTTATGCACACATAGACAACGTTAGTGTGCACACATACACTACGTTAGTGTGCCCTGCCAACCATTTGACGTTGCCGTGTGTACATACTTATTTCTAAAGAATTCATTGGTGCACGCCATAAATGACAGCTGAGATCTAATCCGTTACGCCACCACGGCTTTGCGCACCTTTCGCAGTTCGTACTTTCGATATAGTTGTAGCCACATATACCTAATTATATTTGTGCTGTGTTACAGAGCGAACAGTATAATCCGGCGTCGTTGCGAGGAGGGCACGGCGGTCACATTCGTGCAGCTGCCCGCGCCGCCCGTCATAGCCGCAGGGGACCATGCTAAGGCGGACCAGTATCTTAGAGTGAGTATTAGTATTTATACTAATAAACCCTATAGTGACGTATGAACTGTACTGAAGGCCTAGAATGGGGCGTAAAGCCAAGTCGTGATAAATGTTTTCTCGTGAGTGTGCGGGACGCAAATCTACGCTAATCGGACTGGCCAATCTTTGCACCACCGTGACTAAATCTTGCTACGAAAACTCTAAAAACCATCTCTTCTGATAGCCGCATGTGTAGCATCCGGGCTTCATAACACATAAAGGTCAAGATATTGGTCTTTGTGCAGAAGACACTTTTCAGGTCACATCGGCGCGTTGTCTTCAATCCAATAATCATTGTATACTATAAATAAAAGGAAACTAGAGTTTTAGGATTGGTCATCCCAAAATTTATTTCCGTAATCAAAACCCAGAAAGTGTCATTTTGAGCCTAATCTATTATTTTTTCCAGGTTTTAGACGAGTTCACGCGAGATCTGTCGCCGACTATCCTAGTGCGGGGACTCAAGTCTGTGACCTCGACCACACTATGAAGACATACTTAGATAAACAATACATCTAGCTAGATAGATAAAATATTTTTATACTTACTAATCACCGTATCATATCATAGCATTATTATTCTTGTGGACTTTGGACACAAGGTCTATGTCTATCGGTAGATATCTTAGGTATAACGTGTGGATAAAGAAAACATAGGTAAGTACATGTGGAAATAGCCGCCGTTAACTAAGTTGGACGAGAGAAGAGTATACTTATATTGGACGAGAGAGAGTGAGATAGCTTGAGTCCATTCGTCATGTTCATATTATTTCTTTATCTGCATGCGTTATACTGCGAAGGTGGACATTTTTATTATTTGACCATTGCTCGTATTAGGTCGTAATAAAATCCATCAATGGACAAATAAAATCGTCAAGTATCTCTAGTGCTTTCTTTGTCTCTGTCTAAGAAGCAAAGTTTATCATATGAGGAAAAGGGACGAAGCACTTTTCATCTGAAGTTTTAAAGTAATAGAGATAATGATAAGGTTTTAATACTTACATCTCATTGGTTGAAATATATTGACCATATTATATTTATTAGGAAATATTAAAATATCTCGTAAGAACTTTAAATTATGACAAGAGTATTTTTTGTATTGATTTTTGTAAATTACCAATAAATATATTATGTAACTGTGGCCTTAAAATATTAGATTTTAGCTTGAATCTTTTTAGAAATAAGGCTGTCTGTGTTTGTAGGTACTGTATTCTCAAAAACTATTATAATAAACAGTATTCCTTATTTTTAACTTCAATACTCTATTTAAGAATAACAATAGATTCTAACTTTTCTATAAGTTACTTCATTGACATTCCTAGTTTTAGAGAATATTTTTAATAACATGGAAACTACACCAATAATATCGCTTATCTATTTTATATTAGCTATTTTTATAAATGTTTTATCTTTAATATGGTGATTGGCGACTGAGGGCCAATTGCAAAATAGCTTAGGCAACATTTTAGGACGCGCCATTTGCAATGAGCCCACCTAAATTTGTATTTTATAACAGCACATTGTTATTGACAAATATGTATATGACACTCACGAGCAATGAAAAAGTTCCAGTAACAATAGCACCAAATTACTCATAAATGGAAAAGGCTGGCTTCATGACTCCGCCGTCTGCAATATTGAAGTTCAGCAGCTCATCATATTAACAACGTAATTAATTATTAAAACGTAAATAATTTGATCAAATTCTAAATGCACCGTTTAAGTATTAAGGGATATTTGGTGTCGACATATTGAAAGTAGAACTTTTACATAGCTCGTAAGTTTGGTAGAACTGTTTGAAAGTGCCTATAACGGTGGAATGGATATTCTTAGTTTTAGCGAGCTGGTGATTTGTTAATCCAACGTTATACCATGGTTATAAGCGCGTTATAGAAAAATTACAGATACCTACCTAATTTGTATAATTTATATGCATATAATTCTGAAGAATCAAAAACTATTGTGACTTGGACTCGACTATGTATGTATACTAAGATTATAAGGACAATTAAATTGTGATATCCAAAATAAATGACTGTATTTTTCACTACCGTTTGTTTTATTTCTTTAACCTATCCAAAGACTGAATACTACATAATAATAGACGATGGATATCGATAACTATACTATACCGTTTTTAACACTCTGTATAAACATCCAGATATACATTTTCTAAAACATTTCACCCCCATTCCACCTACCTAGTAACCCGGAAGTGACCTCAGAGACATCTCTTCACTGAAGTCTGAAAGCGCTCGACCCACTTCCTATTGTTTCCTTCAAGTGTCAGGATATTCGACAAGACTCGGGCACAATGGGACAAACTACCAGTGATACCTAAGCACTCTCGGACAAATTTATTATCACTCGGTGTCAGTGTTTGGTAGTGTTTAGCGATAGTAGATTTGTATACCTACCTACTGTATTAGAATTTGGGTAAGTAGACTCAGAAACTTTTATACTTATATGTTGCTAAGTACTTATCTCAGTAAATTATGCAATAGGATGGGCATGGACATACCTATGTAACCTAACACTCCTGTATTGGTTTTTAACTTTTACTTAAGAAAAGTTCAGTCTGGAATTCTAATGTAGGGCTGCAAAAAAATTAAATTTAAAACATGTTTACCGGGTTTAGCATGATGTGTCCATGTTTGGTGGTGTCCTTACTTCCCTAGGTGTTTGAAAGCGCTGAACATCTACTACTACATACCTACTAGTTCCTACCCTACTTCCCTAGGTGTTTGAAACCGCATCTTGGTACTACAGTGTCTATAGTTTTGTTCTTGTAATAATATTCAGTGAGTGACGATATCTGTAGATCAGTGCTCGTTATTTCACGACACCTAGAGGGGCTCATTCTATATATGACGAAAAATTAAGTGTCGGAGCGCCGCTACGCGAACCACAAGACCACAACTCTATCTCGTAGTAAACGTGACGATTGCACGACAGCTCTCGTTCGTTAGTTTTTCGTCAGTATTCTTCTTCTTCTTCTAGTGCCGTCTCCTAGCGAAGGTTGGCAATCATCCTGCTGATTTCCGTCTTGGCGGCCGCCGCACGGAACAATTCTCCAGTGCTCCGCTGGAACCACTGGCGTAGATTTTGCAGCCATGATATAATTGTCCGCCCAGGCCTCCTCCTGCCTTGTATTTTCGCCTGGGTTATAACTTGGAGTTCATATTTGGGGTTACGCATTATGTGGCCGAAGTATTTTGTCAGTATGGAGTAACCCTCCTTTACTGAGCTACGTCGGCGCCTGGTTGCCTCAAAGAGCAGTGTTTACGTTAACAAGCACACGTGTCGCCGCCGGGGGCTCTTGACCCGAGGGGAGCCTTTGTTTCAGCACGCGCCCAGTGTCTAGTACTGCTTAGGTATAGCTGTAGGGATAGCAGCTAGCTAAAGTTTACCTCTGCAATGAGATAGATTTTAGCTTAGGTAGATAAAGATGGTTATAAAGTATCGGAAAGCCTAGGAAGGCAGGATTAGACCTTGGGAATATGTACATCGATCGGTTCTATTCGAGAGAGCCAGGTGCAGGTACTTACACCCTTACAGATAATAGAGAATAGATTATCGGAAAGCTATAGAGGTCGAATCCAGTGGCTTACTTTGGGAGAGGCCTACGTCCAGCAGTGGACTGCTGTATAAGCTGAAGAATGGTGGTGATGATAAAGTTATTTGGATACCTAAGTTAGTTAGGTAAGCTATGTCTAGACTCCTATTGACTTGTCACTGGACACCGTCCTCCAAACACCTCTTTGTTCCTCAACAGAACAATACCTTTTGTAAGTCCAACTACGTATTGTAACGATATGAATTCGACGGTGATTAATTTATTATTTTAGATTATATGTATATTTTTCATTTACTTGCATATAACTACAGGGTAGAACATCATCAGTGGCGTTCCTGTTACTTGGTCAATGTACCCCACAAATTGAGCAACTTTCACTACGAATGGTTAGGCCTAGGACCAACTTGGAAATTTAGTAAAATCATAATTACCAGACGTTCCATAGTAAATAATACTTATGTATAGTAAATTTAGGTACCTACATATATATACTTACTTTAGTTAACAAAATATTAAATGGTGAAGTTGCTTATAGGTACTTTAGTTCTGAATTGGTCACATTAGTTGATATTACAAATGGATAAGTCCAGTAGGAACATGGCTGGGAAACCACAACATTATTAATTAATACTCAGAATTATTAACTATAATCATAACTGCCTACAAACGGATAATAATATTTCATTCAGAGCTCAAGTTCTGTTATAATTTATTGATTTGTGAAGTCAGTAGTGGCACCCGAAGCTTTGATTATGACTAAAGTAATCAAAGGACCGAAGTTGAACTTCTGTACCTTATTATGAAGTTTATAGAGATAGGTAGTTAGGTACTTTATAAAAAAATAAAGCTAACTAGGTATGTTATTTCGGAATTGACTACATTGTGTAGGCCCAGCGAAGCAACAGCAACCGTGCAACTGCACTGCAACTGCGGCCGTGCAACAACTTGCACTGACAATGAGTGGCGAACGGGGGGTGACCATAAAGGGGGGTGAAAATAAACGCGCATTCTACAATCCTATGTGTTCCTATACCTCATTTCAGCTAAGATGTAGGAGATGTAGGAGACGTTTTGAGTTGGCATATCCCATAATTTTAGACAACTTCAGTATATACCTACATACCTACTTAGATTTTGTTTATTACCTATGTGTATTTGTCGTATACAACGAAATTTACTGAATGGGAGATTTTCCAGTAGTTCCAAAATCGACCAATAGATGGCATTCGGCCTGTCGTTTTTAGTAGTGAGCTACATTCTTCTAAGGAAACGGAGATGACAAATGTCACAGACCTACTACAAAACAAATGTTATGTCATTCGGTTTCTCCTCTTGTAGCTACGCGAATGTCTCCGGTGCTGTGTTTTGTGATAATTTCGACGACTCTGGCTATTCTTTTGGACTTTTGTGACGTCTATACCCGACCGACCTTTGCACTACCCCTGGACCCTTGCTTGCCATTACGATTTACCCCTGCCTGTACTCCGGACCTTGAAACAATCATGGGAAAAGACTATGGATCATGGTCAACTGTACGCCTGAAGGACGAGCTGCGAAAACGCAAAGCAAAACTTTCTGGAAAGAAAGCAGTGCTTGTCCAGAGGTACGTAACTAAATATTATTGTTGATTTGCAGTTGACCACAAATGCAGCTACACTGCCTTTTCATACCTACTAAACTATTTGTTTATTGTTACAGACTTGAAGATTACGATAAGCTGTTTGGACCAGTTGTAACCGACTCGGAAGTCGTATTCAAAATAAAAGTGCCGGAACCTGAAAGTTTCCGAGATATTACGAGTAACTCGGCTATACCTGATTTGGATATGGCTGATATAGAATTGTTTTCCCAGCTCTCAGGGAGGGAAAACTTAAAGACGTCTCTGAATATGTATGACGAATATTTTTTAATGTCATGCAGAGTAGCTTTTTTTTAATGCTGACTATTATATTACTTGCATGGTTGCATCAGAGATGAGGAAACATATTGTATACAATGTAACAGTAAAAGCAAGTTTTTTTTTGGTTTTTTTTTGGGTTGGGTCTTCTTTAGTCATTTTGATTGAATAATCCCAAAAAAATACACTTGGAACAGCTTCTTTTTTTAGCATTTTCCTTGATTTACCTATAAAATAAAATGCCTCAGGTTTAGTCAAAGATAATAATTATTAAAAAGTTTGTTTTAATTACCTACCTACTGAATGAGCAAGAATAAGTAAGTAGTATTACCTAAGAGGTAGTCTGATGGTTCGAAGTGGCCGGGGCATATTCTTGAATGCTTTTTTATGTTTAATCCAGGCTTTAATTCTTTTAATGCTTCCATCCATTTTGCCCGTCTTGTTTCGTTTTGTGGAATTTTGTGCACCCCCCTTTCTCTACAGTAAGCTACAATACAACACGACGACATATCTACTATAAATGCTATTCAGAGAGTCGGAAAACTTTAGTTTTGTGGTGTGGGTAGAGAAAACTAAGTACCCAGTGGGTACTACCCACCTACTAATGTCTGCTCTACCATAGAGAAATCATTACTTCCAACGTGCCTCAGAATAATTATGATACTTACACACGGCGGTCGCGCCTCGGACATGGACAGATGATGCAGATGATCTCAACTAGTTCACACTTAATATTATGTATAACTACATATAACAGCAATTTATTATTATTAGTTTGCACGTTCTCAACAAATACCAGTTATGCTACGAAATCATTTGTATTTGGCAATATTTGCCTAATAGGCAACTTGTAGGCAAACTATTTAATCATAGTATTATTCTGTGGAATAAACATGGATTTTTGTATTGGCTGAAAGGACTCGAATCCATGCCGGCTGTAAAAAAATATGCAGTCCTGTTCAGCTGGGCTATTTTCTATCTCGTTGATAACTCTCTTCACCGTGATCTTACTGTCAAAAAGCAAATTTTGACACTATTCGTATTGTGTATGTTCGGTTGGGGTCGAATAATGACGTCATAGTTGGTATGGGCTTCAATACCCACCGGCCGCCATCTTGTTAAAATTTTGTATGCGAATATTTTATCGAAACCCGAGATTGGTATTTTGTATCGGATAGTTGGAATCATAAGTTCTAATTTGGGTTGGCCAACCGTCTTGTCTTGGGCAACTAGTAAATAGTAGCTTTTAAACCATAGAGTCACCATAGAATGTAGAAAATAACGTTATTTTTTTAATTGTGACGCTGGAGTCTTCTTGTTCTTATGATCTTGAACAAAATAATATTTCTTTGATGTTTGTTTTGTGAATCTTGCAAATATTTGGTCTTCAATAATTAGTAAATAGTAAGTAATTAGTTATAAGGAATTAGTTATTTCAGTAGGTATTGTTTTTTTTTCAGTAAGTATAGGTACCTAACTGTTGTTTTAAAATTGGTTTCAGGGGACTCTGGTTATGCTCTATGGCCATGGATGTTAACACCTATCCTCAATGCAGCTGTAGGATCCCCAGAAGAACACTACACTGATCTACACTGCCGTGTCAGAAATACTGTGGAGCGGTGCATTGGGGCCCTTAAAACACGCTGGAGATGTTTGCTGGCACACCGTGTGCTTCACTATGAGCCCACCAAAGCTGCGAAAATAGTAAATGCCTGCTGTGTACTACACAATATAGCAAATGCACACAATATGTATACCAGCAGTGACGACAACTTGCCTGCTGCTGGTAACATTCGGGTGCAGCATATTGGTAACGTGGCTTATGGTGCTGCTGATGCAGATGCAGGGCGCATGAGGGCCAACCTTGTCCAGAGACTGTGAATTTCAAGGAACTAAAATAACCTGACTCTGATAGACTGTTTTTTGCTGTATATGTATAATTTAGTAATAAAAAACACAATTTATATTAATGGCTTTCCGCTTGCTGGCAACCCTACGAACCGGGTGTCAAAAAAACAGCTGATTTAATTTATTTTAATATTACTAAATTTAATGTCTAATTACGTATAAAACTAGTGTTAACTTAAAGAATATAGTGTTATACAGCTGTGCAAATGAAGACAAGCCTTCAAACCCTGAAATAAAACACTTACGGGACTCGGATATTTGAAGCAGCGGCACCTGTCAAAGTTCGAATTTGCCAACGGATATCTATCAGGGGAGTATTGTTAAAATTACATATTTTTACTAGTATTACTCATTTAAAATCATAAACACTAAATTATTTAATCATTATTCATTAGTTTGCTGCATACGTGAAATGTTTTTCACACTTCCTTAACCCACTTTTAGACTTAGTCATTTTCAAACTTTGTTGTTTTCATTTCTAATTTTCAAACTTTCTATTAGCTTTTGTATCCCTTATTCTCTATTCTTACTATATCATAGTCTCCACCTACTTAATTGCTATTAGTACTTCATTGAATAATGATCAAGTGATTGTTTTTTGGCTTAAAGTTTACATAATTCTAAGTCAATAATACCACTGAGTACCTATTCATTTAAGTAACATATTATGCATATTACTCCCTCCCCACCTATAGTTTGTGTTCATGACTACATTGTTTATGATAACTAACAAATAAGTTACCTTTTGATCATTTTTACATAGACTTACAATATATTACTTAATAATTATTATAACCTATTGGTATCTGGTTTGATCAAGTTATACCTAAAGAGGGTTATTTTGTGTCTTGGATAATCATCTTGTCGGTTCTACCTATCAAGATACTAACGGGTAACCCCGGTTGGTTTTCAGAGATGTCGAGGATGATGACCCGGAAGGTGCAAAGCCGTGACATGGAGATCCAGCTGAGGACAGCTTTGGAGGATCTCAAGGCGTCTCGTGACCTCTCAAGCCAACTGATGGCAGAGCGGGAGGACAACGAAAAGGAATTTGATTCCCTTTTGAAAAAGAACACCGACCTAAAGAATGTCATCGCTGAAATGGACATCCAATACCAAGACTTACAAGGCAAATGTGATGAGCTGGAGATTGTACTGAGATCAAACACAGAGTGTCAGGATTTATATGAAGCTGCCTTGACAAAGATCTGCAGCCTGGAGCATCAACTGGCTGAAGCACACACAGAAATCCAGCAAATAAATGAAGCACATGCAAGCGAAGAAACAAATAAGACAATGGCACTGTACGATGAATTAGTCACCCTACATCACACCCCTATGCCAACAATAGACCTCACCACTCCAAGCAAATCAATCAATATCAAAGGTGCAAACAGGCTTAAAAAATATATTAAAATAAATAAATATATTAGGAAGTCTGAGCGAGCATTGAAAAAGCATAAGACGTACCTTCCATTGAAAAAGGATAGAGTGAGACTACAACTACTGGTAAATAAATATGAAGAAGAGATGTCGGACTACAACCAGAAACTCGCAGACAACAACCAAGAGTGCGAGTTCAACATGGCTATGCTACAGTCTAGGCTGGCCACATTGAAGTCTGCCCTAGACCAGAGAACTGTGGAGTATGAAAACCAGCTGCTGGTGCTGAGAAGTGTGGGCTTAGTTCGGGTTGAGATGCTGCCGGAGAAGTCTTCACCTGCTGAAGCCTCCACCGCATCTCCGGAGGCCACCACCACCACCTCGGAGGCCACAAATAGCATCCCGTTGGCCACCACTGAACTCACCACTGGTCTCCCGAGGGCCACCACCAGACTCCTGGCGGCCACCACCAGCATCCCGTTGGCCACCACTGGACTCACCACTGGTCTCTCGGGGACCACCACCGGACTCTCGGGGACCACCACCATTCTCCCGAGGGCCACCACCAGACTCCTGGCGGCCACCACCAGCCTCCCGACGGCCGCGCCATCCTCAGAGGTCATCCAGAGCGGATCGGCGGCAGCAGATGTTTTTCAGGCCTCCACTAAGAAATTACATAGGAAACCCACCTATGCTCAGGCAGCTAGTAGAATAGTAGGTAATAAGCAGTTACCTAAGATGACACCCACTTCCTTGACAAGGCTTACTACAAGTAGTAGCAATTCAAGCGAGGATTACAGCACAATTGTATATTCCGATAGGCTTGGCAAGGATTTCGGGCACATGTTGGGTAATCATGTAAATGGAAAAGTTGTTAATTATTGTTACCCAGAACTTACATTCGGACAAATAGTTGAATTGATTTCAGAGAGGTCACACACTGACAAAACAACTATATTTATTATGGTGGGAAATAGTTTAGGGGTGTCAAAGTCTGACATACATAGAAGTTTTGCTATATTAGAAGGCCTTCCTACAAAACATGTATTTGTTTGTGCATTTCCTTACTCATGCACACTGCCTGACAAATGCAATTATATGACATGTAGCCTAAATAAAACAATGTACAATGCATGTTGTAAATCTGATTGTATCAATTTCTTTGATACTAATTTGTACGTTGACAATTTTAAGTTGACTTGGGACAGTTTATTTTTGTCCTCAAATGAGAAACGACGTCTAGCTACAGAAGTAGCTCATCTTATTAACTCAGTTATAAGCATTATAACGAAGAAAACTTGTGTCCCTATTGACACCGTCAGTAGTAATACTGATAATAGTAATAGTACAGTAGATTTAAATTAGATTCTCAGACAACGGGAGAGCATCATAGCGTTGATATAAAGATTGATTCAGTTCACTGCTCTCTCGGCTCAAAACTATTAAAGGACAAGACATTTAAGAATGAATTTAAAGTGGTACATCAGAATATTCAGAGTCTTTCTTCTAAATTGTTAGAAATAGAACTATTTTCGGAAAAATTTAACATTGATTGTTTATGTATCACAGAACATTGGTTAGACGAGAATAAAATGATGTTCCAATTGAAAAATTACAAACTTATAAGCTGTTTTAACAGAAAGAGCAACGAGCATGGTGGGTCACTTATATTTCTTAAAGAAAATTGTAAATGTAAAGAACGAAAGGACATAGTAGCTCTTTCTGTTAAACACCATATAGAAATTTCATGTGCAGAGCTAAACAAGTATATAATAGTATGTACCTACAGGCCACCTACTGGTGATTTCATTACCTTTGAGACTGTCATGGAGGATGTTCTAAGGTTAGCTTCCAATAGTAAAAAGGAAGTAATAGTGTGTGGTGACTTTAATGTTGACCTATTAGGTGACTCTCCTAATAGGTCGAAATTACTGTTACTTTTTAAATCATTTAATCTTTTTAATGTCTTTCTGGAACCAACTAGGATTACATCCACGTCGGCCACTTGTCTAGATAACATATTCTGTAACTGTGAGTTTAAAGACAGTAGTGTGATAAATTGTCTGAGGTCAGACCACAGTGGGCAGACCATTACCTTAGTAAACACTGACAAGACAAATAAAACTAAGGTGAGATGCAGACCGATTACTACAAAGAAAATTGACAATTACTTGAAGAAACTAGACGAAAAACTTCCGAAGGTTAAAGTAGATTGCAATTCTAATGAGATGTATACTAACTTATTTAAGATAATAGCTGATGAGTTTGAGAGTAATTTTGAAACGAAGGAAGTTTTGATAGACAATAAAATTAAATTTTGTGACTGGGCTACAGATGGTATTCGCAAAAGCAGGGCGACATTATATGATCTGTATGAGATGAAAACATTCATACTCCGCCCTGACTTTCAATCTTATGTGAAGAAATATAGCAAAATGTACAAATGTGTCTGTCACTGTGCGAAGACAATTTTTATTAATAACAAGATTAAAGACTCGGCTAACAAATCTAAGGCCATTTGGAATATTATTAATAACGAAACGGGGAAGAATCGAACACGCGAGACTAATTTATCTTTAAAGGTAGGTAATGACATAATAACATCAAATGACGAGGTGGCGAGAGTCTTTGAAGAGTTTTTTACGAACATTCCTTTAGAGACTACTTGCAACCTAGATTCTTCAGCTACATTAGCTGAAACCCTGAGGAAGGAGAACGCACCTTCAACCGATAAGGAATTTAAATTCAGATATATAAATACATTAACTATTATAAAAACATTTAAGTCCTTAAATATGAAGAAAACTGAAGACTTGTGGGGAATGTCAGTTAAATTTGTTCTTTCTATTATTAATAAAATCGCCCCAATTTTGGCTAACATTTTTAATAAATGTATCGCTGAAGGTGTGTTCCCAGATCTTATGAAATTGAGTAAAATTATACCTCTGTTCAAGAGTGGGGATATGGAGGACCCTGCAAATTTCAGGCCTGTCTCGGTTCTTCCAGTTTTGAGTAAAATATTTGAGAGGATCATACTCAGTCAGATGCTTTTGCATTTCAATGAAGCTCGATTGTTTCATAGCCAGCAGTATGGTTTTACAAAAGGCAAATCAACAACCGATGCCGGTACTGCGTTAATTAAGCACATATTTGACGCCTGGGAAGACCATCACGATGCTATTGGAGTCTTCTGTGATCTGTCGAAGGCGTTTGATTGTGTAGACCATCAGACTTTAATTTCGAAACTGAGATACTATGGAATAGGAGGAAAGGCTTTAGATTTGATAGCTTCATATTTAGACAAGAGGCAACAAAGGGTCGATATTAATAATACTAAATCACAGGGGGCTCATGTAAAGATAGGCGTCCCTCAAGGATCTATTCTAGGACCATTTTTATTCCTCATTTATATTAATGACTTGCCTTTTATGGTTGAAAAATTGACTAATATAGTTTTATTTGCTGACGATACTTCTTTGCTTTTTAAAGTTAAAAGAAGTGAAAATATTTTTTATGAAATTAATTCTATTCTATCTGACATACACGATTGGTTTACCGTAAATAATCTTTTATTGAATTCTAAGAAAACGAAATGTATTAAATTTACACTGCCGAATGTTAGACAATGCGATACTAACATTATTCTAGATGGGAATAAATTGGACCTGGTTGATGATACTGTCTTTCTTGGTATGACTATAGATTCAAAGTTACAGTGGGGACCTCACATTGCCAAATTGGCTGGAAGGTTGAGCTCGGCAGCTTTTGCTGTACGGAAAATTAGACAACTGACCGACGTTGAAACCGCCAGATTAGTTTACTTTAGTTATTTCCACAGCTTATTGTCTTATGGCATTTTGCTTTGGGGTAGAGCCGCTGATATTGAGACTATATTTGTATTACAGAAAAGAGCCATCCGCTCTATATACAAACTTGGTTCCAGGGATTCATTGAGAGAACTATTTAAAGAAATTAACATCCTTACAGTTCCATGTCAGTTCATTTTTTCCAATTTAATGTATGTACGAAAGAATATTTCAACTTTTGATACAATTGGCAGTAATCATGACATTAATACTAGGAACAAGCATAAGCTGGCTTTTCCAGCGATGCGTCTGGCGAAAGTTAATAAATCGTTTTTAGGGTACTGTATTAGATTTTATAATAAGCTTCCAGCAGAAGTTGCTCAAATGCCAGAGAATAAGTTTAAGTGTTACATTAAAGAGAAACTCAGTAAAAAAGCTTATTATAAAATTGATGATTACTTAGAGGACGTTAATGCATGGCTGTGATAAGTAATTAGCTCTGCTCATATTATTATAATAATTATTATTAAGCTTATATGTATTGTATACCAACTAGTTTTAAGTCTTTTTTTTTGAAAAGATGGCTCAGGAGTTTCTTGCCTCCGTTCTTCTCCTTAGACAGAAAGAGCCCCCCCTTATCCGAACGGAGAGTAATTTGTAAAAATTGACGTTCATCAGAAAATTTTATATTTGTACGATGAATAAAAAAATTTGACTTTGACTTTGACTTTGCTTTTATTTTTTATTTTACATCACATAACTATCACATTTTGCTTCTACCAGTCTTACTATAATCATTATTAAAATATTTTTTCTACTTTAACCTTTAAGTTATGATTGCACATTGCCACTTTACATGTGAATGCCCGTAAGAATTTTTGACCAGTTTTTGTAACTCCAGACCCAATTGAATATAATTCATATAATTGTAATGCTGCACTGTCCCATAGCCAACGTGCCGATTGTATGCCTAGTGGGCCGGGAGGGTACCGGCCAACAGCAAGCTCTTTATGTCTTTCAACGAACTCCAACAAAATGTCCATTTGTCGATCTGAGACTTTTCTTAAAGGCTCCATCCTGGAAATTAAATACAATATTAATGTCCTATTCAATCTTTTTTTCTTGGCACATGATGTGCCTCACAAAAATATTACTAACAAGCACAACCTGCACAAATGTAAAGATTATTTAATGGCTCAGTGATCAATCTACTTTTCATAACTGAGTTCCCAGTACCAAGTGTTAGATCTCAATCACCGACTTATATTACTAGCGGATCGTACTAGAAATCATTGATCTCAATGCTTTTATTAAGAACAATAAATTTAATGTTCATTTTTCACGACTTTATAAAGTTTCCCATATTTCGTTCTGTGTATGACTAAGTTTAAAATTTTAATAGTAATACGTTAATTATGTACTTACCTTAGATATAATGAACAATTAAAACACAGGATTCAGGTAATTATAAAAAAACACACACCAAAATCAATCTCTGTTTTGGATGGTTCCTTGCAGTTTGTTTTGACAATCATTTGACAATAGCTTCCAGTATCGCCATTTTTCTAAATAATGCGGCAAATTAAAGATTTGATAAATGCAGTAGTCGTAGTTTGAAGTGAAATGAAGTTTTCATTTAGTCGGCTAACCAAATAACAGAATATTTTCACAAAAATTTTGCAACCTCTAGTGTATCGATAAATCTCATACCCACTATTCGTTTAGTGATCATGACCGAGATAGCCGATGCCAAAAGATGGTCAGAAACCCATCATAGATTTATACGGTTGGAAATCGCGAGTCCATGACACCCGAGATAGAAAATCACCCAGCAGTATGAAGATTTACTAGCGCCATCTATTGTCGGGTTTTGTCTATGGACGTTGTCTATGGTTGAAAACCTCCCATTAACTTATTTAACTAGTTACATACCTATACACAGTTTTCGCAATAATATTTGTGCGTAATTCGGAAAATTGTGTACTTTCACAGGAATCATCTTAGCTGAAACGAGGTAAATATATACATTATAGTTCCTACTTCCATGCATCAAGCTAACATTCATGTATTTTGTGAACTGTAGAATACGAGCGTGAAGTTAGTTCAGCCAGCCTGTCCGAGTTACCAACTCTCGACTTAGTTACCAACTGGGCTAAACTCGAATAGACAACACTATGTTGTAGCTTGTGTTATTTTTATTTATTTGTTGGCGTTTGTGGTAGAAGTTGTGCATGAATAAGCCAGAATGAAGGAGTATAGTCCGACAATGCTAACTTGCATGGGGTAAAAAGGGGAAGATAGTTTTTTTATGAATGTACTCTATGTCGTGTGGAGGTGTCTTTACATTGGGGAAAATAAATCCACTTAATGTAATTCAGTTATCATGAAAATTCAACCACATTTTTCTATTTTCTTTTCCGGTTTAAGTATATGTGTAGGTCTCGGAAAAATCAATATGAAATTAAATTCTTAAAAGTGTAACGCACTCCCCTCTCCCCATTCAGTGCGTGTGTCTTGAAGTTGGTACTGGCGGCGACAGAAGAAAAATCTTAATGTAATAAGTATATAGATATAATTGTTTTGCATATAGGTATCTTGAACTCGCCAATCCTACCCTTTGGAAAAAGCCTAAGTAAAGACAGAGGCAAAGATGCTCTATTGGGCAGTGTCCTAACCTAAATTAGATTAGACCTTAGATTTCATTATTAATCTAAAGAAAAATAATACATAGGCCTCCTTTTAGTTAGGAGCTTCACTAAATTAACAAACCAGAGATAAAAAAACTTATAATTTCAAAGGTTGCCGAAAAAATAATTTAATTTCTAACTCATTCTCTGCGATTGTACGGCACATAATCGTATGTCTCCCCCCCTACCCCGCTGACGTAATTGATCCCCCCCTCCTGAAGGAATGTGTTAGGGCTTTTCAGAACTCATTTAGTAGCGCCAGCACCGATGTAGGTTAGGAATGAAAGTTCATTTTAGGAGAAAGAATTGGAGTTTTCTGTCTCTGTGTGTGTGGATATGGGTTAGGTTATGGAGAGTCACAATCCTAACTAATATTATAAATGCGAAACTAACTGTGTCTGTCTGTTACTCTTTCACGCCAAAACTACTAAACGGATTTGAATGAAATTTGGTATACATACGGTCTAGACCCTGGGAAAGAACATAGGCTACTTTTTATCCCGGAATTCCCAAAGGTAAACTTTTTAAGGCGAAGCGAAGCGCGCGGGAACGGCTAGTATTGTTATAAAATAAAGTAGAATATGGTAGATTACATGTAGTTTTAGGTAGCTTGTAGGTAGTTTTTGCAAAGCTTAAAATTTAATCAATCTTAAAGTTTTAATAGATAGATCTATACATGTTGCTCCGGCTTGATCCAGCTTGACTAAAGCTATCACGTATCTCGTTTTGCTGTCTCTACCGAGACGCAATCGAATCACAAACTGTATCACAATAAAGTAAACGACTGCCGTCAACTCTATCTCGTCTCACCGAGTTAAGTAAACACTGAGTACAGTAGATACTATCTACTAGATAGGTAGGTAGAGATACTGATTACTTACGGGGCTGAGTTTAATCAAAACGGGGTGTTTAAAAAGAGCTTAGAGCCTTTGTTAGGGCTTACGAAGCCACCCTGAAAACTCAAAAATATGAGATTTTATTTAGACCATTAAAGGAAAGCTTTGTGAATTTCATATTAACATCGAGTAAAGGTATATTATAATGCTGAAAAACTAATGTTACTACTAATCGGCCTGAAACTTGATAAACTTACTATGATTATATGTATATTGTATACTTAACTACCTAATTGTTTATCATAGTATATGTACATTGTACTTATACAGTATATACCGATTTTACCGATGTAGAGTTTCAGGGACATTTTGAAATGAACGCCAAGTTAATAGCGCGAGGGGTTGATTCATTGAAAACATAGATGGCGCCACTATCAAATTACAGGGAAACCTGAACTATTCACAGGGTAATGGAGTTCAATAACTCGCTAAAAAGCAATATTTTGGGTTTGCGTCAGTATCAGTAGAGATCAGAGTTCCTACATTTGCTTATAATTAGGTAAAATAGTGGGTATTATAGTGAAAACTGAAAACATATGCAGCAGAAGATGTCTAGATGTACACTATGTATAATTGTATATGTAGGTACCTACCTATAATACTTATTTCAAACATTGTCATAAAAGTCACAATCTCTTTTGGTAGCGATCCTGAAGTCACAAAGGACAAAGGCAGGGTTCTAAGGACGTTTTGTACCACTATGGAAATGACGGGTTCCGTAATGAAAGTACCATGATTAGAGAGACACTGTACAGGTACACAAGTCAATTAATTACTAGATTTTTAGAAGCTGGGAGAAAAGAGAAAAACGGAAAAAAGAATCTTTAAAATGTAGTCGCAATGGAACGTAAACATTCATACAGGAAGAATGGAACGTCAAGTGAAGTAATGTTTATGCCAAGTACTCTGTGATTTACGTCATAAATGTCTAGGTTGGATCTCAGTATAATGATAAAAATTGACAAACCAGAGCAGAAAAATTTAAATGATAAAATAATGTGTCATATCAACAACTAAACGTCAACACACCATGTCAACACACTTGAACAACACAAGACGAACAACGTGAATAATAATTTGATAATAATATTATTATGTTAGGTATATCAAGTTATATGTTTACGTTTAAATAAATACGGGACGTGCAACGTACATAATAAATAAAATGATTTTATTAATTTGATTTTATCGACTAGATCAGGCTACTACTTTCATCATGGAATAATGTTATACTTATCCAACTTCTGAAGTTTTAAATTGCCATTCCGCAACAGGGATCTGCTATGCCATTTCGAAATGCTATATGTAAAGGTTCTACTATATGGGTATGCATTTGGCGAGTAATGTAATGAAATAAAATATACTGTTTAAAAGATCATTGTTTTATTTACATAACATAATTTGCCTGGAATCAACTTTAGGAATTTTATGTTCCTATTACCTACTCTATTCTATTCTCTGTTGGGGTGTAAGTACCTGCACCTGGCTCTCTAGATGTGCTAAATCTAGATAGGTATGCAGGTTTCCTTCACTGTAAGTGTGATGGTATACATTTTAATTAAATTCAAAGAACACATTGGTACATGTCAGCGCCGGGATTCGAACTACAGAACGCAGTTGCTCTTCTCATATTTGACTTAGGTATTTATCATCCTATGGTTCATAGAAAATATTGTCAGGATTTTGCGTGTTCTTGTTGTGCTGCTTCTGCAGGTTCCTGATGAAGAAGTGGGACGGGAGCCTGCCGGGGAGGTGGAACAGGAACCGGGTCTGGTTCTCCCCTTTGTCACATTTGTTCTATATCTTCAGCAGTTTCAGCGGTATTCAAAATATTAAATAATTAGGTTAGGTAATGGAAAATGAAATAACAACTACTATGACAAGATTGACAAGCAAGATTCAGTGTTATTAGATTTAAATATTCAAAAAATATCGATTATAGTGAATCGAATAAAGAGAAAAAGAAAATGGTTTACTATGGATAAAAGTCTTCAAGACTTAAATATAATGATATTTTATAAACCAAATGTACTAGTTTTGGCTCAAATAGTACCAGAACATGTAATTTATTGATAAATAAAATATCTTTTGTATTTAAGAATGTATCGATATTTCTATTCGATTACTTTTTTGCTCGGATTTGCTGGTAATATTCCGAGGTCTGGCACCACTGTTGTTACGTTCCGTTCTCTATATGTTTGTTTTTACGTTCCATTATCCTTAGATTTAAATATTCTTCATTTATCATTTTTTCTTTTCCCCCGACTTCTAAAAATATTGTAATTACTGAAAATACCTTATCTACACTGTATTAATAAATGGTGAAAACATGGTTCTGAAACGCTTAAAAAAAAGGCGGTACGCCCACTGCCGTTCTCCTTTCATAAACAGAATTTCAAACAAAACAAATTACCTTTTGCCATTAGCAAATTAGGTAAAAATGTGTGCCTTCAGATTCAGTTACATTACCGTTTACCGGTAGGTACTATTTACACTGCCTATGTCAAATTCATATAATTTATGACACATTGTAAGACTCCAAACCTTAACAGCATCGCTTTAGAGATGGCGACGCTATAGCAAGCGTGTTTACTAAACTGTTTTTGACGAGTCGCCAGCAGTAGACACGGGGGCAGCAGATGTGGTGCGCACGCGCCGCGCACACGTGGGGCGCATCTGCCGCGCTGCATGTACTGGCAGGGGATGACAACCTTTTTGGAGAAATAAAAGTTGACTAACTTCTCAGGTAAATTTACACATTTTAAAAAACTAATAATACTTATTTTTGTCCTGGGGCACGAAAGACCTTCGATAATTAGTGACTGATTTATAAATCTGTCAATTTTTTTGAATAGAAAGTGAATTGAAAACATTCGCGTTTTCATTTTTGCAGTTCAGTGAATTACCAAAAAATCCGTATTTTACGGTAGTTCGCAATTTTTTCGCTACTCACCTGGAAACCCTAGTGACCAATGATCTGACTGGCTAATCTTCTATGGCAGCACCTCTGATTTAGTCACCGATACGGTAATAATATTTTTATCATTATGAAATAAGCACCTAAAGTGCAGCACCCCTGCCCCGCGTGATATTGTAAACAAAGGCGTGTTGTGCGATGGTTGCCGACTCCTTCCGGCACCCGCGCCGTGCCCCGACTTACAACAAACTGCCGACTTACTGACTGTAGGTATACAGGGTGATGTAGATTGGGTATAGTAAGCCAAAAGGAGGTAAGTCAAATGGTCTCTCTGAAAACAAAATTGATCAACGAGTATTAGATTTCTACTAAAAAAAATGCTATGCCATATAAACTTTATTTTCGGTCACGTGACGAACTTTTCGCGTATTTCCTAAGTCATAGAACAAAAGTTGTTCAGAATGACATCCTTGACCAGCATCTTACTTTACTACTTTTGTAACGCTCTGTACATGTATGGTATTGGTATAGGTGTAAGAGATAGGTCCAGGAAGTTACGACAACGGATCATAATGTGGGTCAACTACTTAAAACACAAATTATAGAACTGAAAGTACTGAAACTGAAGAATAAGGAGGAACTTTCAGCACACAAGTCGAGCAAAAACAGTGGCATAGACTAACTGTAGTTATAGACATTTATTTAGACATAATTATTACAATATTTCTACCGTATTTAAATAACATAAATCTAGAATCTAGACCAACGTACTCTGCCGTTGCTGACGGTCCGAGTCCACACAAAGAGTTAATTGTTGCAACAAGGTCGTTCTAATCAGCATCCAGAGATTACTGTCGGCCATAGACAATGACCGGATTATAGAACACTGCCCATAGAGAATACGAGCATTGTTTAGTTTTGTACAATACAGTATGAGACTGTGCTAGAAATAGGTAGAAAATTACTGTCCTGATTTTGTTCTGATTTTTTCCAATATGTATTTATATTGTGGCTATGGCTACGTTTTTCGAAATATAAAGTACCTACTATGTACCTACTTTGCAAAATATAGCATGAGCCCTATGATTGACAGATGCCTCATAAAAAAAAGTTCAATTTCCCTTGAAAATGAACAAAAGACGAATACAATGTTTAATTTTGACAGCAATTTTTACAAAGTGTAGTCAAATACTTTTTTATTCGTTTTAGCGTGGCATGGCATCTGTTTTTCGAAAAAGCGTTAGATCTCCATTCAGATATAAGCATTACAGCCTCTAACTAAAAACTAAACAAGAACTGTGATTAGTTGTTCAACCGATCCGGAGATCGGTCCATGGCCAGTACCAACATTTAGATTAGGTGATTGTAAGGCTGCTATCAAGGCGCTATAATTTGGTTTCTTCCTAGCAATTTGCTGAACAGTCGCCCAATCACGAACTGGAGTGATGTGTGAACGACCCTTTAGGTTTTTTCCTAAGGGAAAGTTTTCTGATTTACTACCTACTTAGGCACTTTGAAAATAGGTATCTACAATCCTAACTAATTAATATTATAAATGCGAAAGTAACTGTGTCTGTCTGTCTCTCTGTTATCCTTTCACGCCAAAACTACTGAACGGATTTGAATGAAATTTGGTATACATACGGTATAGACTCTGGGAAAGAACATAGATTACCTACTTTTTATCCCGGAATTCCCACGGGAAAACTTTTTAAGGCGAAGCGAAGCGCGCGGGAACACCTAGTTATAATATAAATTACGGAAGTACTCACGAGGGTCGTGGTGGACAGAACATTGTAGAGTATTGTTGCTGGCTTCTTCTTAAACTAGTCACAGTCAATGACAAAGGAATAAAGAGAGGACTTGGCATAAAAATAGGTACTTAAAAATATATCGTCGTCTCTTTTTAACTTATTGGTGTTATCCTACGTAAAAAAGGACAACAGTAGTTTTGTCTTTGCCTAAAATTACAACATTGCGACCGGTCGCCATGTTGATTGACATCCAAACACAAGGTACTTCAGCTGTCAAACAATTTGTTTGTTTACATTTTTCAAGAAAAAAGCCGCCATTTTAATTGAAACCAAAGTTTAGATAGGCGCATTTTTTTCGTGGATATGCCATGTCCTCTCTTTATTCCTTTGTCAATGGTCACAGTATAGCGAATTTTGACATTCTGATTTCATTTTCGGGCTTAGATATAACATGCTGCACACGTAGGTTTCTACTTAGTATACTCTTTTTGCAACACCTTGAATATCCATTTCATTTTATTTAAGTTGGTAAGTAAGAAAATTTCACTCAATTTCTAAGTTTTTTTCAACCAATAGTTCCTTCCATGCACCGGGTGGCTAGCTCAATAATAAAGTTATAACAGGGTGTTTACGATTAAGTATTTGACGAGTAGTTTCGTATATTTTCTTGACATAAATCTTATTGCCTGAAGCCTGGCATGAAAAGTACTAAACTTTCTACATGGCAGCTGTTTCCCGCGACATTCGCAAAGCTTTTAAAAGTTTTCAGGGAATTCAGGAATAAAACTATTCTGTAGTTTACTGACAATGCTTTGCTTCATATCGTTAGTTATTAACTTATTATAAATACGTATGAAATTTGATGTACTTACTTCTTATCTACCTATCTTTGTGTTTATAAGTCTTTCACAAAAAGTCAAACTTTACAGCAATACTTAAGTACATTGAAATAACACATATCCAAGCTACTTTTTATATTCTTGCAATTTTTCTCATCCTTTAAAAGCTCACGTAGAGTCTTTAATAGAGTATACATATATGTATACCTATACCATAGACTAATCCTAACTAATATCCTAACTATAATATCCTAACTATAATAATATTATAAATGCGAAAGTAACTGTGTCTGTCTGTCTGTCTGATACTCTTTCACGCCAAAACTACAGAACGGATTTGAATGAAATTTGGTATACAGACGGTCTAGACCGTGAGAACATAGGTTACTTTTTATCCCGGAATCCCCACGGGAAAACCTTTTTAAGGCGAAGCGAAGCTCGCGGGAACAGCTAGTAGTAAAAAAATGAGCTTTGCTTTTCCTGACGCTACCTAAACACAATGCATGTCTGTCACCTGATGTTGCAAGGCGGATTAGTCACCCTGTACCTAGGCTACCTAGTATACCTATTACCTATAGTACCTAGACTGCGATCATAATCCGCTACGGAGCTAAACGGTGGCTAAACAGACACACATATATATATATATATATATATATAGAGGTTCCTAGAACAAAACTTAAGAATGGGTTGCATAAATATATATGTATGACTTGGTGGGACACCAAGTCATACAAATATATTTTACAAATTCTGAAAAAGTGGGTTAAATATAATAATAATAATAATAATGTCCTCCTAGCCGAATTTCGACTACGGCGGCCAATCTCAATTGAGATCAGCCATCTACGCAGGAGTAGATTATAGTGCCCAAGTGTGTGCGCAGTACACAGGAGCACTCTCTGTTCCATCACTCTCATAGCCCAATGGGACGGATTGACCGACACGACTGGAGAGAGCTAGGAGCAGGACCGACTGCTTTACATGCCCATCCGACAGCATGGATCGTTTCACTGTTTCGGACAACAGGTGATCAGCCTTCTATGTCCTAACCAAACTTAGAACCACAATTTAGAAACACAAATTGATGGTCCCACCCGGGAATCGAACCCGGGACCTCTGGGTCATGAAGCGAAGCTTCTACCACTAGACCACAGAGGCAGTTAAATATATTATAGTAGTTATACCTAATAAGCTATTTTAAAAGCACTGTCATGTATATGAAAGGGTTCAGTCATAGATAGCTAATAGTTGTGTATCACAATGTTTATAGACAATTTAACGTTTTAGCATCAGTTCTTCCCAAACCGTTGCTTGGTAGCGTTATTAAATAATTAGCATAATAAACTACTATTTAAAGTTTTTGACGAATTTGCTGACGGTACCAAAACAATAGCATCAGCTGGTCAGGTGATGTTGAAGGTCTATTAGTCACAGTCTACCCACGTGGGACTTCGCCTAGACGCTATTTAGGTACTAACTTCATACCTAGGTGGCCTAGGTACACTCTGCATGGGTAATGACGAGGGTGGAGGAAGATTTGCTGTAGATTGCGTTGAGAATTCACACTTATACAGGGAGAGTCTGTCGTAGGTCTGTGCATATCAGATATGCACATAATAGGCCACATAGCTCTACATTCTGAAGCACTTTTTTATAACGAAATTGGGATATCGTTGCTGCGCTAATTAGAGCTTTATCGCTTTGTATTAGAAACTAGAGAGTCGATTTATAGAGTGACTTTCCCCGAAAAGATCCTCCGCTAGTGACTTAGCACCTGTTCTTACCCGACTGCCGAAGGAGGAGGGTAATGTTTTTTATATTACTTACTAGCTGTACCCGCGAGCTTCGTATCTCCTTAAAAAGTTTTCCCGTGGGAATTCCGAGACAAAAAGTAGCCTATGTTCTTTCTCGGGGTCTAGACCATATTATGTATACGAAATTTCATTAAAATCCGTTCAGTAGTTTTGGCGTGAAAGAGTAACAGTCAGACAGACAGACACAGTTACTTTCGCATTTATACGAGTAACATTAGTTAGGAGTTAGGATTAGGATTAGGAAGTTAGGATAAATAAATCTTACTGGCGAATCTTTTCTTCACAGTAACAATTTTATTAATATTACAATAATGTACTTATGTAAAACTATTATTGTCAATTACGAGTAAGTATATACTTACATGTATCTACCTAATATACAACCTTGGAATATCTATATCAGGTATCTTAGATGGTTATCGATTACAATATTTACAATTACAATAGATTAGAGTTAGTCACAACTTAAACCTAAGTAGGTAGGTAAGTACCCCAGTTGATACCTACCTAGCCTATGGTTAACTCAGATAAGTGACCCGTGTAATAAACTATTATTATGTCTTGTAATGAATGTGATTATCACGTTCATGTTGTCTAAATAAGGATTTTATCCACTTTAAAACAATTATGGAAGGAATTTTGTACGTATAAATGGCAAAACATATCTTAAGTCGACTTTTAGGGCCACTTGCACAAACATTTAAATCTAGATTTAGTGTCAAATCTCGATTTAAGAAACGTCAATCCATATAAAATTTGACACTAAATCGAAATTTAACACTAAATCTATATTTAATATGTTGGTGCAAGTGGCCCTTAAAAAAGTAGCTACAGGGTTTTACATAAACTTAGGTCATATCAATAACTTGTAACATGAATCGGGTGAACTGATTTCAATGAAACATGGAAAGGATACGCTAAGCTGTATGGTGTCATTTACGGCTAGATAAAGAAAAGAAACGGGCCATTTTTATCCGAGTTACGTAGCCATAGAGAGACACACAATTACTATTATAATTTACATAAATCTTGTTAGTTTATAAGTGCCAATTTCTCCATTGTCGGTTTTCTAACCGACAGGGATTGATTTATAAATTAAACGTCATCTCCATATAAAATTCATGACAGATGTGTGAAAATTAACCACTACTCACTGGTTATGCTCTAACCGATAATGGAGAAAATGGCACTAACACTCGTAGTTTTTGGCTGGGAGTTACAACTCCAGTAAAAAGACATCTGAATAATTTATTTCAAAACGGAGCAATCGGACGGCGGCCATTTGCATTTCAGACGAACTCTCAAATGTTAATCATTTTATTGTTTCTGCCAACATTTTGTGGATATTTAAATTACTTGCTTCACTTGTTTGTTGTTTTAACATTGCAGTTTTAATAAATAACGAACTACTTAGCGTTTTCGACCGAGCTTCGTTTGGTCTTTTTCCGGGAGAATTACGGGATAAAAAGTAGCATAAGTCAATAATTTGGATCGTAATTACCACCACAACTACCTCACAATCATATAGACTCACTCTCTTCCATCCAAAGGTTGTCTGGTAAAGATTGCTATAAGCAATAAGGCCGCCTCTTTGTACTTGTTTATTTTTAAGTTTTCTTTTTTGTATTTTTTTTTCTTGGTGCAAATAAAGTGTATTGTATTGTATTGTAATTTATCTAGGGGTTTACAGAATTTATCGTTTAGGTACCTGGTGCAATTTTAACACTCACTGATAAAATTGCACCGTTAACTTTTTAAGTAAACGTCAAGGTCGCACTACACTTTAGCACCGCTTTGCCAACTGAAGTGTGAAGGCTATCGACTGCAATCTAATCAGAGTGAAACCTCCCAACTAAACCCTTTATTGGGTACTAATATGCACTATATGCAAATAATTTTACTCATCCTAATCCTAACTACTATATAAAAATATTTCACGCCAAAACTACTGAACGGATTTGAATGAAATTTGGTACACATACGGTCTAGACCCTGTGAAAGAACATAGGCTACTTTTTATCCCGGAATTCCCACGGGAAAACTTTTTAAGGCGAATCGAAGCGCGCGGGAACAGCTAGTATGCACATAATTTACTTATTAGGTAGGTATAATATTCCATTTATTAGTTAAGTATTTATAGTTTTGTAACCTGGAAAAGGAAATATTGGTTATTTTAAACAATGTTAAGCAATCTTTCATATTGGTCCCGAGCTTTAAGCTCAATTAATTTAATAGCTAGCTAGCCGAGGAAGTAAGAAGCTCCTTACTTCCTTAGCAGTGCTGGAATCTGTGCATGTATACTTACATACATAGAAAAAAACATTCGTGCGTGCGCCAGCCATCTGGCAACTAAACATAGGCACATCAAAGCACCCTGTATAAAGAAGGGCGTACCTACCTACACGGCGAGGTAAAAATAAGCTTTAAACATACAGCGTGACGCAAAAGGATTAAAATTAGCAATGGTTATTTTTAAACGCAAAAAAGTTACGTGTGCATTTCTTGTTTCATAAAAAGCTTCAATGGCCGTTCAAGTTGTATTGTCGTAGGCGAAACTTGAGACGGGTTAAGTATTATTTCTATTTGTAGAAACTAAAGGTTGTACAATACACAGGGTTTTTATGAACACTTGGAATTGTAACTCTAAATGAGTATAGGAAATAGGAACAGTACAGATGTGGCCGATGTGTCCTCCAGTGTACCATCGTGAGAGCTTTTGTGAAAGTTGCGAAACGAATCGCGATAAATGTAAAACTTTTGTATTGCGGCGAAATAATAAGTTCTAATTTTAGCAGCTCTGGCGTCGGGCGGTTCTGTAATCAACGACCAAACTTTTGGCATTTGTTTTTATCCACAAAATGTCCACGAATTTCAGGATAGCCAGCCATTTATTTATAAAAAGACCGTCACTTACACCTACGTTTATTAACGGACGTTAAATATTTATAAGCTGTTTTTGTTGGTATTCTCATCAAAAAGCTTATTAGTAAAATAGTACTTGAATGTGATGATATAACTACTGCAACTTCAAAATAGCTAGGCTATTGAAAAAATGAAATGGATATAGGTACTTAAGTAAAATTGTAGGTACTAGATATAAGTAAAAATTGTAATAGATATATAAGGAAAAAGTTGAACAGATGCTCGAGGAGTTTCTTTCGCCATTTCTTTCCTTCTCAATGACGGGGCCTTTGTGAAATGGTGGTAGATGACTATCGACAAATAATTGTAAATTTGATTGAATTTGAATTTGAAAAAATAAAATTGAATTTGAATTTGAATTTAGCTGCAGGTGGCATCCTGACCATATTATAATCTGTTCAAACAAACACCCTGTAGATAAGCCGCGATGGTCCGAGCGGCGCCGGCGGGCATCGAACCCGGGACATCTGCCTGCGCACGAGCCGCCCTCACCAAACACCTGACTTTAAGTTTTTTTTTCATCTCTTCCGTTTTTTTTCGTGTACCGGATACGGTTTTATGTAGGTAAATAGGCCTCGAGAAGTATTTCTTCATTATTTTGTTCAAACTGTAAAATGGATGATTTCATCTCTGTCTCTGGCTACAGGTGGTAAAATTGGTAAAAATGAGTAAAATTCTGGGTACACTACATAAATCCGAATTACTTTTTTACGAATATGAAAATAACGATTTTTAAAATTACGAATTTCATAGTTCCGAATAATTCACAATCCCGAATTTCAAGTTTGCGAATAACGAAAATCACGAATAGTCAATAAACGAAATTTCAAACAACATATTTATTAAAATCACGAAAGTCAATTTTCCGAATATTATTATTTCGATGTTTTAAAAGCACGACCTTTTATTATAACGAATTGTTAAAATTACGAATCCCGAAGTTTTAATATTCCGAAAATACAAATTCCCGAATGTATCTTAGTTAACAAGAAATAGTTATTAAGAATAGTGTGTTTATTAAGAGCATAATCCGTATACAATTTAACAATATTTTTTAAGCTATATTATGTGAAACGCTCCGCTCCGCTTCGCTGCGCTCCGCTTTGTTTTTCGATATCTATGTGCACCTAACACGCTCCTCCTCGCTTTGCTCGTCGTCGCACCTATCTTTAGGTTTAGGTCCTAAGGTTTTTAAGGTTAAACACCATAAAATTCCAAGCAATTGTTTTGCTCTATATTTGAAACGCTCCGCTCCGCTTCGCTGCGCTCCGCTTTGTTTTTCGATATCTATGTGCACCTAACACGCTCCTCCTCGCTTTGCTCGTCGTCGCACCTATCTTTAGGTTTTGGGTCTAAGGTTTTTAAGACGTTTACGGTTTTTTTGTCAAAATCACGAATTATCACATTTTCGATCGGGATTTGAATTTTTCGTGATTATAATAAATCGGTATTTTATTTTTCGTATGCTTGAGTAATCGTATTTATTAACGTTCGTGTATTTGAAAGTCGTAATAACAAATCTTCGTGATTATAATATTCGAAATTATAATTTACGTGATTTTTAGAATTCGGCATTTACAAAAATCGGTATTGCAATATTTCGTAAATTACATATTCGGTGTTTTCAAATTCGGAAAAAAGTTTTTCGGAATATTTGGGTGTTCCCTAAAATTCTACTAGATCTACCCTACCCTAAATAAAGTTGAAAAGATGCTCGAGGAGTTTCTTTCGTCATTTCATGACCTCAGTGACTGAGCCTTTGTGAAATGTATTAAATTACTATCACGCTAATAAATATTATTTTATTCTAAGTACACAACAAATAATCTATTTCGAAATCTCAATATGACCTGTCTGAGGGGTGTGTTTTTTTCTGTATACCTATATGTATTTACCTATAAAGAAAGTACCTTTTCTCAGCTTTCAGGCTCACAAAGGAGTGGCTCTATAGACTTCCATCCACATTTATTCAGTGAACAGCTCTGGATATGTAAATGTAGTAATATATGTTAATGGAACTGAGAAAAAGGCTATTTCCTACGTGATTGAGTTACACCGCCACCGTGCGTTCCCAGTTTACCCTCGAATGAAGAAAACAGTGTTATACGAGTAAGATACCTACACCTAGGACCTAAATGCGTAGATTTCCGTGTGAGCCTGTGTGTTGTTTTAGGTTTCGATATAATCGAAGGTGTAGTTAACTAGCTGCCGATCGCTGCGTCAATATCCATGACAAAGGTCAACGACACAATGACGAGTGAACATGTCAATTCATATGAATTATGTTTTTATGAAGATGTGTAAAAGTGAAATAGTCAAGAGTGGTATTTAGAAATAACGACGAATAGAAGGACTAAAATTAGTAACTTACCCAAAAGTATGACGGGATACTGGACTTATACATATACAGGGTGTTAGATATTTTTTTTACTCATATCAATTTAGAATACTAATGCAATATGCATAAAGCAAATGTCCATCAATCCTAATAATTATGCTAAATTATTAATAATATTGTCGAACAATTCTTTATGGCAAGTTTAACAAAATAGTCCCCCAAGAAGACAAAAGATTGGGGTGGCTAGCCAAGCGTGGAAGTCGCAATGACTCTCAAATATCACTCCATAGCATTTAGCGATGGCATTTAGGGAGTTTGACCTCTTTTTTGACATTTGACGACGCCATTTTGAGACATTTAGCGAGTAGCTGTCAAGATTATCATCGAATAATTTATGTAGCCTCTTTTTAATGAATGAGCTATAATGTAATGAGGTAATTTGGTGAGATTGGTCTTAAAAAGTGTTATGTCTGGTAAGTTGTAGGTAACTAGTGATATTATAGATTACTAGCTGTTCCCGCGAGCATCACTTCGCGTTAATGTGGGAATTTCGGGATAAAAAGTAGCCTATGTTCTTTCCCAGGGTCTAGACCATATGTGTACCAAATTTCATTCAAATCTGTTCAGTAGTTTTGGCGTGAAAGAGTAAAAGACAGACACAGTTACTTTCGCATTTATAATATTAGTTAGGATTATGAAGCCATTCATGTTATCTCTTTAATCAATGGATGATAAATATAGGTTATTGATTAAGCCTACCTATTTTATGCTTAGGTAATTTAATAATGAACGAAAGGGGATGGGATGACCAGCAGGGGTTAATTTTGAACAGTGGCGGATTTACAAATTTGCCGCCCGTAGGCCATTCAATTTTTGCCGCCCCTACTGACTTCTGAAATTCAATTCGTTAGTTTAATCCCGTTATTAGTATGATTGTGAAGTTAATGATATTTCTATGTCTATCTGTCACCAACTTCAAATGTTTCATCAAATCTTTTTTAAGGTTCCGTACCTCAAAAGGAACAAAGGAACCCTATAGGATCACTTTGTTGTCCGTCTGTCTGTCTATCTGTCTGTCTGTCACCACCCTTTTTCTCAGAAACGGATAAAAATATCAAGCTGACATTTTGCAAAGTTACACAAGAAGGGCCAAAAGTAATCACCCTATTGGAAGTTGCTCTCATTTGTACAAATGGCCGCTAATTTCAAATTTGTTTTGATATTGGTGGACTAGACAAATGCAGAATACTAGTTGAGAAGCCATGGAGTGATATACTTCCCAAGAACGCCAAATAATTGTGTATATTCAGTTTTCGTGTCGCCTTTTTTTTCGTTTTATCTGTCATTTTTCCCTGCAATATCGCCAGATTTAACCGTTTTAGACGGTTTTTGTGGGTTTTTTTTGAAGACCCGTGTTAATATGAATAAGCCCGTGTCTCTGGAAGTCCTTAAGGTCAACATTCGACATGAGTGCGAGAATCTCTCGCCCGAAATTCTCGCTGAATTGATTAGAAATGCCATAAAAGGAGCCCGTAGGGCAATCAATTGTGACGGCGCCCATTTGGCCGATATCATCTTCTAGACTTAACCAGTACAATGAAAAGGTTCAAATAAACATAACTACTTAGTTAATAAAAAAACAGAATCGAAGACTTCTGTTGAACCGCCTTGTACAAATGTACGGCCTCAACCAACTGGTAAAAAAATATATTAAAAAAAAACATTTTTGGGTTACCTTCCACGTACATGTAAAATGGGGATGATTTTTTTCGTTGGTGTAAGGTATTGTATTGGTCTTTCAAAAATATCAAAGGTCTTCTCAAACCATTTTTTTATTCAGTGACTGATTTACGAAATATAAGCTAATAAGCTTCAAACTGCGAATTCTTGGTAGACTCAAGTAACTGTATGGTCCAAAAATATCACTGATGTACTTAGTACATACGACAAAATTCCACACAACTACCATTACAGCCGTTTCCAGTTTCTCCAAATTCGAAAGTATTCCCGCCGCTTCTTGTCGCGTTACAGACTTTTCAGTAATATCATCTTTGATTGATTTCAAAGAATATATTCTTTGAAACTGCATGCCAAGAGTCTCTATAACTATTACATGCTTCTTTTCTGACTGACCAACGTCCCAAATTCACTCTATTCCGGGTTTTGCCTTTCCCGACTTCACTCATTTATTTAAGCCAGCGTTGTGTCGAGTTTACAAAAAAAATAATCTGTAGCAGCATGAAAAAGCGACAATCTTGGCTAGTAGCATATTTAAGACATGACATAACTTATGAATCGCGCTCACTCACATCGCGCAGTCTCAAGAGCGAGCGCGACGACGTAGAACTTTTATCACGACTTAAAAGCGCCCTGTACTAGCCCTTCTGAGCCTGATTCAGCAGCCACAGTTGCCACTAAATTCAAAGAATATAGGTACCTACTGATTATATTACAGTGCGTTTATTTAGATGTAGATTGTGTACACGTCAATTTATATTTTAAAAATCTGTAAAATAAAAAATTGCTAAAAAACTGGCCTTTTTGGCCTATTGGTAAATCCGCCACTGATTTTGAACAACCTTTGTTTTTTACAGAAAAAGATGAATCCGGGATTTCTAAACCCGCGAAAGTTTCACCTGCCAATTTGGCAGAGGTCATCGACACTAATTGACACTAATCATGGCGGCCATTTTGTAATTTTCGCGCCCTTTTTGACATTAGCATCCGCCATCTTGCGTCTCACGATTGCGGATTTATGACTGGCGATAAAAGCACGCAGAATTACCGAACTGTATGCCAGCTGACGCGTTTTAAATTTAAGTCGATGGACTGTGTCATCACAACCCATTACGTCCCCACTGCTGGGGCACGGGTCTCCTTCCAATGAAGGAAGGGTTTAGGCCTAGTCCACCACGCTGGCCAAGTGCGGGTTGGTGGACCCCAACACAAGCAAGCTTGTGCTGAGAGAGTTGTCGGGTAAGTGGGCAACCCGACTGTCAGATGTTTTCAAGCTGCCCGAACGCCTCTGACTAGGCTTAACGACTGCTGCCGAAGCAGCAACCGGGACCCACGGCTTAACGTGCCGTCCGAAGCACGGAAGCGTCCAGAAAAGCACCACTTGAAATTGGTCACCCATCCAATGACTGATCGTGTTAGTTGTTGCTTAACCTCAGCGATCAGTTACGATCACTGAGGCCCGCTCGACTACGGACGCTTCCTGTGTGTATGTAGTTATTCCTTTTTTATTCAAAAACCGTAGTACATGAGTGGTTCAGAATGACCCCATGGGTCACCTCCTTTCGGCTTACTATACCCTTATTGTAACACCTTGTAATGTAGGTTATTACATATATTACCTGTAGATGTGTGTTACATTCACCCACATTTAATCTGATTATGACGCATCCAGAACTATGAATCAATAGTTTATGCGTTGGTGCGGAAACTCTGAAACCGGTTCGGCGCTAAAATGAGAATGTTATTAATAGAACGGTTTACTTTCAATAAACTATTGAACCGAGCGTTTTGCCAGATTCTGCTAAATGCTAGAAATATACACTCACGGGCAATGAAAAGGTTCCACTGAGAAAAACACCAAATTACTTCTAAACGGAAAAAGCTAGCTTTATAAAATGAACCCTTCCACAACATTGAAGTACATTTGACAGAGCATCAGGATATTATCAACAAAAAACGGCAGTTTTCTGTTCAAATTTTTGAATGAAATGTTTGAAAAATTTGGGGTTGTTCGGGGTCGCCATTTTTTGAGTGGAACTTTTTCATTGCCCGTGAGTGTAATAGGTACTACTAAGTACTTATCTACTACTTAGTGTGGTACAGGACCTGAGTACTTGGTCCAACAGGATGAGGCCTACACCCTGCAGTGGGTTGACAAAGGCTGAAAATTACGATTAACTTAATTAATTCCTTCGTTGCACTTGAAAAATCCCGTAAACTTTTTGATATATTTTGTATGAATTTTATCCCTTTTGGTATGAATTTTATAATGATTACTGAAAACTTTACCTACAAACTTACAATACTTAGGGCAACTTGCACCAACATATTAAATCTAGATTTAGTGTTAAATCTCGATTTAGTGTAAATTTTATATGGACTGACGTTTCTTAAATCAACATTTGACACTAAATGGCCCTTACTCAAGTATATATTTTTGGACTGACTTTGACAATATCATGATTATTCCTTGATCTAGATGAAGCCAGACTCGACAAGTTAACAAAGACACCAAATGGTCGTTGAATCGTCACAAAACACAAACCGAGCCTAATTGCGTCATCAGCAGGGCAAAGAAACACACTCTGTGTTTAGCATTCAGATATTGGGATAACCGGCCAGGCCAGGGTTAACTGCGTCACCCTGGGTGGAGGCACAGGACTATTGCAGCCGTATCATGATCGTGGACGCCTTGCGGCGGTCATAAACAGGGGACTAAAGGTAGGTGTCCACGTTTTCATGGAAGTATGGAGAAACGGCATCAGAAAAGTAGATGAAGTGGACGCACTTGTATGAATTTTTATACAAATAATAATATACTTACTGAATGCGATGCATCCGTTGTGTACGATGCTGAAAGGACGACGCTTTCCATCAGAGATGCTATGGTGCAATTATGTGCAAGAAATCCGTTCCTATGCTATGTGCTATGCTATGTGTAAATGATTGGTGGATATCAAACACATCCATAGCAACGTAGCATAGAGTATCTCTGGTGGAAAAGCAGTCTTAAGCCAGAGTTATTTCCTTCATAACTAGATTATTCGGAGTTGAGTTCAAAGTGGAATCCGCAAAAAACTCTGCGAAAATCATTTTGCATATTTCTCCATCCTTTGAATGAGACACAGGACGAAGTAAGTTTAGATTAACTCAATAGTCCACTTTCAAAACTTTAGATGCTGCGATTCGCCAGATTAAAGATACAATAAAAAGCCATAGGTACTGAACTCTGTATGAGCAGTTAATATATTTATAACCCATTGGAATTTCACAACTACCGAAAAAGCGTTCCGATTCCACTAAACTACAATTAAAAACCGTTCGTTGCCGAGAAGCGTGTCTTGAACACTTTCGCACCTCTGCCCCTCGTTAATGTCCGGAAATCGAACCTCGGACCTCTAACTGCGCTAATGACTCGAAGAACTAATTGCCCTCATTGTTTACGCTATCATTTTATTTCCAAAATGGCCGGACGCCGCGCGAGAGGTCCAAATTAATAGAGCGCTGTGCCGGTGTGCTCCTCACTGATCACGAGATCCTGATATCCGAGATTGTCCACTGCAAGAGATTAGGAGTGTCTCAATACTCTGATATCAGCCTACATCCAATTCAGTCTACCTGTTAGAGGTCGTCGGTACAGCGAACGGGCTGAAGAGTCAGATGGGCGGCCCACTTCAGTTGGCATATTTTCTGATTTCAGCTAGTTAGGTTAGCTTTAGTTTTGTTCAGGGATCTGAAACCAAGATCATAGCTCTTTATTCAAACCGCTGATTAAAACTTACAATACTTACATACTCTCTGTCAAAGAACAAATTGTTCTGTGTCGGAGAGGGACAAAACAGTTTATTAGTTAAAACGTTCTGTAACTTCTCTATGAATAAGGGGGTTAGTGCTCGAAAAAAGTGCTGCTGTAGCGTATGTTTATACTTTGTTGACATTTCCTTCGATTTTCATGTCCAAGTGATCAGCTCCTGTATCCGGACGGGAGGCAGCCGCGACTGCTCCAGTGGTGCCGAGGTGAACAATGGCGCGGGTCAACGACCGCGGGGTCAGGCTCGCGCCGTCTGCTCTAAACTGTTACACTTTTACTCATTTACAACTAGCGGAATCGGGCTATTTTTGTAACAGGGTAGTTGGGATTACTCACCATGTTGCTCTTTTTCTCCTATCATATGCTACACCTCTGAAATGCCTTTGAAAGATAGTATGCTTAGCGAAATAACCAAATAAGTAAGTACTTTACGTAAACTGTTTTCTATTAAGTGGCAGGGTGTTCAAGACGAAGTTCGGACTTAACAGAGTGTAACAAGAGTCGCTGTTGTCGGATACGACGAAGAGGACATAATCATCATCATCTATTAAGTATAACGAAGTAAGTAATAAGTAAGTACTTAAGTACTTATTATATTAACCTTTATCCTATGACTCGATCTGAATGACTGACCTAGAGTCAACGCGCAGTCAAAACTGCTGGTCTAATTTTTTCTACCCTTATAAAAGAGCCTGAATTATTTAGAGATACCTCTACCTGCAACTACATAATAATCTAAACCAACTTTATAAAGAAAAAACAAAATGAAAAATACAATGACAGTATCATCCACAAAAACCATGTCCTTAAATAATTTAAAGCCACTCGAGTAAAAAAAAGAAAGCTGAATTTCTTTCACAAAAACTCACAAAAGAAATGAGAGGGTCCTGAGGACTTCCCTCGTGAAACAGTTTAGTTTACAGACTCAATGACTCAATCTCTCCATCTTGCGAGTTCAAATGAAAATACAATAATTTTCTCATTTCTAACGATGACGAATGTACATAATACACCCACGAGCAATGAAAAAGTTCCAGTGACATATGGAATGGCAATGGGGCAGGAGGAACTGTTGTTTTACAAAATAAAAGTAAGCTTGACGTAGGTTTCATGCATACAGGCTTTTCCCTTGGAGCTTCACAACAATTTGTCCTTAGCCTCCACAATCAAACCTTAAGGTTCTATGAAAAATAGAGCTGAAAAAATCTATTGCCACCGATACACCCTTTAAAAACTATACCTTAATACTTTCTCTGATCTAGTCTTCGCCTACACTAGATCCTAGGGACCTAGGCAAAGGGCTACAGAGTGTAACGACCTAGCCTACTAAACTTGAATAGCCAGCATCGTGACTGCGATCGAGCTAGGCTACCTAGGTCTAGGTACATGTAACTAGATTCTAGAGCTAGGGTCACTGGAGACTAAACTGACTGGAACGATACAGTGATTTCTGCGCCACTACATAGTTACTCCTAGTATTTATTGGATAGCTCCTAATGAAATACAAAGTTTTAAATTTTCAAACTGAAATTAAGATGATTGGCTGAACCAAATTTATAGCTAAGAAGTGTGAAACACTGCTGAGTCACATTGAGTGTAATTAATTAATATAAAATAATCTTAAACCTCTATGCATCTCCCTCTACATACTTTTCAGGCAGGTGACAGACTACACAAAACAGAAATAAGAAACCTAGCACGTGCGATAGCGTTCAATATATTTACTTTAAATCATAGTAGCAGCTTTATTGTTGACCTAAGTATAAAACTGTCACACTTTTTAAAAAGTTTTCGTAATGTCCTACAAGAATCGTACACCAAATAAAACCGAACATTACCACCTAAAAAATAACGTTCATAATAGAAAAAAACCGTCTCTACTATTGAGTGTAATTTCATGCTTTAACAGAGGTGTAAAAACACTGAAAAATGTGCTGAAATCCTGAAATATTAAGGTGCATAGTCGCGTAAGTGATATGGGCATTAAGGCGAATATCTATGAAGGTAATCGTTATGTTTAAATCAATCGATATAATCGATAGTGGATCGGCTCGTGAGCAGCGCCTGTGAGTGATCAAACGATGCTATTTTTAGGAGACTTGTTAAGGGGAAGCTTTAATAAACTGATTAAATAAATTTTGCTACTGATTAGTGCGGAAGTGTGATGCTGACACGCCAAGCTAAAAGCTGAGCGATTCTATTTGAATGAATATTGATATAGATATATTTTTAGATTAGATATTTGAGGGAGACCATATTTAACAACTTACTATAATATTATTATAAATGCAAACGATGCTTATAAATTTTTCACGGGGAAACGGCTGGATCGATTTTGATGATCTTGGTTAAAGACTTCCCTTTATTCCGGAATGCCTACGGGAAAAGCGAATTGTAGCTCGCTGGAAACAGTTAGTGCTTAAATTATTATTAGATATTATATTATATCTTAATACGAAAAACATATGGCTCATCCTTTAAATATTTTTCTCTCTTGCATTCATTTTGTAGGATGTTGCAAATGATGCAAATCGCGAGCAGAAGCTAGTACATAAGTACATACTTATTTATTTATTTTAACTGGAACACCAGCAGCTTATACAACTAACATTTTTAAGACAGACATTAAAATTATAATTTCGTTGTACAAGCCATACTATTCGAATAATCCAGGGAAAGCTTCCCCTTAACAGCCGCCCGCTCTACCTCGCGTGGCCCCAATAGAAAACGTCTGGAAATCACTAAAAATATCGAGAAAAATTACGATAAGTAAAGGTTGATTGGTGAATACTTTGATAGCTTTCGTTAGATAACTATAGTGTAACGAACGAGGTTAAATTGACATTTACTTAGGTTACCTACGTCTCTACATTATATTATAAACTATGTAGAAATGTTCTCCTGATATTTGCGTGTTTTATAGTTTTCTGTAGAAAGTTTTTTTTCTGTTATTTTTTTTATCGTAATAGTAAGTACCTACGTAGTTAAAACAATATTCAACGAAAAATTTCACGCGGAATGCAGAAGGGGGAAGGAAAAAGTCATATAAGGCTGATATCCCGCAACACTAAATATAATATTAGTCATAAACTCAAAACCTAATACTTACTTAATCTAAATATCCTTCTACCAAAAGGTTGTCTGGAAGAAATCGCTTTAAGCGATAATATCGCCATTTGTAAATATGTGTTAGATTAAGTTTTATAATGTTGTCCATATTTTTGTGTACAAATAAATAATATCTTATCTTATCTTACTTACCTATAACCAACCACCTCAAAATAAATAAAAAATAACCACTACCTTTTAATTTTCACACCAGTAAGGGTAATTGAAACATCAATTAATTTGTAATGGCAACAATATTTCATATTAAACAAGCGCGAGCGAGCTTTCGCCTTAAAACATGGCGATAATTTACAATAATGTTGCCATATTTAGACTTTAATAGAAAAAACGTGACCTTATGAGTGGCAGCAGGATAATCAAACACCGTTTCAGTTCACAAAGTTCATTTAGGAAACTTACATAACATAAATTATGAACTTTTTTGAAGTCGTCTGATGTATTCGGGCACAGGAGTCGCTCGACATTTTTGTCTATGAGCAGTATTGAGAGCGGTGGTAGCTCAGTCGGGTAATTAAGCGCCCACTTCTCACGCCAGAGATGCGGGTTCGAATCCCGGCGCTGACATGTACCAATGAGTTCTTTGAATTTAAGTACAATGTATACCATCGCTCTTACGGTGAAGGAAAACATCTTAAGGAAACCTGCATAGATTTAGCACATCTAGATACCTATGTGAACCCACTAACCCGCAGTGGACCAGCGTGGTGGGAAATGGTCCAAGATTATGAAGGCAGTTTAGACCTTGGGGATATGCACAAAGGTTCCACTCGAGAGAGCCAGGTGCAGGTACTTACACCCCCACAAATAATAGAATAGAATAGAAGTCGTCTGATGTATTCCGGCACAGGAGTCGCTCGACATTTTTGTCTATTAGGACTATTGTTACTAGTTATTATTATGTGCTTCTATTAGTTGGTAAGGCTATAAACTTAACTTAACTAAAAGATTCAAGAAATCTTTTGTTATTGTTATGATGAGACGACATTAGTGATCCGAAAGAGATCTAAAGTGATTGACATGTTATTATGTCACCGAGTTAGTAAGCTTCGGCTAGATGAGGTGATGACGATTTGCGAAAGGTGGCTGGTAATTAATGGATGTAGAAAGCTATAGGTAGATCGCATCCAGTGGCGTGCAGTGGACTGCTATAGGCTGATGATGATGATAAGTGGATGAGAAAGGCATATGGCATACCTACTAATTATTAATTTCGCTCCTTTGGAGAGGCATTATATCTCCATGTCTGATGATTATTGGCTGATGACTACACTATTTTTTTACTAAATAATACCACAGTGACCTCGACAAATCATCCATGTATCCGAAACCCGAGTCCATTTGGCGAGGTGGGGTCTGCTCAGACATGCAAAGCCACGGATCGGAGCCCCTGCGTTTGTATCTCACTATTGTATCGTGGGCGTCAGGGTGGCACGGACCACTTGAAATTGTTATGCATAGAATCTTCATTTCGGACAAGTAAATACGTAATACTATCTTCAATTGGCACAAGTAAATACGAAATACAAATAATAAAATTAGGTTTTATTTTGTTGTATTTCCGAGTCTCAGATGTCCGTAGCATGCGTTGAAACCATAGAATAACAAGTACAGAAGTACTCGTTATTCTATGGTTGAAACGTACCGTAACCGCAATTTTGGACTCAATGTTTGTTTGAATATTTGCCAAACTAGTGATCATATACGGGAGACGTAGGCGCAGTAGAGATTATCATATTCTCACATAATAATATGTATGATACGTGCCTATACGCGCTAGAAGTTGCAAAATACGCAAGGCGTAACCTTGACAAATTTAATACTAAAGCAGACTTCCACCGGGTCAACACCCGGCGGCGTAACCAGCTGATCGCGCCCGCGACTAGGCTCGCCAAGTCTGATAAATGTATTAACACTCTCGTTCCCAGAGTATACAATGCACTGCCTGATAACGTAAAAGAAACAAAATCTGAAACCGTTTTCATCGCAAAACTTAAAAATATATTGGTTAATATGCCTATTTATAAATTCACTGACTTCCCTGCCTCGTTGTCCTCTGTGACCCCAACCTTGCCTACCAACTAAATTGCAATAACAACCTGTACCTACCTATCTGTAAAATTACTGTATTTTTAACTACATTATAAATTAACATTAAAATTAAATTGTAATTACCTAAATAATATTACATACTTAATTAGCTAATGTACCTATCTATAAAATATAATAAGTATAACTTGTGATTATGATTTGTGATTGTAATTATGATTTGTGAGTTGTGACGTATAAATATTATTTTATAAATAAATGATTTGAATTTGAATTTGAATGGAAATGCTAATAAGTACCTAGCTTTTACACATTCATATTATATCACATGTCAAACTTGTTACGAAAACAAAGTTTTCATTTTCGTTAGCGTACCATTACGTTTGAGCTTTTGATCAGGGGGGTTGGGTCGAGCGAGCCAGACGACCACCTCTCCTGTCCGTTCCAGCCGCTGCCCCACATTAGCATCAAGTTAAAGGACTCGTGTATATTCTGCGAAGACTCACCGAGGTCTGGGGGTCACTCTCTAATGGGTCGATTACACCTAACGAGTACAGTGGCGAGTCAGTGTCCTCGGCAGCGCACTCGGTCATTTGCTAGCCATTCATTGGTCGAGGATCGGCCGAGGATACTGTCTCAGCACTGTACTCGTTAGGTGTAATCGACCGTGAATCGACCCATAAGCCCTGACTTGCTGCAGTTTTATTTTTCCGGAGCATCGGTGCGCTGCCGCTGCGTGGACCACGACTTTATCTTCTTGTATTAAGCGTGTAAGGTTGCAAGAAAAATTTTCTTCGCCCGTTCTTCGATTTAGAAAGTGACCCCGCTGCCTGCTAAGGCACAGAAGGTTATGTGTCTTGGCTAGTTAATTATCAGATTTTGCATAAGGCAATAAGGTCGGGGTTGTACTGATTTATGGCTTCTTTACGCAGACGGCGTCTATCGTAGCTTATCGTACTATCATCAGCTCGGCTACTACAGGTTATTTCTAGATCCCTTTACTTTAATATTTGTAACTGGAACTTTTTCATTACTGGCGAGTGTATTTCCCCAGCCTATTGTGATAATCATTAGCTGAATATTACTCTTTATCAAAGCCAGTTTTCATCCCAAAATCGATCCTTCCAACCATTAAAAAGAACAACTCCGCCCGTAATATTTTTCGTTCCTATAGGGAAAGTCGGAAACCCAATCCCGCTGCTTAAAATACCCCATACATTACAATTTAGATGCTGACCTTGACTCGAAATAAGGTCGAAATGCTATACTATACGCGACCAGTGTATCCTGACCTGCCTCGCCTCCCAGAGGTGGTAGTTTTATCTACAGCGAGAGGAAGCTGTGGAGGGTGAGAGGGACCTTGTTAATCTGGTGGGTGTGTTGACGTAGGTCTAGATGTAGAATGAGGTGGGAGTAGGGGATGGGGATTGTGATGAGACAGCGTGTTGCACGGAGGGGTACATTTTTCCTTTTTCATGGGAGGGTTTAAGACTTTACGTGTATATCGTATAGTCATATATGTTATGGCCAAATACATTAAAATCATGTTTCAGAATTCCATATCACTTTTAATCCCCTCTGCTGGCCTAACACGGGGCGCAAGATGCGCTAATCAAGACGAGACTAAAGTTTTCAATCGCACTCGCTCTCGAAGCTGAGCGATGTTAGTGAGCGCGACGCAAAACTTATGTTGCGTATTGCGCTCTGTGCTAGGCCTTCTGGTCAGAACATACGAATTAACCATTTATTTTTCTTATGGTTCCCAAGCATACCCTTCCTGATCATTTGGTATTTAAAATACTTCCCAAGTTTCGCCAAAAGTATTATCTCCACCCTGGCAACCCCGGCCCGCCCGTGCGGATACCCCAGTGTGCGTGACGTGCGTACGTGTGCGTGTAGATCTATGCAACAGGTGCGGCCCACTATCGAACCATCCGCCTGTATCGGGGTACTTGTGTTGCTATCTGTACTGCTGTTCTGGTCTGACTGTACTCTTCATGTTTTTATTCAAGTTTCGGAGCTGTTTTGTAGTCCTATTGGCATCCAGAGGTCTAATATCTTCCACCGCTTCTGCAATATTTTGCTGCACTTTTGGCCCTGCTCCATTAGTTTCTACTAGGTCCAGCTATCCGGGTTCGATTCCCGGCTGGGGCAGATATTTGTTTAAACACAGATATTTGTTCTCGGGTCTTGGATGTGCCCGTAAAATGGCAATAGGCCCGCCCCCTATTACATTGGGACTAACATAACACTCTGGCGAAAAGTGGGTGCAGCAATGCACCTCTGCCTACCCCGCAAGGGAGTACATTAGTACATGGCGTGAGTGCGTGTTAGGTCCAGCTAAAGCGGTGTTTGGACAATAAGGGCCACATGCACCAACATATTGAATCTAGATTTAGTGTTGTGTTTGGTGCATGTCACCCGTTAAGAGTACCTACGCACAGACCGAGTGCCATAATGTGAACTGGGATTCTTCCAGCTATTGGATCTACGTTTTTAAAGTTCACTCACGTGCAAAAAAAAAAAAACCACTTACAAAATTCTGACACCAATATTGCCCCAATTTTTTAAAAACTTTTCATGGGATATTATTTGAACAAAATATTCATGTTTTTAGTTGGTAATATTCTGATGCTTAAATATCGCAGAAAGCGTCATTAAGTTAGTTTTATCCGTTTGGAAGTAAATTGCTAATTTTCTCACTAGAAATTTTTCATTGCCCGTGAGTGTAATGTGTGTATGATATCTCACCTACTTTTATAAGTATATTTTTTCGTTCTCAAGCATGATGAATAAAAGAAAACTTATTTCCTGAAACTTTTCCTACTTCGAGAAATGTTTCAGATGCGCGGTTCTTCTGTGTTATGAAAGATAGTTGTATATTTATAATATTATGTGAATACAAAATTATGTTTTTGTAAAATCTGCATTGTATTGTTTTAAATAAAAAAGTACTAAATTGACCAATTTTATTATTGTCTTGTTAAGGTTATCAGCTTTCTTCATCCTGAAAGTCTGGATTAGTTTGGATATAGGTACTTAGGTCATTCAGTAATTTGTATTTTAACGATGCAGAAATAAGAGGGTTATTTAGAATATCCCACAGTTTATCCAGTTAACTCTAAAGTAAATAATATTCGAAGAAACCATCCGATTTATGCTTTATAAGTTTATATCTGTACCCGCGAGCTTCGCTTCGCCTTAAAAAGTTTTCCCGTGGGAATTCCGGGATAAAAAGTAGTCTTTGTTCTTTCCCAGAGTTAAGACCTCTGTATACCAAATTTCATTCTAATCCGTTCAGTAGTTTTGGCGTGAAAGCGTAACAGACAGACAGTTAGTGACTTTCGCATTTATAATATTAGTTAGGATACAGTAGGAACTACACGAGTACTAGGGCGGCAAAGAATCGAGCAAGTCATTAATACATTTTGGACAGGAAGGAAGAAATTTGGTACATTTCCGTCAGAACCTACCTGATGGATGGATTGTAGACCAGGGGTGGGTTGTGTTGCGTCACCGTGATACGTGAGAGGGGGGGTAACTAGCATAACAGTGGGGGGAAGTTATTAGGGAAATTAGTTAAGTGTGTGTTTGTTGGTAAATGGGGGTGTTTATTTGTTTACGGTGTCGTGTGAATATCGGAAAATAGAGCTGCATAATATTACCGAAATACATTTTGATAAAAAAATTGAATTAGATTTTTTCTTGTTCGAATGTTTTCTGATGGCTTAAAATCGTTTTTGATGCATTCTGTACATAATATTAAATCTCTTCAAAGCACTATTGTTTCTGTCAGCCAATCGTTTCATTTCATTCAACAGCCATCCATAACGATTACGGGTGAAGTTAAAACGATAGTGTTGGACCAACACCGAGTCTTGTTGCGTTGATAGTTCGTTGAAGCCTATCTGGCAATATAGGTCGTCACCGATTGAGTGCTAAATCCCGCAAATTCGGGATTTCATATTTGAAATATCAGAATCACCATTGAATTTATGTATTATGTAGTCTGAGCCTATCTGAAACCTAGTTAAACATTGTGAGATATGGCGTTTCGACTTTCTCCGTGTTCGGCATCATAAGGGTCACAGTAACAGTTAAATAAAGTCAATTTTTCTCTCCACCTTTAGTTTGCAAGGTGCGGGTGCCTATATAAATAGAGTGAGTCGCCCGCGCGCCTCAGTTGGTTTTTGATTTTTGAAGTGAACACTTCGGCAAAATGGCTCAATGTAGCCACGGTTCTCGTCGGCTTCGCTCCGAACGGGGAAAAATATAATATTGAATTTGCGGAGTCCTCGCTGCCGGGAGCAGCGTGATGCAGACCAGGCGGCGCGGGGCGCGGCCACCGCGACACGTGGCGTCGGGGAGCGGGACCTGCCATTGCTGAGGATTTCGCAACGAAGGTTTGAGTTGATAAGCCGTGAGTAAAATGCTATTATTTACTGCTTTTAAAAGCTCAGCCACTGGTCATAATGCTCCGGCGCTTGGGGTTTTTATCCCACGCAGTAGGGTCCGATTCAATAGTCGTGGTGATGATTGATCACATATTCCGGTCCTACTAGTGGCGCTTGAGCTAGATACTTACATTAATGACCGCTTTAAGTAAAGCATATGTTAATTTTATACAGGAAAAAATAATAAAAATATATTTTTCTACCCTCGATTTCTAATATTTTTAGAAAACAGTTGATAAAAACTTTGCTATTACAATAATGCACTTGATTATAGCTTATGTAAGGCTTTACAAACAGGAGCTTTCCAGGACCGTCATAGGATTTTTTACAGGAAGCACGTGGCTCCGAGTTTCAGTATGTTGGGACATTGTGGCATGTGCGGCAAGTAATGTGATCCGCCGGTACCTACCCGCTGAAGGGTAGGCAGGCCGATTCGGTGAAATTGAAGTTTCGTGTAACCTGCACCCGGCCCTGTGCTCCCGCGCTGGCCGCCGTCTCGTGCCACCTGCATCGCAGCGTACACCCGGCCCGGCGCTCCTGCCCTGGCCACCGGTTCGTGCCACCTGCATCGCAGCATACACCCGGCCCTGTGCTCCTGCGCTGGCCGCCGTCTCGTGCCACCTGCATTGCAGCGTACACCCGGTCCTGGCCCTGGCCACCGGTTTGTGGTACCTGCATCGCTGCATAGACCCAGCCATGCACTCCTGCCCTGGCGGCTGTACACCAGGTCCTGGCCCTGGCCACCGTTTTGTGCCACCTGCATCGCAGCGTACACCCGGTCCTGGCCCTGGCCACCGGTTTGTGCTACCTGCATCGCTGCATAGACCCAGCTATGCACTCCTGCCCTGGCGGCTGTGTTGTCCCACCTGCATCGCTGCGCACACCTGGCACTCCTGTTCTGGTTGCCAGATCCAAACGCCCCCTGTCTGGGAAGAGATTTTATGCTCAGCGGAACCGCCTGCACTATTGCTAGCACGGTCATCATCATCATCAGCCATCATTATGAGTGACTTATTTAGAAGGTATCGAGTAACGTGCGCTATTCATCAGTGATTTTCGCATATGCAGACGAACGTTTACTGCCAAGGTTGGTCATGTTAGCCATACAAGGGCACACCAACGAAGCCTGAGTAACCACCTGCAGTCGCCGTAGCCGCATCGGCATGGATGACGACAAATCGGGTAACGTGCACCGCTTCTAAAAGTGTTATAGCACTTCAATTTGATGCCTCCGCTGAGGTAGGGTATTCTATTAAAGCAGCTTTCTTCTGAACTACCCAAAGTGACCTGCAGACTGCTCCTGGGGATAGTTGTGCAATCAATTTTTTATTTCGATGTCTCTGCTGAAGAAACTGTCTAATGCAGCTTTTGTTCTAAACTGCCTAAAGATCATTGGACTGCTCATGGGAATGGTGACGCACGGTAAGTACAGGAGCGTTACTCTATACTGATGAGAAACGAACGAACGAGAGCTGTCGTGCAATCAGCACGTTTAATACCTACATACAAACAGATAGAGCGGCTCGCGCCGCAGTGCACTGAAAGTTCGTTTTTCGTCATATAAAGTGACCCCCCCAGACACTATCTTAAGTGTCATGACACATCGGCAGATTCCAGCTTTGAGTCTTTTCTTTTCTCGGCTGTGAGCAAAGTGAATCCCACCGGCGAGTGTTCAACCTAAAAGCACTGAGCTAATTCCTGATTTCGTGAAAGTCGCTGTTGCTATACCATACCGCTTCACAAGTTACCGAATTTATTATGATCCTACTGTCGGGTGATCATGATCGGAGTGTCATCGCGGTTTCTGAGTGGCACCATATTAGCTGTCTTCCTTATGTCCCAGTGGATTGTGAGTGTATCCGAGCTCTTTGTTGAAAAATGCGTGAACCTCCTACGCAGCAGCTGTCTACTAGTTGTGTATCGAATAAATCGAGTAACGGTGCTCTTGCACGAGACGACTACCTTTTGGTAAAATTATAACTTCCACTATTCTGGGAACATGCATATACCTACTGTGTACTGTGTATCACATCACGTGTAGCCGCAGCTCTACTCAATGTACGGGGCTAGATAATAAACAATGGCAGTCGTCATTAAATTTCTATAAATTTCGAAGGTCATCATTTGGAGCACAATCCAAAGGGTGAAAGTACCTATTCATGCCTAAACGGCTTCTCTAATGAAAATGTATCTTTAATTCGATTCTGGCGCAAACGTTTCATAACTATTTTTCAACACTGTATCTGCTGAAACTACTTAGACTGACTGGTTAAGATGCAGACGTGCCGTTTTCACAATTCCATTTTGAGTAATCCTCAACTGTTTTATGGATCTTTCAGTTAGTTACGTAACTAGTTACCAAGTAAAAAATTACTTGTGTCATGCTCGTACTCGCATCTCATTTAGGAGCTCTCTGGCCTCTAGCTGAAGGCTAGAACTGGATATATATATCTACCAAGCTAGTACAGAGCTATAACCGGGCAGCGGTGACGTGGTAGCTGCTTGATTTATTAGAGTTTGCTGAAAACTTTCTAAATAAGTAATAATTATTAGTCATAATATTAACTCTTCGCAGTTCTTTCAGAATGCAATACCAGGTCGCTGGAGTAGGTAACCTTCCTTAGCTGGACAACTACAACAACAAGCCTTTTTGTTTTAATGAATGTCACAGTTATTCGCTGTTCCACTCTCATATCGATGTCCAAGGAATTTTTCTTGGGTATAGCTAACTACCTAAGTTTACCTATAGATAGCCGCAAGCTATCTGCTGTTGGCGAACTGTCAGTTCTCAGGCTCGAGGTGGCTCGTCCAACTGTCCATGTTCCCGCCACCGTGACTGTTGCTTCCACAGATTAGAGAGTCTATGTTGGCTGTCGTTGCATCAGGTCTGATCAGGTACAACTAACATCTTTACGTACCATCTTTATTTAATCGAGCTATTTTGTTTTATCTAGGTTGACTTAATGGTTTTAAAATCGAACCTACAACAATGTAAGTAGGTACCTTCCTACGTACCTTTGAAGTTGCAACAAGGCGAAGCCTTAAGGTTTTGGCCGAGACCTGCCCTTAGTGTTGACGAACATACCTAAAGGTGACCTTGTTAATGTTTTTCATATGAAGTACTGAACATTTTACTTATCCTGGTGGCATGACTGATCATTTACTTACCCATTTAAGACATGTTAGCCGGGTTTCATTTATCAACTATTATAATTGTTATTGTTGTATTAATCAATCTTTATTAATTGATGTCATCTACCAAGGAATGCTGCCAGAGCTCATAATATTCACACATGATGATACAGAATGATAGTAGCCCACAAAATCGGTGTAAAGGCTTATAAAATAACTTTCCTTCCTAGTAGGACTGCACAGGAACTCGTTAACCGCCGAGTTAGTTAGAATACAAAATTAGACTGTGAATGTAGTGACCTGCATCATGTTTTGAAAAACTGAATACTTAGTTATCCGCCAGTGTCACAGCCTTCATCTAATCTTTTCCAGTAGCTGATGAGGCTGAGATATTTAGTAAAATTATCTTCCCTTCAAGCACCACTCCTCGTTCCAAGGACTAGATGCCGCGCCAGGTGTTGCAGGCCGTGTTGTCATACAGGGCTGACTGAGCAGGTCCTCGAGGCTCCACGGTCGGCTGCTGCATTTCTGAGGTCAGTCCAGAATTACATACCCTCGTCAGCATGTGCTGACCTGAGCCCCAGCGGCCTGGATCGATATTCTACATTTTACAGCTTTTAAATATTGTGGCAAAGTATTTCACTGGTTCCATCCATTCGGCTAGTGTATGTTAAAAATATTTCCTTGACAATAACAAGATTTTGATCAATAATTACTTATAAGTATTGCTTTCGAAGAGGCACTGTGTGTATCCATATGTATAAATACCTACCTATATTTATAGGTATATACCTTCCATAACTTTCTGACAAGTCAGGAATAATAAGGAAGTACTTAAGTCTTACTATGTCATCAGCAAATCGTAGATGAGAGATATATTCGCCATTGACGTTAATGCCCAGTCTTTTCCACTCTACAAGCTTAAAAACATCTTCCAGTGCACAGGTGAACAGTTTCGGAGAAATAACATCTCCCTGTCTCACGCCCCTTTGCAACTGGATCGGTTTTGTGCTATGTTCGTGTAATCGAACTGACATTGTGGCAGCATTGTACATACATCTCAACACCTCGATATAGCGATAGTCTATATGGCACCGCTGAAGGGATTGAAGCATCGCCCAGAGCTCAATAGAATCAAAGGCTTTCTCATAGTCCACAAACGCTAGACATAAAGGTAGATTATACTCCTCGGTCTTCTGTATAACCTGCCGAAGCGTGTGTATGTGATCTATGGTACTATAGCCTTTTCGGAACCCGGCTTGTTCGGGTGGCTGGAAGTCGTCGAGTCTTTGCTCGAGACGATTCGTAATAACTCTCGAAAACAGCTTGTACACATGGCTCAGAAGTGCAATGGGTCTATAATTCTTCAATAGGGCTTTGTTGCCTTTCTTGAAGAACAAAGTCACTACACTTCTGCTCCATGCCTCCGGGCTTGTGCCTTCGAGTATGACGGAATTAAACAGCCTCCGAAGTGCTATTAAAATCGGTCTACCGCCGGCTTTCAGAAGTTCTGTCGTTATTCCATCATCTCCCGGAGCTTTGTTGTTTTTTAGCTGTTTGAGTTGTTCATCTACGATTTGCTGATGACATAGTTATTATGGCGGAAACGCTGGAGGAGTTAGGCGAAATGCTCACAGACCTCAATGATGCCTCTAAACAAGTTGGGCTGAAAATGAACATGGACAAGACAAAGGTCATGTCGAACGAACATGTTTCATCATCGCCCGTAACTGTAGGAGGTGTCACCATCGAAGTTGTTGATCAGTATCCCTACCTAGGACAAGTGATCCGATTAGGAAAATCCAACTTCGATAAAGAGATAGCTCGTAGAATCCAACTCGGATGGGCAGCGTTCGGGAAATTACGACACATCTTCACTGAAAACATACCTCAGTGTCTGAAAACAAAAGTTTTCAATCAGTGCGTGTTGCCAGTGATGACTTACGGAGCCGAGACGTGGTGCTTCACCAAAGGGCTTATCCACAAGCTCAGAGTTGCTCAGCGTGCTATGGAAAGGGCTATGTTAGGCGTGTCCCTGCGAGATAGGATTCGTAATGAAGAAATCCGCAGGAGAACTAAAGTTACCGACATAGCCAAAAGGATTAGCACGCTGAAGTGGCAATGGGCTGGCCACGTAGCCCGCAGAGCCGACGACCGCTGGAGTGGAAAGGTTCTGGAGTGGAGACCCCGTGTCGGCAAACGGCGTGTCGGTCGCCCCCCAACCCGTTGGTCTGATGATCTGCGGAAGGTAGCGGGAAGCCGCTGGATGCAGATGGCGGGTGACCGTTTGGGGTGGCGATCGTTAGGAGAGGCCTATGTCCAACAGTGGACTACGGAAGGCTGAGAGAGAGAGAGACTTAAGTCTTATGTATACTTATACCTTTCTTTTTAGTATATCTATTACCTAGAAATCTATGCATTATAAATTTATAGATTCAAATATTTATCTACTGATACACTCATCAGTAGCTTATGGGTCACAGTTGGTTTTCTCTCCACCATGCGATAATAAACACATCTCACAATGTTTAACTAGGTTTCAGATAGGCTCAGACTACATAATAGACGCATTTTTCCTGAAATAAAAATGACATATTATGTATCTAGCCTATCTGAAACCTAGTCATGTCTGCATGGTGATATTACAACTGAGGCGCGCGGGCGACTCACTCTATTTATATAGGCACCCGCACCTTGCAAACTAAAGGTGGAGAGAAAAATTGACTTTATTTAACTGTCACTGTGACCCTTATGATGCCGAACACGGAGAAAGTCGAAACGCCATATCTCACAATGTTTAACTAGGTTTCAGATAGGCTAGATACATAATTTATGTCATTTTTATTTCAGGAAAAATGCGTCTATTTAGGTAAATGTCCTTGTCAATTTTGATTGTTTATTTAGAATGTGTAAAAATATTTGTGATTTATTTAATACATTAAGGGCTGATTTTTCAAAGGTCAGATAAGGGTTATCTGGGGAATAATCCTGATGCTGTCGCGTCAGACTGTTTGTATTAGACAGTGACAGCTACCATTTTATTCTTTAGATAGAGTTTATCTGACCATTGAAAAATCAGCCCTAAGCATTGAAATGGACAACATTTCATTTTCTTTACCCTGTATTTTTATTAGCTATACGGAAAGTTTATTAAAAATTAAAGGACCCGTATTTTTTTATTTTGTATATACATTAATTTTTGCATGTTATTCTTAACTTTAAAGTTAATTATTTTAAAACCGGAAGTGACGTCACATATTAGGCTCAATTTTTATTTTTGTCTTTTGCCTTAGTCTCGAAAAAAAACATAAATGACACTGACAAGTGACATTTAAACTTTTTTTACATGCCAACCAACAAATGGGTCATTTTCAAATGACATTGATATTTTTGATGATACCAAGTACCTACTTATCATGTAAAAAAATAAGCAGAAGCATTTTTCAGAAGCATTTTTTCAGCTGTGTAGGCGGTGGCATGCTCTGGGACATATTATATAGAGGTCATCTTTAATAAGTACTAACCATTTTATATGATAAATAAAAAAAATTTACAGAAATTGTCAGAACAGAATTTATGAAAATGACCCAAATAAACAACAACGTCACGATAAAACGTCAACGCCAATCAAAAATGAAAATGACAGTTACTTTGTTTTTTTACTATTTTATGATTTTCTCGAAAATGATACATCCAAAAAATACAAAAACATTTTTTTTGTGGCCTTTAGTTAGAGCTAAATCTCGAAATGGTTTTCGATTTATAGCAGCTTTAGTTTTTTGAAATGTTGTCCATTGGACAATCCTTTTAGTAGTTCCGAAAAGGATTTTTTATAAGGGGATAATATCTAGTCATATAATAGTCCTCCAAAAATCATGGGAATATTTTACAGTACTGTTGCAAAAAACATGACACAGTGGTGATTACAAACACCTTTTGTTAATTTTTTTTTATTTCCGAAAAAATATATTTTTGCTATTTTTTTTTAAACTTATAATTATGTACGTTCTACAAAATGACCCCCAAAGTCATCAATACAGTTTTTGCAGTCCAATCCCGCAATCCCGGTATTACAGCACTATTCCCTCCCTTCACTCAGTGATCGCAAGTGAGATAGAGAGATCGTTAGCTGAACTAGGTCAGCAGAGTGAACGAGATAGCAATATCGGGATTGACTGAGTGCAGACTATCTATCTGCTAAAATGAATGGATGAATCGAGTAAATGAATTATTGTGTATCTGATTGCGATTTTTTATGAGTGAGTTGACTTGTGGTTAAATTAAAATGTATTTCTATGTATTATTTGGTTGACTGAAATACATTTAAAAGTTTGTTTTGTGTAAAAAAGTAGTTTATGCAAAGTATATGTAGGTAAATAAATGTATTTTATTCCACCCTAATAGGAGAAAATTTAAATGTTTTAAGTTTTAGGTTTGTGTTCTTCGAGCTATCAAACAATAGAACAACAACTATAACCTACCCAAAAATTCGTTACTTTTTTCAGGTAGCAGCTTTTCCTATAAAGAATCGTTGTTCTTTTTAAAAAGCTCATTTCAAGTAGGATAACTAATTTAACCTGAAACTGGCCGGTTTAAACTGCAACGTCGGACAGAGACAGGCTTACCTTTCATTCTTGGAGAGAGAAAGGGACGTCAGTATAGTTATTTAACTATTCTGGAATGCACTTATGTATTTAAGCAAATTGGAGCTTAACGTTATTGCTTTTTGATTCAATTTGCGGTGAAGCGGCTCGGGCCACGTTTATTTTGCCACAAATTTTCGCTTTTGGAATGAGATAATTAAATATTTGAATTTTCAGCTGAAAATTTGCGTGAGGGTTTGCTAGTTCACATAATTTTTGGAAATTTGAATTTTGCCAAACTTTAAATAGAATAAGTGAGTACTTATTATTAATGAAAGGCATAAGTACATGAAAGGTATTATAATCTAAATATAATTGACACCATTATAATAATTATAATTCCAAAACATTAGAAAGAAGCTCTTTCTATTCTGACTAACTGACTACCTACTACGCAATGAAACATAATAATAAAAAACGTTGTAATATTACATTGTTTTTTATTAAACAAAACAACGAAAAACAAACACTCACAAACGCCTTGTACTAATGTACTCCCTTGCGGGGTAGGCAAGTTTTTTATTATTATGTTTCATTGCATACTAGCTGTTGCCCGCGAGCTTCGCTTCGCCTTAAAATTATTTTGCCGTGGACTACTCCCGAACTACCTACCCAATAACATGCCATGGTGGTATTAAATTAGATGAAAGTTGACAAATAAGTACGAAGATACTTGACTAAAAATGATTGTCATGACTTCATTGAGCAAAGACTTGTATAGCAATGGCAGAATAGTAATTTATAAATGTTTAATTTCAAGCATCTAACTTATGCAGTTTTGGTTTTTTTCATAACTACCTACTTATTTTTTTTTCACTTTAACTCCCATTTTTCAAAACAAAACCATGACAGCATAACATGCAGACATGTTAGATTGAAAACATCTATTCCTATTGTAACTAAGCTTTACGGCTGTTTTAACAGCATGCAGATTTCATCACGCACGTGGGATAGCACGCCATTTTCCCGCATCTCGTGTGCACATTCCACGCGTCACAATGAATACTTGTATGAACGCGTGCGGGGAAATCCCGCGTGCGTGATCAAATCCGCATGCTGTTAAAAACAGCCTAAGTTAATGCCGAATTTCAACCGCTAACTCCGGTTTTTGTGGGAAAATACGGTACCTAAGCTACGTCCCTTCCTAATTTCAAGTGCCTACGCTACGTTTAGCCTGTGCGTGTCAGTCATGGGAATTCCGTATAGAAAACTCTGCATATTTTCCTAAAACACCTACGTAATAAGTTTCATGGTTTTAACTTCAAAATTTCAGAAATGACGAATATGAATGAACCAAATGACAATGAATGAAACCTCGTATTGAAAAGTACAGTCGTTTATTGGGTTGTTTTCGAGGACCTTAAGAACTTACTGCAAATACATACAAACTTTCTATAAGTACATTAGCTAAAATCAAACCATACCGCGATCTATATCCGATCCGACAACGCCATCTAGGAGCGGACATAGCTACTATATAAATTAAACTTCTAAAACTCAACACCCATAAAACTTTCAACCCCTATATTACACCCCCACACTGGGTTTTTTTTATATGCTAATTATTATTTTTTTGTGATTATGTAGTGCCTAAATACAAAATATAATGTTTTTATCTTCAAAAATGACGAACTTCATACTAAATATGAACATCTATTTCATCCACTCACAGATCGAAGTTTCAAAAACGCTAGAACAAAATGTTTAATTATTGCTCATCAAGTGCTTAAATATAAAGTTTATTTAAAAAAAGATCTACCGCGGCCGGGAATCGAACCCGGGACCTTCGGCATAGCAGTCAGGGTCACTAACCACTACGCCAGTCAGCCGTAGTATTTTTATCTTTTAAAATTAAGTATTCGCATACAACTTTTAACCCCCCCTTTTAACCCCTTACAACCTCCGTTTCGCAATAAAAAGTAGCCTATGTTCTTTCTCAGGGTCTAGACCATATGTATACCAAATTTCATTCAAATCCGTTCAGTAGTTTTGGCGTGAAAGAGTAACAGACAGACAGACAGTTCCGGATATAACCAACAGATGGCACTAAAAGCGCAATACAGAGAGCTTGTATGGAACCGAGGCGAATTAATATGAAGATCCTACATCGCGGTATTAAAGTTTTTCAGTTGTCTGAAATAAATACAAAACCTAATATGATAAATCTATTCTATAGTAGGAGAGTCAGACAGTGACTTTCGCATTTATAATATTAGTTAGGATATCAGTTTCTCAGTATATATTATGTAGGTACCTCAGGGGCGTATTTAAAGATTGCGCGCCCTGGGCTCCTGTAGTTTTCCGCCCCATCAAGGAATGAAAGAAAACAAAAAGAAAGCAGTCAGTGCATATAACCTATCGACCTACATAATAATACGAGTATGTATAAGAGCATTGTGGTGATAGATAATTGTTGTATATGGCTTTGTATGTGTGTATGTGTAACTGCGTTTACATCTACCTGCGTTTAGCAAATAAAAGTCAGTCATCAACCTAAGCCTGTTGTTTTACTGCAATAATGATATCTTCCGAACAAAAAAAAAGTTTTTTCTGGATAGACGAGTACACTTTAGAACGTTTAGAAATAAAATTTGGCGACTGAGTGAGGTGACAATTCTTTTTTCTTTAGATTTCCTTAAAAATTACAGAGGCGGAAAAAATTTACTATTCCACCAATTCAAAAAAGAACAAAGGCCGGCTTTCATATTTAAAAAATCTAGCACTGCTCGTCACCAAAATACCTCGGAGTGACCCTGGATAGATCCCTCTCGTACAAAACCCACTGCCAAAACATCAAGAAGAAAGTCAGCTCCCGAAAAAAACTTCTGCGACGGCTTTCTTCTACCAGCTGGGGCACCTCTCCGCAAGTTATATGAACAAGTAGCTTAGCACTCTGCTTCTGAGCCGAATTTTCCTGCCCCATATGGGCAAGATTCCCATTCCTCAGAGCCAGAAGATAAAAGTCTTCAACCAGTGCGTCCTGCCAGTGATGACGTATGGTGCAGAGACGTGGACACTGACGGTAGGACTGGTCCACCGATTTAAAGTCGCTCAGCGTGCTATGGAGAGAGCTATGCTTGGGGTTTCTCTGATGGATCGTATCAGAAATGAGGTTATCCGTCAGAGGACTAAGGTTACCGACATAGCTGTCAAAATATGCAAGCTGAAATGGTAGTGGGCTGGTCATATCTGCCGAAGAACAGATAACCGTTGGGGTAGACGAGTTCTCGAGTGGAGACCACGAACAGGCAAACGCAGCGTGAGATGCCCTCCTGCCCGCTGGACTGACGACCTTAGGCGGGTAGAGCCGGTAGTGGTTGGATGAGGAAGGCCGAGGACCGAGTGTTGTGGTGCTCCTTGGGCGAGGCCTATATCCAGCAGTGGATGATTATTGGCTGATGATGATATTGGCAAGGTCCGCGCATGCTAGAGAAGTAGATTTTGCTCTTAACGACACAGTTCGTATAGTAACGGGATGCCTCAAACCGACACCGCTCTACAAGGTCTACTCTCTGGCTGGGATAGCACCCCCTAGCATACGGCGAAAATTGGCATGTTCTGTTGAGAAAGGTAAACAAGAATGCGACTCCAGACATACACTTTACTCACATACTGCCGCACCTTCCCTCCTTAAGAGCCGCAAAGCGTTTCTAAATAGTGAGGTGTCCTTAACGGATGAAAACCCACAAAACGCAAGGCTAAGGTTCTGATAGGAAAAGAAGCCCCAAGATCCTTTCCTACCTCTTGAGGAAAAACTTGCTCCCGGTATCAGTCTCCCCTGGCACATTTGGAAGACGCGAAATCGGTTGCGAGCAGAGGTAGGCTTTGCAAGTGGGGCTATACCGTTGGTACCAACCCACCTATGCGACTGCTGTGGTACCGCCCCCCTGACTATGGAGTATGTACTCTCCTGCCCCCTGTGCCCTTCCACCTGCACTCGGGAAGACTTACTCCAGGCCAACCAGAATGCTATCAAAGTTGCTGCGTTTTGGTCTGGACAAATTAAAAAATTCGCATGTTCACTGACACGAAAGAAGAAGAAGTGTAGAGTACCTACCGACCTACATAGGTATAGGAACATTGTGGTGATAGATTTGCATACATTATGATATCTTCCGAAGAAAAAAAAAGATTTTTCTGGATAGACGAGTACATTTTAGAACGTTTAGAAATAAACTTGTGCAATGTGCAGGGCGGGCAACTGAGGTAGGCAAAAAAAAACTTTAGATTTCCTTCAAGAAAATACCTACCAAGGCGGAAAATAAGACTATTCCACCGATAAGTACAGAAAAGAACGAAGGCGGCTTTCATACTTTAAATCATATTTCTTAAGACATGGAATCAACATTTGGAAATGGCTCAGGGCCGTTCTAAGCTTACTTCCTAAAATATTGTTCTGTACTTTTTTAACCCTCCAACCTAAAGTCCAAGGGCGGCCTTCTGTCCGCCCCTGGGCCGCCCTTCGCCGCCTGCCGCCCCGGGCTGTAGCCCTTTTAGCCCTAGGGTAAATACGCCCCTGAGGTACCTAATGCAGATTACTTTCTGAATCAAAATGAAGATATTCAAAACTGTATCGGTTAAATGTTCAGATTTGTTTCGCCTTTTTAGATTCGGGGAATAAAAGCCACATAATCCAATTACAAGCCTATAACAATAACAATTTGGTTAAGGCGTATAATAAAGTTTAAATAGGTCATATTATTATGCCATGCCATGGATGAAATAATGTTGAAATTTAATTTATTTATAAGGTTATTTCAGAATTTACACATGTAATAATAATGTACAATCAGGTGAAATTAAAGCATTACTTGTCTATACACCGGTCAATTACTTAAAGAATAACCCCCTTATTCATAGAAAAGTTACAAGACGTTTTAACTAATAAACTGTTTTGTCCCTCTCTGTCAAAGAATAAATTGTTCTTTGTTAGAGAGGGACAAAACAGTTTATTAGTTAAAACGTTCTGTAACTTCTCTATGAATAAGGGGGTAAGTTTAATACAGTATAAGTATACATAAGTAACACACAGAAGAAAGTAAAACTGTCCTCATAAGTACCACTAATATAACCATCGACTTAGTATTGAAGTATCTGAAGAATATTGATGTAAACAAGGGTTGTGGTCCTGATGACATACATCCTTTGTTTGTAAAGCAGTGTTGTGAGCAACTTGCCACTCCTCTAACAGTATTGTTCCGTATGTCACTTGACACTGGTAATCTTCCAGCTAGGTGGAAGCAATCTTTAATAACACCAATTTTCAAAAGCGGCAATAAGCATAATGCGAAAGATTATCGAGGTATATCTAAACTATGTATAATACCTAAAATCTTTGAAAAGATTATTTACGACGCGCTTTTTCCTGCTGTCAGACCTTATTTAATAATAAACCAACATGGTTTCATTGACAAACGGTCCACGGAGAGTAACCTTTGCGAATATATAGATATTGTTCTCGATGCTATGGACAAAGGCCACCAAGTAGATGCAGTGTACACCGACTATTCCAAAGCCTTTGATAAAATATGTCATAATACTTTAATAAAAAAACTGGAATTGTTCGGTGTGCACGGCGATCTGCTACGGTGGCTGGAGTCTTATCTTCGCGACAGGACTCAAGCAGTAGCTGTCAAGGGTTACGTCTCTAGTTTTGTACCTATCACTTCCGGAGTTCCTCAAGGATCCCACCTTGGTCCTCTATTGTTTAACATTTTTATTAATGATGTCATTAAATGCATCAATAGTTCTTTTCCACTTCTTTATGCCGATGATACCAAAATATTTGTTAAAATCACTTCTATTCACGATTGTCTCAAACTACAAAGTGACCTAGACCGGGTATCAGAGTATTGCGTACAAAACAAACGGGTATCAGAGTATTGCGTACAACATTCTTTCTTTTAATTAATTTAATTTTAAAAAAAGGTCCCACTGTCAAAATATACTTGTATTGACTATTACTAGAGGAGTTCAAACCCTAAAACCATAACCAACTCGACAGCATATGGCTCAATTAATAACTGTAAAAATAAATCGAAAAATCACAGCGCAACTATTAATAAAACTATCACCACCCATTTTTCATTTCCTGACAAATTGCTGTCAGTACTCCCCTCTGGATGAATGTACGGAACAAAAACTCTGCGGGTATGTACCTTTCATTAGATGAGACAATCAGTCGAAAGTTTGACGAATGTAGGCTGAATGGAAACGGATTTCTTGATTACCAAAGTGTCTTTATCGGGACAGTGGCCATGGCTTTAACTATTATTGGGACAATCCTTTTGACACTTCAGTTCGCAAGATGATGGAAGAAAGATTGAGCAAGGCAATCAAAGAGTTTTGCTTAAATAATATTTAGATATATTTATTGTCTGGGAGAGTAAGACCGCCGATTGCTCTATCTCTTTTGTCCGTTGCACTATGTTAATCCTGTTATAATAATAATAATAATGTATTTATTTCACAAAAAAAGTTTACAGTAAACTTAAACTAACTTAACAGATATTAACCATTTTTGTGATGTATGTTTTAAAACTAGGTTATATGGTGAGGTTTTATAAAGTTAGTTGCTTGCTGTTATCCTAGGTAGGTTGTTAGCCTGTATTAAGGAGTTAACAGCCCCAGTTCCCTGTTAGGGAGAAATGGTGAGGTCACATGTAAATAGTAAGACATTTATATATATAATTAAGTTATAGATAGCAAAATCGAACTGATATTTTAAAATACAGTAAATGCAGTAAAATAGTGAAAAATTACACAGTAAGTACCTATTTAAAAAATAAAATTATAACAATATAGGTATATGAGTAGTAGTGTTGTTACCAATAAAGCGTATCTTTAATATAAATTCTTACTCATAACTCATAAATTAATGTTTTCAATTATGGAACCTCAACTACATACAAACCTACAACGGTAGACAATAAACATGTCTTGTAACTTACGCACAAGACAGTCACTCTACAGGCCCCATCGTCGGCGTTCGTGCCTCGATCACTTAACAAAGAGTAATTATAGCCTATCACGTGACAGAAACTAGGGTACAGGGTGGTCACCCTACTGTTCCGTTTTGCCTACGCTTTAATTAACGCTACGATATTGTTATACTACGGTGTTCTTTTGCGTCTGTTTTTGTGTCTATTTTAGTACGCGACTGCTTATTTTGGGAAGACATGATATTATTATGTTTAGGGGTTGCTTTGATATGTCGCTGACTTTTAGTCGACCATGATTGGTTCTTAGTAATTTTATAAAATTGTAGGTATTGTAGGTTTAGTGGAATGAATTAGGCACCTAAGTAGGTGCCAATTATTCTTAGAAATTGGCTGATATAATCAATAGTCTATCTAATGATGTAGAATGAAGTGTTTGCCTTTAAAATAAACAGTTAATGTCGCAAATGGGTTCCGCTCATCTCGCATAATCTTTATTGACCAAAACTCATTTCGCATAACTCGTATGGTCTAAACTTTTTTGGCCGAACCATCACTTTGCCAAGACTTATGTGGCATAAGGCTCGTTTCGTCTAAAACTCTTTAGGCACAATCTTTAAACACCTAAGTTTCGTTTGCTCAAATTTATGTTCGTCTATACCTATGTATAATCTTGTTTCTCGTAATGTTATCTTAATAAATAATATATTTAGTATGTAGTAAATGTACAAATTGTGGTATTTTTCTCCTACATCCCGAAAATCACGATATTGTATGATCAAAAAATCGAAAGTTAACGACCAATATAATTATTACAAACCCCATGAGATCGAAACCTAAAAATAGGTGCGACGACGAGCAAAGCGAGGAGGAGCGTGTTAGGTGCACATGTTCATCAAAACCAAAGCGGAGCGCAGCGAAGCGGAGCGGAGCGTTTTCCAAACAGCGGAAACAATACAAGGCACCAGTTTGCGCTATGTAGGGAGACGCTCCGTCAAAGTTAAAGCCAAACGAATATTATTACTTTGTATAAACCTATGCCATAGCATTATTAGGCTATTCAAGATTTGGCCATACCATTATTAGGCTAAACAATGTTATGCGAAATAACTTTTTACTAAACGAGATTTATGCCATACGATTTTCGGCGTAACGAGACTTTGACCAAACGTTACTATGCAATACGAGATTAGGCAAATAAATCTTATGCCAAAAAAGGTAGAACCGTCGCAAATACACTGTCGTGCAAAAATAAGTAAGTACTACACTTTAATTAATTTTTTTTTTGTGAGATTCATTGATTGATTGTGATTTTTGTTATTTTTTTGCACTTCCCTACTTTCTGCTCCTGAACCTCCTGCAGGTTGACTGGTAGAGAATGCTCTTAGCATTAAGTCCACCTCATTGTACATCTACTTTTGTAAATTGTGCAATAAAAGCATAAATAAATAAATAAATAAATAAATACGTACCGACTCCGTAACTATACTATACTGGCGAGTAATTAAAATGCTCCACTTAAATGGCCCCAATTATTTAATATATTTAATTGTTTTTTTTTTCCAATATTTACGATTTTAGTTGTTATATTCTAAGACGTTGTTAAATGTAAGCAATATTGTAAACGGCGGCGGCGTCATTAAGCTAGAGCCTTATCCGTTTAGGAGTAAATATTCGTCCGTGGGACTATTTCATAGCTCACGAGTGTAAAAAGGCAATGTCAAAAACAATTAGGGGGGTGTAACTTCTTACTTATTTTGGCAGGCCGGTGCGTCATGGTAGATTCTCGCTATCACAGCAACGCAGCGGTTGTAAAGTATTTATAAACTTAAACAAAAACAGCCACTTCAATTTGTTTAAAACTCCCAAACCTCGGAAGGTAATCGATGACAGTAAATGTCAGCCTCTCGAGCACGTGTTTGGCGGGAAAACGAACAGCCAATCAGAGGCGAGGAGAGATCTGTCAACGAGGTGCGTTCGAAACATACTCGCACTAATTACCGCTAATGACTGTCATGTTTGAAGTTGCTTTTTACTTTTTTTTCAGCCGTGTGCAAAGGAATGATGGATGGATGCCTTGTTCCGAGTTTTTTTTTTCGGATGTTGGGTCTTGTAGTGCGTTTGTTCATTGAGTGCTGTACGGATGTGGAACATGTTGGAAATAGATTTGGTTCGGCGTCTGTTTTTATTCTTAGGGCAGTGGATTTAAATTGATAGCGACTTGTTTAGTTGTTTGGGGCATCTGGTGGTTGTCTTGGAGTTCTGTAACTTATTGTAAGGGCGATGCCGTCTTATTAAATTTCCTGGTCACAATGATATTATAAAATTATACCTACTTGAGGGACTAATACCTAGTACTTACCCAGAATCTCTAAGTAAATTTGACTTAAAACAGCAGTTTTTGCGTTTTTTTAATAGGGAAAATTTATTAAGAGGTATGTATGAACCCACGATTTAGTCTGCGGCTGAAAAAGGCCCAAAATACACACACTGCAATAATTTAATTAATGCCCAAGTGACGGGAGACAGTGCAAACAGATTGACACTAGAGGGGGGTAGTGGGAGGGTAGGGGGGGAGGGGTGATTAATCATCTCCGTCTCGGGGTAGAACGGGGGCAGTAAGGTATGTCTCTGAAAAAGTCAGTAGCTACATAGTCAATATGAAGAGGACACAATAATTAAATCACTGGATCTTGTAGGCTCTGAAAACGCTGATCTAGATAGTTAAATTTTTGTAAATGTGTTAATTGTATAGTTTTTTAGATTACTATCAGTTTGACAAGGTACAGAAGTGTATAACAACTTATGCAGCTGACCGTACGTTAGCGGCGAAGTGTAAAACTTTTCTTTTTGAAAAAAATATACTTACTTACTGAACTGATCATTTATCATGAAATATAGTTAGGTCCATATTAAATAATAAAAAAAACAGTCAATCCAAAAGGGAAGCCTTATGGACCCCTAGCCACTGGTGTACTTAGATGAAGTACTGCTGTATCTTGTCTCTGGTCTAAGTATTTTGTAAGGGGGGGGGGGGGGGCACACTGGCGCCGGCTAGCTGACCGATAAACGGTGTGTACTGGGGTTTATAATGATGTTGTGTGGGTGCATGGACCTTTAATATACTTACGTTTTAATAGCCTCTTACATTTAGATGAAGTTCTATGCAGAAATCACTGCCTTGCAATTGTAGGGCCATGTACAATACGGATAATAAGTTTTTTTTGCCTTTGTAAAACTCAAAAAGAAAAAAAAACACCTTCAGAATACACAACAAGAAAAAGTATACAGCACAAATTAGGTACACAGCTTATATTCTATGTCGTGCAAAGTGATGGCGAAATGTTTCATACTCAGCATGTGCTAAATAACTATACCTACCTACTTAATAAGAAAAAGCTTTCAAATGTAGGTAAAACGATCTGAGGTGGAAATATCTTGATACTAACTATCTCTACACGAGGACAAGGTAATTATGGCTAAGTAGGTCCCTATGTTATATTTTCCAGTCATCACAACCATTGTAACTATATTACTAACATGTAGCTGAGTACAATACTAATACAAGTACAATACCAATAGTCCCAACAGAACTCAGAAGTTGCCAATCAGAAACGTACACAAATAAGAGAAGGAATGGATCGGAAAAGTAGATATCGCATGAAATAAGAAGTATAGTGACGGCCCGGAGAATAGAGACACCAGAATGAGTTCTGAATCATATTATTCATGGGTCTTTTTTATATTTACAGGTAAGCACTAACATCAAGAACTTATATTTATATTTGTACTAGCACATAGAAATTATTTATATCTTTTTGGTGGTTTTTTGAAGTCGGTTTTTTTTTTAAATTATTATCGCTTTTAATATGGAAGGGAGCAGGCAGAAATCGTCAGTCAGCAGAATAACTTGTGCACCACCATGCAGAAATATTGCAAACCAATCATGGCCTGAGCCTAATACCATCCACCATAATACTTTTAGTTTCAGGCACTTTATAATACGAGAATATATTTTTTTTACAGACAAAGGAATAGCGTGTAACCTGTTTGAATAACGACAATACTGAATAAAAATACAAAATTACAGACGAATAATGGAGAAGCTCCTCCTTTTTTCGAAGTAAAATAAAAATAAAATAAAATTCAGTTACAATATGTATGTTATGCTGTCTCTATTTGCCTGGCAGGCAGTGTACTCGTCTGCACACGAGTCAAAAGACGTAAGAATCTCACTTTATTGAGTCGAGAAGTATTTCGATGCCTTTGTGAAGAACTTTATCTATTAGGTTACGCAATATCGCCGGAATAATACAATAGACTATAGATCTTTTTCTATAGGTATATTCCTGATTCATGATTTAAGTATATAAATAATTACAAGTAAGTTATAAAATAATTGTATGTTTGTATCATAGAATTCCCACTGGAACAAGAAGCTAGGAATCCTTTTTTTCTGAAATCTTACAGATGGCATAACTCTGCATAATGGCTTGGTTGATAAAATGTTCTTAATGGATATATATGGCTCCTAAAACTGGTCTAAATTCACATAATTCTTATCATTTATAAAACATTTTTTTTCAAAATACGATCACAAGTGACAATTTAAAAACTGAAGGTATGTTTTAGCCTTCAGCTGAGAAAGTTTGCTCATAATTTACACCCTTCCGAAATGTTTGCGGAAGTTTTCAAAAACGGTTAAAAAGCCTTCGCAAGGTGGCGGGCCCTCGGGTTTGCTATGATAACAATAAAAGTTATTTCAGTTTTAGTGTCGAGCCGCGCCCGGCTTATCTTTAATCTTCGGTTTAAGTTTTTAGGTTAAGGGGTGTGAGGGCGGTAGGGTGTGCACTATGCGATAATAGATTTGGTTGTTTTGACTTTTAATCGTTATTTTACTATTGGTCGTGATGGTGAAGAACTTCGGAAAGGCCTATTCGACATCCACCAGTAAGATTGTTATACAGTTTTTAAACATTTTTACTAAGTATAATCATTTTACCAACAAACAGCAGCAGATCCTATGAAATTATTTACTAACAGTACTTAATAATTTTCACCTAAAGAACTTGAGTTTTCAGCAGTTCAACGATTGAATAATATTAGAACGTAACAATATAAGTCCCAAACTTTATGAGTCCAATAAAATTGCAAAATTTTGCATTATAATATAGTTATTAGTTATTAGCCAATCCTCTAGGTGGGATTAAAGGCCGTCCCACCCTTAACCCATTAACCCATCTCAATACGGTGTCTCCAGGCGGGCGACAATTCATCACAAATTGCTCACTCTGTGGAAACTAATCAGTGTTATACAGGGTGTTATATCTACATCAATGTCTTCTTTGACAAGCTCTTTTGGAGCTTCGTATAATTTTGCGGCGAATTTTCGGTTTTTGAACGTTGTTTATTGAAATAGTCAATGTTTTGTTATAAAATTGGCTCGTTTGGGGTGTTTGAAACGGTTTCATTGAGAAGTTTTAAGAAGGGTACTTAAGTATGAGTACTTAATTACTAATTATGATGGGTACTATAGGTAGGTACTTATTCTTAGTAACGTAATGATTTGGATTGGATTGTTACAGAATCGGTGTCGAAAGGATTAGTCATCCATCCCATCAGTCGGCAAGTTAAGTTAAGTTGAATTACCTACATAGTAAGTGTAAATTCGATAGATAAATTTAAATAATATCGACATTAGTGATTAATAAATGGCCAAGTGCAAGTTGGATTTACGGCCTGTTAGGCATTTTAAGGTTCCATTTTAACCCTATTAGTTACGGAAATCTAAAAATTACACACTTCCCTAACCAAGAATAAATGAATTTTAAATTATATTATTAATCAAATATATTTTGAAACAAAAGACTATTCTCGTATCGACATGTCACAGCAGGCACTACTTATATCATTGTCAATAGCTCGCCGTATTCAACAACTTTACTGCCACATACAACTCGTCAAAGAATAACTTAATATAAAAAGGCATAAAGGGAAATGACAATGGATAACATTTTACAATTTTATTCACAGATAGAAGTTGGTATGCAGAAATTATGAAGAAATTGGCACAATATGCGTTAGAGAACAATAAAATCTTCCATATACATGGTAAAGATCATCAATGAATATCACCATCAGCCAATAATCACCCACTGCTGGACATAGGCCTCTCCCAAGGAGCAACACTCGGTCCTCGGCCTTCCTCATCAAGCCACTACCGGCTACCCGCCTGCTGAGGTCATCGGTCCGGCGTTTGCCTGTTCATGGTCTCCACTCGTCTACCCCATCTAATAGTATAATTCCTGTCTATTCTGTAAAATGTATCATCTTTGTCATAGCTGTCATGACGTGCAACTGACAGCTGACGGGCAGTCTGTGCGACTGCAGCGCCGCCCGCGGTGATACGGCTACGTCACTGGCCAATGATAATGATGATACATGCCATACAGTTTTCCGAATGGGATTTTCTCTAAAGTGCCAGATAGACGTGCGAGTAAGTACGGTCAGCTGCATAAGTAGCTATACACTTTTGTACCTTGTCAAACCACCTTCATAACAAACCGTCAATGTTTGAATAAGCTGTTTGTGAGTTTGACAAGGCACAAGATGGTACAGCTAGGTACTTATGAAGCTGACTGTACGCGTTTTTATGGCTCGAGGAACTTTTTCGCCCGTGTGTCACCTTAAATGCGCGGACTTCAGAAACAAAAAAGTTCGTCGAGCTTTAATTACGGGAACTTAATCGTGCATCTATCTGGCCCTTTACGTTTGTTTTTTCATAACTACGGATAGTCTTCAGTATTAGGTATAGTCTAGGTCCGATCAGGAACGTATCTAGGCATCATGACGTGTGTGTGTGTGTGTGTGTGTGTGTGTGTGTGTGTGTGTGTGTGTGTGTAAACGGAACACTCCTATTTCCCGTCGCGCCGCCGTGGCCGCGCCCTCGCTTCCAGGTAAAGCTGTGTTCACATTAATCAGATCCGAAACCAACAAAACGTGGAATCAAGCGATTGTCTGTGGTTTGGCTCAACATCATCATCGACTGTCAGTGTCTAGACATAAAAGGTTATATTATGTCTTCCATCCAAAGGTTGCCTGGTAGAGATTGCTTTAAGCAATAAGACCGTCTGCACCTCCAACCTTATGGACAATTGCGACACGGCTCATCGACGCCTCCGGCGACCAAAGGGCTGGCACATACCTTGGACAAAGGATAAGCCTCGCCATTCAGCGGGGCAATGCGGCCAGCCTCTTGGGAACCTTGCCAAACGACGGCGGTGACCTACAAAATATTTTTTACCTATTAAAGTAGGTAGTGCCCTATGGCCTACTTATTTAATTTATTAAAATATATAGTAGGTATTTTAGTATAAGTAGATAAGGTACCTTCCAATACTTATGTATGTTTAGTAAATAAAAGTTAATAATATAAACCTTAGATTAAAGATACACGAACAAAATGAAATGTCACAAAAAAAAACAAAGCAAAAAAAAACACGTATTTTGTTTACGGTCAATCTAAATTTAATCAATAAGGTCTCATAATGAATAAGGTCTCAAATCACCTAATAGAACTAATTCAATTATTAGGTTATTTGTCGAGACGTTTCATTTGCACCGACATCAGTCCATCTAATAGTCCATATGAAAATATCTTTACATCCAACCTTTGCAATCGCCAACTAACAGTAATTAGATATATCTGTCGCAGGCATCTGGTTTAATCTCCTGTTTGATTGAACCGCTAGCCCGTTCATTGGATGACGCTACTCAGTTGAATGACTAAAGAACAACTCGTCAAGTGGTTGACTGTAACGTCCAACGTCTTGACTGGACGTTATTCAGCGAAGTCGTTAAATGGGATATATAGCAACTTTGTAATGTCTGGTTAGGATGAACATGACCAGACAAGAGTGAACAAAAAGACTTTGTTACAAAGCTCTCATCTCAAAAAATAACTAAACAATAACAATAAACGTACCTTGATATTGATTAATATTGATATTGTTCATAATTATCCAGTTTCAGCACATTTTTTTCTTTGAAACTATCCGCCGGCGGTGTAATAATAGGTAAATCCATGTTGTCACACTATTTTAACATAGATATCGCACTTTAAAGCTAATTTATTTGTAAAAAATAACAATACAAGTGCTTTTTGTGTCAGCTGTTCGCAGTTAGACGCCATATTTGTTTTATTCACCACCTGACTGATTTTAAGTCCGCTAACTAGTTGGACGTTTTGTGACGCTTGTACAATCAACGTTCGGCCTAGTCATACAACTGAATAGCGTCATCCAATGAACGGGCTAGCGGTTCAATCAAACAGGAGATTAAACCAGATGCCTGCGACATATCTAAACATCCAACTACAACTTACATCCAGAGTGTGTTCGAATCGGGATCAAATATTGTCACAGAGTAGCGGGTTCTGCTGATGCTCTGCTCTGTCAATAGTGGGATCGGAGCTGAGCTGCCTGTGTATTGGGAAATGTATTTTGCACGAGTTTGTATTTACTGCAGCTAAAAACAAATTATTATGCGCATAAGTATGACTATTACTTAGTTACAAAAAAAACTTTGGTAGTGATTAAATACACAATATTTGTCTCTGCATATAAAATGTTTGCTTAGCTCATAGAAACTTTTAACTATGCCGACATGATTTTTTTTTCATAGTCCTTTAGTTTAATGATCAAAAAAATACTATATTTTTTATAATAATTACCTATAAGTACTTACGTAAAACTTTAAGGAAATGTGTAAGGATATGACAAAAGCTCTACCTTTCGCACGTAAAATAACATTATTCTTACTTCAATACCAAAACAAACCTTAAGCCGTTGCCATCAGCAGAAGCAGCCGTCATGAAAATTCATGCTTTCTTTCTTTCTTTCTTTCTAAACCGAACCGGATCCAATTTCAGACAGCCTTTTAGTGTTTCCGGTGACTTCCGGCGGTTGCCCCGGTGTGGACGCGCCCTTAGCCGAGCATTAGGCCGCGCCCCGACCTACCCAGGGTATGACAATGGAGTGTTGTAAACTCACCTTTTAATTATGTTTTATGCGATTCTTTATGGTATGGTGAGGATTCTACAAGAACTATGGAAGTTACACTATGTTTCAGTTTAAAGAAACTCTTTTTTGTCCCATATATCATTATCCATAAGTATCTTCAAGATTAAAAAGAACTTTAGTTTAAAAGTTCCAGATAAAATAACACCAAATTACTCATAAACGAAAAGACTTGGATTCTTAACTGTATTAAGTACCACAGAAAACTTGAAGCATTGTTTAACAAGTGTTTTAAAACTACATTTGTCAGATTTTGTAGCCGTTTGACAGCGCTAAACATCTGTTAAATACTCCTACTACTCTTAAATACATGCCTTGCCATGATGGTTAAATGTGATAAATGCTATTAATAATGTAATTACTCACCTACCGTGTAATTGACAGCTTATTCAATGGGCACGCATTAATTTCTATAATCTAATTATGCTGGCTTATGATTGGGCGTACCTACATTGTAACTAGCTATATATCTATAGATTCTATATGCCACTTATGGTCCTATAGGACCATTTGATTGGCGTGAGTGTTCTTTCTAGTATTACTCATAAGGTGTTTCTTTCGAGAATACATAATATTATTGGTTTTATGTATATTGTGTATGTATAGATATCATAAGGGAGTGTAATATTTGTACGATCCTTTTCGCTTTTCGTTCGCGTCGCAACTAAGAAACATCAATATTTTATGAGAATTATTGAATAATTGAGATGGATGGAAATGAAGTAAGTACAAAAGTATATTTTTACCTCATCACAAAAATATGTAGGAAAAATAAAACTCATTGTTTTAAAGCTGAATATTATCATTTTAAAAACAAACTTAACTTAACTTTTATTAGTTTCACGAGCTCAGCACCTGTTTGGCTGAGCCATTATAACCTTTAAGCTGTAGACAATAAGGACGACCGGAGGCAATAGTTCAAGTTTTTAATAAGGACTTAACCAACACGCAATGCTTCTGGGAAAGGCATAATTTAGAAATAAATAGAATTTACGGGCTCTAAGAAAGTTCACCTCAGAGAAAACTGTACAAAACGGAGGCTAAATTAATTTTAAACCAACTCGCTTTACAAGTCAGGAAGAGGAAAAGAAAGAACCAAGAAGAATTAATGACATTAATAATTAATTTATTTTATAAGAAATGGTGAAGTCGGTGTGTTGGTGGAAAGTAGAAGTTTATTAATACACTGCCGGTCAATTAAAAAGTTCCACTCTCAATATTCCGACAACAAACGACCCCAATTTTTTCAAAGATTTATTTTAAAATTGGAAAAAAATATTACTGCTTTTAGTTGGTAATATCCTGATGCTCTGTTAAATGTACTTCAATGTCGCAGAAGACGGCATTAAGCTAGCCTTTTCCGTTTAGAAGTAATTTGGTGTTTTTCTCAGTGGAACCTTTTCATTGCCCGTGAGTGTAGTAGTGACTTCATTGTAGTGTAGTGTGTTGATTGTCTGAAGATGATTGGAGCTGCTGGACCGATGATGATGAGTCAGGAGTACATTATGAGGCTTAGCTCTAGCTTCTCATTCCATAATCGCAAGATAGATCATAAAAATGTTCTTCATACGTAAACAAGTCGAGTCGAATCGTATCAAATTGTTTTAAATGGACATAAAGTTCCTTCAAAAGTGGCGACCGTGACAGGACTACCGTACCACTCCTGTTAATTAATGGAAAACTGCCCTGAAGCACGAACCTGAAAGAGAGAAAGAAAGAGATATATTATACTAAGCTACATACAGGTAAGTAGGTACTTTTCAAGCGTTTCTGTTTCGTAACATAATATTCATAATAAAACTATGACCAATCTTTAATGCTCCAACACAAACTATTTAAAATAAAAATAATTGTGAGAATAGTCGATAATCTCTCCCATATAAACAATAATTTTTTGCCGGCACCGCGATGTTGGAAGGAGGCTATGAGGGTAACTTCTTGCCATTAAACTGACATACACGAACATAGAACGTAACGCACGCTTGTGACACTGACAGAGGAAAGCGCGGGAATCATAATTATTTGATTTATGCTGTTATTTGCTTTATCAATGGATACAAAAAAGTGTCCCAAAAAGAGGCAATACAATGAATTATTGCGTTTTGTTTTCATTCTTTGACCGATACTTTATTTAGGACAAAAGTCTTGTACTTACCTAAGTCTAACGCCCTAACGCGAAATCAAAATGAAGTAATATTTACGATGTCAGTAATTAGTGTCAAATTCAATACCATTTGAATCCAAAAATATTTTTAAAACAAGATAGGTACACTATTCTGTATGCAAAGTAATTTTTTTGCACAGCTTTTTGTGAGCGTCATGCTAATGCCTCAGGATGCTTTCAGTGAAATTTCATAAGTGCCCGTCGCGTAGCCAGGTAAATGAATCCGACTTATGGAAAAAAAAACTCTGAAATCACGAAAAAAGCTGTGCAATACATTTTGGTTGAGTAAGTTTAGTATTGAACTACGGTACAGTCAACTGGTAAATCATGAGTTCAGAGTTATCTATAATGGAAGTCAAAGTCAAATGTTTTTATTCATCGTACTTATACAGGGTGTTGCAAAATTGGTATACTAAGCCGAAACCTACATGTGCAGCATGGTATATCTAAGCCCGAAACTGAAATCAGAATTTGGAAATTCGCGAAAAAAAAAAAAAAAAACCATAGTAAAAAGTCACGTGACCAACAAAGTTTCTATGGAAAATGAATTTTTTTTTCGCGAATTTTCAAATTCTGATTTCAGTTTCGGGCTTAGATATACCATGCTGCACATGTAGGTTTCGGCTTAGTATACCCTTTTTGCAACAACCTGTAAACATAAAATTTTCTGATCAACGTAAATTTTTACAAACTAGGTACTCGGTTCGGATAAGAGGCTCTTCCTGTCTTAGAAGCAGAACGGAGGCAAGAAGCTCGTAAAGTTGCTTAGTGTGTCGGGTTCATTCACCTGGCAACAGAGATGCCACTGATAAAGTTCCACCCACCCTGTACCAACACTCTTGTCTGGGTTCTAACGAGGGCGGTGACCTCGAGGGGTAGTTAAAACTACACTAGAGACATCTTAGAGAGTACTATTTTTAACTTTTACTGCTTTTTCAGTTTCTAAAGTTTTCGACAGCCAGAAAAAAGAGCCCAAAAAGTAAAAATAACTGAAAATAGTTTTTTTTCGAAAGCCTTACTTTTCCGTCTGTATACCTACTTGGCTCGAAAATAACACTTTACACCATCGACCAAATAAAGCAATTTACTGTGCGGCGATGAATTTTAAATCATTCAGAGTTATTAAATTAAAAAGTAATTATTTGAAACCATCAACTGAAGACATAAAACTGTGTCACAAATAGACAGACGGACAAAACAGATGGCTCAGCGGCTACAGAACTCATAAAAACATTATTTATGTCACCATCAGACTGCACAACCACAGTTTAGAATAGAATAGAATAAAAAACATTTATTCAACACATAAACAGCAACATTATCAACACACATTACAATTAAACACTTAATCTGAACCTAATCTACTGTTAGTACAAAAGTTTAAATTATTACACTACGCCTAAGTTATCAATTTACTTTCAGGAAAACGTAACGCCACCTAGGGATATTATGTTAGCGTGAAGATGATAAAACTACAACTTGACAAGAGCTTTTTTTCACCCTGGTAAGAGCCAATAAGATTAAAGTTATTAGGTACACCATTTCAGCTGAAATCAATCCTGGCAGTTAACAATTTTCCAAATTATGCGCAAATGCTATTGCGCAATCAGAATGAACCGACACTAACGCCATACATATGAAAATGGCTACGCTACTTTCCTATAAAGTTGTGCCTCTACCTCTTCTGTGCATAATAATAATTTATTTTATGATATCATCATCAGCCAATAATCATCCACTGCTGGACATAGAGGCCTCTCCCAAGGAGCGCCACAACACTCGGTCCTCGGCCTTCCTCATCCAACCACTACCCGCCACCCGCCTCGCCCGCCCGCCGGTCGTCAGTCCAGCGGGCAGGAGGGCGTCCCACGATGCGTTTGCCTGTTCGTGGTCTCCACTCGAGAACTCGTCTACCCCAACGGTTATCGGTTCTTCGGCAGATATGACCAGCCCACTGCCACTTCAGCTTGCATATTTTGACAGCTATGTCGGTAACCTTAGTCCTCTGACGGATAACCTCATTTCTGATACGATCCATCAGAGAAACCCCAAGCATAGCTCTCTCCATAGCACGCTGAGCGACTTTAAATCGGTGGACCAGTCCTACCGTCAGTGTCCACGTCTCTGCACCATACGTGCAGAGAGAGATTTTATGATAATAATAATTTATTTTCTGATAAAAATGATTTATTTTCCTGTAAATTTCCAACGGCTGGACGAAGCTCCTTTGTGTAAGGAAGCATGTTAATTAAAAGCCATTGTTCGCAGTATTTTCGTGAAAAATTAAACTGAAATTCTTCAGGCTACTTGTTACAGCGGCGGGATGCAACAGTTGGCACAGAAAGAAACAGACTGAAACCATGTAAAAAATATGTTTTTTTAAATAATAATATATAATTATTTATTAAAAATAATAATTTACAGAATGTTTGATTTCACATGCACAGTGTGCTAAAATATTTCTGGTCAAGACATAAAAAAATAATTAACTAATATTTTTGCTCTTTTCTAAAAGCTTAGGTACTGTAAGTTAAAAAAATAAGCTCATCGTGTTACTAAAAAAACGATTTGCAAATTGTTATAACAAGACGCTATCATCTATCACAGTCATCTACATTTACTTGTACCTAACAAAATTCTAAATTCAATTAAATATTTTTTTTAAAAACGTATAGACGTAATATTCTATCCAGCCTGTCCTATTTCCGCAAGTAGGCTGGATAAAATAAGGCGCACTATCTTTTCCCCGCGGCGGCGGCGGCGGCGGCGGCGGCGGCGGCGGCGGCTGACGTAAATGGCATTCGACCTCATTCCGCATCCTCATTACTTGTGGAAGTCGCCAGCTCGGTTCCTTCCTCCAGGGATCCATTTATTTGACTTCTCCTGACCTTCGACTCAACAGATGGTTTTTCTGGGTATCAGCTATTAAAGAAATGTATGTGGGTACAGCGAGAAAGAATGGAGAGAACTGAATCAGTATTTAACTAATGTAAAAAGACAGCTCAAATTATATTTAAAAAAAAAATATTACCATTAATGATGAAAAAAAAACACAAAATACTATCTTTATACTAACTTACAGGAAAATAAAAAACAAAAAAATTAAGGTTATGAAAAGAAAATTCACAGTAAAAGTTTTTGTCAGGAAACGCTCCCAAAGTTGTAACTTTAAAACGTTTTGCGTCGATAAACCATTTTATCCTTTTCCCCTGCGGTATTCCTCGTGGCCATGTTGGAATAATAGCGTCTTATTATCCGTTTGACATTATTCAAATTATTCATTTAATCTGTGTCATCTCGCATAGACAATTAGCGATCTCGGATCTCGCTAAACTGGCGGCGTAATGGCTTCCGCTTATTCTGTGAATGAAAAACTCTATTGTTTAGTGCGAATTAAATAATGTATATCCTGCACGGTTGTGACTTGTATTATTATAGTTTTTAGTATTGCATCTGTTTTCATTAATTACATAATTATAATCAACTATATAAAATGTGCAAAAACGCTGAAATATGCCCTTCCGGAGCTTTATTGACACAAAATTAAACAGAAATAGGAGGAAAGCTCCCATGACTTAGTACCAATTTCACCATTCTCGGTTTTATCTAACCGACAGGGATTGATTTATAAATTAAACGTCATCTCCATATAAAATTCATGATGTGTTATGAATGGTTAACTTTTGACACATCAAAAGTTAACCACTACTCCCTGGTTATGCTCTAACAGAGAATGGTGAAATTGGCACTTAGGAGTTCAGATAAAAAACAATTGCAAGGTTTTTTTATTAATTGAAACACTTAATGAAGCACAGGCACTTAGGTACGTGAATGAACCGTTCCGTCAACTTTAAAACCGCTGACCACTGCACTCACCAGTAAATTCAAAAAACAAGAAAAAATACGTAGCCGTATGGAATTATGTCGTGCCGATGCCCTAATGGGAAAAGTGTGATGACAATAACATGACATCCCTATTATGTCATAAAAAAGCCCATAAGCCACCATCGCATTCCACGGTGGCCACTCAAGTTCCGAAATTGATTAAATAATGCATTTTTCCAGAGGCGGAAACGAGGCGCGGCCGGGGCGGGGGCGGGGCGGGGGGCAACATGGCGCCGCCGTTACGTCACTCTCGCGTTGTACGTTTTGAAATTAGATCAGTGGACGAACTGCGCAGCGCGGGGCGGCCGCGCCTCGCGCCCACCGACAACATTTCTGAACGTGCAATCCGTGCTTTACAGTTTTTGTGTTTTTTTTTCAATTTTTGTTTTTTTTTGGACCCGGATTCGAGCGATGGCATGGCGTAAGTTTTTTTTTTGTAAAGTTGTAGAGCACAGTGTGATCGATTGAAAGCTTTGCGAGCTTTTGTTGCGGCTAAGAAGTTCGGACTTTTTATTGTCTTGTTATCGGATATCCGCTTTAAGTGCGAAGTTATAAAACTAAAAAAATCGATCGGGCATTTAAAACTAGTACTGAATCGTAGTTATACATATTTAATATGAGTTTCAGTGAACTGTAATCAGCTGAATTAGGGTATATACTTAATGTACTCTGGCGCTGCCTAAAACACCAATAAACTTTTTATTAGTTTGCAAAGACCAATTTTCATGTACAGTCAAGGTGAAAACAATTTATAAAGTTATTGTGTTTTGTGTTTTTTTATTGTTAATAATTTGACCTCCTATGGGAAAATTGCCATCAGTTGCATGTGGAGAACTTTTATAACAGAGCAATGAAACGATCTAAAGGAAACGGATATAATTATGTTTTGTATGCATTATGCAACAATTTCTCGACTTAAATTGTAAAAAATACAAACAGAAGAATTGAGAACCTCCTCCCTTTTTCAAAGTCGGTCAAAAAGTAGGTACTTTCCGTCCTTATAACAGTCATGTTAACTTACGTCAGATAATTTGTCATTGCTCTAAGATTTTTTTTAAGACGTGACAATTGGTTTCATGTCGGTGCTAAGTTTTTTTAACAGGCAATGATTAACGATTATTCGTCAAGAGAGCGTTTTGTCAAGTGACGGGTATTTTACTCGTTTAATTTGTCTCAAGGCCTCTATTACATTTGACAGATGGAACATTTTTCATGCCTTTGTTGATCACAAACTCTCGACGGGGAAACGGCTTAGATATTGCAACCAAGTTTCTTTTAAGATAAAGAGATTGTATCAATGTTAAGAGTTAGGCCCTAAAGATAATGCAAAAGAAAAGATACGTAGATAGTAAAGATAAAAAAATATTATGATCTCCGTGTAAATACTATAGTATATTTGTGCTATCGTAATAGTTTGTCTTAGAGATAAAAGCGTATCTAAGTATGAATTTCATTGAACAGACCTCACCGCAGGTATTCAAGAAACAGATTTCCTCAGAACAAGTACTAGCAATCATACGTAGATTAAACCCATTACTGTGAATGCTCTAATTTCAAAATTCAAACAGCGAACAGCCGCCATTCATCATCCCGTTCTAGAACGCTTTTGAATTGAAATAAAGAACAACAGCGAGACCGCACACAGGCGGCATCGAGGTCAGCCGGCCAGCCCCGCTTGAACCCGCTGGCTGAATGTGCCTGTGACCTGTGCCTGGAAGAAAAAACTAAAAACATGGCGGCGCTACCGTCCACTAGACGTAGCACTTGTTTCTGGACGCATCACAGTCCACCAAACTGGTACTCTCTAGATTTACCTCATGGTACCTCCCTTGAACAATACATTAGCCAATAAAACGTCGACTGGTTAAAATGTCGGACCGCAACCGGCTGATTTGAGAGTTTTTTTTTCGGGAAAAAGGGTCAAATAGGGTGGCTTCATCAGGTCAGGGAGGGTCAGTGACTGGTAAATCCGTTTGGAGCAACAAACGCAGTTACATCAGATATTGCATTCACATTGTTTTAAATTGAATATGGCGGCATTTGCATTTTATATCCTTTGCTATTATATCTCCGTTGTTCTCGGTTGACCCGGTTCAAATCTTCGGGTCATCGCACTTTGACCTTACCTCGTTATAGCCTACATTTCGTAACGATAATAATCTAGGCTTGCCGTAATACATTATTTAAAGATTTTCTTCTAGAAAATTGTCGTTATTTGGCTGCTACCGCATTACCGCGATCGAAGTTTTTTTATTTTATTACAGCTTTAGCAAAGCTGCCTTATTTATACCTAGCCAAATCTTTGTTCTCCCATATCTCACAATGATAACAATAATACCAGGATATACTGCATTCGACGACTTCACATCAGTGTGTTTCATCAATGGCCGCTGTGGGTCATGGCGCCATATAAATTTTAATAATTTTTTTTTTATATAAAATAAAAACACAGGGGTTTTCATTTTCATGCTAGCAGCATATCTATGCTGTATCAGCATACAGCATACAGCAAGCGTAGATAACGTAGAACATGCGTCACAAATTATTTCTAGTCATTTAAAGCAGAGGTCTAACTTTGACTGGTGCAACTATTGTGGGCGTTTCTCTTGTCCGTGCATGCTACAAAGTGTTCCTCTGTCTTTATCTAAGAGCAAGATTCAGTAGTCTGGAACTAAGCCTAGATATTTCATCAACTCAAGTAAGTGTTTCTCGATCCGTTAAATCGGCATTTATGTATTTAATAAAATTATTCAATTCAAGTTATACTTACTTATAGTTATATTTATTATTATTACTTACTATTCATATTATTATAAAAAATTCATAATATGATTTTTAATATATAACTAATACAATTTAACACAAAACTTATAACTAGATAAAATTAAATAAGCATGTAAATATAAACAAAAAAGCGCTAAGAATTAGAATAATATTTATGTATGAATCTGAAACCTAAAACTACTTAAGTATAAAAAAAAACATAATATTATTATTTTTTATTTTTTATATTACTGTCGACACTATCGAAGCTCTCATAACCAATTTACGGACGTGCAGCTTAATTCTCAATAACAGTGCTCAATTAAGTCGACAATATGTAGGCCGCGGGTGGGTGTGAGGCCCACTGTGCGGCGATGCGTCGCGGCGCCCCCGGCCCCGCACACTGGGCCGTAGTGATGGGTTATGCGACATCGATATGATAGTGGCTCTGATATGACGTGGTGGAGGGATAAAAACAAAACTTTACTATTTAAAAAAAAAATTTTTTTTTTTTTTGAAATTTTATTGGCTTGGGTGTGTAGTGTGTGGCTAGTGTAATGTTCTAAGCTGTATGTTTTACAAATAAATCATTTAAATTTTATTATCAGTTCACTCATCATTTTTGTGACCCCAAAAATATTTATTTGTACAATACATATTATTATAACATAATAGATGAGGATAGATAATTTAGGATTAGACCTCGTAGTTCTCTATCGACATGGTAGGCAGTAGGTACGTCTCACAGAATGGCTACGCGGAGGCGGTACTATTGCACTCATAACGCTTATATGAGTTTTATGAAATGGCGTTTATGAGCTCTTCTGTCTAGTATTGCTGTCGAGTGTATGTTGAATAGAATAGAATACTTGTGTTCGGAAAACATTAAAGAAGTTTTATATTTTCCGAGCACATCTTTTTCTGTGTACTCTACCTATTTATAGAAATATACTTGCTTTTCCCGCGAGCTTTGCTTCGCCTTAAAAAGTTTTCCCGTGGGAAATTCGGGATAAAAGTAGCCCATGTTCTTTCTCAGGGTCTAGAACATATGTGTACCAAATTTTATTCAAATCCGCTCAGTAGTTTTGGCGTGAAAGAGTAACAGACAGGCACAGTTACTTTCGCATTTATAATATTAGTTAGGATTAGGATTATAGGATGGTGTAGAAAGAAAATACGTTTATCTGAGCAAACACAAATGAATAAGAAAGAATATAGCATGAACAGAATTGGAATGCAAATTAAAATATAAATTGTCTGGAAGGTTGAGCTCCGCAGCTTTTGCTGTACGGAAAATTAGACAGCTGACCGACGTTGAAACCGCCAGATTAGTTTACTTTAGTTATTTCCACAGCTTATTATCGTATGGCATTTTGCTTTGGGGTAGAGCAGCTGATATTGAAACTATATTTGTATTACAGAAAAGAGCCATCCGCTCTATATACAAACTTGGTTCCAGGGATTCATTGAGAGAACTATTTAAAGAAATTAACATCCTTACAGTTCCATGTCAGTTCATTTTTTCCAATTGTATGTACGAAAGAATATTTCAACTTTTGATACAATTGGCAGTAATCATGACATTAATACTAGGAACAAGCATAAGCTGGCTTTTCCAGCGATGCGTCTGGCGAAAGTTAATAAATCGTTTTTAGGGTACTGTATTAGATTTTATAATAAGCTTCCAGCAGAAGTTGCTCAAATGCCAGAGAATAAGTTTAAGTGTTACATTAAAGAGAAACTCAGTAAAAAAGCTTATTATAAAATTGATGATTACTTAGAGGACGTTAATGCATGGCTGTGATAAGTAGTTAGCTCTGCTTATATTATTATAATAATAATTATTAAGCTTATATGTATTGTATACCAACTAGTTTTAAGTCTTTTTTTGAAAAGATGGCTCAGGAGTTTCTTGCCTCCGTTCTTCTCCTTAGACAGAAAGAGCCCCCCCTTATCCGAACGGAGAGTAATTTGTAAAAATTGACGTTCATCAGAAAATTTTATATTTGTACGATGAATAAAAAAATTTGAGTTTGAGTTTGAGTTTGAATGATGGCAAAATTGCGCTGTTTCTCGGCGCTGTTCAATATTAATGTCATTTGGGATTCAAATCCAACTCAAAAAAAACAAAAAAAAAAAAAAAACACGCACTCACGCCTTGTACTAATGTACTCCCTTGCGGGGTAGGCAGAGGTGCATTGCTGCACCCACTTTTCGCCAGAGTGTTATGTTAGTCCCAATGTAATAGGGGGCGGACCTATTGCCATTTTACGGGCACATCCAAGACCTGAGAACAAATATCTGTATTTAAACAAATATCTGCCCCAGCCGGGAATCGAACCCGGGACCATCGGCTCAGTAGTCAGGGTCACTAACCACTACGCCATTCGGTCGTACAACTCACCATTAATAATTATTATGCTCTATGGCGGTAAGCCAAAATGAAAAAAAGAGCTTCTTAATTTTTGTATTTTTTCATGTATTACCTAATTAATTTAACCCTTAATAAGGCAAAGGGAAAATAGTTCCCACTTTATTTTTAATTGTAGTACATTGAAACCCAATTTAAAAAAAAAACTTGCTTTGCCTTATTTAGGCTTAAGGGGCCGTCCATTAATCACGTGAGGCTCAAAGGGGGGGGGGGGGGGGAGGGTTCTCGTTAGACATCACGTGTATTAATTTTTTGTCAAAAATTAGGTATTTCTGAACCGATATTTTGGACGGCGCAAAAAATTTTACGATTTGTAGTATGACCTATATTTTTTCTAGTCAAAAATTGCCTTTACATAGACTTCGAAAAAAATACACGTGATCCAGGGGGGGGAGGGGGGGTTGATCCCAAACCTCACCAAATATCACCAGGGGGGAGGGGGGGTCAAAAAATGAGAAAAACGACCTCACGTGATTAATGGACGGTCCCTAAGTATGTATTTTGCTTTATAAACAGATTGAGAATAACCTGCAATCACTTGTATAATGTGATTGCTCTATCCCTCGAGGATTATAAAACGAAAGGAGCTTTGAAATTATTGCTATTAACCTAGTGTATTAGAAGATAATATTTTTATGCTTAACTATAATATTATGTGAGCTTTTATGATATTGTATCGTTATTGTTAGTGCTTAGGTGGATTGGTTTTAAACTTAGGGTGACTTGCACCAAATGTTTGAACGTAAGTAATCATATTGCTGTCTTGCTCTGCCAGATTTAAATACGTTTAAATGTTTGGTGCAAGTCACCCTTGGACAATGTTGTTATTTACATAACAACATTATCTATTAGTATAAAAAAATATACTTTTCAAAAAAAACAGTTGAGCCCTTTGGGAGCTACGCTACCACTGACAGTTACACACATACACAGACCCTTTAAACTCATAGAAACCATATTTTTCCATCGCGCTTAAAAAAAGTAAAAAATATAAAATAAAGCAAGCACTTTTGCACGCGTCTGTACCGGCGCAGGCGCAGGCTGAGTCACCGCGCGTGTCCTGTTTATCTGCCACATCTGCCGAGCCATAGACTACTCCGAGCTATACAGGGTGTTCCGAACATCATTAAATGCGCCTAAATGGTACAGGCGGCTCTACTTTCTAGCATGAAACGTATAGGGTTATGCTTTTATGTATGAGGTTAGAGTGTAAGAATTAAGATTTTACTTAAATGCTTTCTGAGTAAAGTTAAGTAGATTCTAGGTTGATGTTTTATGTTGTGAAGCCCAACTGAATAAATAGGCACTAGGCAATTTATTTTCGTTAATTCATTGATAGGGGGTGACCCCCCAATGGGTCACACTGCTACGCTAACTAACACTCAATCTCGTTGTATTAAACGTACCGATTGCATGGCAAACTGACGTTCGTAATTTTGTATAAAGCTCCAGGTATTTTTACCAAAATCGGTTAAGCCATTGAGCTCTCATCCCCGATTGAAATTTGGTCCAATGAAAATGCTATTCACGCTCAATAATATTATAACTTCAACGCATATTGGTGATAATCACATAATATGCATCTAGATAACATTTATGTATAGATAATAGATAGAATATTGATTTCCCTGTTAGTAACCTATATTGGGTAGTTACGATATTCTGCAGGTAAACTGTCAAATGGTGTATTGTGCTTAGGCAGACCCTAGACCCACGATAATATTGTGCAATATATTTATTGTGCAATAAGTTTGTAATCCAAATGACATTTGCGCAATCTCCAATATTAACCCTAAACTGTAAGGCGGCCCCTAGGCCCTAGACGATCAATTATATTGCGCAATATTGACAATTGTGCAATATAATTGATCGTCTAGGGGTCAATTATATCAACGATCAATTATATTGCGCAATATTGACAATTGTGCAATATAATTGATCGTCTAGGGGCCGCCTTACAGTGTGTATCGGCATAGTCAGCTATGGAGATTGTATTTCGGATAGGTACACTGTAATTTAAATTTTCAGTTTAGAGTGATAGGTTTGAGATGAAAACGCTAAGCTTGTGTGTATAAATGATGCTGCATAGTAAACCGAAAAGGAGTGACTTACGCTGTGATTCCGAACAACGTTAATTATTGTCCTACGACTTATGGAAATTTGTGATAAAAGCTATGCTATACTCCTCATACAAAATTCCACAAAATCAACAGTTTCTTAAGAAAAAACAATTTTTCGCAAATTTTCATACCTACTACAGCCCAGCCTTTACCCCTATGCTACTAGTAATATAACGGAGCCAACATACCGAGTGAGAAGATGCGATCGAATCTATCCCCGACACCCGATAATAATCAATATCCCCCATACACTCGACCTGCCGATATGACGTACGAGTAGGGGCGCCATGCTTGAGGTAAACTATCGGACATTTATGTCAACGATAACAACTACGTACCTATGAAAGAAAAAAATATCAGTAGCGGCCCCTAGGTTTTAAAAAATGTAGAAAAGTTTCCTATTATGTAAAAAAAATAATTGAGACCACTAATCTTTGGCACTGAATGATAGTGCAAAATCTCCAACATAATGGTTATAATACCACGATGACATTATTCGAAGATGGGTCGACTGCGTTTGGGTCTATCGGTCAAAATTATCTTCTATTTGGTATAATTTAGGGTTTTTCAAAGAAGTATAGCAGTAAATATTATTTTATTGGTCGGTCCCCTTTTACATTTTGACTGAAATAATATTAGAAACTTTTTCCTACAACGAAAAGGATCACAAGCGAAAAGTGCTGATGTTTTGCAATTACTTACTGAAACTGTCGCAAACAATTACTTTTAAATGTAATTTTAAACTCGAACGTAAACTGCGAATGACCATAGATATAAAGCAAGGCTTGTGAAACGATAAACGCGAATTATATCCCATTCCGGGAATATCCTGAGTAAGACTGGTTTTATGGTCACCCCATAAAAATGTAATTTTATATGCCACGCGCTAGAGCGAAAATTTATGTACCTGAACTTAATATGCTTTGATAATTTAAATCATATATTAATGTACGTAGATCGATGAATATTTGGAGGTTATCTAACAGATAGATATAGGTCTAAAAAGAGTTTATAAACCTAATTAAGTGACTAAAAGGAAGTTAAACTGAAGAATTGGACATAATTTTGGCTTATTACTTATATGCTTTTGAACACTTATTTCAATATTGATTGGTAATTTTCTTCTTATTAACATATTTTTTGCTAACGTAATAAAGGTAAATCGTCTTTATATAGGATGCCAGTATTTCCGTTTTCATAACTTTATAGATGGACGTAGCGTAGGTACCTACTATTTGGGCTCCTCTTTAATCCCGTCTTTTGAACCCGGCGGATATCATTTCCATTCAGTGGGTCAGGCGGAAAGGTGCCTGCTGCGGCGTTATTACTTTCAGTTACCAGAGATATCTTATATTTTTGTAGGTAATATTTGTACTATTACAAACATACGCCGCTATCTACAGGATATTAACTATCAGTTTAGTATTTGAACATTATTTATACTTAGTTACTTACTTATAGTCCTGTGACTAGTGTGACTCCCCTGTGGAGCTTAGGCCACGTTCAGATGACAAGCACTCAACGCGCGTTTTGATGACGCGCGTTTACAACTACATACGTTTTAATCCGCGTAACGCGCGTTAGCATGTGTACAGCCTGAATAAAATGTATGTACTTGTAAACGCGCGTTAACAAAACGGCTACAGACACACGGCCATCCGACCCCAAGCTACCTGTGTTATGGGCACAGATCACCCCCAATTTGGGGTGATCTGTGGTTATGGGTATCGGATAGCTGATATATCTACACAAATACATAGATAGATACTATATTAAATATAAACTACTATTTAACTGCCTCTGTGGTCTAGTGGTAGAAGCTTCGCTTCATGGCCCAGAGGTCTAAATTGTGGTTCTAAGTTTGGATAGGACATAGAAGGCTGATCACCTGATGTCCGAAACAGTGAAACGATCCATGCTGTCGGATGGGCATGTAAAGCAGTCGGTCCTGCGTCTAGCTCTCTCCAGTCGTGTCGGTTAATCCGTCCCATTGGGTTATGAGAGTGATGGAACAGAGAGTGCCCCTGTGTACTGCGCACACACTTGGACACTATAATCTATTCCTGCGTAGATGGCTGATCTCAAATGAGATTGGCCGCCGTAGTCGAAATTCGGCTAAGAGGACATTATTATAAACTAGCTGTTCCCGCGCGCTTCGCTTCGCCCTAAAAAGTTTTCCCGTGGGAATTCCGGGATAAAAAGTAGCCTATGTTCTTTCCCAGGGTCTAAACCGTATGTATACCAAATTTCATTCAAATCCGTTCAGTAGTTTTGGCGTGAAAGAGTAACAGACAGACAGACAGACAGACAGACAGACACAGTTACTTTCGCATTTATAATATTAGTTAGGATATAAATATCAACACCCAAGACCCGAGTACAAATATCTGTCTTTAAACAAATATTTGCCCCAGCCGGGAATCGAACCCGGGACCTTCGGCATAGCAGTCAGGGTCACTAACCACTACCCCATTCAGCCGTCAAATGATCTGATCTGATCTATACTTCCTAATAAATAATGTGATATCTCACAAAACCTGCCTACCTTCCAAGGTATTACAGTAAGTGACAATGCATGTACGTTATCTATATTCAACCGGCTCGATCCACAGTCAATAATTATTTAATAATCATGCCTTTCACATATCCGCTGGGACTCCGGGTTTAATCGGTTAATTCAGGAAAATGGTGTGAATATTTCATGAGGACAGCAGATGCCCCAATCTGGAATTAGATTTGAGGAATTTATTTTCACCCCGACGGGGTAGTGGAGGTTTGTTGCAGACACAGTGCTGCATTTGAATGTGTGGTTCACCATGGCTGTATTTGTAAAGTCACGCTGGCACTGTCTTAAACATACCCTAGTCCCAGTGAGAGAGAGAACAAGATTTTTATTTCCTTTTCAAATCATTGTGAAACAGATGATGTCTAATTTGACTTGCTATATATAGGTATTCTGTACATTATATTATTGGTTTTTTGAAATTCGAAATCCCATACATATGTGATGACTGCAAAGGAAAACCAACTTTACTTACCAGACATAAGGAAACGTCTAAAATACAATAACATAGTGGAAGCTGTAGATATTTTGTCTGCTAAAATAATTATAAACAATTGAATTTAACAGTTCCCTACAGATAAGCCTACTTAACTTAAACCTCTATGTTCGGCGAATATGGCTCTAGATTTAAAACTAGCCGTAGCGTAGAGAAATAAATTTATCCTGAGTCATAGATAAACTAAACATTGACGTCAAGTAGTTTTGTATGAGTAATGTTGCATTACTTACTCATGTCTCTATTTTTTATTGTATTACCAGATTTCCAGCTATATCACGATGAAGCCGCAGTAGGATCAGTAATGTATAATTTTCATTTAATTTATTCGGAAAATCAACAGCGAATGCAAAATCGAAAAATTACATCCTAACTAATATTATAAATGCGATAGTAATTCTGTCTGTTACGCTTTCACGCCAAAACTACTGAACGGATTAGAATAGAATGAAATTTGGTATACAGATGGTCTTAGACTCTGGGAAAGAACATAGGCTACTTTTTATCCCGGAATTCCCACGGAAAAACTTTTTAAGGCGAAGCGAAGCTCGCGGGTACAGCTATACTATATAAAACTAAAAATAAGGCCAATAATCATCATCACAATATTATGTTTAATCACCATGAAAATAACAACCTTACAACATTACTAGGTAAGTATATCTCATCATCACAACCAGTCACATCCGTACTGCTGGGGCACGGGTCTCCTTCCAATGAAGGAAGGGTTTAGGCCTAGACCACCTCGCTGGCCAAGTGCGGGTTGGTGGACCCCAACAAAAGCAAGCTTGTGCTGAGAGAGTTGTTGGGTATAAAGTATAAGTGAGATACCCGACTATACTACCTCTACATACCCTAAATACCCCAATATTATGTACTCAATAAGGTATTAGTAGCTATAGCACAAAATAATAACTAGTACCGCTATAGGTAGCTATAAGAACATGGAGTAACATTTCAAAAATGTAACCCAATTTTTGTCTTTGTTAACAGATGATGATGTCATGCCATCGCAATAATTTGACGAAGTCTACGAAATTGGTAAATATAACCTCACAAAACACTTAATCTTGTTTGCATCCGACGGAACCGTATCATAAAGTGTCACAGTTTAAACCCCGTTTAAACCCACATAATCCACGGTTCAGAATAAACTCAGTTGTTGGGATTAATCGTAATTAGGTACGAGTACATGTAGAGAATATTATAAATACGTATTCTTTGAATGAAAATGTAAACACATTCATTAGAACGATTATTATGGTTTTAATGTGATGAAAGGTTTTCATATTCGTGTTATGTAGTGTCACAAGATAAAGCTAATTAAAAAATATATTGAACCGACTTAAGACACTGAAAATATATACTTACCTATCTGATTAGCAAAGGGGGTTTGTACTGTCACATTGAAGCGGTCTCAAAATTAAATTATTTATTACTTTTTAATGCTTTTTAATGTTCATGAAGTCAGTTTCTAAATCTAAATATTTTTCGTAAGTTTCGTAATCTGAATACATCTTCTGTCATTTGGTTTATAAAAGCGACCGCTAGAGGCGTTGGTTTGTATGTAAGAATACGTTAACTATTTCGTCTGCGTAAAGTATCCAAGTCTACACCAAGTTTATAATATTGTTTTGTATACAGGGTGTTGCAAAAAGGGTATGCTAAGCCGAAAGGGTTGACACAGGAGGTCATCCTGAACAACTTTTGTTCTACGAGTTTTGGAAATTCGCAAAAAAAATATTCGTTCTCCATAGTAAAAAAGTCACGTGACCAACAAAGTTTCTATGGAAAAGGTTTTTTTTTTCGTATAATGTAGTTTTATATAGAGTTACCTACAATGCCCGCAGTGTTCAAAGGCTCAGGGTGTCCCACGCTTATCTCCGTGATGTCAGATAGTAAACATGCGTTTAGAAAAGGCACACACAGTTTTATCACAATTTATAGCGTCCATATTTAGGCTGCCACAGACACAGTCCTTAAGGTTATAAAGAAGTTGGGTAATCTGCCATGATACACGCTTGCTAAGTAAAAATTACGGTTAAATAAGTTTAAAATACGCTGAAAATGTATTGTTGGTCGAATAAAGTTTCGACCAATCGTTCCGTAGTGCTTGATTTGTTTTTTTATATTACAAATAGGTAGCAACATCAGTTAGTATTTTGCCAAGTTTAATGAAAATGTAACATTTTTAATCCTGCCTAACTAGAAACATAGAAACAATTATAAATACTTAAATACTTAATTAAATCTTAATTAAAGAAAATTGTTTAACTTTATTAAACAATTTTCTTTTCTTTAACTCGAGTTCTCAAAAAAACATGATTTACTTATGTAAGTATTTATTTATGATTGTTGCTAGTTAGGCAGTATTAAAAGAGTTATATTTTCATTCCAATAACTGCCAGTTTCAATAACTCTATCTACCGATGACTGGTAGTTACGTTCATTATGAAAGTTTCATACTATTTTGTCACATCCAAAGTTACAACCTGTCAAAATCGTATGAAAGTAACTACCAGTCATTCGGTACCTAGATAGAGTTATTGAAAATGGCAGTTAGTATTGGTAGTGAAATACTAAATGGCATTAGCAACAACAATACCTACTTAGATAAAGTACCAACCGTAAACAAAGAAAAAAACATAAAAATGCGAATATCTTGGCACAGTTTCGGATTCATACAATATTCAACGCGAGATGAGAATGTATTTGAATAGAGAAAAAAGTCTACATTACACGGAGAGGTCAAGAAATACCCGCCTTTATCAAGACAGCACACAAAGACTTCATTCACAACTAAGTTTATTTTTCTTAAAGGAGCATTCATTCTTAGTCCAATTCAAAACTCACCCTTGTTTCCTGTTAAAACGATTGAAAATCCTTTGCCCAATTTCTTCCAGCTTAACTCCTCAGAAAGGAATGCGTTAAATTAAAAAGCTAACCTTATAATCCATGGGTAAAGTTTAAATTCGTTTGGTCAACACTGACGCACGTGCGTTGATCCATTTAAGTTCGGAAATGGTATGCAAATCTCTTTGTTGTCTGAGGAACGTTGCGTCACAGAGTAACGGGGTTTCTGGACGCGCCGTGGCGCGATGGTGAATTAATACATCCTTCTTCTGAGCTCTAGCGAGGCTTTTGCGTTGCATTTTGAATAAATAATAAAACATTGCATGTTGAATGGAATACCAAGACCTGTGCAGCGATCACAGGATTCGATACTATTTTCGAAACTACACTAAGGGTCATTTTTACCAAACGCTAAACGTATATAAAAAGGTATTTACTTAAATCAAATTTTAAATACCTACATTTTGTACTAACTGACAGACGTATGACAGGCCACTAAATAAGTTTAGCGTTTGGTGAAATTCCACCTAACATGGAAAAAACAAATGTCACCTTTGGAACTAACAAATTTGCCTTACATTTTGACAGTGACAGTTGACGATACGCAACGTTAACGGAGGTTTCGAATCTTATAATCGCTGCACTGTTGTATAGCTAGTCCTCGTATCTATGCGTTCATAGCTGGCACTGACACAGAGTAGAATTTGTAAAGGATGTAGGAGATTAATCTAAGCGATAAGGCTGCTTGATTGTGCATTGTTTTTAGTAAGTAAGTAGTTTTTTTTAAACGTTTATGACCACTTGCACCAACATATTAAATTTAGATTTAGTGTTAAATCTCGATTTAGTGTCAAATTTTATATGGATTGACGTTTCTTAAATCGAGATTTTACACTACATCTAGATTTAAATGTTTGTGCAAGTGGCCCTTATAATTTTATTATTACGTGAGTATATTATTTTTATAGTGTAGGTAAGGTTACCTAACCTAACCTAACTTAGGTATGTAACTTCTAAATTCTTCTAAATTATTATCAAGAGAAAGATTAGAGCGGCGAAATACAAGCCATTGCATCCAGAAACTACAAGTACATTTAGTTTCTTATTTTGTACCAATCTTCGTTAAAATTTAAAAGGCACAGTACACACCTAGATATACGACACGAATCACGATAGTACGAGTAGGTAGTATAAGGCAGATAAATCTGACCCCTCTCAGTAGCATTCTTAGTATGAGAGGGGGGTTTCGCAGGTTTCTCTGCAGATGACCGTAGAAAGCAGCAAAATTGTAAAATTGTAATAATTACAGAAAGGTTCCATTCGAAAGATCTACTTTCAGGAATTAACACTTCAGAAAGAATAGTATGTATAGAATAGAGACGCTTACTTTAGTACAAAAATTACGTTCCATAAAGATCGAATAGCTTCATTCTATAAGTTAGTAATGTCATAATACACTCACGGGCAATGAAAAGGTTCCACTGAGAAAAAACATAAAGTTACTCTTTTACGGAAAAGGCTAGCATAATGATGCCTTCTGCAACATTGAAGTACATTTAACAGAGCATCAGGATATTACCAACAAAATAAGGTAATATTTTGTACAAATTTTAAATTAAATGTTAAATTAAATTGGGGTGATTTGGTGTCGGCATTTTTTGAGAGGAACTATTTAATTGCTCGTGAGTTTAAAACAAACATAATGGTTGAAAATATCACACGATAAACCACTTCGATGGAACATTACTCGCATCAAAGATACAGCTTCAGTTTTAACATTTAACTTCTGAACATGGATATTACGTAATCCAACATGGATCCACAAGGATTTGTCTCAGTGACAACTGTCTAATTAAAGCTAAAATAAAAGGAGTTACGTACATGTTACATTATCCTAATTTGTATTTAGAAGCCGCCATGATGCAACTTATAAGAGAGCAATTGGTTTATTCCTAAATGGGTGTTTGAATATAAGCAATACAAAATTTTTTTTTGACATATTTTGAGTTTCAAGAAACATTACCTATATTAATTACGAGTATTATGAAGAGATAATAATAAAGCCTATATAGGAACTTCTCCAAAATACTGTGTAGCTATGCGTCCCGTACGGTCTACAGGCAGATATCGATTTTATTTGGTCACTTTACATTGAAAAACCTAATCCAGCTCTTGTCTTTATTAGGTATGTTCACTCTCAGACTAGAGGAAGAACACTATACTCTCAAAGCCACTACCCTATTAAAGGTGTCTGATTAAAAGTTAAATAATCACCATCATTTTGAAAACAACAAAACAAAATAAACAATGCAGACAAAATGACCATCCATTAACCGTTTAGCGAGCAGCGTTGCTAATCCCCCCTCATTAAAGACGACGTGAAATACAAACAGACATTTCACTTTACAAATGGCGGTGGGAAACAGTATTAAATAAATTACGAAGCACTTTATCAAATTCAATTAACGACGCTAATCTATTGGAAAATAAATAAATCAAGACGCGATGGGAACTGCCCGGCGCAAACAAAGAACAGAACAGATGTGGAGCACGCCTTAAATATTCCAAATATAACTAGGCCCGCGACTTTTCTTTGTACAACACCATTTTCTTCTAGTTAAACTACGTAAGGCAAGCCGCGAGGGGTCACCAGACGCTGGTTGGAAATTCTCTGATTTATGTGTTCTTTGTTCAAAAGAACGCGGGACAAATTTCGTGACGTGTGTTTTTTTTTTAATTTGGAACGGCTTCGGCTGTGTTTGTTTGTCTCTGGTTTGTGCATTATGGTTTTTTTGGGTGACCAGTGTAGAGGTTGTTTAATAAGTTGGCTATTCAATGAGGTTAATTAACTATAGTTTTCGTTGTTTTTGTTATTAACTGTATATTCAGTACGGTATTATTTCCAAATAAATAAAACACCAATTATTTTATGGAAAATTTTCTATAATTTTGTAACACTGAAGTTTGCAATTGTTTGTAAAACTTTGAAACATAAGTTACAATACAGTAACTTCGAAACAGAACTTCACAAATGCTCTGTCTGCGGGACTAATGATATGTTAAACAACATGTACATTGTACAACACTCCACAAGTTTAGTGTAATGTGTTTGAGTGCGATGCTAACTTTGCAGCAAGTGAAAAATGGTACTTAGTTTTATTTTGGAACTTTTAGCGCTAAATATGTGAAGAAGAGTAACTCGTACCACGTCAGTGTCAGAAATTAAGGCTCTGCGTTTCTTTGGCCAATTTAGCGTTGTCTAGAGCATTAACGGATTGCTTGCGGATTCCATGCTGATTGTAAAATAAAAAGTAACTATATAATATTTTATATTTTTTTATTAGTAACTATTCTAAAAAAAAATGAAAACTTTGTGTACAGTCTTAAATTATACTAGCACTAGTTTATGTATGTACATAAATTATTTAATCATTGGTGTCCTAAATAAACCTCGTCACAACGGCCATTCCTCAGAGCACAAAGACAAAACTTTTCAATGGCATCATCACTGGCAGGACGCACTGGTTAAAGACTTTACAAGCATCAATACAAAAACAAATAGTTTTTATTGCATAAATTAAAAAAATACAAAAGGCGGTCTTATTACTAACAGTAATTTGTTCCAAACAACCTAACCAGTAATATAAATATGAAAGATATAAAATAGACAGTGTGAAATAATAGATTACATTCGTTCGTTACAATTAATTATGTGTTACGACTACTTGAAAACATCCATCTTGAATATAAACATGCAATTAAAATGATTATCGAAAACGATACAGCCGCGGGCATCCGAATTCCGAAGTGAGTCCTAAACAGTCGGTTGCAGAAACTATAGAATTAATCTAACGGCTTATAGTTCTGATTTCAAACAAAATGGTGGCGGAGGAACCGCCCTCTATCACATTGGAAAGAAAGAAAAGAATACCTATCTAGGTATTTTATTTGATACTGCACAAATTACACAGGTGGAAAAAAAACATCGGGACTGAATTTAAACAGGAAAGGATAGTACTGGGGCCCTGTACTGAGGCGCGAGCATAGGATTCGATACTATTTTCGAATCTACACGAAGGGTCACTTTTACCAAATTTTAAATACATTTTGTACTAACTGACAGACGTATGACAGGCTACTAAATACGTTTAGCGTTTGGTGAAATTCCACCTAACATATGGAAAAAACAAATGTCACTTTTGGAACTAACTTTGCCTTACATTTTGACAGTGACAGTTGACGATACGCAACTTTAACGGAGGATCGAAACTTGTGCTCACGACTCTGATGTTTATTAGTTATCGCGAATCTAATTAGTGTCAAAATCAATTTGAATCCAAAAATTGCCTAATAATACAATTATTGTAATTGCCAATAAAGTGTATTAAAATATCCTTTCCAGAAATTGTAGTTTTAACCCCCCCGACAAAAAGTTTAAGTTTAACGTGTTTTCGTATCTGTGTAATTGTGTGTGTGTTTATGTGACTGTGGTCGCGTAGCTTCCCAACGGCTAAACCTATTTGGAGTATTGAAACTGGCAGTTAGACATTTTGTCAAAATCGTGGCTTATCAGTTCTTGAGTTATGTGATTTTTAGTGTTGAATCTCGGGGGTTTTAACGTTGCTTAGGTTATAAGTAATACCTACACATTTTCCTGTACATAAATGAATGGACGAGTGACATTACGGTACCTCTATGTACATGTTTTATGTATTTATCCTTGTGGTTTCATACTTCACATAATGCAGTAGTTCGATGCCTCTGCATGTGTTATTGAATTTTATGAATGGACATTTAGTTTTCACTTTCCTTGTCCGATTATCCTTGTCAGAACAGATAGATCTATATTTTGTTTAGAATTATGTACTTAGAGTCCTAATTTATTGTCGTTTGTGATTTTTCACTATTTTTTTTACATAATAACACGTCATGCTAGGCTATTTTTGACACATAATTCTCAATGAATAACCTTTAGCGAAGCATGCAGGAGAAAGCTTAAGGGTGCTTTTCCACCAGAGATGTGCTATGCTACGATGCTATGGATGCGTTGGATATCCACCAATCATATTAATTGGTGCACATAGCTTAGCACTGGTGGAAACGGATTCAACTAAGATATGTTTTTTGTATGGAATGATGCGTGCTATGGATGTGTGCTATGGATGCGTGCTATGGATATGTGCTATGGACCATCGCGAGTGGTGTAGCTATGTATGTGCAGAGCAGACCTACAGTATGCCCGCGTTTTTCACTGAAAGTAGACATGCCATCGTGGAAGCAAATGCGCATCTTTCTCGCACAGCTACTTTGCGGCGGCGCATCTTCGTAGCGCATCTTCCTCGCACAGCTACCTAGCGTAGTATTGGTGGAAACGGTCACATATTTTCGTAGCGTAGATATCACATCTTCGCAGCATAGCTGCATAGCACATCTCTGGTGGAAAAGCACCCTAAAGCTCTCTTTTATCATTTATCATACATTAATAAAATTGTCATTGTTTTAAACTAACACATTAAGAAGAAAGTAATAATTACTAATTAAATATGTTTATTTTTTATCGTACACGTGTATCCTTACTTAATGTTTTTTTTTTTTTATTTCAGGTACATTTTGTGATTTAGACAGTCTAAGCAGACAAGTGGTGCATACGAGTAAGAAAAGTAAAATACTTAAAAGGGTTTTTGGTCATCTTTTAAAGGTTTTTGTTGTCACGTACCTACATAAAGCAAAAACTTTACTTAAAATTATGTGAGTACCTATGTACTTACTCCTACTAGATTTTACCTATATACGGGTTCCTACTTGGCACCTAATTACTAGTAACTTAAATTTATAAATAAATAGTGTTTGGTAAATTGGTCATAACATAAGGTATCAGGAGGGTACCGAGTACCGAGGAAAATTATAATATCAATATTATCATACTCGTATTTCTCCTACTCATATAATAATATTATGGCTACCCCTTAAAAAGTGTGACCATAAACATAAACAATTGCTACGAAAAAAGGGTAACGTCCCCAAAAAACCCAATTTACCACCTTAACTTACCCGAGAGTAAACAATAAAAAAATGACAAAAAAACCCGCCTCTCATTTGCCAATTTACGTCGCTGCGATGACCCGCGTAACGCGTAACCTTTTCACAAGCGAGCGCGCAACACGCCGCGTGTCGCCGCCATGTTGCCGCCGTCACACCTCCGCGCTTCAATATTTAAAAGGGTACGCGAAATGCCAGCCAAATTCGCTCGCCTAATTTTACCGCCCTGTTAAATCAGCGCCTTTATCAGCACATCCATCTACCTCGCCCAGCCCGGCCCTCCTATTACGGCGATAAACGATAAACTCACCTATTGCCTTAACATTTACCTAGGAACAGGGCGCGCCCCACACAGGTCTAATGGCGACCCCATAACGCAATCCACATTATTAGCGTGCCCCGTAAAGGCTCCTAAAAACCAAAGATACTCGTAAAACTCTAGAATAAACAGGTGATCGCGCAAACGAGAGAGAAATAAAGAAATGTTTACAAAGATCGCGTCGCGCCCTTTCCCTAATGACAATGGGGGATAGTTTATGGGGTTAGCACGGGGCCGTTATTATTCTAAGGGTTAGGTTAGCCTCTTTATTGTCTATGGCCGGTGCGCGCGCATCCTGACAGTTGCGTTTAAAAAGAAGGTGTTCTTTTCCATTCGGCCAGTGCCACACGTGCTTCCGGCGAATCAACTTCTGAGTTTGAAAATGGAATAGATTTTTCTTTTCGTGTTCGCGGGTTAGGCGTTAATTCGTGTTAATGGCGGCGGGGTGCTAACTGGGTGAGTCAGGCTGGTGATTAGAGCTGGTTGAAGATGTTCAATTGTTGCGTAGGTGAGGTGCCCGAGTCAAGTAGCTGGCCCAGTTTCAAATGCGTTCAATTTGAAACGAATCTTTCTAATTAACGTTTGTTCGCTTCGTACTGGCCATCGTGACTAGGTATTTTTAATAGAGCATATTTTATTGAAGGTATGTTTTAGAATGTGTTGCGTGATTTATCTGGTTCACTGTTATATTTGTCAGTAATTATACCTACTGTTCTGCCCTTACCAAACGTTGCTATAGCGCTGCTTTATGCATTACTTTCTAGTTAAATACTTCCGATACTTATTATACTTGTGTCTTTCAAGATAAACATCGTAACCCTAAAATACCAACTTTACAGCAGCAAAAGTTGCAAAGAGTTTTGTGCAAACTATTCTCGTAAGGAGGAAGGATCGTTGACCCGATTAAGATGACCCTAAAATCACTTGAGCTACTCCAAGCGGAAGGGTTAGTTGCTCGAAAGAATAACTCAGTTAAATAATACTGTTCCCCGTTGGGCCTCGAGTTTGATCCATCATAATTACAAGTAGGTACGGTCAGGTGCAGAGAGACCTGACCCCCCTCTCATAGTAACAATGTTTCTGAGAGGGGTCAGGTCTTTCTGCCCTTTACTGTACATTGTCTTTTTTTATAAAGTTGTTAAGTATTACCTTCATTTTTGTGAGGATTGCCTTATAAATAGTGGTAAAAGTCAGGCCTGGGAACTCTTAACTTTGACAGCCAAGCCTTTTGTTCGTTGCCGTTTACCTGTTATCACAAGTATAAAAAATAGTGTAGGTAAATTAAAAATTCATATTCAAAATAGAAACTCAAACCATAGATTATAACCGAATCCTAGGGGTCAATACGGATTGGAGAAAGTAACTAAGATCAAAAACCTTCGAACATCCTTTTGAACCTTATCCGAGTATGGGCTATGGAGCTTTTTGTAACTTTTGCAGCTTTTATAACTTTTAAAATGTATCCAATATTAGCAGTCAATTTCGAACCTTTATTCCAGGCTACTTGTACAATGTCTAATTACTTAAAAATATTAAGCTCATCATTATCATAGCTCAAAAGACAAAAAAAAATACATTAGCTAGGTTATATATACAATTACGCACAAAAATATATAATCGAGAATCTATGAAAGTAGATTGCAAGGTATCATGAAATTATAAGTTTATGGTGATAGTACGTACATGAACAAGGAACTTCTTAGCCTATATGAGGTATATAACGACATGTGCACATAATGAGGATAGACCTACATGAGGCAGAGACTTTACAATAGAAAAAAAATACTTATACTCACACAAGGAGATTGAAATAAAACGCGCAATTAAAACACTCAAAAACATTAGGTACTTACTCGCTTTTTGGCGCAGTCTAGAAAAAATAACCTCACTTTTCTGCGACTTACAACACGCAAAGGAAGCAAAATAAAACATCATGCCAAGAAAATCGAAATATTCTACTGAAAAGGTTGAATTTTGCATTAATAATACACTTAAACTACTCATAGTAAGTATTTAAAAATAAATCTAAATATTAAACAGGTCTTCTTACAAAATAAGTCATGAAAAACCATTATGTAAGTTTATCAAGTACCAAATGTTTTTATGTTCGTTTTAAGCAACGGGTTTAAGGGTTTTTGAAGGATTTTTCATTAATATAAGGCTTCTTGAGGTATTCCTTATTTTGAGCTCGGAAATTGCAGCTTAAATTCTGCAACGTAGCCACTTTTAGAGATCCTTCCACGTTTACGAGACCCTTCCGAGAGACATTAAGGGGTTCTTTGACAAATTATTATGATGGCATTGTTTTTATTTGAGTAAATTGCAAAAAGAAAATCTCTTTCTGGTACGGTCAGGTGCAGATAAACCTGACCCCCCTCTCATAGTTACAATGTATCTGAGGGGGGTCAGGTTTTTCTGCCCCTTACTGTACTGAATCTGTAGGTTGAATTGAAGGAAACCCGACAGCACGGAGAGTATAGATTTGTATGGTGTCAATTTAGGTTGTAGTTATGAAATAATTTTAATTTATACCAAACATAAATCACAATAATATCATAGTCACCTGTAACGTTAACAATGAAGCATTCTAATATAAGGACTTGTTTCACAATTTCTGGATATTGGCTACCTTTGGGATAAAAGACAGACTATCTAAAGCAAAATTACTGAAAAGTGCACGAAACGAGAGTGACAGCATGTCTTTTAACCTACAGGTAGGTAGTCATTATCCAGACGTTGTGAAACAGACCCTAAGTAAAAGAAGCACTATTCAGATAAAAGCTCAACGGCCAAAAGCGTTATAAATAAAAACAAAACACAATCGGAGCAGCCTATTGATGCGAACAGCCAATCGAATTCCCGATCAACTAAACTGACGTTCGGAATTCAAATCCACAACATTGCGAATGTGCAACGTCTCTTCACGATTCACCAACCAAAACAAATTGGTATCCCACCCCTTACACCTTCACTTCAAACCGGGTATCTTCCTACCTGGTTATTGCCTACCAGCATCCATTTTAACTAGACCGGTGATATCGTGGCTCTTTATTGAATCCCGGGGTCTCTGTGCTGGTTTGGTTTGTTCAATCCCTGAATGGCAGTGGCCTGAGGGAAATGGTTGGAAGACGGATGCAATCCTAGCCGTCTCTGAATTTTATTGGTCTACATTATCTATGGCATGAGATCTTGGGAGTTTTAAATTCGGAATGTGAGCCGCTATCTTTATTGGAACGCTGGAAAGTTGAAAGGCTGGAAAAGCGATATTATTTTTCACTTTTTAACGTTGCTTTGTAAAGTCAAACTACACCATTAGCTTCATATACAGAACAGATATTTAGCAGGTTTCTGTAGATACTTAGTTATGATGCAGTTTTTGCATTAAGTATGCAATAGATATATCATTATCATTTCTATATCCATGGTCCAGAATTGAACGGTTACAAGGTGCGATGACTCTATAAATGCAAAGTCAATAGTCAAAGTAGTAGGGTTTCACTGACGGTTCAAAACTCTATGACCAACAATAATAAAATATGGAAGGGCTCCCTATAAAACTGATCAGCAATATTTCAATCTGAACATATTGCCCGCAGTAGATTTTTGGCAGAGATCCGGAGCTTTGTGCTAAAAGCGATCTCTTTGATTCCAAGTTTCTGAGCGAAAGCAGACGCGGTGCAGGAAGCTGACCGGCTATTTTAAGAAGAATTTATAATTGAGAAAATTCATTTTGATTGACAGACGCTGGGCTTCTAATTATGCAAGTTTCTGTCTGGACAAGCAATCCTGTTTTAAAGTTCGTAATGTTTGAAACGGTTTAAAAATAATATGACAAACATGGAACATCAGTTTTTACGAAACCTAATTTACAACATTCTCATGCTTAAAATAAAGAAATAGATAATATTTATAATAATATATTATCAAGTAGGTATAGATTTGCGAAACAACTCCACAGAAACCTTAGTGAAAATTATAACTCTTATTATGAGGCGCGCGTCAATTTGTCATTTTAATAATATTTAAGAGTGATATACATATAAAATTTTAATAAAAATTATCAAAATACTATAAGTATTTTATAAAATTAAAAAAAGCAATCGTAGAGTAACATATAAACCAACCATGCAATGGTAAACTCTAAATTTTCCCCGCAAAAGTGCATACTCACTGAAAGTTTTCCGCAACGCAGCAGATAGGACGGAAATTATTAATTAAAAACAAACAAGCCGTCGATGTCTGATCCCTGCCCGTCCACCACGAGTTGAGGTTCTGCCAAAAAGTATTCATCTTGAATGTCTAAAAATATTTTAATGCGAGTCCGATCGGGCCGCGCCGCTGCGACTCGCCTTCCATAACACCGGATAATGTTGGCTATTTCGCATCCATCAAATTATAATACTCGTATGTATTCTGATAAAGACATGGATCCATTAAAAAATATTACTTGAAAAAATAATTAATACCTACCTATAAATTTACAAAGAATGTTTTACCGTACGGAGAGCAGTTTGTAAAATATTGACACTTATGAAAATTGTTACACTTTTAGGTATACGATGAAAAAAAAATATAAAGAGTATAAAGCATCAGTTTGAGGACAAATGTCCAACAATACTCTGTCCTTGGTCTTCCTCATCCAGTCACTAACTGTCATAGATTCAGGGAGCAGCTTTAATGTTTATAGAAATTTTTCTCCACTAAAGAGCTTACGCCCAGCGGCCGCTACACGGGTTTGCTATCTACATAGATAAATGTCACAATATCGCGAGTCGCCCTCAATAATGCGGCGGCGCTGTGATTGGTGGAACGCGATTAAAGTAGTTTATCTTCGTCGATATTGAACCTGTCATCGACACTAGATACCGAATATAATTTCATGTCCAGTCTTTCAGATATATTTTTCAGTTTCAATGATCATTTGGGAATGGCCCATCCATTGAGTAACGACCTCTGCCGCGCGAGGCACAGGTCTGGCTTTCGTCTGTCCAAACTTTTAAATTGTTTGTAGATTTAGTGCCCCAATTACCTTTACCTTTCATCTTTTTACCTAGGAAGAGGGAATATGAAATTGACCTTTTTGATTTGAACACTTTTCTATTTATCATCATCTTAATTAATATTTCTACAAGACAAAGCAATACTTATAAATGTATTTAAAAAATGCACAACGTATACCTCACATAACTTGTACAATAAATAGTTGATTAATTAACACAACATTATATATCTCACAAATTAACATTGTGTTTTTTTTTTTTACATTGTAAAATAGCCGGTTATATAGCTAAAAGCTCTTCCAGACAACCTATGGATGTATGAATGACTATTGAATGATTGATGGAGGCGTAAACGTAGTTAAGTAGGTATATTAATGCATTAATCGAGATAAATTTACAATTTTATTTATACAAATTCTTACTAAAATACAAGCCTAATGAAATAAAAAGATAGATTTTAACTTTTTTTAAATTTTAAATAATAAATACCTAAGTACTTTTTAGGTTAGTTATAGTTACTCGATATTTTTTGTTGCTACAGATTATTCATTTCAACGTGTACTAGGTACCTACCTAATTAAAGAAAGCTATCTATTTAACATCGGCAGTTTTCATAATTTATTTTACGATCTACGACGTGAGTGTAAAGCAGCAGTGAAAAATAGGTTAACAGGCACTTTCTGCAAGACATTTTAATGTTTCACTCACTGTGTGGAGGGTCCGAGCACTCGAGATGGAAATGTTGAGCTGTGTCACAATTTATCTTCCTTAATTTTTACAACTGAAGTACAACACAACACCTACAATAAATTGCCCTACAGTCTAAATTTAATTGTATTGTGTTTTTTATGATTAATAAATACATTGAAACTGAAACTGAAAAAAATATTACGAGACGAAATCTACCTCCGAAATGCAGATTCGTAACAGAACTTATAAAGTCTGCATTTAGAGCCATAAATAAGAAATATAGTAGGTACTTCAAAACTTTTCGCACACTTAAATACCAATTTGCTTACCTACGTACATAAACGCTTCCTCAAGATACAACTGATATTCATTTCTTCACAAGAGGTATTCTAAAAATATAAACATTTGTGAAAGGAAAGGAATACCCGAGTAACAAAAGAACGGCGCAGTAAGATTATGATCCAATGCTTTAGTACTTATTCTGAGTTCCGGGGCATCTGATGAACCCGCAACAAAACGAAGAAATATTTGCATTTTGTAAGCTCGGCACCAATATTCGCGCATTTTAAAATCCGATTGTAGGTACCATTATTATGTTTCTGGTAAACCATGACGATTTCTAACACAGAAAACTTAATAAAAATCCTTACAGTAAACATGAAAGTAATTTTTTTCGTCAATCCATTTGCAATTTTTACATTATATTTGGATATTTTATCCATTTTCCCTGTTCTAGCATAGAGTAGTTTGCTCAATAAACCCTTAACTAATACTAATTGCACCATGGAGGCCGCTCAATACAGCGAAGATATCCATCAGACATTCGATACCGTAAGTGGATGAAATTGGAATGAAACTATATTGGCTAATTGAATTAAGTTGTAGTCACGCAGCGAGTGAGTGGACACGCGAGTATATAGAAGTGGGCGTGGTCTGTTGTACCAGACACAGACAGTGGTGTTTACTTGCTAAACGATGCTAATGGTCAAGTTATATGACTCATTAGATTTATTGATAATCAAGTGCAAAGATTAATTGCCGTTATAAGCAACATCATCTACTGCTGGCTTCACGTAAGGAGTGCTACAACTTTCTGGTTGGGTGTACCTTATCCGGATACCATCAGCTAATAATGGTCTTAAGTGGATAGACCAGTGGACTGGTGGGTTCCCAACGCTATGATTTCCCATCGAACAGTCATTGGTCTTTCAACAGATACCTCATTAACCTGCATCAAATGCTAGCTTAATCTAATATCATAATTTACAAAGACCAAGAATGTGCTCGTTATATTGCCCTTAGATTACGACGAAAAAATAAAGACATATCGAGTCCACTGAAAGAAGATGGATGGATAGTGGCGGCCCATTTCAGTAATGGAGACCATTTAAGCTGTGTGCTTGTAATAACATAACTAAAACGAGGATAACGATCGAATGACGTGGCAAACTACGATAAATTGTCCAGTGTCCAAGGAAATTCATGTTTAATCTAAATAATAGACGAATGAAAAAAGTCAACTTGAAAAGTTTTTTTGCTATCTGAAAACAAACTAACTTCATTAATTTTATGTAAAGTATTTGTATGTATAGCTTATTTTCTGCATAATAATATATTATATTATAATAATTTATTTAATTTACATACTTAAAGGACTTGAAGCAACCATGTAATTTATAACAAGACTTTTCTAGACATACAGGGCAGAACGCAATTTATCAGAATACGTTTTTCCGCCATTTAATTGACAGCTGTCAGATGGCGGGTCCTTTCGCCCCATTCCACCCCCCGCCATATTTGTTTGACATTTGACAATTTGTTGATAGAGCAATAGTGGTGTGACCTGTCTGTGAATGTTAGATTCTTATCACTGTTGTAGTTGTAGCGACATGTGATTTGTAGTTTTATTTTATCTTTTAACGTGTGTTTGTTTATGTTTTCAATCATCACAGAGGTTTTGTTGTAGATTTATATCTTGTAGCTTTGTCATTAACTTAAAAAGTGTGTAATGTATTTAATGAATAATGAGGTTAACACAGCTATATTCTTTTGCTTCTAGTCTTTTAAACTATTTAAGTACTACGAGCACACAAATTGTAGACGTCATAATTATTATTATGTTATATCGCTAAATTTCAATCAACTAACTTTAAAATACATAGAAGGGTAACTTCAGAAGATACTGAAGAACTGAAGTACAATTCAGAAGATACGGCTGAAGAAATGAATCTCCTGAATCCTGAAGAAAGAACACAGTTTGGTACACTGATGGGCCTGAACTTTTTGCTCTAACCTGTGTTGGACTAGGTGAGCAAACTTTCAGGTGTGTTAGTGCCAACTTCTCGACGAGATTAAGAAAATATAAAGATGAAGAAAAACTGTTTATTGAAGATTTCACACTTTTTACTCCGCACTTGTCTTGGATTTGTTTTTCAAGCTACTTTTACTTTTATGTTAATCATTCCATTTTCTTTAAGTATAAGATACTGCGTTTTTGCTTTTGAATAAAGTGTATATGATGACGTATGAATAAATAGAATTAAGTGTAGAAAATGTATTTGTATATTTAAGTGTATAGCTGCAAAATAATAATAACAAAAATCCATTTAAGTATATGTACAATAGGTAATTTGTGTTTTAGTTTTATCACTAAGTATATTATCGCAATCGCCTTTTCTGGATTATTCAGGTGAAGGTCATAATTTTTCAAACTTTGCATTTCATTTCCACAATTTCTGTGCATTCTTAGAAAAAAGCCAACTACCCCAGCCACAATAATACAACAAACTGACCATAAAACGAGTCCATTCACCACGATATCACCTCGGAACTGTCCATCTAGCTGTGGAATTCGCCCATATTTGCCGTTTCATTACGGCACGCCCTCGGAAATCCCTCAATGACACTGGAATGGATCTAAAAACACGGCTGTATAGGGCCATAAAAGTCCCCTTCAGTAATAGGTAGTGTAGAGATAATGTAGTGGGAGACATCGATCGTTCTGTGTAGCAACAGGGTGTTGCAAAAATGGTATAGAGAGCAGAAAGGGGTGACTCATATTTTTTCATGAATTTTCAAATGTTTTCCAGAGCTACCCGTACTGATAGCTAATAATCGACGTAGCTTGCGATTTCGAGTAAATAAGTTTTCTTAAGTAGTTATTGAAAATCCTACCCTCCTTTTTAACCGAGTTCGAAAAAAGGAGGATGATTTCAATACATCTGATTCTGTGTGTATATTTTTTTAAATATTTATGTATGTATGTTCACCGATATCTCCGCCATTCTATAGATCGAAATTGAAACAAATTTTGAAGGTTATTTTAGTATTTCCCAGAATAAATGAAAATGGTTCACCATAATCCTCAATCTCAATGTCCTAGTGTAGGGTAACGTAACGTACCTAGGGACATTTTCGACTACCCCAACTTTGAATGAAGCTATCGCAGCGTACAACTAAGATATTAATGTGAAATTTTCTTTATTCGGTAGGGTATATAATCTATTATCACTAGTATTTGTGCTAAAGCTTTAGTGTGGCCAGATTTTTTTAAATTAAGATAAAAATAAAAATGCTTGTTTTGACCCAAGGTACGTTACACGTTTGTACCTTGGGACACTGTTTCCTATAGCTTTGTACTATGGAAAATGCAAACTTCTAAATAACGCCTTATATCTCTGTTCTTATTGATTTACTGCATCTCGCTTCTGTCTAGTTTCACTCTGGCACTAATAAGAACAGAGATATAAGGCGTTATTTAGATGTTTGCATTTTCCATAGTACAAAGCCATAGGAAACAGTGTCCCAAGGTACAAATTTAATCGTGTCCCAAGGTACAAAAAAGCAATATTTAACCAAAATTTAAATATCTTTATTTTTAATTAATAGGAATCTTTCAGATAATTGCCATGTCATAAAATTAAATAACTGAAAAGTTATACGTGACATCCATGTCTTTATTTTGAGCATGCCTCAATGAGATAAAGCAACACAAAAAACTATACAAAAGCTACTTTTGACTCCAAAAAACTTCATATTGTCTTCACCACACACTCGATGCTGGTATGATCACGAGACTCACTAGTTTTGCCAAGCGAGTAAAATACTATGCCTAGGGTAGAATTTTAATGTGTTTATTTAGCCGGTTTTAAAAATACAATCAATGTCCCGAGGTACAAGCGTCCCAAGGTACGTTACGTTACCCTACCTGTATTGTAGGGACCCACTGATAGAGCTAGTCTACTCTACCCTACTCTACGTATATGTCTCGTTGCAATAATGATGTCATAATAACTGTCGAAGCGACGGGAGGTGGCGGCGTGTTTGCATATCAGTCGTTAGGAGAAATAGCTTTTTTATGGAATATTCGCGGCCTTATGAGGTCAACACTATTGTCGGCTTATTCGCTTGTTACCTCTCAAGTAGTAGAAAGATTACGAAGGGTTTATACCTAAGTAGGTACTTTTTGTGCATTTGTGTCTCATTACATAAAGAATTAAAAATAAATAAATAAATAATTGATTATTCAGTACGAAGGTATATTGTACATTTTAGTATTTTACTCAAAGAGGATGACTTGGAGATCATTCTGAACCACTTTTGGTTTACTACGCTACAAGTAAATTAAGTTTAACTCTTTTTTTTTAGTTTTGCAAAGTACTTCTTTATGTAATCTCTTTGTCTTACGTTTTAATCAATACGAGAAAATGTAGTACGGATTTGTTTCCATGAAAAATATGAGAGCTTTATTATTTATTCTTAGTCCCATAGTATATAAATAGTCATTCTGTCCTCAGACTTCCTCACACATAATTAATAATTAGGGACACCATAGTTTCTGAATAAAAATGGAGATTTTCTTGAACAACTGTCACAAATTATAAAACCAGCCACAAAACAATACAACTAACGACCTTGCGAATGCGTCATCCGTTCGGTTGTACGTCCATTTAATTCGTATCACGTAAAACGCCCGACACACTGCAAATTGGACTTCAACACCGTCTGTTAAAGTGGCATTTCCAGCGGCGGGATTGGATGATATGATTTTATGTTCGGTAATCAAAATGTAGGTGATGTCATTTCGTGACGGACGGACGGACGTGGACATATTGTGAATATTGTGATGGACTGTGTAAAGGAAATTGCATTAGTCTAGGCGCGGTACGTGGCGGCTAGACCTAGGCAATCCTGCTCCCATTGTTAATTATTTAATTAATTTAGAGCTGTGCTGGTGTAACGGATAAGGCCTTGTCCTCTCATTGTTTAAATCCTGGCATGGACCTAAGAATTAATTCTTTTAAATTAAGGAATATAAGTTTAATCATACCATGTGAAAGAAAACATCATGAGAAACGTGCACATTTAGATTTTAGATGTGTACGGCGATACGGCTCCCGAACTTTTACCTACGTGAGTGCAAATTATTGTACAGCTAAAAGCGGGTCGTTCGATTACAAGTCACCTCTGCCTACCCCTTCGGGGATTATCTATTATGTTTTTTTTGTACTATAAAACTAAGCGCAGAATGACTTCTGAACAACTTTTGTTCTACGAGTTTTGAAAATTCATGAAAATAAAAAAATATTTTTCATAGAAACTTTGTTAACTAGTCACTTGACTTTTTACTATGGGAAACCCATATTTTTTTTCGCGAATTTCCAAAACTCGTACAAAAAAAGTTGTTCAGAATGACGATCTGAGTCACCCTCTTTCGGCTTAGTATACCCTTTGTGCAACACACTTTATAGCCAATATAACACACCTCTACTGTAACGAACATTATTGTTACTACCTAAATATAAATAAATATCTTCATCTTTCTTTTTATTTTCAGGCGGTCAAAGCAGCCAAAACAGCGACATACTTAATATTCGTTCAGAAGCACCCAGTTTTCCATATACATTACTCCTGCATATTGTGAGACTGTTAGTATATGTATAAGCTATGTAACTACTGTTATTGGTTATGTAGTATTGTGTGTAAATAAATCAAAATAGAAAGAAAATTATACTTAATTATTTTCCAGTGCTAGATATCCAGTGTGTTGTAGAAATGACAAACCATAAGTAAACTAAGTCAAAATTAGACTTTCATTGATTTTCTGCCTATTTTTTCAGTCACATAGATAATTATCTTGTGGTTTTTCATTTGTAAAACACTAAAGTTGAACTTACTGAGTATTACTGGATCAGAATGAAGTATTAAACTGCAAAAGCTTTCTGCTTTCTGGCCAAGTCGGAGCAGAGACATGCAGCCACAACGCGGCGCAATGACTCGCGGACATTCCGGCAAACATTCGCGACTCAACGTTCACTGCCGAACACACTCACGCACAATGAAAAAGTTCCAGTGACAAAAATCACCAGATTACTCCTAATCGGAAATTATTAGCTTAATGACGCCGTCTGCAATATTAAAGAACATTTAACAGTGCAGAATATTACAAACTAAAAACGTAAATAGGTATTGTGTTAAAGTTTTAATTAATTACATATTGTATTACACTCACGGGCAATGAAAAGGTTCCACTCAGAAAAGCACTAAATTACTTCTAAACGGAAAAGGCTAACTTAATGCCGTCTTCTGCAACATTGAAGTACATTTATCACAGCATCAGGATATTACCAAAAAAAAACACGCACTCACGCCTTGTACTAATGTACTCCCTTGCGGGGTAGGCAGAGGTGCATTGCTGCACCCACTTTTCGCCAGAATATTACCAACTAAAATTGGTAATATTTCGTTGCAATTTTAAATTAAATCTTTGAAAAAATTGGGGTCGATTGTCGTCGGAATTTTGTGAGTGGAACTTTTTCATTGCCCGGCAGTGTATATTGTCATATTGTATTAAATTTTGGTTATTTTGTGTCGGCATTTTGTGAGTGTATCAATAAAAGGAAATATTGAAATGGAAAAGTGTCTCTAATAAATCGCCTTCAAGTGCTTTTCAACTTTCTGAAACTGGTGAAGTTGTTGGATATAAATTATACGGAGCCGCTACCTGTGCGGGTTCTGAAAATTAATTTCAGTTTTAAATTTTAAAAGTATTTACCTTTATTATTAAATGCTGAACTAGAAAGTAATATTTTCCAACATTAATGTGAATACGGTAAACATTATCATCATCAGACTATAAATTGACTAATTTTATTAAATTAATTAGATCTAGGAATTTTCACCATGGAATATATTATCATACATGTAGTAGAGTAGCGTAGACCAAAAGTAGCGTAGCATGAATATATTTTCTATGAATATCCTGTAGATTCAGACAGGCATTTCAAGTGAGCCTATGTAGACTTTCAGCACAATTACCCAATGTGGTCAACAAAGAAAAAGTAGGTACATTTTCTTTCTTTCTTTCTTACAAGAGATACAAATAAACTAGAACCGACACAAAAATCTGACAGTAACCATCATGTCATGAACCCACGAGGACAACTAATTAGGTAAACCATTTCATTACTCGAGCCGATTCAATTTAGGGCGACCATCAATTACAGAATAGGGGCATCTATTTGAGGGGTGAGCTCTCTCTGTTGTTCTAACTGAAACAATATGTTTTGTCTCTGTCTCACCTTGGTTTATAGCGTTACAAAATTTATTGAACTGTGCTCAATCAAATCACCAGTTGCGTTAATACCATGTTTAGCTAAAGTTCTGTTGTTATTGATTGCTTAAGTCGGGCTTTCGTCTGAAAGCTGTTTATGAAATTCTATTCTATTCTATTCTCTGTGGGTGTGTAAGCACCTAGCCCTCTCGAATGGAACCTTTGTGCATATCCCCAAGGTCTAAACTGCCTTCCTAAGCTTGGACCATTTCCCCACCACGCTGGTCCACTGCGGGTTGGTGGGTTGGGTTCACATATCTAGATGTGCTAGATCTAGATATGCAGGTTTCCTCACGATTTTTTCCTTAACCGTAGGAGCGATGGTATACATTGTACTTAAGTTAAAAGAACTCATTGGTACATGTCAGCGCCGGGATCGAACCCTCATCTCTGGCGTGAGAAGTGGGCGCTTACCCGACTGAGCTACCACCGCTCGCTGTTTATGCAAGGAAATACTGGGAATCAAACCTAGCACTTCGTGAACAAGTATGTAATAAGTAGGTACTTACCTAGATATGAAGCAACAAAATGATTTATTTAGCCATAATCTAAAATTACATGCACTTAAAACAACGTGGTGCACTGAAACTTTTATTTTACAGCGTACAAAGTAGAACTTCAAAATGGCGGAACAACAAAGTGAATTCAGAATTAAACGGCTGCAACGGACTAATTTCAACTGAAAACAGTTGCCGGGAGAAAAACGGGAATTAACACACTTTTCCACCTCCTGGAATGGGCCGGGAAATTTATAGCTTCGGCATTTTGCACCCTCCAGTCAGCATAATGAAGTAAGGAGATATGAATGATATTATACTTACAGTATAATGACCGCGGGTGTTGTATTTTTTATTTGAACACATTATGGTATACAACAGTAAACGGCATTTAAAAGTACAGTAAGAATATAAGATACAAGTATCAAGATCAGATATACCTAGTACGCTTTAAATGTAACTTTTATAATTGTTGTGCCTAAGTCAAAATTTTTACTTAATTTTTTTGCAAATAAATGTTTTTTTTATCTGTAAAATATAAGTACAAAGTTGGACGTATCGCCTAAACGCGTACACGCTTCCAGAAGGGCTAGCACGGGGCGCATTTAGGCCTGGGTCTCCTATTTTATGCTATATGCGGCGTCCGACTTCGACGTAAACGTTTCGATCAACGTCCTACGGCCTACCTACGGCGTCTACGCGCCAACGTCGGCATGTGAGGGAGACCGCATCAGTACATTTCTATAGTGAGCAAGGTGACGCGGCCTACGGCGTGACGCTGGACGCGATGTACGGCGTAAATAGGAGACCCGGGCCTTAAGACGTGACAAAATTCCTCCATCGCGGTCGCTCTTGACGCTGCGCGATGTGAGTGAGGGCGATGCAAAACTTTTGTCTCATCTGAACTGAATCGCGCACCGTGCTAGCCCTTCAGTCTATCTTAGAAAGTGATGAAATATAGGTCGATCAGAAACTCATAATTGTTTTAACCCGACTGCCGAAGGAGGAGGGTAATGTTTTTCGATTGTATGTATGTATGTTTGTCTGTTTCTTTGTTCCCTCCTGTAGCCTAAACGGCTTGATAGATTTTGATGTATGAGGTATCGTTAGAAGCGTCTTAATTGCGCGATGGTTATAAGCTATGTGACGTTACATACAAATGTATATAGTGCCCTCTAGAAGACATAAAGTGATGATCGAAAAAATAATACTTTTCCAACTATGCCGTGTGGGGTATCAAATGAAAGCGCTTGATTAGCACATTACAAAAATATGCTTATTGTAGGTAAGTATTCAAATCACAACACCAAAATGATTGAAATAAAAAATGTTCATAAACTGAAACCCTACTGACATAATATTTCATAAAATATAAAACAACAAAAAAGTTACAAATAAATAAATATAATTATAAAACAAACAAAAAACCCGACTGCACGCTAAAAATATAAAACAAGCCCCAATGTTAATGGAAAGTATCGCAGGCGGGGACCAACTTGACCGCCACACAATGTCTATCTATCTAAGTAACATTCAGCTAAATATGGTGAACCCTCTGCTGGTCCCGGCCTGCGATACTTTCCATTAACATTGGGGCTTGTTTTCATCTTTTTAGCGTGCAGTCGGGTTGTTTGTTTATAATTATATTTTTTTATTTAATTAAGATAGTTAGCTGTTTGTAGCTTAAAGGAAAAGATCTCGGTTCTCAATCGAGAGGCCGTGGGTTCAGCGGAAAATTCTTTCAGGCAAAGCAAAACTGGCGGGCATAGTTAGTAAATATTAAATCATTAAAAATGAAGTACTGGGTATGTATAGAAAAATAATGTTTTCAATTATATTAGTTACAGGTTGAAGCTTCGTAAAAATCGCATATTGCTTTAACTTTTTTGTAAGCCGCATAAATTAAGGGTTGTAAAAATAGTGGTGTCGCCACCTATCTTTTAATATATTTACTTTCATAATTTTCGCAAGGTTTCGATCCTAAAATCCTTTTCCCTATTTCCGCTTATGTCGTGCACCGCAACGCTACGTGTGGCAACACTGTCTGCGCCACCCACAGACAATCAGTTCCGAAAACGAATTCATGGCCGCCGTCGCGCTAAGTTATTCGCGATTGAACTTATTTTCAAAATAGACGATTGGCTAGTTGCTAAAGTCTTCCGCTTCTTCTTTATTCGTGGTGAACCGCTAACCGAAGAATATCAGTGTGTGTGTTGAGTGCTGCAGTGCTTTGGATTGCTCTGATCTCTGATCGATCGAGCACGTGGCGCCAGGCGAGGGTCTGGAAGCCGGCCGCCTTTTCCTGGTCTCCTGAACTGCCTCCAGCGACCAGGTAGGTGCACGACACTTCATCAACCCTTTCCCTCGGTGAGACACCTTGCTGTAGTTTCTTTAATTTTTTTTCTATCGAAGGGACTCCGGCTTAGCGGCGTTACCATGTGGTCCTTCGACCCGCGATTACTATTTCCCCGCCCCTATTAGGTCACCTATTAGGAGAAAACCGCCCTTTTTAGCTTATTTCAAAGCCAAAAAGTGAACTTAAGCTAGTGCGCACGCGGCGCACTGCATAGGTTATTTACCTAACCGCTTTTTATCGACATACATTGTACGCTTTCCAAAAACGTAATAATCATATAATCATCTCGCTTCAAATACACATAAAGTATTATCCCGCTATGAGTAGTTAGGGCTACTGTACTTAAATAGGTCACGCATTTTACGCTTGCTGCAATAATAGGCATAAGAAGGTAGTTATCAATTATATCGTTATCAAGTTATCATTCCAATTGTACACCCACATTCCTGTGATTGTTTAATTTGTTTGTTCATTTTATTTTCCGACTTCACGATGTCGAAAGCATCAAAACCGCATAATGAAAAAGATTCGGTGCAACATAATTATGAACTCGCGACACTGCAAGCAAAACGTAATGCTTTGTTCGAGTGTTTACAATACGCGTTTGATTTATCTACCGAAATAAATAAAGGGAACGAGGAGAGAGAAGCTTTTCTCGATGCGAGTATTAATGTAGATACAATTCGTTCAGATTTCCAAAAAGTGTTAGATCAGTACAACAGCTGTTTAATGTCCAATGACCCTACTGCCAAGCCAGATTATAAATCGCTAGTTTCTTTCGAACAGCTGTATTGTCGCGTAAAACGCTTGGTTGCGTCATGTACCGTAGTCACGAAAACTACCCAAAATAATGATTGTTTTCCACAAAAAAGTAAAATTAATTTACCGCCTATCGAGTTGATGAGCTTTAATGGTGACATTCGCCAATGGCCACTATTTTATGCCAATTTTAAATCTACTATTCACGACAATAAGTCCCTCTCAGATCATGAGAAACTTCATTATTTGCTAGGTAAATTAACAGGCAAGGCCCAGGCCGCTTGTGCGGGCATTACGCCCTCCGCTGAAAATTATAAAACGTTATTTGATACCCTAGTAAATAGGTATGAAGATAAGCGCACGCTAGCAGCTACCTATTTACAACAATTAATGGAATTCAAACCGCTGTCGTCGATTTCTGCGAGTAATTTGGATTTCTTTAATGACCGATTTTTTAACGCAGTACGCGCCCTAAAGAATCTAAAGTTAACAGACTTACAAGACTTCATATTTTTGCAAATTGCCTTAACTAAATTAGATCCTGATACCGTGCGTACTTTTGAGAATAGTAATAATAATCAGTCTGAAATTCCAACCTTTGATAAGCTCGTTGAGTTCTTGGACAATCAAACTAAAATATTACAGCGCGCACCGACCACTGCGGCCGCCGGTGGTGGCGCTGCATCAGCATCACGATCGGCTGTTCGCCCTAGATCTAATAACAAAAACCCGCCGCCTCACTACAATGCGTACGTTAGTACCGTCGACTCTAATTCCGCTCACAAGTGCTTATGTACAAACATTGTACATCATCATGTCCCGAATTCCATAAAATGTCTCCTCACGAGCGTTTTCAAGCCGCGAAGAATTTAAATGGCTGTATAAATTGCCTAAGTACGAAGCATAAGATTGCTTCCTGTCAGTCCGCTTCGGGATGCCGAGTGTGTAAACAAAAACACCACTCGCTATTACATTTTAATCGAGAGTCGAATCCGTCACCCGCTTTACAGAACTTAACCACTGTGCCACCGCGCGCCGCGGTCATTGACTCGGTTGGTGGCGGCGGCGGCGGCGGTGCATCGCTTACGTCACAGCCAGCTGATGCGAAATCATCCGTTCCCGCGCAAGCGGACGTCGCGTTGTGTTCGACGTTCATTGCTGCTCCGCGTCCTTGCGTGCTTAATGCCGCTGCCGCTCAAAGTAGTACGCCGCAATGTAATACGCCTACTACTATTTTGCTCGCTACCGCTATGGTAGCTACGTACGATAGTAAGGGTAATAAACAATTTGTAAGGGTTTTGCTGGATTCTGCATCGCAAAGTCACTTCATTACCAGCGAATGTTGTGATCGTTTGGGGTTACGGCAGAATACCATTCAACGTACTACTGTGAGGGGCTTCGGGGGAACGGAGAGGGCATCCCACGGGACAGTAGACTTACAGTTTTTCTCGCGCTTTAATAATAACATAAAATACAAAATCAATTCTTTAGTTGTTGATAAGATTACTGACAACTTACCTACCGCTTATGTCGACTCCACCGCCCTGCCATATCTTAATAAAATAGCATTGGCAGACGACCATTTCGCTACGCCCAACAAAATCGATGTTTTGATTGGTGCTTCGCTGTTTCCGCATTTGATTCTTCCCGACGACGTGGTCTCCAGTGGGTGGACCATCGGGGCCGCCCGCTATTCATACAGTGCTAGGCTACGTACTCATGGGAGTCGTGCCTGCGCTCGCCGCCCGCCCAGCATGCGTGACGTCATGCTGCGCCATAGTGCCACAGCAGCCTATGGATCATTTAATTACCCGCTTCTGGGAACTGGAAGAAGTCCCCGGCTCGCCCGTTCAGCACCCCACGGATGTTGAATGTGAACATTTTTACCGCTCGACTACGGAACGTGACCCCGTGACCGGCCGTTACACTGTAGCTCTCCCGTTTGATAAAGACGTGTTTTTACTTGGGGACTCCTATAACATTTCTCGCAAACGTTTTTTGTGTTTGGAGAAGAAGCTCGAGGCTTCTCCCGAGCTTCGTGCCGCTTACGATGACGTCATTAAGGACTATATTTCCAAAGGTTATGTGGAGCCACTGACCGTTCCCCCGCAGGCGTCATCGGACGATTTGTCCCCGAGCTATATAATCCCGCACCATGGTGTCCTCCGCGAGGACAAGTCCACCACGAAGCTGCGCCCCGTGTTAGATGCAAGTTGCAAGACTTCATCCGGTGTCTCGCTAAACGAGGTGCTGCACAGTGGGCCAAATTTACAAGGGGACTTGTTTAAAATTATTTTAAATTTTCGCCTACACGCTGTAGCGATGACCGCTGATTGCAAACAGATGTTTCTGCAGATTATGCTTCGCGAATCTGATAGACGCTATCAGAGAATTTTATATCGTTTTAATCCAAACGATCCTCTGGTTCTATATCAATTTAATAGAGTATGTTTCGGTTTAAAGTCAAGTCCCTTCCACGCGCTCCGCACTGTGCAGCAGCTCGTCGACGATGACGGCGCCGAGTATCCCCGCGCGGCGGAGATCGTCCCGTCCTGCCTGTATATGGACGATATCGCCTTTTCTGTTGATACAGAACAGGAGGCGGTGGACGCAGCAAAACAGCTGATTCAAATGTTCAAGGGTGCCCAGTGGGATCTTGTTAAATGGAACAGTAATTCACAATACGCACTCAATGAGTTGCCCGCTTCGCACAAGATACCTACTGAGGTTGAATTCGACAAGGCTACAGATCATAAAATATTAGGACTCGGTTGGTCTACTGATAATGACGACTTTTATTTTAAAATCGACCCTCCTGATTTGGACTCAGTGTGTACCAAACGCACCATAATGTCAACGATCGCCCGACTTTGGGACAGAATGGGTTTCGTCGCGCCAACTGTATTGGTAGCTAAGTTATTAATTAAGAAACTATGGCAGCTGAAGGTGGATTGGGACGAAGTCCCGCCCGACCAGGTAGTAAGGCTTTGGCGACAATTTTGTCGCGAACTGCCGGCGCTTAATGAGATAAAAATCCCTCGTTGTCTCAGCGTCGCGACTGGTTGCGAGGTGACCTTGGTAGGGTTCGCAGATGCTAGTGAGCAGGCGCAAGGCGGCGTTGTGTACGTGCACGTCGCTTCTCCGTCGGGTAATGTGGTCCGCCTTCTCTGCGCGAAGTCCAAGATAGCACCCACCCCGCCCCATACGATTGCTCGTATGGAGCTTTGCGCAGTTCTTTTACTGTCGAAATTATTACGCTCAGTACTTGAAACGTATAATTCCCGCATTCCAATTAGGGTCCGCGCCTACACAGATTCCAAGGTTGCGCTTTATTGGATAAAAAATTCGCCTCACCGTTGACAAACATTTGTTGCCAACCGTGTTATTAAAATAAATGAAAATGTATCCGCGGAAAACTTTCATCACGTCGCGGGGACAGACAACCCGGCCGACTGCCTGTCGCGCGGCGTCGACCCCTCTAAACTGAAAGCCCATCCGCTGTGGTTTAACGGGCCGTCCTGGCTAGCATCGAATGCTTCACAGTGGCCTTCCTTTGATGAAGTTAACGATTCCACTTTAGACGTCGTTCCCGAGCAAAGGAACCTAGTTCACGCTGTTTTGACACCTGCTGACGAGTGTAGTATTTACCCCGCTGCTTCTCGTTTCTCGTCATGGACCAAACTCCTGCGAATAATCGTTTATATATGTAGGGTTTTAAAACTATTACCACGCCGCGAACCTACGTGTATTACCGCTACTGACTTGGAGTACGCAGAAACAAAATTGCTGCAAATACTCCAAAACAAACATTTTAAAGATGAGTTATTAAATATTAAAAATGACTTGCCTGTTTCCCCGGTGCTTCATAAATTAAGACCGTTTTTACACAACGACCTAATCCGAGTTGGCGGCCGACTCTCCAATTCCGATTTAGATTTCGATAATCAACACCCGGTACTTCTGCCTCGTGATGATCACGCGGTTAACCTGATAATACAATATTATCACAAAAAATATTTGCACGCAGGGCCAGAGTTGCTCCTGTCATTACTTCGCCAGAAGTACTGGATTCTATCTGCTCGGCGCGTAGTGCGGAGGATAGTGCACCAATGCAATGTTTGCTTTCGCGCGCGCCCGCGTCCGACTTATCCGCTGATGGCTGACTTGCCCGACTGTCGCACGAAGCAAGTTACGAAGCCATTCACCCACACAGGTTGTGACTACGCAGGGCCTATCGCTTACACTCCTGTTCGTCGCCGTGGAGCTAAGGCTATGAAGGCCTATATTTGCGTCTTCACATGTCTTACCACTCGCGCACTACATATTGAGGTAGCGACTGACCTGAGCAGCGCCAGTTTTTTGGCCGCTTTAAAGCGTTTCTTGTCCCGCCGAGGCCCGGTAAAGGTCATGCATTCTGATAGGGGAACTAATTTTGTCGGCGCTAATTCTTACTTACGCGACCTTTACAAATTTCTAAACAGCGACGAATTCAGTTGCAGTCTCAAGCAGGAGCTCACAGAAAACCGAATTGAATGGAAATTTAACTGCCCAGCCAGTCCACATTTCGGGGGGTGCTGGGAGAGCATGGTGAAGGTGGTAAAGAATCACCTATTTAAAGTGATTGGTCAACAGCTGCTTTCATATGAAGAGCTGGTTACTGTACTCGCTCAAATCGAGAGTGTACTCAATTCGCGGCCTCTTACTGTGCTCAGTGCGGACCCCGCTGAACCCGCCGCGCTGACGCCCAGCCATTTTCTTCACACCGCGCCTTTACTTTCGTTGCCAGCGGCTGAAGTGCATGACGACAACCTTAGCCTACTTCATAGGCACTCGTTGCTCGATAAACTCGTACAATCCTTTTGGAGGAGATGGAGAGTGGAATACTTACATGGCTTGCAGACTCGACAGAAATGGAATGTTCCATCCTCTGCTATTATACCTGGAACAGTTGTAGTTATCATAGATGATAACGCGCCTCCGCTTTCGTGGCCATTGGCGATTGTCGACAAAGTTCATCCTTCAAGGGATGGAGTAACGCGGGTAGTTACTGTAAGGACTGCTAGGGGCACATACGCTCGCCCGGTTGTACGTTTATGTCCGCTCCCATCACAATAAACAATACATTAGTATCTACCGCTGTAGTTTATAATTAGTTTTAGTTACCGCATTAGCTAGGCTATAATTTTGTCTCGTTTCACTTATGAATGTTTTTAAAGGTGACCCTTTAAGGGGGGAGGAAATTGTGTCGCCACCTATCTTTTAATATATTTACTTTCATAATTTTCGCAAGGTTTCGATCCTAAAATCCTTTTCCCTATTTCCGCTTATGTCGTGCACCGCAACGCTACGTGTGGCAACACTGTCTGCGCCACCCACAGACAATCAGTTCCGAAAACGAATTCATGGCCGCCGTCGCGCTAAGTTATTCGCGATTGAACTTATTTTCAAAATAGACGATTGGCTAGTTGCTAAAGTCTTCCGCTTCTTCTTTATTCGTGGTGAACCGCTAACCGAAGAATATCAGTGTGTGTGTTGAGTGCTGCAGTGCTTTGGATTGCTCTGATCTCTGATCGATCGAGCACGTGGCGCCAGGCGAGGGTCTGGAAGCCGGCCGCCTTTTCCTGGTCTCCTGAACTGCCTCCAGCGACCAGGTAGGTGCACGACACTTCATCAACCCTTTCCCTCGGTGAGACACCTTGCTGTAGTTTCTTTTATTTTTTTTCTATCGAAGGGACTCCGGCTTAGCGGCGTTACCAAATAGCTAAGAAATACATGGCAATCTTCCGCATTGTTAAGCAGGAAAAATATAGGCTCCGGAGTTACGTTTTCCCTAAATAGCTTTTTTAATAATGAAAACAGAATGGAAGAAAATAAAATATTACTTAAATTTATTAAATTGAAGTTCTGAAATATATTTCAAAAGTCCTAATTATTTGCAGTATTTGCACTGCACTGTATTCATGAACTTTCAGTAGGTACATCAGACTCGGTTTTCTGATTACAAATGCAAATGCCAACTTCATGCGCAAATAAGTGAATCGAGAATAGAGCTTAAATAATACGATTAGTTTCATGAACTTTTCCAATTTCAGTTTCAGAGGTTACTTATTACTTGTAGGTATTGAGCATGAAACATGTATCGTACCTAATATTTTATGCCGTTAGATGTTACACCTTTCAGTAAGTAAGTACCTATCAATATAATTATAGTTTGTCAAATCAGGTTAATATATCATATGAATTATTTCGTATTAGTATTTTCGTATTTTCGTTCGTTTCGTAAATTATTATATTTAAGAAAAAACACTATCACAGATAGTTACATACACAGACACGTTCAACTTATAGCACCCCTCCTTTTCCATCGGGAGTAAAAAAAAAATTGTTGCTTTTTCTATTGCAGGTAAGTTGCAGCATTCGAAGACGGCTAAAGACGGGTTTATAAAAGCGGGTGCCCATCAGACAAGCCCTAACCAAACCATTTTTCATCAGTAATTTTTTTCGCTTCCGGCTGCAAACGAAGCAGGTACAAGTTATTAACATGCAAACATTTTATGACCGGCCCAGTGGCTAGTACTTAACTCTGAATGAGGAGCCGAGGATCCCGGGTTCGATCTTTCAAAGACACAATTGATTTTCCGCAAAATTACCGGATATAGATATGAACATTTATTTGCTATCGGGTCTCGTGTTAAAATTTTATGCGTTGTGTGATATCTCCAACCCGCCTGCCAGGCGTGAAGATAATAACCTCGTTTTGTATGTTTCACAGTGGACTATATTTACAGGCCGTTTATGTTAAAAAACCATCCATTAATTCATTTTTAAACCGAACTTCTAGCATCTTATTATGAAAACCATATCCATCGAGATTTTACAGTCACGATAAATGAAAACGTTCCAGTGGTATATGGAACGAGTCCATTTCATTTAAAGAGACTGAAAAAAATACCGAAGCATCGTAATAACTACAAATACTGCTTTTCTGTCATGCCACATTGAAAGCCATAGCGATACACATTAAAGTAGGTAATAAGGTACTAGAATAGCATTCAGTTTTACAGGAAAACCCATAGGAAGCGGTTTATGGGCGCGGGCTAATCGTGAAAGCGCCGCAGGTAGGAATCGGTACGGAAATAGATGATGCCGAGGTTATGTGCAGGCCCACGGCATAGGAGGTAGCGGGAAGCATAAGCGGTTTGAATTATTTATTGATATTATGTGGAAATGGCCGTCATATTGTTCTAAATTAACAATATCTTGTGTAGGTAACTACTACAAAGAATATTTAATTGATTGAATAACCAAAGAGGTACATGTTAAAAATTATTATCTTTATGATATAGGTACAGGTATGCAAGTATGATGCAAAGTATATTGAGAGCAGTTTAGACCTTAAGGATATGCTTACCTATTATTAACAGAAGTTTCCATTCGAGACAGCCCACAAGCACTAATACCCCCCCAAGTAAATAGAAGAGAATACATCTAATACTTCATTACGAATTTTGATATTTCGTTAGGTTACCCAAAAAGCTATAATAACTCAAAATCGCTAATCGCTACCGTTTATGCGCCCGCTGCCGCCTGTGCCTCGCCCCGCCCCGCCACGCCCGTGGGAGCGGCCTGCATACAACAGTAATGGATTGCTTCTATAATGCCTCTTTCTTTTTTATTTAACTAAAGGGATACACCTCCTATTTTATGGTCTTAGTGGAAAACTGGGTGTGCCCTGTGTACGGTGTTAAAGTTGCACTTAATGTGTCTGTAAAATGTCGGGTTTCAGGACTTTCAGGGCTGGACTACAATGTATGTGTGCCTAAGAATATGTTGGTGAAGTACCTAATGGATGGCTAAGTTGTGAAGTTTCTAGTTACAAAGTAGGTAGGTACGTTAAATCTTGAAATAAAATTAGTAAGGCATGGAAATTAAAGGTAAAATGACTACTCTATATCGTTCTACCCACGACTTGCCAATAGGTATTCATATTTTAGGGTTCTTCTACACTCTCAATAATTAAATACATTAACTGGGATTCATTATATTTTGTAATAGCTACAGTGGTCGTTTAGTGGTGATGGCGCATCAGACAACCAGAGTTAGGAGTTAGACCCCAAAACGGTCTACATTATTTTACACTAGCGTGATACACCAATAATCGCCGGGTCGCCTAGCAACCAAATAACAGATTCTCCTTTGCTTTCCAAAAACCTAATATTTCAGTTCAATCTCATCAAACGATAGGGCGCGTCGCGTTCCAATTCCAAATTCAAAAATCTAAAACCGGTGACAAAAGACAATCGGGATCTTCTTTTGTTTTTTTATTGGTTGTTCAATGGCGTCCGACGCAAAGGTTCCAAGAATTTAAAGTCCAAGATTCAGAAAGTGAAACTTAATCGATAGTGTGACCTTAACATTTAAAATGGTGCAATGTATTGATTGAAGTAAGGCTTTGGAAGTGGGCCAGGTGAGGTGTTTCACATTGTCTAGGAATATCACGTTACTAACCGGTATTGTTGTTTCTGTTTGTACAAATCTGTCTTGTAACTGTCATATCAAATAGTAAGTTTCAACCTTAGAATAACTAATAAATGGAGTATTCCGAGGTTTCAACAGGTGTAACATAAGTTTTTCTTTGTTTGTAAAGTAGTGATTAGTGATTGATTATTCATTGTTTATTCAAGGAAAAGACGTTGTTTAAATGCCTACCTCTCTTTCTTTCTCCCGTGGTCATTTTGGAAAATGGCAAATCTCTGTCCAGATAAAAACGGGCGGTGTTTCCACCAAAACTAGATTATACGTTATACTAATGTTTAGTAGGTAGGTATTTAATCAATTACAAAATACCTAACATAGTAAATTTTATCATTACACAATGACATAATGCATCATGATACGACGTGAGCCGACAAATTAGATAACGTCTGCGATTTTCGGTAAAAGCCTGATTTTGATAAAATTATATTGAACGTTGAAGGTTTTTCCTGTGAAAAATTTGATGGAAAATTTATACTTTTTAATATTTTACAACCAATTTTCGTCACTAGAGTTTGGAAAAGATGGGAGGCAATTTTTTTTCTTTAATTAACTCATAGCTGTAACTTACAACGACAATGTTAGAAAGAATAATTAAATTGTTGCCTTAATAAAAGTTTTTTTTTGTGTTGGCACTTGTTTCTCTACATTTGGACTCTACAGTATCTTAATCGAAACGACACGATTATCTGTGGAGACAAATCGTTAATGAAGTTGAAACACAAACATCAGGAAAGTGTGAAAATGTAACAAAATGTCTGTCTCATTTATAAATACTTTACGAGGCTCAAATTATGACTGCTCTGCGGCTTCCGGTAGCAAATGGCCGATAAACTGTTAAATAATATTACTGAGGAGAAATACAATTTCTTCTTTTTGCGTGTCGTTGACAAATCACAGTCGCTGACTGCTCAGGGTGTCCCAGACGTATAAAAACCCTTTTGACCCTGGGGATATTGTCTCTTATGGAAAGTCCTCGGGAACGGCATATGAGTTAACACAAAAAATAGATTCACTTCCTTGAAAAAACTTTAGTATCCAGGTCGCGGGTAAAAGCTATCGTTACTTACTAAAACCTCAAACACTAGCCTTTCCCATTGACATAGAACATCGTCGTTTCGACTACCATCATTACCGTCTTCTAGCAAGCACTCTTCAATAACCTTTTTTATTTTTATGTATAATTCCTCTCCTCCGAGGTAGTCTGGAAGAAATTACTCTTATAAGGCCGCCAATTCAGCCGTCCATGTTGTGCATTAATTTCCTGTTGTAATTTCTGTGTTTGTGTGCAATAAAGAATTATCTAGCTATCTACCGCTTCCTCAGATCCAGTGCATCATCAGCGATGGACGACCGCACGGTGGACCTCATCTTCGGCGGCTCGCTGAAGTCGCTGCCGCCGGTCAGCTCCAAGATCGTCAGGATCTTCACCAGCTCCACCTTCACAGGTGAGGGTTGAGACATCATTGTCTTCTGAGCTGAACCGTGATAATTTCCAACCGAAGTATATTCCAGAATCTTCTTCCACACCTATCTAGGTCATCAACCAGTGAATAGGAGCCAACCAGGACCTTCAAAGTAGGACTACACAAAATGTGGTCTTTAGCCAACAGTTTGAGATGGAGGGTTGTTGATGTTGATGGTGATGATTGACTATCATGAGAGATAAATTGGCCTTCCTCATCCAGCCACTACCGGCTACTGGTACAAGGTTGCTGGTCCAGCAGGCCAGAGGGCGTCCAACGCTACGCTTGCCTGTTCATCATTTCCTCTCAAGAACTCTTTTATTCCACCGGCCATCGGTTCTTCAGCTTATATGAATATGGTTGATAATAGCTTATCGGTATCGTCTTCGCATTGTCTATTTCAAATGGTTTTAGTGCCAGTAAAATGTTTCTTAGTAAATACTAAATTCTAAAGTCAGGTTATAGGATTCCTAGGAACATTAGTTACACGTGTTTCTAGCATGTTTTAGATAATTTAGGGAAATAGGTTACTTACCTAGAAATATGTATGTTTGGACAGATGTAAACTTTTTATTTTATTTTATTTTTATTTTAAAATATACAATAGCCAACAGGCGTACACTAAACAAATATTACGAAAAAAAATACAACTAAGATTCAGTGTAAACCCAATTACAAGCTATCACAACATGCACTTTTGGTTAACAAACTAGGTAAAGTACCTACCTACATGAAGGTTAACAATTTAGGTTTATATTCCCCGATTTCTGATTTCGAATAGTCAAGTTATGCAAAACTTCATAAAAAACTGGGCAGTATTATTTTTTTTTATTTCCAGAGGCGATTATTATGGCATTATAATATAATTATAATGAAAAAATATAAATATAAATATACATAATATCAAAACGCCAAATCCTGTGTTTAAAATTCAGCTTGAAGATACGCTGCGTAAAATTATTTTTCCATGTTTCAGTAAACTTTGGACAGTGCTAAAATTTAAATTTGTACCCAATATTCGCTTCCAATAATACAATTTAACAAAAGCAAAGCAATGCACATATTATTTAAATAAAATGGAGTGGCGTGCCAGATTGAACAGATTGCGGTAGAATTATTGGCGGTTTCTCTGCCAGATAGTCTATTTCCTCCAGGAAATTAGTAACATTTTTTTCTTATTGATTTTTTCCAGTGCGGTGCAACATTTTAAATAAATTATTTCACTTTTATGACACTTAGGTATAATCTTATAATTAGCAAGTAAAATAAAAGTTTGCAGCTTTATTCTACATAACGTCAACCTCGTATTACTTTAACTAAGGGCTGATTTTTCAATATCATGATTTTCCGAATGGCGTAGTGGTTAGTGACCCTGACTACTAAGCCGATGGTCCCGGGTTCGATTCCCGGCTGGGGCAGATATTTGTTTAAACACAGATATTTGTTCTCGGGTCTTGGATGTGCCCGTTAAATGGCAATAGGCCCGCCCCCTATTACATTGGGACCAACATAACACTCTGGCGAAAAGTGGGTGCAGCAATGCACCTCTGCCTACCCCGCAAGGGAGTACATTAGTACAAGGCGTGAGTGCGTGTGTGTGTGTGTGTGATTTTTCAATAGTCAGAGAAGTGTTATCTGAGGAATAAAATTGAAGCTGTCACTGTCTAATACAATTAAACATTCAGTCGCGACAGCATCAGAATTATTGCTCAGATAACTTTTATCTGACTATTGAAAAATCAGCCCTAAATGGTAAGTTTGCATACCTACATTTTTAACTGCGTTGTGACAGCTACTTTAGATTGCCTTGAGTAAATATGTAGGTTAAATTAAAATTATACAATACTACAAAAAGCTCTCACTCATAAAGTAAAGCCGCGTGCCCACTGCATGTGCTACGGTACAGTGGGGACACTCTCTTAATAGACGAACGATCGATCGAACCAGAATTGTCACGCAATAGGCATAGACACAACGAGATAAAGGTTGTGAATCATCATCATGATCAGCCTATAGCAGTCCACTGCTGGACGTGGCTTCTCCCAAAGCACGGCACTGGATGTGATCTTTAGCTTTCCGCATCCAATCATAACCGGCCACCTTTCGCAAGTCGTCACCCCATCTAGCCGGAGGGCGTCCCACACTACGTTTGCCTAGTCACGGCCTTAGGTTGTGATTAGCGCTGCAGTTTGATTTTCTGAAACTTCGGAGCTTCGGAAAAGCTATATTTTTTTATAATCTTATTTATTTTATAAGCCATACATCCTAAGATTAAGTCGGCTTAAAAACGAACAAAAAAAATAGAAAAGCTATCTTGTTGCGTGAAAATTTTTGGTCGTTCGTTCGTCGATACAGAGGGACCCCCTGGTACACCCGTTTCGCGTGACAAGGTTCTATTGTTTATTATCAGTCGCGTGCCAGTCTGCACTCACCCTAGGACGGCGCTGCTAGATAGAACCTCCACCTACGCATAGGCTTAAAGGTTCAGACCGATTAGGCCAAGGCTAATTGGTCCGTTATTGCTATTTTTATAAATAATTGGTTTTCATTTCTTTAAAGGTTTAAATTGGGAATTCGGGCAAAAAAAGAAGCCGTTGTTGTGCGCTTTATCTATAAATTTCAAAATTTCATCAAAATCTGTTCAGTAGTTTTTGTGTGAAAAAGTTAAGGCACACACTCATCACAAACTTTTCACCTTTGTAATATTAGTGAGATGTGATTATTTCATCAGAAGTACTAAGACTCTTCCTTAAATGGTAAAATTTAGACGGTTACGTTTTAAATTCTAAATAAGCATACTTTTTACCAATCGCGAAACTCATCAAAAAAATATCCACCCGTTTTAGTCGACTGCTGGACAAAGGCCTCCCCCAGAGGTGCTAGTATACACGAAATGTTAATAATATTATTATTCACTAGACTCGAAGGTACATCGTTCGCTTAAAAACAAAACTATTAAGGGTCAAACCACGCGGTCAGGTGCGAATAAATATGTGATTAGAGTTGTGACTTCATAAAAGATGATGATCGTAACGGTCCCGTATATCCTCGGTTTATCTGACTAGTGTTGATACTTTCAGTGATTGAAACACAAACATCGCTATTTCTTTCTTCTAACTATCAAATATCACGATGTTTCATTCATACAGTAAAACCTTGTTTATTCCTTTCACAAATGTATTATTATCTAAGCCGTTTTTTTCCGACTTTCCAGGGTGCAAAATACAATTGATACGTCATATCGTGCAACCCAAAAACAATAAAGCAGCGCTGTGGCCTTACTGCATCCCACATGCCAAGCTAGCTGGCTTTTCGACGCTCTGGACAGCAACCTCTTGTATTTGTATTTTCTGTATTTGTTGTTATTGTTGTCATCAGAGTGTCAAATTTTAAATGTTTTCAGATACGACAATGGAGCGAAACACATTGATGGCGAAATGCTACCCGCGGATCAAGGACTACTGCCGGGAGAAGCACGGGCTGGAGTTCCAGGTGAGAGACACATGTGGAACTCCCTGTATACAGCCTTCCTCATCCAGCCACTACCGGCTACCTGTAGAAGGTCCAGGCTACTCTATACTGTCGAATAATAAACGAACGAGACCTATCTTTTTTTTTTCCTTTTTGTTTCTGTTTTTATTGTTCAGTGTGTCAAATAAATGTTTCTTTCTTTCTTTCTTTTCTTTCTTTCTTTCTTTCTATTAGGTATCGTGCAAACATAGAGTCATGGTTCGTGCATCATCACTGCGAAGGTCCAGTGGTATGGGAGCGTCCTACCCATAGATTCCTCTTGTACTTACCCCTTTTACACCACTACCGGTACCGATATTCGGATGAGCTTCCAACGATAAGCCTATTAGGTACATCAACTGCACCCCACAATCGGTTTCTCAACTGAAAACGTCAATTTAGTTAGAAATCAGATCAGAAACTATGGGCACTAGACCTATTGCATAAAATAACAATGGCCTAAGATGTCTCTACCTGTCTGTTGATTATGGCATCTCTATTCATCGAGTACCTAAATATACCTATAATAGGCTTATGCCAATGCCATTCCGTGCCGTTTTCAGAAAGTTGAATATTGGAATCGATGAAACTTTAGTCATAAGAAGTTTTCAGTACTTACCTAAAGTCAAATTCGAAGTAACTGGGACGCGGTTTGTAAATTGGCCGACTTGGCCGTTGCCTGAAAACTGGAAAACTTTGGCTACATCGCTTCTGTACCTATGTACCTATAAGCAACAATACACAGGGTATAAACTGAATAGTATTGTTACAAAATACAATTATCTTTATCGACAATACGATCGACAGAAGAGTGGCGGTAGCTTAGTCGGGTAAGCGCCCGCTTCTCACGCCAGAAATGCGAGTTTGAATCCCGGCGCTGACATGTAGGTACCAGTGAGTTCTTATCAATTTAAGAATTATTTAAAAATGTATACCAACGCTTTTACGGTGGAGGAAAACATTGCAAATCTAGATTTAGCACATCTAGATAATGTGAACCCCAACCCTCAGTGATGGACAGAGGTGGGTGAAAGATCTCCGTTTCTATCTGATGAAAAAATATATATTAAGTATACTATCGAGTTATACAAAAGATATGAAAGAGAAAGTTCCGAATTTCGTTCTTTTTTCAATCAGATATGGTTATTAATTCTTGGAAACACATCCATCGCTCGCAGTGGAATACGCCATCTATAGGAAAGGTATATTTTCATTGAGTTTTTTCTTCCAACTGCTTACTTTTCATGACATCATAAAAATTTATATCTTCCGCCCGCCTTGGTTTCGAGACTTCATTCAATTTAAGGAGAAGTCATTTAATTTGCAGTTAAAATACCTAGTTTACTTAGAAACTTAATAGGAAAATAAAATCATTCTCTTATATTGTTATCAAATTTGTATAGATACGTAGTTAGTTTTTCATGTTATTTTCTTATAATTTATTATAAACCATCATTGTGGTAACTACCTACACAGCCTATACTGATTCGTTTGAGACACAACAGGCTTCTAAAGAAAACTCTGACTTTCGTTTCGATTAGAGGAATAAAAAACTCTTGGGCTTTTAGGATTACTAAAGTCGATTCATTTATTCTTCTTATCACGTCGATGACGCACCAGCTACCACACAAGGCTACTGTGGCAAAAGGATTGGTCAGTCAGAATAGACTGATTTGTTAAACTGAGGTTTTCGGCCACTAAACCTGCAATAAAGAATTAAATAAATAAATAAAAATATTTTGTAGTATTAATTTCATACTTATTTATGTCTTCATTTAACACAAGCCATGACTAGGTTATAGGTACCTAAGTACGTACTATATGAAAATATCTAGAACTTCCCCTTAAAATTGATGGTCCCTTACTTGTCCCTTTCACAATCTTTCAATATCTTCACAGACATTTATAAGCGCGACTTGAATACTCAATAACTCATTTTATTAGAAAACCCCTGAATTTACGTAACTTTTTTCCTGAAAAGAATAGATAACTTTTAATTACTTTTAATCTTATATTTTATCGGAAATGTCACCGGCTTTCATAACAAAGTCTACGAATTCAACCAGTTCCCTGAAAAAAAGGTTATCCGGTTCTCTTTTAATCAACTTTTTGTTTCTTTGAAATTAACGAACAACGCTATTTGTGTATTAACACTGGCTTAAAATACACAACACAAAAAAAACAATTGAAATACCGGGAACGCTTTTTATTCGCGCTATGAAATACGATTCCAATTTTAAAAGTAAGTATTCATTCATCATTCGTCATAATCCGTCACTGCACGGCGCTGGTTGCTGGCCACTAATAGTTTAATGGGACGCTGGAAAAAGTAAAAGCTAAAAAAACTGGACCTATTTTTAGCGGCAATCCATTTTGCAGGTAATTTATTAATATGATACAGTTATTTTATGGGAATATCTATATTTTTCACACGCTTTTCGCGTTTCTAACCACGCTTAGGATAATTTTTACGTGAAAAGGAGGGCCTTTAATAGACGGAGTAAGTACAAAACAGTTAAAATGGTGAGTAGGTACCTAGTGTAAAGTAAAAGCAACATTACCGCACGTGCATGGACGTTTCCGTAGATGAAAATAGCCTGTACTGAGGGCTCGGGGCTACTCCGGCAGTTTTTATAAATGTTTACAAGTGCGCGTGTACCATTCTGTACGCGTGGTTGGGGTAGAGGTGTAGTGAGGAGCGAGCGATGGCAAGCGAGCATCCGCCGCTGCAGGGTTAGGGTGCTTAAATAGAGAGACTGGGTTCCCTATATCTACCCGTACCGGTAACCTGTTTATCTATCTGCGAGTGCGCTAGAGCATTTCTCGGTTTTAAATCTCTCAGTTCGCATACCTAATCAAGTTACCGGTACGGGTAGATACAGGGAACCCGAGTCTTTATGTAAGCACCCTATACTCTATACTGACGAAAAGCGTTCCTCTGCCCGTTCATTTGTTTTTCATCAGTATAGAGTAACGCTCCTAAGACTGAGCTACAAAACAGTGACGGATCCGATCTTAAGCATTTGCAGCAGTAGTTTAGTGTAAATACTCGTAATGCGGGTCAGATCTGGTCTAATAAAGGCATACCACAGACCCATAAATGTTATCTAAATTAAGTATATTTTGAAATATGATATTTTAGCTTTATTATACTAATATTATATTTCAAAATATACTTAATTTAGATAACATTTATGGGTCTGTGGTATGCCTTTATTAGACCAGATCTGACCCGCATTACGAGTATTTACACTAAACTACTGCTGCAAATGCTTAAGATCGGATCCGTCACTGTTTTGTAGCTCAGTCTTAGGAGCGTTACTCTTATTAGAGTATATAATATTAGTATACTAAAGCTAAAATATCATATTTCCAATATAAGCTACAGTAATTTACAGCTTGTACAGGAATGTTATCGTAAAGATTTACTACTGACGGATGTTGGTATTAATAACTAGGCATAAATAGGCGAAGTCGATGGCGCGAGGGCGAAATTCTTTGGAAATCGATCGAATTTCAGACCACCGTGTAGATGTTTACGATACGAAATATACTGCATACTAATTTGATAGTGATTTATTACCATGTTATAATATAAAAAATATAAGCGTGTCAAATTCCCAGATAAAATTACATTTAGGCAGATTAGGCACGTGCCGTACTTACACAAAAAATATATAATAATATGAACTTGAGCTCTAGAATTATGTTTTTATTACAAAAAATTGATTTATTTGCCTGCCTGCGCTTGGAAGCAACCTGTGCATCTTTGGCCAATATAATAATAATATGTGGGGTCATCTCACACAAGGCCATCCGAACCCAAGCTAGGTTGAGCCTGTAACATGAGTATCGGACAGCAGCTGATAATATATTTAGGTACTCATGTAGAAACTCAAACTCAAACTCAAAATTTTTTATTCATCGTAAAAATATAAAATTTTCTGATGAACGTCAATTTTTACAAACTACTCTCCCTTCGGATAAGGGGGGCTCTTTCTGTCTAAGGAGAAGAACGGAGGCAAGAAACTCCTGAGCCATCTTTTCAAAAAAAGACTTAATAATAGTTAGTATACAATACTTATAAGCTTAATAATAATCGGTAGATACATAGACAGATACATGTTATTACTGAATACATGTTAATACTGAACCCAAGACCTGAGAACAAATATCGCCTGAAGGCAATATTCTATTGTGTCTGATTTCAAGGGATTCAAGCGGTTAAACGTTGATTGAACTTTTTGTCCTAATGGGTCGATTACACCTAACGTTCATTGGTCGAGGGTCGGCCGATGATACTGTCTCACCACTGTCCTCGTTAGGTGTTATCGACCCATCATGCAGTAAGGTTGCTATGTTGTCAGGTGGTGGACATGCGGTGGGGGGTGCGGGACGAGGCTACGGACGACCACATGACCACGGAGCTCTGCATGAGAGAGATCAAGAACTGCCAGCGACTGTCCATGGGACCCAACTTCGTGGTGTTCTTGGGACAGAAGTATGGGTACAGGTAGGTAGGGGGAGGATACTTTCAGAAGCCATACTAAGCCCTAGACCTAAAGATTTTTTATGTCCGGTCCACTTTGATGACCTTGTGATTAGGATTAAAAAGGACTATATTACTCGACTGTAGAGCGGGTAGAACCGACTAGTATACATGCAGTACAGAGAGCATGAATCATTTCACTTAACACATCAGGACGTTGTTATAATTAACTATATAGGCTTTCGCAATTTAGAAACAACTGGAGATCAAATACCGAACTTTTGGCTGTCAAACCAGAGCTTCTACCACTAGAGGTAACTTACTTGCAACATAATTATTAAAATTCCACTTTAATTGTTATTCTTCAGGCCCATCCCCACCTACGTCCTCTCGTCCGAGCTCCAGCTGCTGCGGGACGACCTGGCGGCTGTCGGAGTGGACGTCATCCTGCTGGATACCTGGTACAAGAAGGACTCCAACGCGGTACCCCCCGTGTCTGTGCTGCAGCCGATATCGTCGATTTTGGTCAATTTTAATAATAAGGTGAGTCCGGTGAGGCCAAGCAACGCATTTCTTTTATAATATGTGCGGAAGATGCCTTGGTCCGTCATAATGGATTTCAATATTTAAGAATACTGAATGACTCATATTTCAGCAACAGAAGGTGATTCGGTTCACTTCTGAACCGTAGAATCTACGGATTTTCATATTCAGTGAGCATACCACAGTGTACATTATGTACTTATGTTGCTTATATATACAATATTTAAATAATTCTATTGTATAGTGTGCACTGTGTAAATGAGTGGGCACTATAGTCTAAGCCGATGTTAATGATCTGTACCCCATGGTCAAGATTTGTCTGGGACACCATCACGTTATTTTAAGTAAACAATTATTTGTTGTCTTTCCAGAGGGTACCCAAGCTCCAGGCGGAGGACCAGGCGGTGTGGTGGGACACGCTCACCAAGATGCAGAAGCTGTTCCGGAAGGCCGCGCTCAACCTCTACAACTGCGGGAAGATCGACAAGGAGACCATGCACAACTACTTTATGTCTGGTAAGAAGTAGTCCTATACTAAATGGCTTGGAAGCCAAATTCAAGCTTCCTTTCGAATTGGTAGACAGTCGGTAAGAAGCAGTTCAAATCTGCAGATATTTTTCGCTTACTCCTGGACTGAAAGGCTCATAAAGATACCAAGCAATGGATGGAAGCGCCTAGGAAGACCTAAATGGACATGGATTTTGCCATTAGGACGTTTGGACCTCAACATTCTACCCCTATTGAGTATAGATATGAGAAGGAGGACGGTACCTATATTAGATTAATCTAAAGGTTCATTCTATTACATCAGCTTAATCAAGCCTCCTTTATGTGCATTGACATGTGTTGTGGAAGATTATTCCACCCTTATCCAACCCCCATCTCTCATCCTTGCTTTCCTTACCCTAAGCAAACCCTGACTTTTCATCTCCAGTAACGGAGCGCGAGGTGATAAACGGGGTGTTAAACGTGAAGAACACCAAGAACCACTGCCTGGCGTACGTGCGGTACATCAACAACATCAACCTGCAGAACCTCAAGAAGGCCAGCAACTTCGTGGACATCCTCAATAGGAGCCTCGACGCCGAAGCCTCGAAGTTGTTGGCTGATCTCCGGGATGTTAGGTTGCCGGAGAAGATTGAGACGACGAATATTCAGAAGTGAGTGACACTGCATTTAAACATAATAAAGTTTTCCATTCATTTTTATACATTCATGTACTTGAGTATCTATATAAAAAACTTACTAATCTCCCTTTGATTATTTATAATCTCCTACTCCATCTTTGTTTTGTTGTTTCCCTTAATTTTTCAAATTTTAATAACTTGTCGGTGATCCACTTTAACTTAGGTTTTTAAACCTACCGTATTTACAATAATATATGAGTCGCCTGCAAATATAGAAGCAATAAAATTTGAAATAAGAGTTTGAAATTCAAGCTGAATGAAATTGGAGCTGTCGTGCCGTAGTAATCCTAATACCAAGTTAGGGTGCTTACATAGAGAATCGGGTTCCCTGTATCTACCTGTACCGGTAACCTGATTATGCGAAAGCGCTCACTGACAGATTAAAAAATCCGGGAAATGCTCCGTGAGTGTCCGTGAGTGAGCGCTTTTACATAATCAGGTTACCGGTACAGGTAGATACAGGGAACCCGATTCTCTATGTAAGCACCCTTACGCAAGAAACTCGGCATAAAATTGATGCCTGTTTCTTTCTGTCTGCATATTGTCAACGCATGGGAGCAATAATTTTCAGGTCAACATTAGCTTAAAGTTCCTTTGTTCGTCTCCTTCTTTCTAAACATGTCCATCCTGTCCCAGGTACACGGTGGAGTGGATAGGGCGCGAGGGTCTGGACACGGAGTCGCACGGGGAGTACCTCAACCATTTCATCGCGCACTTCTACAAGAACATCATCAAGCTTGTCGACAGGTACGTTTGAGAATATGTTACCTCCTCCGCGGTCTGTTGTGTCGGTCGGTGGTGGCGTAGCTCCGGAGCGCGAGGATAAATCGACTTGGGTAAATTTTATTTTTAAACTTTTAGATTGTTATTACGTTTTTATAGTCACTCTACACACTAATTTCATTCTAAAATATATTATAGGTAGGTACTCAGAGCTTCAAAAGCAAAAAAAAACTCTTGTTTTTCAAAACGTCTTTTTGTAAATTGTTATCTGCATCTAGGTATAATGCCTGCATCAAACCATTTAACTTTTAATTGTAAATGACGATCATCATCATCATCATTAATAGTAATAATTAGTTAGAATTCTGACCATGTATCTAGTAGTCTAAATTGAGACTGAATATTATACCTAAGCGAATCTTTTATTCCAGGGCGATGAGAAAAGAAGACAGCAGCGCTCAAGGGCAGATTGTAACTGAAATTCTCCAACATTTACACGCGTGTAACAATTCTGTAAAGGTAAAAATACTGTTCACGTTTTGTAATCTTATGTAATCTCTAGAGATAGGTAGAAAAGTGCATCGCTGCATCTACTTTTCGCGTTTTACACACAACCTCAGATTATGTATTAGTTATTTATAGTGGTAATCGAACCTGCCACAGCATAGCGATAAACCGGATGTCCGGTTTTCTTCTTTTTGAAAATACATCGCTCATATTCCAGCAGTCTGGCTAATTGTTCAAGAAATATAGATGCGTAAACGAACAATATTGGAAAAAGAGATAATATTTAGATATACATAGGTACATTATTGACTAATCGATAAACTACTTACGAAATCAAGTAGCAGTGGAATAGCTTTTATAGTGCTCAAGTTTAGTGTGTATAATAAGTTTAGACATACTCTACTCTCATACCCCGTGGGCGTGCAATTTAATACTAGTATTTCCTTGTACCTAGAATACGAGGTACGTATTTATGTTTTCAATATAAATTCCAGGTATTCTACGGGCGCGCTGAAGACCTAGATTTCATAGAAAACTACATGAAAAACAGTTCCGATAAACCTCTCGTATTGTACGGAGAAGGTAATGAAGAGCATTCATATTTTTAATCGAATAAAAATGCAATCAGCCAGCCTTTCAAATAGAGTCTATGTTTCTTAAGCTTTTATTTTCCATGTCCCTTGTTGTACCAATCGAAGGTAAAACGGGTTTTTACAGATTTATCGTATTAAATTTTAGATGATTTTTTTATTGAACATGTTTAGTTCTATATCATTACTTAGCTCAGAATGTACCTACTTACTGCGTTACTTGTAATGAAATGAATCTGCGGCCGCTACGGGGTTCGTTATTCGCGTCTCACCAATCACATGACCGTATTTATGGAAATATAGTGACGCTCACCTACGTCGATAACGAACTCGTGTAGCGGCAGCTGGAAAAAAATCAGCCAACCAAATAACCTCCTACCTTCCTCCTCCTCACCACCAGGTGGCTGCGGCAAGACCAGCCTGCTCTCCAAGAGCGCAGCCATGTGCCTGGAGCAGTGGTTCTCGGAGGTGAAGCCCACCAACATCATCCGCTTCCTCGGCACCACGCCTGATTCAAGTGCTCTAACACCGACGCTCATCAGTATTTGTCAGCAGGTCAGTGGTCTGGGTGTAAAGAAGGAGCCTTGTGGAGTGCCGTAGCATCTCTTTCTTTTATATACGTCAGGAGATACCGGGGCAGTTAGTTAAGGACACCAATCTGACTGGCTAATAAGAAGTCTGCATGGTGGTAGCTTGGGTGGCTGCACCTCTAGGGACTTACCATAAAATTCACCCATAATGTCCCACCTACAAAATGGCACAGCCTCAACCACTGATTGCTCCAAATACGGCTAGTGTGTCCTAAAGACCAAGAGACTAGAGCTAATAGAACTAACTGGCTAATCCTCTTTTAATAAATCGACTAGGTAGGTACCTAGTCTATTTATTTATAGGTAATAATTATCCTAGGTAATACCTATTTATTCCGCAATATTTATTTAGCTTTTTAATTCTTCCATCCGCTTACAATGAAAACTAAATTCACAAAATTTATCAATTCATTAAAATCAGTCAAAATCACAAATCCTGTACCTGTACCTCACCAACCCACAGATCTCCTACAACCTAGCTCTCCCCTTCGAGGGCATCCCGGACGACCTGGTGCCTCTGACAGCCCACTTCAAGCAGCTCCTGGCGCTGGCGACCCAGCAGACGCCGCTGTTGTTGTTCCTGGACTCCGTGGACCAGCTCACGGGGATTGGGACGGAGAATAATAAGGTGTCGTGGCTGCCGACGCGGCTGCCGCAGTATTGTAAGGTGGGGGTTGTTGTTGCAGTATGTTTTTGGTGGAATACAGTCAATTACACTATCTCGAGAAGTCTCTCATCTTTAAATATAGGATATAACTGACCCCATTTCCCCAATAAACACCATCGGAAATACTAATATTTTAGATCTCCACGTACAAACCATCAAATCTAAGGAAGATGACTGTTAGGTTGGATATTTTTATTTGATTATGATATAGGTAGGAAAACTTTTTACAGATTATAACCATAACTTTGGTGCAATTGCCAGGAAATATTTAAAATCATAGGGACAAATCCGGTGCATACCTACAGGGTATAAATTGGATGCCCCTATCCTCTAGAATCATGTTGTCGTAAATAAATGCATTTCTTTTTGATCTGCCACTAATTATCAAACTATTAAAGCTACAAAAGCTTCTAGACTAAACATCCTATATAAAAGCCTTTATTTCCAGATCATAGTAACGTGTGCTCGCGAGGAGACAAACCCGGAAGTGTCCAAGGAGTACGAGGTGCTGCGCCGCATGATCGACTCCGAGGAGAACTTCCTGGAGGTGACGGCCCTGGGGGAGGACCTGGCCATGCAGGTGTTGAAGTAAGTTGGAGGCTATTTATATTTGAATGGTAGAGAGTAATTATTTACTTTAGAGGCCTTTTAGATATCATCTTCTATTCTTTAAAATGCTCAAAGTCCAGAACATTTTGTAAGTTACCTGTTACCTGTTATTTTTCATCATCAACAAAACTTTTGTTTTCTTATCGTTTGTGTTCAAATCTCCACAACACAATCTTTACTTAGTTCTATCAAGTATTAGATTCATGATCAGTATCTTATTATTTTTACAGGTTGTGGATGGCATCAGCAGCCCGAGACTTGTCCAACTACCAGTGGAGACTGGTGTCCAACGCCATCGCTTCCTGTTCTTTGCCAATCTTCGTGAAATTGGTATTTGCTGAGGTAAGAAAGGGTTACATTTCAGAAGTTTTACCTGACGTCGTATCGACAACCGTTATATTTTTGTATCTTTCCAGTATGAATGTGGAAAAAGCGAAAGAGGTGTGTCAGAATCGTGCCCAGTGGAAATCCATAATCTCTGCCTACCCTTCTGGGAGACAGGCGTGAGCGTGTATGTATGTATCTTTCCAGTAGATCCAAATCTATGAGACTTCATTGCTATTTATGTCCCTCAGGTCTGTCGTTGGAGAAGTTACACGAAGCCGCAAGATACTCACCTCGCCTCCACCGTCATGGATTCCATCATGATGCTGTTTGAACGGATTGAAAAGCAGGTATGGCAGGCACTCTTAACTAAGCGGTCTGACAGTCAGAATGACTGAGCAGCATAACCTATCAAGTTGCAGAATGGTTTTTATTGACCATGGCACAGCTTTTAACAGTATGGGATCCCATGGTCGGACAAGATGGGAGGAGACCATGGGGTAAAAGTACGAAAAAAAACATCATGGAAATGGGGAAGGTAGAAAGAGGGAAGACTCGTGCTATTTCACGCTATCGTATGCTCTTCGTCCTCCTTATGTATACGCCTGCATAGTACTCACTATAAAAACTAGACCTTCTTTCCCACAGCACGGTCGTCTGCTAGTCTTCCACGCGCTGGCCTACATCACGGCAGCCAGGAGCGGGCTCTCAGAGACGGAGCTCGAGGACCTCATCTCTCTGGACGACAAGGTGTTGGACGACGTGTACCAGTACCACTTGCCGCCGGTCAGGAGGATCCCGCCGCTGTTGTGGACACGGTTAGTATTGGTGATATTGTGCCATGTTATGTTTATTTAAATATTCCCTGTTATGTTTATTGGGGTTGTTTATTTAAACAAACAATAAATTAAAATACTTTACTGTATGTTTATTTGAATAGTCCTGCTATTTTTTTGACCTAACTTCTTCACGAGTCTACTTAATACCAAGTTCAAGGTTGTCGATAAAATGCCGAAAGCTAATCACACTACCACATTACGAAGCAAAGATTTGATGGAAAGAAAGAAGGAAGTTTGAAGAGTAGGGCTGATAACAGATTGTTGAGGTGCTCTTTAGAAAAATCCTATGGCCACTAGACGATCTTTGGCTGTTGATAATGATAACAAGACATAGGAAGGCAGGTGTCAACCTCAACATCTCAATATACAGAAAGTTAATAATCGTGTCTATTTCCTCCAGTATCCGCAACGACCTGCCCAACTACCTGTCGGAGCGCGAGGCTGACGGCGTCTCCGTCATGAACTGGTACCACCGCCAGTTCCGAGACACGGCCAGAGAGAGGTACTTCAAGAACATGAACATGGCCATGTACTTCCACTCCATGATCGCGGATTACTATCTTGGTGAGAGGGGTTGGGGTTTTGTGATGAATTTTGGGTCTCTATAGTCTATAGCGTACATTATTAGTCTGATTAAAGTCAAAGTATTTATGTGTAAACATAGATTCTTGGTTTAGATTTGTGATTAAATGAAATGGTCCCGATTGTGATGATTTACATGATACCACATCATTTTCTGGTTAAACTGATCTTCTCAAGACACATAGGTACATCTGGGATTAAACTTCTTTTCGACCTTCCATACAAAATTCGACTTCTTTGGGAAAGTTGTTGGGAAGGTACATAGTATGTGATATTTTTTTCGGGATCACTATTCCATGTCGCCAGCTGCCTTATTTATTTGACGCAACTGATTAGAAGCCTTCAATTGTTAACTTTTTGTATTCAATGCCTAACTCAAACATTCATAACAATTAATTTACCTTATCATCCCTCCCTCCAGGTATCTGGGGCGGCGGCAACCCGAAGCCCTTCAAGTACACGGAGATCCAGCGGCACCGGTTCAACCTGGCCGACAAGGAGGGCGTGGCCGACCGGAAGGTGCCGCTGCAGCCTCTCGTGTTCACGTCCGCTGATGGAGCCAACAAGAGATATAACTTGAGGAAGGTATGAAGTGTTGTCAGACAACGATTGTCTTCTGCTGGAAGTAAATCTCAAGGCATACCAGAAAATTTTCACTCAGCCTTTGCCATGGAACCATTGAAGACAGGTCTAAGGTTATCGGCCTACCACGCTAAAATGTATCCTAAAATACGTTATCATGTTCGTTGTTTCCACTCCGGGAATCAAGGTGAAATGTGGGATCTTCGCCAAATCGGTCCACCCCAATAACTATCATCTTTTTTCTTTCTATCTCTACACTCTGATAAATCATACATTTGTGGTAGATTCCTTCAGAGAAATCCTGATCATTGTGTAATTCTTTCTGGCTAAACCTAACCTAAATCATGGTGGTGATGATGATTACCACCACCAAAAATTAACAATTAACAATCCTTAAGCAGCGTGACTAGCTCAAATCTGATTATACTTGTATAGATCTGACAGAAATTTGACAAGCCAGCGACGCAGCTTATGAATTGCTAACTGCTAATGTGCCGGCGATGCTACGGCAGCTGGAGTGTTTACTGTTTACACCATATCTCTCCCAGTTCGGCGAGCTCCCCTTCCACCTGGTCCGCTCGAAGCGCTTCCCGGACCTGTACGCCGAGGTGCTGTTCAACTACGACTGGTTGCACGCCAAGCTCAACTCCTGCCCGCTGCAGGCCGTGCTCGCAGACTTCGAGGACGCCAAGCTGCATGTCAATAAGGATGCTGTCAGGTATGGAAGTTGGGAGACATAGCTGCATGTCAATAAGGATCCTGCCTGACAGTAAAACTAAAATGGGCAGGCTATGATTCTTGAGTCACAGCACACAGTCATATCAACGCAGAAAGGGATCTTAGCCGTATCAACTCCAGTCGAGTCGTTCAGTATTCTTTATTATGACACTCCCTACTGAAACGCACACAAATAGGAATCGTAACGTAATTACCTCGCCTCAGGACAAGCTTGGGTAAAAAGCGATACGGTGACAATCCGTTTACGTTTCGTTTATGTCTGCTGTGACCTTTAGAAGTTTGACAAAAGTTTAGATACCCGTGCTTGTTTTGATAAGTCGGTTTCACTTACTGTTATTGATGCGGTCTTAGCCTCGGGCCAAAATAGCACGCATTACTTCAACCACCTATTAAATAAATGCTCTCCTATCATCGCTGAAGAGTCTTATCGAAATCAGGTTATCCCCAATAGCCGTATACTTATAGTCTAGTAATCTCCACCCTTCCAGAGAAATAATGCTAGTAGCGGACGGCCTCCGCCTGGGAGGGGCGATCCTGGGCACGTACCCCGACATGCTGGCGCCGCAGCTCATCGGCCGACTGCTGCCTGAAGCCAGCCAGAACGCCGGAGTCTCCTCACTGCTGCGCCAGTGCGTGGACAGAGGCAAGGCTCACTGCGCGCTGCTGCCGGCTCATCACTGTCTGCATACTCCTGGAGGGCCGTTGAAGGTGAGGTTTTGAAACTGGAGAGTTTGGGTTTGGAAATGTTTTTCTGACTGTATCAGATTCATATATTGATGATGATGATTGGTCCGACCGATTTCGGCCATGGGGACCACTTCGACCCCTAGCCCTAAATCATATATTATTGTTAAGAGAGGAAAAGTATCTCATTTTGGACCTAAATTAGGCATGAGGATTCGTACACTCAGGTTTATCAAACAAATGCACTGAAGACCTAAGCTATGTAGGTAGGTAGTAGTGCTTGAATGAGGAAAAGGAAGAACACAATGTGGTGAAACTCCTTGCACATTTATGTGCATAGATAAATGCAGCACAGCACACATATTTTTTAAAGTACATTTTTGCGGAACATACTTTATGTTTTTAGGTAGGGCTTGACTTAGGCTATCACCACACATGACCATATTTATTAAAATCCCAATTCCCTCCCCAGTACTCGCTAGAAGGCCACCAGTTCGCCGTGTTCGGCATCCGTCTCAGCTCCGACAAGCGCTTCGTGGTCTCCATCTCGAGCCGCGTCATCTCCTGGGACTTATCCACGTCAGACCTGGCGCGGGACCTGTGCCCCCAGCTCGAGGGCATCATGCAGAACCTGGAGCTCTCTCCGGATAATAAATGGGCGGCAGCGTCAACTAACAATTCTGTTGTGAGTTTTTGTTTTTGATGCCGATGCGTTGCGAGTTGCGTTTGGGGCAGTAGGTGTCGAATTACCTGGTAAAGATTGTTCAAAATATAAGTAAGCTAACTACCTATCGGTATCAGAACAAACGGATTTCATGTACTTATGGGAAAACAGCGTGTGTGAATTTCTATACAAAGAATGCTCAATGCGATGCGTCCGTTGCGTGCGATGCCGGAAAGTGTTATTGATTCTTGTTTTACTATGGAGCATCATTTAACTTTAGTAAATTTTATAGTGCCTACTCTAGTCCTACTGATATTACTGAAACTCGTCAAATTGTCTGCTTATTTCAGAGTATGCTTCTGAATATGCTGACCAGTGAATACATCACCATCAACAATCCTTTGGATGAGGGTAAGTTTTTCAAACAACCGGCAAATTACTTAAGATACCTAACTCTGACGGTGCAGTGTTGTTTACTTCTTGGGAAAGTACTTACCAGTGGGGTTACCGAATCCATTAACAGCAAGTAACAGCGACGCTCGCCTGTCAAATCTGACTTAACTTGTATAGATCTGACAGATGTTTGACAGGTGAGCGACGCTGATTATGTCGGACCTCATTCTCCGCTATATCTTCCAGGAGAGACAGTACGCGGCGTTTACGTGCTCAACCACAACCTGGTGATCTACGGGCCCGGCGGCTGGCACCAGTACAGCATGAGGGGCGAGCCGCAGGCGCAGCACCCCGCGCCCCCCACCGCGCCGTATGATGAGGAGCACTGGGAGATACTATGTGAGTTGGGTAGAGAAATAAACATCAAAACATTTAATGAGTTTTGAGGTGTAACGGATAAGGCCTCGAATAAAGCCAGCACTTTAAAGATTATAGACGTGTAACCCAAGTGCATTGTATACGCATTATAAAAAGGATTTGACATCATCAATACGAGATTCATCCATCCATAAAACGGATAATTCCATCCGGTTGATGGTCATTTACCATCAAAGCACACTGTAGTCATAGTAAACTCCTCTTATTCCTATTTCTACCAAACATTAGTCTACATACCTACCTATCCATGAACTTCAACCCTATCATTCAAACCCCGCAGCCATGGAATTTCGCGACCTGGACAACCTGATGCTGGTGATGTGGAGCGGCGACCTGGACGACGACCGGCTGCTGCTGCACCACTACAGGGGAGACTCCTGGATGAAGCCGCTCCGGGGACGGGGAGCCGTGGCCTTCAACAAGCACTGGAGCAAGGTGTACACTAGTGATCCTAGTCGGGGTTACCAGGTGAGACAAATCTATCAGGTAGATAGGTAAATTATGATAATGAAGATTTTAAAAACTCTAGTGTTTGACACCGAGACGCTAAGGAGGACTATGATGAACGGTAGCAATTGGATTAAATTATGAATGAAAAGAGGTGTTTATATTTTTGCCTCTGTAGCGCCCAAAGGTAAATAATGTGTAGTAAAATTGCAGATAACCATTTACTATTTGGACGAAGATGATAAATGCTGGAAGAAAGAAACTGAACTGGAACATCAGGAAACTGATACGGCTGAAGCGATGCTACAGCTCAAACGAGGGAAGAGAGATCGGATGCTTTTAGGTATGATAAATTAATACAATATACTTAACTGTGTACAACTAACAAAAATTATTCCAAATTCCCAAATACTTCTTCCCAAATTCTATTATGGTTCTGATAATTAAAATCTATCTTGATAGCGACAACAACATACAGCTTTGTTGTTTGGGACTTTGATAACACCATCGCACGGGGAAATCATGGGCCCGAGAAAAACGAAGACGATGAAGAAGCCAAAAAAGAAGAAATTGAGGAAGTAAGTGAGGATTTAGATAGTAATTTTTGGTTTGCAACAACAAAGGTTGTGGAAAATGATTATGATAACAAAAATAACTAATTTTAGGAGGAAAAAGTAGATTTGCCGGAAAAGGATCAAGGCTTAGTCGGTATTGTCCTGAAATTGCCTCATACTATTCGAAATATATCAACAAAGATGACCCTGTCCAACTCGTTCATGATCAGCAAGAACAACACTTATGCTGTGGCTGGTGTAAGGTAAGACATTAAGACATAAGAGATAAAACTATACATCTTGACTATTACTATTATTGCTTTTCCAAGTACTGATATTTTCCCATGTTTTCATATTCCGAAGTCAAAGTACTCATGGTGTATCCGTATCCATCAAATACGATAAAATAATGGTTTTAACACGATTACCTCCTCTCCAGAAAAAGCCTCTATGTTTGGAGCTTAGAAAATACTCAACTGATCAAAGTACTTGACGCGCACTTCGGAAGGATAGTTCAGCTGGAACCTCTCACTGTCGGTTCCTGGAACAATGTCATCACCTCCTCCATCGACAGAACTGTTAAGATCTGGAACATCGATAATATCTTCGAGCAAGTTCATAAGATTGACAGGCAGGAGCTACCCATTGATACGATCAGGTAAATTATTTGTTTCGTTGAAATCTTCATCAACAAAGATGATTAACATGTGAATAAATCAAATTTTAATTAACTTTATTTTCTAGTTTGGCCCGTGACAAACGCTTAGCAGTAACAGTGACCAGAAGTTGCTGGGGTCTCTGGGACACCAGCAACGGTACACTACTTGGACAACTAGCAGAAGCACCTCTAGGTGCCATCGTGACCCATGCGAAGATCACCCCCAGTGGTGACAACGTTGTTACAGCTGAGTCAGGGAATGTCATCATTTGGGATTTGACTGAACAAAAGGTATGGTATAAATCTTACAGCATTATCAAATAGAAAGCACTCCTAATGTTATCTTATTTTTCAGCCAATATTCAAAGAAGAACAGAAAGGAATAAAGCAAATTATTCTTTTGGAAGATGGAACAAAGTTTGTAACAATTTCTATGGAAATTATTTCTGAAAATGTTGAAAATGTTACGATGGCGAAAATGGTTGCGAGGACAATTCCTGGTAAAGTAACCACACAATTTGATATTCATTGTTTCTAGCGTATAATAAATTAGGTAGGTATATCTCGTAGTTTTGAAGCAGTTCACTGACTTTGTGTTATCTTATACAAATTTCCTTTGATCAGATGGAGACAGGATTTACTCATTAGACTATGAAGTAAGAGGAACAGGGTACAGGTCAGCGGTCCCATCGGCTGATGAGCATCACTTGGTGGCTCCAGGAGTTGACAAGAGCTCAAGAGACTGCTTACATGTCTTCCATGCAAGGACGGGCACACGATTGCACAGGTCGTTTTCCAACATTAATAGTGTGGTGATTTCAAGGGTGATTCAAGAAGAAATGTCTTCTAAAGTAAAAATTATTTTCATAATTTTCAGGATCCCGATAAAGAACAGTGGGATAAAAGATATGCAGTCAATAGTGGCTTTGCCCCATAAACCTCACTGGGTTGCTGTTGTGGGCAATGATAAAGCTGGAATTTTGGATATCAAAACCAAACGGCATGTGAGGTAAGGTAGATCTTAGATTTTTTATTGGACCAAAATTCACCATTTTACCATTAGTCAGTCACAGTTTACTGGCCACAAAGTTCTTTTCAAAGTTCAGTTTTCGTAGATCTATGCCTCACATATCCTCACAGTACGTTGTTTATGATGTATTTTTTGTAAGTATACCATTTAAATCTTCATCAGGTTCGTTCCTCGCTGGAATGGTTCTTGCACTCGTGATGGCAAAATTGGCCTCTGCGCTCCGACCCGCGGAGGCCTAGACCTCATCGAGCTGAAGCGAGGCACCACAGTCCAGCCGCTCATCTCACGAGCTGCTGAAGGAGTCTTCTCCATCATCACCATGTTCAGCTCCTCTGATAACTACGTGTTCTACTATCATAGTGGACGGAAGACTTTAAGAGTGTTTAGGTAAGTTGGTTTGTATTTACTTCGTCTTTGGATCGACGTGTCGGATTTCTTATTCATATTTCTCTGATTTTGATGCATTTTTTTTCATTTACGGTTGTGATCATTCTTTTTTAACATTATGTTTTTTATGGTTTCAGAACAATAGACGGTAAAGCAATAGCAGAATACCGAGCTCCTACAGAAGTAACAGCTGTAGAAAGCGCGCATGGTGGCAGATCAGTCGCTATTGCTGGACAAGATGGCTGCCTGACCGTGTTAGACATTGTGGACCCTCACGAATAGCTAGAGAAGCAAGCTGTGGGGAAACAGCAGAAGGTCAAGTTTAAAGATGTAGGTGAAACAAAATGAGGATGGAGGATGATCGCTGGAAAGTTACGAAAGAGTTTTTGGTGCTGAGTTTGTATGGTAGGATGGTAGCGATGGATTTGGTGTGTCTTTTACAATTGAACACTAGATTTTTTCTCTTGCAGTTTATTTAGCAATCTAATTGGATATTTTAATCAAAGTATTTCAGTAACTAAAAAAGTAGATGAAATATTTCTTCGATCAAATAATAAGCTAAATACTAGTTATAAGTGCAAGATGAAATCATTTCCATTACACTTAGTTTAGTTAGTTTACGTAGATGATGAAAGTATTATAATTGGTATTATGATAAATAACTATACCTCAAACGATACAAAAAATATAAAAATCGAAGTAATAGTTCCTGAAAAGAAATAGAGTATTTATACACCAGTGCTTACAGATGAAGATGATTATTTACCTGTTATTAACACAAATAAACAAAAATATGAGTACAAAATAATGATAAGGTGCTTTTCTCCTGTGATGAGTTGGACTGAGCCACAGTTGGTGTCTACATTAGTAGACCAAACTGCTTCGTGTAGGGAATTAGGTATTGTTTACTTGAAAGTTCCTATTAGAAACTAAGTATACAGTTTGGTTCTGACTCCTGAGTGCTCATAAAAAAATAATAGAATTAAACGTAGGTACCTACATTTTAGGAACTTTCAAGTAAACTACTTGGCTAGAATGTGACTGGAATGGATCTCACGTAGTAAAGTAGAAATGTTAAAATCAGGTAGTGAATAGTTTAAGAAATCAAATTACAATAAAATAAAAATATTTTTCTCTGATTAAACGTTGTATTTCTTCGACTCACTTTTCGATACAACAAAATAAGTACTCGTACGCGAATCAAATCATCCGAAATCTTATAAAATAGACAAGCTTATGACACTAACTAATCTTACAATAAAGTTTCATGACTAAAATTCGAATACTGACCCAACATAAATATCCTTTTATGTTTTGAAGATGCTGATACAGAAATTATAGGTACATTTCAGATAGAAGCAAAAAATAATGTTTAAGCATAAATGCAGCAATCAATTTCAAAGATACAGAGGTCTGAACCTTTTAGTCTTCACTCAATACAGTTTGTCCCTATAATTAACAGTGTTCATTATTTGTTGCAAAAATTCTAGCTTCGATTGCTTTTATTTTATCTTTGTTATCAGCTTCAGAATCACTTATTTCACTCACTTACTCAAGCTCATCCATTTCTCTATCTCCACCACAGTCTTCCTCTAAACCTAGAACTCATACTCTGACACATACAAGAACAGTTTTGCCACCGCTATCCCGGCGAAGCTGTCTCCGGAATACAACTCCATAGATAACTCCAGCTCTATGCTCTGTGGCCCCTCCAGGGACTGTACTATGGACACCACTGCAGATTGTGCTGTTGTCGTTAGTCTGAAAAGAATATCAAATGGTCCTTTACTGATCCTGGTTGATATACCTTGAAACTAACCAGACTAGACATTTTTTTGGCATCAGGTTTTAGTAAATTAAAAATTTGTTAGTGAAAGTTAGAATGATTGATTCACTGGTTGATTGATTTTCTGGACATGTGTGAACCACTATAAATATTGGAAACGGTAGGCATCCAGTTACTGCTGCTACTGTGATGTGTAGCAATCAATTGCTATATTATACCACATGATGAAAACGCGGAACTTTTCCGGGTAACCTTCACTTTATAAGAAAAGAAACGATAGTGAAATTAGGTAACTTACAAGAAGGAGTCAATATTAGCTCTCGCCTTCACAGTGGGAGGCGAATCAGCCGTCACCAGTCGCAGGTTAAACTTGGTTGTGGCTTTCGGCCATGCTGGAACACTCATCGTGTATAGGTCCACCTGGGAATGATTTGATAAATTATTTTAAAATCACGTAACTAGGTATCGATCGACCGTAAAACAAAGCACTGATGCATTGTTCCATGCGTTTGGAGACTTAAACTGGAGCACTAGAAGGGTAATAAGAAAGCAAAAATGCGTGTACTTGGTATAAACCTTGAATCTATTCCGTCATACAGTGAGCTGCAGAGCTTTCCTATATAAGCTGAAGCTTCCCTAAGAAAGTTCCTGAAGGGTCTTTCTGACAAACCCTTGTCCATCTTTACTGCTCGTCACTGACACCCTAAGAAGAAGTTCTTGTCATCTCACCTTGCCCGCAGGGAGGTCGAGGAAGGACACGAAGGTGATGTAGTTGTAGGAGTAGGTGCTGGGCTGGTGGATGCACTCCCAGTCGCCCACGCGGCACGACGTGTCCACTTTTGTGCACCGACTGGGGATGTAAAATAGTTTGGTTACTTAGTCATCATTATAAAAAATTGTAACTGTATTTGGAGACCTTCGACAGTAAACGCAATCAGTCAATCATGGTCAAAGAGCTTTAAATACTTTTATTTTTCCAGTTTGATGAAAGATTTAACTTTACATGGCTGAAAGTGATCATCCAAATAGGCCCTTCCATTATAACACAAAGCTATGGTGCACAGATAAAGAAACAACATAAAAATGGCGGATGGACTCGTGTTATCTCATCCTGACGTATGCTATTCGTAGGTTTCTTAATATGGGCGCGTTATACAGGTAAACCTTTCAAACGTTTGCAGTCAACATAACATTTAATAGACACGCGAGTCCACATTGTTCTATGACAGTCAAATATAAAGCACCAGTTAAAAACCTCTGTGTTCCACAACTCGTGGCTATGACGTCACTTGAACACCGCAACTTACTGTCGGTTCTCGAGCCGGTACCCCTGCGGACACGAGATCTTCTCGCACTTGTAGGAGCCGCGGATGTTGAAGCAGAAGTTGCTGCCCGCCTTGCCGCTGACCGGCGCCGCACAGAACGCTTCGCCTGTCTCGCACTCGTCTATGTCTGTGGGAGAATGGTTTAGGTGGAGATTAAGGTTGATTGATTGAAAGAAAATATGGGAGTGTGTGGAGTAAATGGCAGAGGATAGGGTAAAATGCCGTGACATGAACCTCAAAGCCGACCCTAAATAAGGGGAAGGCTAGGAAGATGAAGAAAAAGATAGGAGCATCAACACATGTCACGTTTTTGACTTGAAGAATAGATGGATAGATCCAAATACGTTTGCCAAAAATATAGGATACTTCGTCGTTTATATGAAAGGAATAGATCAAGTTCCTAAGGGAACTTTAACTTGGCTTCTAAAGAACTTTGCGAATATCTAATAATGTGCATTGCTCATCCGGCAGAATTAGCGCCGTTCTTTCGTACTCCCCACTGGACGGTCATAGGATAAAGAAGAATGAACATGCTCACCAATACAACTCCTCTTATCCTGCGACAGCTTGTACCCACTGGGACACGCGCACTTGTACCCGCCGGGCTCGTTGACGCAGCGGCCCGCGCACAGCCGCTTCGACTGCAGCTCCGAGCACTCGTCCACGTCGGAGCAGGTCCTGGTGGGAACGAATACAATAAAATAGATGATTTATTCTTCTTTTTGAATGACAAAGTACCTATGAAAATAAGTCTCGGACATTGTTTCGGGAAGGTTAGGGCTATCAGAAGGACAAATGGCGAGAGAAACACCGAAAGGACATTTAGATCATAATGAGTAAGGCAATCGGTACTTGTGGCTGGATGAGCAAGGCAGAAGAAAAAGTTTTGTGGTACTCCATAGGAAAGACTAACGTCCAGTTGATAGACTGATGATGAAGTGGTAGGTACTGTAAATAACATTGAATTTCAGAGGATGTTTCATTAGTGCAACGCACAATCAGCAGAGTCCAGTAAGTAGCTAAGTATTAAATCTGATTGAAAACTCTATAGCAAAAGACAAAAACTTCTTTTAAAAGTCCAATGTGAAGCGGTAAGTGGATAAGTTTCACAATTCACCGACCTGTTATCCTCATTGAGCCGGTACCCGCGGTGGCAGGAGCACCGGTAGCCGCCCCAGATGTTGTAGCAGCGGTGCTGGCAGAGCGACCCGGAGCGGGCCTCGGAGCACTCGTCCACGTCCACGCAGACCTGGGGACAGATGACGTCGTTCAGCATGACTGGGCTTTTCATTTTTGTGTACATAGAGGCCAGACTAGCTGCCAATACAACTGGCAAGCCAGCACTATCTGCCAACGCTACACAGAATAGAGCGCCCGTTTATTTGCTTAGCTAGTGACCTCTGTAGATTTGTCGCTACCAGCATTAATAGTTGCCTATAAACTCTTGGCCGACTGTCCGAGACATGTACCTATGTGAAGTCCTATTCTTGAGGCAGATACTACCGCATCCACAGCAAGATAAGCTTTTATTAATGAACTAACTTTTGACTCACCTTATCATTAGCTGGTGCAGGTCGGAATCCCTCGTGGCACTTGCACTGGTAGGACCCAACTGTATTGATGCAGTCAGCGTTTTGTGAGCAGATCGGCTGTGAGACATAAATAAAAATCAAGTCTGTTAATAAAGCGACTGTCTAACTATGAATCTTTTTTTAATGAAATTGGCAAGAATGGGCTCTACCTTGAGTTTGGGCATCGGTAGCAAAACCCTCCTAAGTATGTACTCAATTCCCAAAAAAATGCCTCATTCTTTACAGAGGTAACGTCGTCAGTTTGTTCTGAAGCCGTACACTGTCAGATAGCGATAGGCTCCTGGGTCTTGATGGCATCCCACTCAACGTTCCACGTAGACACAATTCCGATTTATCAACTCATTATATCAACCTATCCACTGCCACTCCAACTGTGCAGTCCTAAACATAAGACCTACCGTGTCCCCAGCCAGGTCGCACTCGTCGACGTCCCGACACGCGTGGTCCCCCACCAGGTTGTGTCCGGGGGGGCAGGCGCACGTGTACCCTCCCAGCAGGTTGGTGCACAGCTGGTCCGGACCACACTGGGCTGTGCCGAGGGCACACTCGTCTATGTCTGCGGGGTAAGGGAGTTGTGGAGTTTGAGAGAGTTTGTGAGTATGGATGGATTTTTGTAACTCTTTCAGGAAAAAACAGGTAGGTATCTAAACCATTTTTTAGAATACCTCAGCTTCTTATGTCGGAACCCCATGCAAACTCCTTTTTTACGAAGAGATGCTCGCTGAAAATGGTAGTTGAATTCACTACTCCTAGTGAGGATGGTACTCGTATCTAACCCAGAAGTTTGAAGGCAGCTGTTCCGATAATTCCAGGTGTTGGATTAGTTTGGGAGCTCTGTATGATAGTAATATACCTACTATAACGGATAATAATATTATCCAATACAATATTTAAGTAAAAGTTTATGAAGTCCAGCTTCGATGTTATGAGGATTCTTTACATACCTTCACAAGAGTTATCATCTCCCAGCTGGTACCCGAAGCGGCACTTGAGCACGGCGCCCTGCCCGGCGACCCTCGTGAGCGTGGGCTCTTCGTGGCGGCGACCTTGCAGGCCGTCGGTGCCCAACTGCACCGGCGAACGACCTGGCAATACGACAGAACATCGTAAAGTGATGGTGACGTGGCTCTAATGAGCGGGACTTGTTGTTACTCATATGATTTAGGTAGAAGTGATAGTTGTAGATATTTCACTCGATAGTTCAAAGTGGTCAAAGCTGAAATTCTGGCATCTTTGAACACATAAATACGTATCTTTAACACTTTTACGGAACCTCTTCCAAGGCTGCTTCCAAATAAGCTTTGAATTGAATGATTCCCATCTTTTCATAGTCTGCCAATGCCATTAAGTTTTTACCCGACTGCCGAAAGAGGAGGGTAATGTTTTTCGATTGTAAGTATGTTTGATTGTTTCTTTGTTCCCTCCTGTAGCCTAAACGGCTTGATAGATTTTGATGTAGGTACTTATGAGGTATCGTTAGAAGCGTATTGATGGCACGATGGTTATAGGCTATGTGAAGTTACATTAAAATTTACATAGCGCCCTCTAGAGGACATAACGTGATGATCGAAAAAATAATATTTTTTCAACTATGCCGTGTGGGGTATCAAATGAAAGGGCTTGATTTGCACGTTACAAAAATATATATATTGTAGGTGTTTAAATAACAACACCAAAATTATTGAAATAAAAAATGTTCACCTACGATACTTTCCATTAACATTGGGACTTGTTTGCATCTTTTTAGCGTGCAGTCGGGTTTTTTGTTTGTTTCTAATTATATTTTTTTCTGAAGTATCTATCTCAATGATGACAGTAAGAAGTATCTGAGAAGTCTCCCCAAAACTCACCAGGAACATTCCCATATCCAGTCGGGAACTTGGTCCTATCCCGCTTGGGCACACACTTGTGGCGGCCCTCGTCGTACCTCCAGTTGGGGTGGCAGTCGCAGCGGTAGCCGCCCTGAGTGTTCACGCAGATCTCGATCTCCGCGCACGCTGACTGCCCGTTTGTGCACTCGTCTACGTCTGGGGAAAGGTTTGAGGTTAGCAGAGTTAGAGAAGAGGTTGGATATACGAAAGGCCAAGTATACATAGAACATGGAGAAGGAAGAGTCACTGGAGCCAGTACAGAAAAGGCTGATACCATCAGCCTTTTCTGTACTGGTCTATGATTTGACAACTCCACCAGACCAAAACAAGATCCTGTGCTAGGACCCTGGCTGAGTCAGATGACATTGCTCTTGGATGATCAGTTCTGTGAGGTGTATAGCAAAGAATCTTACCTTCACACTTTCCAGTTGACGCATTCATGTTGAACCCAAAGTCACAAAGAGTTCTCGCATGGAAAGGTCTTGTGATTGGTGGACGGTATGGTGAAAATATTCCTCTGTTTCTATCTGAAATAAAAAAAAATGTTTAAGTATTTTGGAAATCAACAGCGATTTACAAAAAGTACTATACCTATTAACACAGAAAAACTAAAAAGTATGGCCAATTACAGATTTCCTCAAAATTTAACAATGAGCAAGGCGCAATGATCTGAAGAACACATTTATATTAGGTTGTCTCAAACGAGGCTGATGCAACGGATAGCAGCATGCTTCATGGGTGGTTATGATTACCTATTTGATGATGCACGCTAAATAAAGTCTGTTATGGATCTCCTCAGAAGATGCATAAATTGATGACCATTTATCCAGAAACATACTATGATGATGATGAAGCCACCTGTTCTCAAATGTTACTGTCTGCCTACTGGTTACTCACGGCACAGGCTTAGCCTAGTGTGAGAACCCCAGCTACCATAGTTTTTTTAATCTGGTCCAAATAATTTATAACTGTTTTATATTCATAATATTTATTAAGATAACCTGTGTAATTTTTTTTCATTATTCATTTTTTCATGATAATAGTGTAATAAATCGCACTCACAGTCAATAATCCCCGGCGCTGCAGTAGTGGTGCTAGTAGTAGTGGGGATGAGGTCGCAGGCCCCGGTCCTGAGGTCTCGTCGGAAGCCGGCAGCACACTCGCAGATGTAGCCGCCCATGTTGTTGCGACACACCTCGGTGAGCCCGGAGCAGACGTGCCGGTTTGTGGCGCATTCGTCTATGTCTGTAGAGGTGAAAGAAGACTTAGGATTTGTAGTCAATCAAGAGGTTTTGAATCATGTAGCTACATACATACCTAATATGGTCACACGACTGTAATCCCCTAAGGGGTAGTCAGAGGTGACTCGCAAGCGTTGTACATACCTACCATCAATATCATCGTTAATCACTACGCTTCCAAATAAATTCATATAGTCTCAGCTTCTATGTGTAAGTAGATGGGGGGACGATGTGTAAGTTATATTTTAAAACCAACACAATAGTACATATATAGTATAAATAATTGTAATCAAAGTATTTCTTACCAACACAAGCACCATAATCGTCCATTTCAAATCCAGATTGACAATTACCAGCCCCAGGTCTTTCATTGATTTTGATCCATTCGTTCTTTGGCACATCTTGTGTGTTGACTACCAGTGCTCCATCTTCTGTTTTCTTTCCTTGCACAGTTGCTGTTTCATTTGGCACTTCAAGCAATACAATGTGGGGCGTTGTTTTATCTTCCACTTGATTTGCCTCATTATTGGATGTATCAGATTTTACTTCTGTTTGTTTAGAAACATTAGAACTCGGCTCGTTAATAGTGTTATAATAAGGTTGTTTAACATAATCATTAGGATCTATGTCAGGACTTTCAATGTCTTTGTCAACTGTTTCCCCAGTACTAGCGATTTCAGTTTTTCTTTGATCTATAACTGGAACTTCTTCATTTCTATTTTCAGGCGGAATCAAGTCATTAATTCTATCATCTGGTCTGTTGTTATCTTCCAGTTTAGGAATTATTTCTTCGTCTTTACGTTCAAGCACAACAGCAGGTATATTTTCCGTAGGTTTAGTGCTAGCTGTAGAAGATGGAGTAGGGGCTGCCTCTGTTACGGTTCTTTGTGTAGTTGTTAAAGTCTGGTCGACTTTGTTGTCATTCTTCGGATCTTCATTATTTACCGAGTTGGTCTCGTTGAAAAATTCATCACTGTAAATGAAAAATAACAATACAAATGAGAATCTCGATAAAATTGCCTTTCAGACAAAATAAATATGTTCCAGATAGATTAATTCGTTTTGATTCTGTTTAGGCTATCCAATTTGGATAAATGACATCCAATCACCTCTATGTCAGTACAATGGCCTAGATACCTTCCACTTGTACTCACTCAGAGTCATAGTACTCGTACTCAGGCTCCGGGGTGGTGGAGGTGGAGGGGGGGGCGCGGCGCACGCAGCGGAAGAACCCGGGGATGTTGTGGCACTCGTAGTTGGGACCTGCGCGCGCGCAGTTGTCCTTGCCGAGCGCGCACTCGTCTATGTCTGGGGAGGTAATTATAATTATGACCATCAGCCAATTATGTTAGTCGTATGTTGGGAGCCGAACAGATAGTATGTTCTGGTCCCGAATACGCTCCCGGACTATGTCTCTCTTGACTGCTCAACGCATCCTATTTTGCCCTGCATCATCGGCGTCCCAGTATACACCTAGCTTTATTGTCCTTATGTCATATGTTATGTCAAGTTAGTAGAGCCTACTACTATGGACCACCAGAACTATTGATGTACCGTAACGGTGGTTTAAATATCTGGGAAATGATGTATGCAGTAGACGATATAAAATTTAAACGGTTTCTAAATAAGTCACCTATTTTTGACATGCTAAGAATGTAGCCAATGACAGTGTGGTACCTTCGCATCGGTTGGAGGCGTGGTGCAGCGTGTATCCGGTGCCGCACGAGATGAAGCGCACGCAGAAGTAGGACCCGGCCGTGTTCTCGCACCGCTGCGACTCCGGCGCACACTTGTTCTGGTCTGTGGCGCACTCGTTTATGTCTGGAGGAGAACAGAAGATGATGTATTCCACGAATCCCATAAGTCCACGAAATGTAGGTATACCCACTTTTAGCAACAGAGTAGATTTTGGAACCGCGGAAGAGGCGTTTGGAGGTGCGGGAGGAATGTATCTTAATTAAATAATTAGGTAATACCATGGGTTGCGTTATGACGCTCACCCACTGCTATAGGTCTATTGCGGCAAGGGCGCCCTCCGAATCCTCCCATCATTCATTCCAGATATAGCGCGTTATTAATGACATGGTTGCCATTTCGTTCTTCATTATTTGCTGAAGTTCTGACCTGTGCAAGCTCCTGTGATGCTGTCCAGCTCAAACCCAAGCTTACACCTGCACTCGTGGCTCCCGTTGGTGTTCAGGCAACTCTGATGCTGATCACACAAGTGGATGCCTTCGAGGCACTCGTCAATATCTAGAAATAAAATCACAGTATTGAGCTATTTTGTTTCCTGAGGTACTTAACTTATTAGATTGATTGAATGATTAACTGTGATCCATATTTATATACATTTATTCAAATGATGAGAAACTTGCAAAATCAGTGTAGGTTTTGAATTTTTTAAATATAGCTTACCTTCACATCTAGAAGTTGCTGGATTCTTTCTAAAGCCGTCTGGGCAGTCTTGTGATATTCTGAAATTAAATTATTGTGGTTTTCAGAAGTATCCATTTTAATATATAAGAGGAAAATATAGGGTGTACGGTATGTGTTGTGGACTTTGAACCAGACATTTTGAAGGCAAAATTTTATGAATCATGCATAGGTACTATCGAACAAAAAAGTGAGGACCCCCTTAAGGATCGTTTTTCTTTGCAGGCATCAGCCATCAATGACTCGCTCTTGACCTTCTCTTGACCAATGGGGTACAAGTTGTTGACCAAAAGTTACTGTCTCTATTGCCACCAGATGTGCAAACACAAATTGAGTTCTGCAGATTGAGTTCTGCAGCTTATGCGGTTAGATTCATTAGACAGTTAACAGATGTAGCTACAGCCAGGCTTGTGTGTTTTAGTTATTTTCATAGTGTTATGTCTTACGGAATTCTATTGTGGGGACGAGCGGCTGATATTAATAATTTTTTTTATCATTTGATATTAATTTAATTTTTTTTCTGCAAAAACGAGCAATTCGAGCCATATATGTATTAGGATCTAGAATTTCATTAAGAGACAGGTTTAAGGAAATAGGTATACTAACCGTTCCATGTCAATATATTTATGAAAATATTATGTATGTTCGTAAAAACTTAAATTCATTTAGTAAGGTAGGAGCTAATCACGGTATTGAGACCAGAAACAAAAATAAGTTGCTCTTCCCCACTCTCAGAGTTTCGAAAACAAACACATCATTCATGGGGAACTGTATACGCTTTTATAATAAATTATCAAATGAAACACTAAATCACTAAACCTTACTGAGACTAAATTTAAGAATTTTGTAAAAACGACATTATGTAGTATAGCTTATTATAGTATAAATGATTATCTAAACGACAAAAACGCGTGGTCATGTCCACCTCAGCTAAGGCATTTGGAAAAATGAAATGGATATGCTTGAGTAAAATTGTATTAACTAGATATAAGTAAAATTGTATTAGTTTTAAGCAAAAAGTTGAAAATATGCTCGAGGAGTTTCTTTCGCTATTTCTTTCCTCCTAAATGACGGGGCCTTTGTGAAATAGTGGTAGATTATGACTTTTGACAAGTAATTCTAATATTCTACGTCGAAAAAATAAACGATTTCATTTCAAAACAACATTGCATTGTTTTAAAGATGCGAAAGTCCGAAAGCAATAAATAATACAAAGGAAGATATTTAAAATACTGCGGTTGGTTAAAAAGACAGGCAAAGAGAAATTTGGGATTTCAAAGGATTTGTTTTAAAAATGGCACCTCACTTTTTTGTTCGATAGTACATGCAATTATACTTACAAAGAGTAGTCGATCTTAGCTTTACAATCGTAAGCGCCAGGCACGTTCACACAGATCTTGTCCGAGGGGCACAGGGAGTGCGTCTCACTGTCCAGGCATTCGTCGATGTCTGAAACCATAGTACATACAGGAGATTGAATGCAAACACTGTCGAAGAGTTACAAAATAGGTATTTGTTGGGTAAAAAAGGTACTTTGACGAAAATGGGTCTTGACTGAAAATACGCCTAGTGTATGCAGGATTTGACAGTCATGAGGTGGTCCAAAATAAGTTCACATCTAGGCAGTTAGGTATTGGTCGTTACGGGTCAGGTTGATGATGATGAAGCTATTTGTCTGGTAACACAACGAGACTCGACTCGACTTTTATCACTTGTTTCTATCTACATACCTTCGCACTTGTTAGTGTCGGGGTGGTTCTTAAAGCCGGGCGGGCAGTGCCTGGAGGCCTGGTCCTGGCAGAAGAACGAGCCCTTCGTGTTGATGCAGAACTGAGACAGCTGGTTGCAGTCATCCGTTCGCGCCTCGCATTCGTCCACATCTGGAACATTATCGCTGTTTTATTACGGGACCTTAAATAAATGCTTTTTGATGTAGACTTCTTGATCTGGATATTTTTGGACCTTGTAACCACGTTATGCCAGAAATCCATGAGGACATAGTTAGAGGTAGTAGTGGCTGGATGAGGAAGGCCGAGGACCGAATGTTGTGGCGTTCCTTGGGAGATGCCTATGTCCAGCAGTGGATGATTATTGGCTTATGATGATGATGGTAGTTAGAGGTTCATCATCTTCTTCAAGTAATGTCTGCTAGCAGAGGTTGGATAAATCATTTTGTCTATTTAATTTGTTTTATTTGTAAAAGTGATTTGATTATCGTTTGAGACTACCTATGCTTACCTCATCTCTCAGGTTTGCTTCAGGTACCAAGTATCCATCCTTACCTTCACACTCTTCAGTGCGTCCGTTCATGACCGCCTTGAACCCACTCGGACAGCGATCCTCCATGGGGGGAGGCGACTTCCCCAAGTGGGATGGATCCCCGGATATCCCCCCACACTTGTACCCTCCGACTGTGTTCTCACAGAGGTACGAGGGGCAAGGGGGGTTGATAAGGGTGCACTCGTTTATGTCTGGGAAAAGAAAGAGATTGCTGGTAGTAAGGGTTTAGAGTAACCGTGTTCATGACCAGAAGGATAATAATTATGTGTATCAATGTAGTCATATACCGAGTTAAATTTGAGTTAAATGAACATCATGCAGTCCTTTGATCCTTAATGGTAAATATCAAACAAATGATCTACATCTCTTTTTCATCGTCCAAACCTCATTTCAGCCTGTTATCTAGGTATTAAAAAACTCTCTTTTTAACAAGAGTAGGTAAGTTCGACTTGGAATTTTCCATCAAGAATAATTTATACACGCACCATCGCAAGCGAAGTTGACAGGGTTCTTCACAAACCCTGGCGGGCACTGTCCGTTGTCTGCGACTCTGGTCTTCTTGGGGATGCATTTGTAGGAGCCCCGCGTGTTGCGACACTCTGTGCTGGGGAGGCAGAGCGGAGGGGTCACCTGGCACTCGTCGATGTCTGGAAGAATTTGAAATGAGGATCAGCTTTCTGATGACTTACAGACTTTAAAGTGGTTGGTTAAAGAAGGCATTGGAAGAGTAATGACTCTCCTTGAAAGAAGCTTAAATCCAGAAGAGGACGATTATTTGGCAAGGTTAAATGAAGGATAACCTGATAATGAACTTAAAGATGGTAAGTACTTATTTTAATTCCTTAAACATTAATTATAGAGACAATAGATAACTGTGATAGTCATCAGTTTCGTAGATATTGGTTTGTTACCTTTACAAGATTTTCCGTCAGCTTGCAGCTCGTAGCCTCGTCTGCAAGTGCACTTCATTTCGACGCCATTATCCTGACACTTGTGTTGGCATGGGTTGCGTGGTTTGCATCTGTTTTTTACAGTCTGAAACAATCATACATAAAATACCTTATTTAGACAATAAACAGCAGGCGGATAGTCTTCATAAGCGTGTCGATGGTAGACACTAGACTGAATGGATTAGCCAAGGGGGATCATTAGCGTCATTAAATGACTATCCAGAGTGGGGAGGGAACTTGCGTGGCCAGTTACCAAGAAGGACTTTAACCTCCATGACCTTCTCATAACCTCTTCATCATCATCACGACCCATCACGTCCCCACTGCTGGGGCATGGGTCTCCTTCAAATGAAGGAACGGTTTTCTTCTCATTACCTCGTCACCAGGTACACTTTAACTTCAAAATCCCCTTCTCTTCCTCCACCAAGGCTAGTCCTACCTCCATGCAGTTCTTCCCATCAGCCATGAGCTTGTACCCGGGGTTGCACTCGCAGCGGTAAGACCCGGGCGCGGGGATGCAGTGGTGCGCGCACAGCTCGTGCGGCGCGTACTCCTCGCAGAGAGATGATAGGTCTGCTCCTGGAGGGTCAAGAAGTTGTAAGTTGGGTAGATTGACTTCCTTGAAATTATAATTTTCAGTTTATCATTAACCGTCCACAATGCCACAAGGTACGTTAGAATGTTCGAAGCCAGCAGATACCAGACCTGATATCGGATGTATGAAATGATGTTGTTGCTTAAAAAACCTACCGTCCTTATTATATTTACCTGAGAATAAGTCATATTTATTGTTGTTGTTTATATAATGTACTTGCCTATGTTTTTTTATTGTAATGTAAAGTAAAATTATGGACCTATTACGTTTTCTCTCTTACCAGTGGACAGCGGGACGGGTTTCCTCCAGGGCTCACTGCCTCCTCTCGCATCTTCATTTGTGTTGAATTCATACTTTGTGGCATTCTGTAAATGCACACCAATTACAGGTTGTTAGTTGAACATTAGGGTTTCTGATTTCTCGACCTATTTTCGTTCTCGAGCTTCGAGAATTCTCGAGCCCAAATTCTCGAGTCTTCTCGAGTCTCGAGCCTTTCTAAGAAGACCTTTAGAAAAAAAGCCTTAATTTAAAAAAAAACACACAAAATCTCCTTTTTTACTTTGTCAACTTAATCACAAAGAAAATACTCTACTAATACTCATAATTAGCTGTCTAGCTAGCTACAAATTACTAGTACAAGGTGGGACAAAAGTAATCACCCTATTGGAAGTTTGCTCTCATTGTATTCATTCAAAAACGGCGATACGGCTCGTGACGTGTCACGTGAGTACGAATATACAGCGAAAAGCGGGTGGCTTGCGAGTCACCTCTGACTACCCCATCGGGGATTACAGTCGTGAGCGTATGTTTGTATGGACTAGACAAATGCAGAATACAAGTTTAGATGCCGTGGAGTGATATACTACCAAAGAACGCGGAATAATAGTGTTTATTACGTAGACGACCGAATGGCGTAGTGGTTAGTGACCCTGACTACTGAGCCGAAGGTCCCGGGTTCGATTCCCGGCCGGGGTAGATATTTGTTTAAACACAGATATTTGTTCTCGGGTCTTGGGTGTTGATATTTATATTTAGTATCTATCTATCTATGTATTTGTGTAGATATATCAGCTGCCCGACACCCATAACACAGGTTCTGCCTAGCTTGGGGTCGGATGGCCGTGTGTGAGATGTCCCCACATATTTATTTATTTATTTATTATTCAGATTTCGGGTCTTCTTTTTTTCGTTTTATCTGTAATTTTTCCCTACAATATCACCCGATTTAACCGTTTCAGACACTTTTTCTGGAACCCGTGTCTCTGGAAGCCCTTAAGGACAACATTCGACACGAGTGCGAGAATCTCTCGCCCGAAGTTTTCACTGACGTGATGAGAAATGCCATAAAACGAGCCCGTATGGCAATCAATGTGACGGCGCCTATTTGGCCGAAATCATCTTCTCGACTTTACCAATAAAATAGTAAAGGTTCAAATAAACATAATCAAAAAACAGAATCGAAGTTTTTGATTTAGAAAAAAAATGAGAGCCAAACAACATCGGATGACTTCTTTTGGTCCACCTGAACTAAGAAACAGTACGTAACTATTACTACGTTATCTTTTAATCATTCATTAGTATTATCAGTACAGAAACATAATAAATCATAATACACGCGCATGGTATGCGTGTGTGTTGCTAAACGGCGCAGGGAAAATCAAATTGAATACTTTTAATTTTTATCTCAAAGCTCGAGAAATTCTCGAGTCTTCAGATTTTTTTCTCGTCTCGAACCAAGCCGAATTTCTCGAATCTTCTCGAGCTCGAGAATTCTCGAGCAGAAACCCTATTGAACATACACAACAAAGCTCATTGAAGTTATTTTTACGTACTCGACATTATCTACGTTCACTCGTATGTACTGAGGTCGAAAACTACATCCATTGGGCGATTTAAAGGAGCCAGGACATAATGGGCAATTAATATCCAACAGTAATTGTACCTTGCAGCAGTTCTCAAAGGCCTCTGTGGGCAGGAACTCGTCGGCACTGCTTCCCCTGGAGCCTCCCACGCAGATCCCTTTAGACTTCCCTGTCGTCGTCCCTCGCAGGCATTGCTTACAGCAGTTCTGAGGAAATTAATCGTATCAAAAACCAAAACTTATTTATTTAACTCTTCATTATAGGTACTTAATTAAATTATTGAGAATTTTAACGATAACAATTTATTTATTTACTTATATACACTTTATTGCATACAAAAATCAATTTTTACATAGAAGCATTTTAAAAACATGTAGTATCAAGACCAAAGGATCAGAAGAAAGAGTGCAGTGATGCACCTTGGAAATCTCATGGGAGATAGGAGAAGTGAGATGCCTTGGAGCTACCTGCTCATGATGAAAAACTAAACAGCATGTGAAGGTTAGGCAACCGGATGCTGCAGTACTCTTTTTCGGAAGTAAATAACTGGACTACCTACCTACAGGTAAATACAGCAGTACATGTTCACATAGTAAGACCGATCTTTAAGACTTAGGAACAGGAAACGAATGCAAAACTCTGAAATCTATGTCACACAATAGATAAAAGAAACTTATGACGTAACGTAAGCCTGCATAAGTCGTATGGAAACACGGTCTAGTCCAAACACTGGGTAACTGGGTAATTAGGGATACGTTTTATCTGTGTTTGTGTATACAGACGATAAGCATAGTGTAGTACATTGCATGATGGTACACGTAATTTTAGTAGCGTAGCTATATAACAGGAATAGTAATTCTCGTGCAAAAACAGTGATTAAGTCTACCTGCCCGTTGATTCATTGACGAGCCATTCACAGATTTTGTTCGTTAAGGTTATAAAACTGTACAATCTAATACAATGCCTGTGTGTAGAAAAGATGGTTCAAATCAAGATTCAAAAGCTCATGGCTTGGCGTCAGGCGCTTCAGTTAGCTTTAGTTAGGTCACCGGCCGATTACCCGGTCTATCTTTTGATCCGGAATAGTTTTCAATTTACCTTCCCCGTGTCAGAAGGCAGTGCGTCGCAGTTGTCACTACGCGCGGCCTCTGATATGCCGTCGTTACAGTCTCGATTCTTGCTGGAACAAAATCATTTCGTTATGCTTTTACAAACTTTAATTCATACAAGTTATTTACTGTCTGCAGACAATCATCCAGTACTGCTGGATATAGGCTTATTTCAAGAAACTTCATAATTTGTCCCTAGACTAAATAATCCAGTCTGCGGATTTCTGTTCTCCAATATATGTATATAGTATGTAGGTTTCCATACATAAGATTTCTTCAAATTCAACCCGCATTATGAATTCAACCAACATAAACATCAATTAAACACTCTATTCCACCAACTCATTCATGCCCCCAAAAGCCATCACCAAACTTCCTGGCCTACCATATTTTGAATCTCTATAATGCGAGCTCGCAACACATCTTACTCCCTCTTACCTAACACCTGCATGAACAAAGAACACAGCTATAGTATCCAACCCCTTACTCAAAGTACTCCTTGCAGCACTGGTCCATGGCGAACTTGCAGAAGTCCCCGAAGGCGGTGGGCACGTCGGGAGGCGCCGCGGAGGGGCAGTCCCGTGCTCCGTGGCCCAGCGCGTACAGAGTGCCCTTGTTGCAGCACAGTTCGGAGATCTCTGCCAGCTGGCTGGCACCCGCTGAGGAGGGTTGAAAGCTTAGTTAGGTAAATTATAATAATCTGGAATAAATCCGGTGCTAGCGTGCCCTTGTTGCAGCAGAGCTCCGAGATCTCTGCCAGATGGCTGGCGCCCGCTGATTAAAGAGGAGGTTGGTTAGGTAGGTGGTCATGATCAGGATCAGGCAGATACTCGTCTGGTGACATGAGGTCATACCTGAGATCTGTCAGGCTCCCGCTGAGGAGAGGGGAGGGTTAGTTAGGCAGGTGATGATCAGGTAGGTACTCGTCTGGTGCTAGACATAGAGGTGGCTACTTAGGATCGCCATAACACTCCGACAAGACGTGGCGAAATGTTGGCCTCAAAGAGCGAGAGTGATGAAGAACGTTTGACATTTATTTTCGTGCGCGTACGTAGTATAAAACACCCTAAACAGCAATAACTCTATCTACCTATATTTGCTTCCTCCATAATCAAAAATGATGTCTAATAAGCAAGTCGGTTTCGGGAACCTGGATTATTGAGTTCCCGCGTCCATTTATTGATTGTGCGGTGCAGTTCGGACCAATTGACTCAAATTACAGCGCTAATGATTAATCAGGAAGTTTATTCTGAAGCTTATCAACATGCTCATAACGTAACTATACAAGTTTTAGGGCAAATTTTACATCACAAGTAACCATAATTACAATAAGATTTATACAGTATATGAAAAAATAAGATAAGTACCTAATTTATTTTATACATCTCACAAATGAAGCTATTGAGCTGCAAATTAAATGAAATATTGATTTTAAATAAATGTAGCTGTTGCAGGCTGTTTGGTAGGTAGGTATTCATAATATCTTATCATTATCAACTCATCCACTTTATCTGACACACACATTCGTTTACTATTGCCATTGAATCTCTAGTTTCCACGCGTTCATATAATAACATTTATAGTGATATTTACACAAAACGGTTGAGCAAATATGAATCAATGTCGAGAAAAGTGGAGCGAACAAATTAATCTTGACCAAGTGGCTGCATTCTTGGAACGATCGCATCGAAATAAAACAAGGTTTACCAACGGGGAATGAATTCGTGAAATTTTCAGTATATAGGGACCACTGGAAAGTTTTACTATAGGGATTTTCTTTTGTTAGCTCTACATCGTATTATATCAGTGTTTGCACCGCTCTTTTAGAAAATATCGATTTTAATCATAACTGAATCAAGAATACCCTCATAAGATATTGTAAGATCGCTCTATTATTGTAAGATAACAATAAAAGAGCGGTGCTGCGGTAGGTAGGTACACCGACTAAAGCGCAACTTTACTTGTTGTAATCCCTACGGGGGTAGATTTTAACTAAAAGCATACTACTTGTTCTCGAGGCTTTGTCAGGACAATTGGCTATAATATATTAAATCCCTTACTGTATTGGGACTCTGTGAGAAGTGGGACTACTTAGTGGAAGTTCAGATTCTGCTAAGATCTCATTGAGGTAATCCATGCTCTATGCTTTAAAACAATATCCCGTGCGCAAGTATTAAGTAGGTTCATTCAGCTATACTGGGCGATGAACTGATAGTACAGTATACCAAGCGTTTATGTAACCTACCCACGTCTTTCACTCAATTCAAATGGCACTGAGACAATTTACTTGATCATAAATATCCCTATCAATAGTGTAAGTACCTATGTACAGTTCGCTGAAAGCGCAAGTGTTTATTATGTTTGTGTGTGGCGATGATTGGTAGAATGCGGAAGAGTGTTGCTATAACTGAAGTGGAGTGAAACAAATTAATGAAGAAGAACATTCTCTCTTACTTTCAGAAGTAGGTAGGTAGGTACTTAGTAATTATGTTTCATAATATAGGATCTACAACAATCAAGGTCAAGGAAATTAATATGTGTCCGTACATACTTAAACATTCTTAGACAGCTGATAATGAACAGACACTATCATTGACTGAGCATAATATACAGAGAAAGGAGAGGGTATAGGTAGGTAAGTAGGTACATAAGAATGATAATATGACAGGTATCTAAGTATACAACAGTAAATATGGAATGGAATCATCATCACGACCCATTACGTCCCCAACTCCCCACTGCTGGGGCACGGGTCTCCTTCCAATGAAGGAAGGGTTTAGGCCTAGTCCACCACGCTGGCCAAGTGCGGATATATGGAAATATGGAATAGGGCTTTGAAATTCATTAAAATTTATAGGTAAGTAAGTACCTACCTAATTTATAGATTACTTATTATAATGAAACTTAACTCGCACGGTTTTCGGAATCCGAAATCATCGTCATCAGCCGACTTGCGTCCTCTCTACATAAGTAAATAATTAGGCTTATAGCCACTAGTCTTAAAAAAAAAAAATTATAAGAACTAACTTTAAGTAACAAACTGCAATAATTTTTATCTTCTTGAAATTATGAAGTAAGTACCTACCCAACCTAGTAAAAGGATGATTTACTTACGTTTTACGCACCTAAGTAAAATTTAAGTAAGTAAACTTAAGTACTGATTATTCTTACCCAATAAACCATAATAAATGTAATAACAATTTATTCAATCAAACCTAACAATTCGATCTCTGCAGAGCTCCCATATAGAACTTCACACAATCACAGTCAAAAACACCGAATATTAAACACCCAATTAAAATTCCTCTCAAACCTCACTTACTAGGAAGCAATAAATAAACTATCAAGTACTCACCAGACACTAGACCAGGAGCCAAGGCCAAAAGGCCGAATACAACACAAACACTCATTTTAACCACACCGAGAATTAAAAAGTTAGAGCACCAAAGAGTTTAGAACACTCTCGTTCCGCGCCATTTAGAAAAAATAAGTTAAAAATGCTGGCTGGCTGGTCGTCTTTTTGAAATTTAAATTAGGAATCCTTGTGGAGCGCAGGAGTCGCGGGCGCAGTCTATTTCGGTATGCGGCTGCCTGCGCTTATCGACCGTCTCTGTTTTTCGTCAAAGATCAGCGCCGGAGAGGGGACAGTCGTCTCAAGTTCTCTGGAGAAGTCACCGTTCATCGTTCCACAGCGAAGGACTTGAAGAACTTTGTAAGGTTGCTGTTTTCCTCAAAACTTTTTCTTGCATACATTTTATTGTTTTATCAAATCACATCACTTCTGCCGTTCAGAAGCTCTGTTCATGATTTGCCGACTGGATTTGAGAAAAAGCGAAAGTGGCAATGATCCGAGAACAATATTATTATGATTGAACTACCAAGTATGTAACTAGGACTTGTTGCAGTCAAGCTGATGAATAACACTTTAATAAATACTAAGCTGCTATAAAACATACAATCTTCTGGCAGCAACAGCAGTAGAGAGCGATTGGCTACCACACCAGCAATGACGCCGGGAACGTCCTTCAAACTTCCTGAGCTAGTTTTTATAGGTTACTTTAAACTTAGTCCCAGCCAAGTTATTGTCTTATCTACATTCAACAATGTTCTTCTTTGAGCGTCTCAAACAGTCAAGGAGATGGTCGCTGCAGGACATTTGCGTACCGAATGTCATTGTGATAACAACAGCGGATTGTAATATCCAAGTACCTATATACTATACTTGTGTGTGAAATGTCCCCACATATAAAAAAAATATTTTTAAAAAGTATACTTACCTAAGTACTACTTAAAATGATAGAGAGTAAAAAATATACAAAACCTGAAAGCCAAAGCTTTACATTTTGAATACTTATAAATAACATAAGTATACTTAAAATTAATCATGTGCATGGTTAAAGTGTACCTATGTAAACCAAATTAAATAGAGTAAATAATTATAAAAATAAGAGAAGCTGAATCCCCTCAAGGAAGGGGACGTAAGGTTTGTTGTATTGTAAGTCACCATTCGTTTGTTTATCTGTCTGGCTCAGCCATTCTTAGAAGGACATTAAAATTATGGACGTCCAACCCAAAGAGAATTTAAATGGTCCAACCAACATACGAAAGAACTTATGCGATGGCATAACTCCCTAATATAGTCAATCATTATTATTAATGGTAATATGGCTTATTATTTATGATATTATAGTTGACACGATTTGTCTGCCCTAACTAAAGGTTATTGGAAAGGGACCGCCACCGTCCACACAAGACGTCATTTTCGTACATACATAAAGCCATTTAGAGCTTAGCATTTAGATTTAGAGGAAGTTTAGGCTTTGGGCCGTAGTGAGTACTAATTCGATTACTATTTTATTTTCAATTTCTGTGCCACTTAGACGTGATTACTACATATAATTATTTTCAATTTCTGTGGCAATATGAATTCAGCTTTATGTATCCATGTCATGATATCAAAACGGATGAAGCGTGGTTTAATGGTAATAGCTTAAACTCGCAACATTGATCAAAACACCGTGTTTTGGCAGTTTAAAGCAATTACAAGCTTTTTAATTTTTTTAAATAGTTACATCCATGTTATGGTCGGATTATTGGTAGATTTTTAATACCTTCAACCTTTAAGGACTATAAACAATGAAATTGAAGATGAATTTCTCTTAATTTGGCTATACAATAAAGCTGCGATCCATACATGGATTATTTTATGACATCACAATGCGTGTCAAGGGAACATTAACTTATTGTGAGCTAAGTTTCGATGCGCGAGCGATTAATCGCATCTCGATGTCAGACCTATTCGTACATATAAAGTATTTAAAAAAAATGAAAAATAATAATAATATATGGGGTGGGGAAATCTCACACACGGCCATCCGACCCCATGCTAGACAAAGCCTGTATTATGGGTATCGGACAGCTGATATATCTACACAAATACATACATATTAAATATAAATATCAACACCCAAGACCCGAGTACAAATATCTGTCTTTAAACAAATATCTGCCCCAGCCGGGAATCGAACCCGGGACCTTCGGCTTGGCAGTCAGGGTCACTAACCACTACACCAGTTGGCCGCAAATTTACAAATTAATGTTTTCCATCACGAGTACGATGGTACTTTTATTGCTTTAGTGGAAGAAGCAGGTGCCCGATATAAACTTACTCTAGAAAATCATAATCAGCCAATAATCATCCACTGCTGGACATAGGCCTCTCCCAAGGAGCGCCACTACACTCGGTCCTCGGCCTTCCTCATCCAACCACTACCGGCTACTCGCCTAAGGTCGTCAGTCCAGAAAATACCTTTACTTAACTCGTATCGCACTTGAAAAGTTACATAAATTAGCCATACCAATAAGTATCACCATTCCATGATAATATTGGTACCTATACATATACAATATAACTATTATGCAATAATTTACACCTGAAGGTACAACCTGAGTGAAACTGTGTGTTTGCACGTGGAATCTGGCCGAAGGCCGGTGAGTATACCTTACTAATAATAAACTTAATATTAGTTATGGCAGGTAACAACCATCTCTTGTGGATATTATCAATTAGCAACGTTTTTGTAACTCTACGGTTCTAAGTAAGTACAGTCAGGGCCTCTAGTACGGGATTTGCTATTTTTGAAAACTAAAAAAGTTTACGTTTTCTCCTGTCATCTGCATAAATTATCAAAATTTTCATGATAAAGTACCTAAGTATGTTTTTTAATCTCAGATATGATTTAATCGGACCATTGAAAAATCAGCCCTTAATCAATCTGCGACTCTTTGGATCTAACTATTGTGGGGGTGATTAAAATTTGTTGACTGTACATAAGTATTTACTTACTTATTTATATGTGAGTACAAATAAAACACTTAATTTTTAATGACTATTTATTGATTTAAATAAATTACGCTCTAATCTACAGTTAAACGTGGTAATTGAACATTATTTGCGGTCCGTGATCATGAAGAAATAAAAACAATTTAAAAAGCTGAAAAAATGCGTATTTTTTCTTATCCATGAAAATAACGTTCATCTTTGTACTTTTTAAATTTTCTACTAAGTAAGATTGTAAGGTAGGTCCTATTATTATGTAAAGGAATGTATAGTTGAAGTATCGTAGAATGTAAATATCTTTATCTATTATATATGTAAGTATTACTACTTACTTTTTGGAATGATATAATTTAGGTAGATGTGGTTTTAGATTGTACATTATCAGGTAAGTCTGTAGGTATATGTATAGTTTGTGTATTCCCATGTCTGATGAATTGTTTATATAGATTGCAGCGAGTATATATTATGCTCTTATTATATATATTCGCTCAATTATTGACCTTTCACTTCTCTCTGCTATAATTAATAATTTGAAATCAATCATTCAACACAAGACATTTCAAACTAGCAACTGACAATATTTTTACTATTTCGCTAAGTATATTTTTACTAAATTAAAACAAAGATTTACTAATACAAAAGTAACGATACAATTCTAAACTAAAGCTAATCTATCTTCTTTATAAATATTGTATAAGTAATTATATAATTAATTTAATATTTGGAAGCACATTCATCATTTACAACACGCGTTGTACATTATAATTATGCAAATAATTAAACATGTTTAGGTAAATAGGTAACTATAAAGTGAAGGAAATGCATTGAAATGTAAGAACTTGTCTTTCATCACGTTAAAGCTAAGAATGACTAAACATTTCATTATATATATTGTCTTATATACTTAGGTATATGTTTCGATAAACAACTACGAATGTTCACTAGGTATATATTTTTTTAGAAATTGACTTATATATGCACACAGTTACAAGCTTAATATTATATCTCTAATTTGAACACTTTTGTTCCAGTAAAATTGATATAAAGATAATTTGAGTAATATAGAACTGTAATATATTTTTATAAGAGTATATGATAAACTTTTGAGGTGAAAATATAATATAGAATAAGTCATATTTGGTTTTCACAAATTTCTACAGTATATTATAAAGATTCAGAATAATTTTATAAAATTTCTATTTTTGGTCTGAGATGGAACACAGTGAAAATTCTTAAATTCATTTTGTAAGCTTTCGATCACTGATAAATTCATATAAAATAACTTGTACCTATGTTCGGTATGAAGGTACTTAACAGAATAAAAATTAAAGCATAAAACCAAATAATTCATACTCAATCAAGGAGTATAAATTCTTAAATACAAAAGATATGGTAATATACAACCAATGTATTTATTCCTGGAAGATCATTATAGGCCGAAAAAGTTAAGAACTTGATTATATTTTTATAAAATTTCATACAATCTAAACACCAAAAGATTCAAAATAGCGCGTCCTGTTGCGATTTTGCCTTAATCATTTTAAAAACACGCCTAAACACCGACTAAAACTATACACAAACTCCTTTAAGGATAACATCAAAAATTCTACAGACACACAACTATAGATTCAATATAATTTAAAAGTATAATATACTTATTTAATATATTTTAATATAAGCAAACGGTATCTCGTTACGTCTAAGAAAACACATCGCTATATCAAATAGAGCAATAGCTAAATGGAAGACAACAGTAAAATACTTGACACATCTCATAAAATCACACTCGCAGAAACATACAGGAAAATCTTAACAAAATAAACCATATTATACACGATCCTTTAACTAATAACGTTCGTAAATATTGTTGATCAACAAAATCCTTATGTATAATGCAAAAATAGCGTAAAATATAAACATACATGAACGCGTCGCGCGTAGAACCGAAAACTCAAAATAAATCTACAAATTATGGCACAATCATAAAATATTCTTTGGCACAAAACATAATTTCATTTAAAAACCTTTGTGCGTGGTCGTTTCAAATGGCCTTTAGATTTTGGCACAGAATCCCCACCTTGAATTAAAATCACTTGAAGCAAATGCGAAGACTCTTTCCAAATCATTTTAAATTCAAGAGGCGATAGAATTGACTTGTCCTTTTATTTCTTACCCTCTCCTTGGTTTTAAAACATTTGCCTTGTCCAACCAACATCTTTACCATCCGGTTTGAAATCAAATGTTGTAACTCCAAGGAGTGTCTTGTCCCAAATGTGGTCATCTCCTGTGTTGAGATCGATGTGGTTAAGTGTGGCAGTGTGTGGTGCGTCTAGGCCTGGTGCTTGGCCAGCTCCTCGGCCTGCATCTTGGTGCGGAGGGTCGGGACGTCCTCGGGGATGCGGACGATCGTGTTGAATTTCTGTAACCGTATAATAAAATTGTAAGGTTAAGGTAATTGATGATGATGTCGTCCAAATAGGGTAATTTGTGTGAGTTTTCTCATTCAGCGTTATAAATTATTATACTTCACTTTGTCTGTGTGCATAGTCCAATGTGTTTTAAGATCATGTAGTGTGCAAATTAATGTTATATAATTTCTATATACTTTTTTAAAATAATTTATTAATTATTATGTGGAAATATCCAATTATAAGATCCAATACTTAAAAAATTTCATTCATTACTCATTGTAAAATTTGTTCATACTAGTTATGGATCCTTGAATCGTATCGTTAGCATCATAACACTTCCATTCATTTCATTCCCAACCTGATGACAGACTGATGGCTGAAAGAAGACTGATAATGACGACGACAATTTTTTACTATAATGACAATAACTACTAAACCCACCTCCTGACGCGTGCCGGGGGTGACGTGCCACAGGTAGATCATGTAGCCGGGGATGCACAGCATGGAGCTGAGCGCCGTCATCCAGCCCAGCACGTGCGACCACCACGGGTACTCGTAGCTCATGTACTTGTACGGCTTCCACTGCACTATGTTGAAGATAAACACGCTCTGGAAGTGGGGAGAGGGGGTGATGTAATTTCAGGAGGAAGTCTGAGGGCTGTGTATTGTGGCGGTGCTTCGGAGAGGTTATTTTCCAGAAGATATTGGACGATTATTAAAATTTGATGATGATGATAAATCAGTGATTAGTGATTATTTAAATGAAGACAAATCATACGCAATGAAAGTAGGAGGTCGGATGATATGATTTTATTTGTTTCTCAGAAGTGGAAGATGTCGAATTTTAACGCTATAGAAGTGGGGGTTAAAAAGTACGATTTAATAGTTACAGAAATAACATCAACATACTTACAATTCAGCGGCTACAACACGCCTGTCAAAATAAACAAAACATGAATTTTTGCCATTGATAATCTCGGGAAATAAGTATGTATACTTACGATGCAAATGGCGGGCGTGAACCCGACCCAGCAGAACTTCCACCAGATGGTGGGGTAGTAGCCGATCATTTCCTTGATGCCGTCGTAGAAGCGGTTCACCCCGAAGGCCCAGGAGATGGACACGCACTCGAAGAAGATCAGGAACAGTAGACAGAAGCCGGACACGGCGTAAGAGTCGAGGATTTGGAACACGTACATTCCACCCTGGGGAGGACGGGAATTTATGGTTAATGGACATTGTGACATTATAATCTAAGAGAAACTGGGTTGTATATAAGCAATGGAGAAACCATGCTTCACTAGAAAAATATATACATAAATTGTTAATTTATTTAACATAATACATAGGTACACAAGTAAGTATAACACGAAAATATTACATTAGGTAATGGTAAACAATCGACATAATAATATGGATCATGATGTAGGTACCTAGTACAACATAATTCTTATTGTTTTCAGTATTGGTAATTTCGGTTGGTAGAATATGAAAAAATCCTCCCACTTATGTATGGTTAAGTAACTGCCAGTTTCTATACTCTATCTATCGATAGCTCACAGTAACTATCATACAAATTTGGCACATAAAAGTTGCATTCTCTCAAAATCGTATGAAAGTAACTGTCAGCTGTCGATAGTAAGATTATTGAAACTGGCAGTTAGTGGGTAATATGCTATCATAGCATCCTCACCTCAGAAATACAAGACAGTCCGACGAGGTAGCTGATCAGGCAGGTGATAGCGATGAAGATCTCCTTCCGGCGGCGCAGCAGCTTGGGCCACTCGTCGATCACCGCCGTGATGAAGCCTTCCATCGTGCAGAACTGGCTGTCGAGACCTGGAATGAATTTGTTGGGTGAAACGTTAAAATTTACAATTTATTTGTCGATAGTATAGGTACATACATGACATGCCAGCAATCAAAATTTCATAAAATTAAATGCTCCGTCAGTCAGAAGAACTGGCGAAAGAATCTACTCGGGCATCTTTTAAAATTTCAGCCTAAATCAAATAGCCTCTACATCATTTTATAATCAATTGATATTTTTTCTGAGGTGAACAAGGCCACACCAGCTTTCAAATAATAATAATCACTATGTGATAGTAGGCTTTATTGCATAGTGTTGCCTTTACTGTTTTAAAATTAGGTATTAAGTATCTTGAAGGTTTATAACACTTATGATAGTACTGTTCCCCATGAAAGATGAGCTTATTTTACAAAGTGTAAAAAACAACAAACACAACAAAGCTACGGCCGTAAAGGCAGAAGGCTTGCTTAGCGCCTAGCGCCTAGCGAGTCACTAAGCAAATAGCAAAGTAAAACAAACGTTCTAGAATCTTCGTGAACGGCTGAGCCGATACACGCTGAGCGACTATCCAGGCGCTAAGCGCTCAATGCGCACGGTCGTAAATATTTGAGAACGTTTGTTTTACTAAGCTACTCGCTTGGTGACTCGCTAGGCGCTAGGCGCTAAGCAAGCCTCCTGTCTGTACGTAGGGAGCCTAAGTGTACCTATGAGCAGCAGCATGAAGAAGAACAGGCAGGACCAGAGCGGCGCGCCCGGCAGCTGCAGCACGGCCGACGGGTACGCCAGGAACGCCAGCCCGGGACCTGCGGGGGAAAAATATAATAATATGAAGTATTCATTAAATTCTAAGAAATTTGACCTAAAAAGGATAGGAAACTGAAAGTATTCATGAAATTCTCTGTAATTTAACTTAAAAAGGATAGGAAATTTCAAAAATAAAATACAATTTTAATAAATAAAAGTGTTGGTCAGTAATATTTTCATAGAAAGTTGTCTTCCGTTTATAATAAATATGCCTTTCCACAATAAATATGCTACGCAGCTACGCTGTGATGATGTGAAAAAAAGCCGTTCGCACCAGTGCCAAGCTTTGTGGACCGACATCATGGTGAATATGAAACGCATTCATAGCAAGCTTAGCATATCACATCTCTGGTGGAAAATCACTCAAAATAGTTTTAATAGCGCATTTTAAGGACTGAAGGCCTCTGCAGCTAATACTATTCTAGGTCGTACACAGAAAGAATGCTTCTTACCAGCACCTGTAAGTTTCATACACATTTTGAAAATAATCCATAGAAAAACCTGCTGGCGCTGGTAAGCAGTTTTCTCTCCGTATACGCCCCTATGAGACAGTCTAATTACCTGAAGCAGCGACTTCAGCGACGGGGCGCTGTTGCTCGTGCGCCATGAAGCCCACCACGGAGAAGATAACGAAGCCGGCGAACATCGACGTGCTCGAGTTCACCGAGCAGACGATCAGCGCGTCCCTGGGGAGATGGGGGTTGTGAATAAAGAATTAAATGATGATAATGAGGATAAGGAGCAAATAGCACAGGGATAGTCAATAATACCTACTATTTCATTTTTGGAAATTCAAGTAGGTACGACTTACAAATCAATTCACATTTTAAACCACACAAATTTAAACCATTAGAACCAAAGTCATAGAATATTATTACGGTTTAAAAAAAAATTTGCTCAGAATCCTTTTCGATATCAAACAAGAGGGACAACATCCACATTACCTAATACATTTTCATCAGCCAGTAGCCACTGCTGAATATTAAACTCTCCCAAGGAGCGCCATAACACTATTTTTTCGAGCTTCCTATCACCAACTATCTCTCTAAGGTTTCTTCATTCCCGAACTAGCCTACCAATCCTCTGTTTTTCAGTATGTATTAAAATAATATAAGTATTAGAAATAAATAAATAAAGAATTATAAAGCAGCCCTTTCATTTCCACTCCCCACCTCTTAAGAACAATATTTAAAAGATTATTTAGTACCACCAAGAAAAACCAAGACTACTTACTTGTAAACATTGTTAGTGAACTTGTTGTAGCTGCCCAGCGCGACCAGGGTCCCCAGCCCCAAACCGTAGGAGAAAAAGATCTGCGTGACGGCGTCGATCCACACCTCCGACTCCAGCAGCTTGGACATGTTCGGCATCACGTAGAACTTGATGCCCTCCATGGCGCCGGGGAGGGTTATTCCTGGGGAGAACGGGATTCATAAAGTAGATGCAAATGTGGTGAAAGTAGCTTAATAACATGGATGAGGCTCTTGTTGATGAACCTCTGCTTGGAAAACATGTCTAAATGCGTTATGTTGCTTAGAATTGTTATTTCCAACAGACACAAAATATAATAAAGGTCTTATTTCTCTTATATTCAATGTTGCCTGTAAGAGATCGCTGTTAGCGATAAGGCCGCCTATTGATCATTGCTCCTAGTTTATAAGAATTCTTTTTATTTTCTGTGACCAATAAAGTTATATTCTAATCTAATAATAATATTATGTTCTGTTTCTATAATATGATTAACTATAGCTACAGGTTTCTCAATTTAGGGTGGGTTGCACCATTTAACTTTAACAATTACAAACGTCAAATCCCTTGACGAGAGAGATCAATCTTCAAGAGATTTGACGTTTGTAATAGTTAAAGTTAAATGGTGCAACCCACCCTTAGAAATGCAGCGCTGCGGTAATCTCTTCTAAATTGTCACTGTGCAGAGGACTTAAGAGGGCATATAGCTCTAACGATTTACTAAATGTTCTATGAAAATAACATCCTAATTACACACCAACTTATCATCCACAAAAACCCTCAAACTCACCGCGAATCAGCAGCACAGTCAGCAAGAAGTACGGGAACAGCGCGGTGAAGTAGACCACCTTGCCGGTCCAGCGGACGCCCTTCCAGATGCAGAAGTAGCAGAGCACCCACACCAGGGCGAGCGTGCCCGCCAGCTCCCAGCGGATGTTGCCGATGTGCTCGATGCCTGATGAAATCTGGAGCGCGCGACGCCTGCGAATTCACATTGGGGTTAAATTTTTGCTGGTCAGTATAGAGTTGGAATGCGACGGTTTGAATTTGGTTTTGAAGTCACTCTTAGTATGAAAATAACTAAGTTAGAAGCGCGCGACTCCTAGAAAATGTTGGCGAAGTGCTCGATGCCTGATGAGATCTGGAGCGCGCGACGCCTGAGAAATTGCATTGGGGGTTGAGCTGTTGCTGGCGGTTGGTCAGTAATAGTCAGTATAGAGTTGGAGTGTGCTACGGTATGAAATTCTCTTGTGGTATTGAAGTCACTCTTTGTGTTAAAATAACTATGTAAGTTTGAATCACGCAACTACTGAAAATTCACATGGCGGGTTAAGCTTAGCTTTGGCGGAAACTTAAGGCGAAACAGTTAACTTTTTGAGAAGACGTTTTATATCGTTAATAAAATACCTACAACATTATTATTATCTGAAGCCTCTGGTCGCTGAATGCTGAATATGGGCAAAACATTTCATGATAAATTATTATGATAGCAATAAATTACACCTCATCTATAGCCAGTAGTGTAAATATTGCATGCAAAATATATGGAAACATCTACATAATGTATCCTCATCCCATATTTATGAATCCCGTTCAAAGTTAAAATAACACGAGATATTCATGAGGAGACACATCGCTCGGCTTAGAGGCACAAAATTGCTTTCATATTTATGTAAATCATCACACCCTTTAGGTATTATCCATAAAATGATACGAGTATTTTAGGCCACGAGATAAAATCTATAGAAGAAACAACTTGGCTTAAATGTTTACCAGCTTGGCGAAACAATAATGTATTTAACTTAGTAAGTTTTATTTTATGAATAGTTAAAAAAGGCGCTATACCCCGCCTTGAGAACTGTTTTCGCTCATTGACTAACAGTGATAAAGCATCATAATCGATAAAGATCACTCACTCCCAGAACTCCTTGACCGGGTCAGACAGCGCGATCTTGCTGACGTTCCTCCCATTCAGGGTGCAGTACGAAGTCATGTCGGTGGTAGACCAGCAGGTCAGGTTCTTACGCTACGATCAGGGTACTGATTCCCGAGTTACGAAGATAATATTGCAGCGACTTAAGAAGCTAACGGTATAGTCTTATAAAGTATAAAGCTGACTCACTCCCAAAACTCCTTAACCGGGTCAGACAGCGCAATCTTGCTGACGTTCCTCCCGTTGAGCGTGCAGTAGGAAGTCATGTCGGTGGTAGACCAGCAGGTGAGGTTCTTGCGGTCGTAGGGGTTCACGCAGGTGGCCGTGTTCCAGTAGTTGTCGCACGTGCGCCACGGGACGTCTGGAAGATGAGGTGGGGGGGGTTAGATAGTGTGGGAGGAATGCAACATGTAAGGTATCATGGTGAAGAGATTTTTGCATGATGTATACTATGCGATTATGCAAAACAAGGAACCTTGATTGAAAATTCAGTTCAGTTGTTTTTCAGATAAAATGCTTTTGTTTCACATAATAAATGCTGTACTTATAACTTCTGTAACTCGAAATTCTAGAGAGGCGCCAAAAAGTGTAGTTCGCAAGTAGATTTCTTGAAGGGAACAGATAAATTGAGGGCGATTGTAGACGTCCGTCGACGTCGATTGTAGACGTCGTATTAGACGTCGTATAATAATTATTGATTGCTTTGGATTAATTAATTTAATTTGCATGTTAAAATTTTAATTGTAATTAATTTTAATTTAATGTTTTGACATAATATGTACCTACTTAATTATTTGATTTTATTATTATTCTTTTGACTTTGTATTTAATTTGTTTTTGCACGCTATTTTTATAATTATAATGATTATGTTAAATTATTTTATTTTATAGGTATATTCACATACAATGTATATTGTTCTTGAATAAATAAATGAATGAAATGAATGAATGAATGTCCATCGGTGTTAAAAACGGACATTACAAGTGCTCTTATGGAAGATTTAATCATCACTATAGGTTCATCTATAGAGGCACTCATCATCATCAGCCTATAGCAGTCCCCTGCTGGACGTAGGCCTCTCCAAAAGACTGAATGCGATCTATAGCTTTCCTACAGAGGCACTACGGTGAGTATTATAAACAGGGGCGTATTTACCCTAGGGCTAAAAGGGCTACAGCCCGGAGCGGCAGGCGGCGAAGGGCGGCCCAGGGGCGGCCGGCAGGCCGCCCTATTGGGCTTTAGGTTAAACGATAAAAAAATATATAAAAATATTTTAGGACGTAGGTACGCCTAGAACGGCCCTGAGCTATCTTTCCACATGTTGATTTCATGTCTAAAGAAATATGATTTAAAGTATGAAAGCCGGCCTTTGTTCTTTTCTGAACCGGTGGAATAGTCAAATTTTTTTCCGCCTCGGTATTTTTTTGAAGGAAATCTAAAGAAAAAAAGTTTTTCCTCACTCAGTCGCCCTGCACTAGGTAGTTTATTTCTAAACGTTCTAAAATGTACTCGTCTGTCCAGAAAAATCTTTTTTTTTTGTTCGGAAAATATCATTATCTTTGCAAATCTATCACCACAATGTTGCGACCAATGTTGTCCACGAGCGTGGCCATATCACCCGGCCTAGCCTCTCTCCTAAATGGGAGCACATCGAAGGCTACCATGAAGCGTAAAGCCTACGACGCATTGCCAGTAACCCTAGTGGGAAATCAGCCCTGCAGACTAGTGCGATGGCGTAACAAGACCATCGCACTATTCGAGTGGGCCGACGACACCCCGTTCGTTCAGGCATGCTCATGGCTCAGTAAGCTTGGAGAGATAGCGCTAGACAGTAACGTCCCCAGGATAATAAGCGTAGACGCAATGGTGATCGAGTATAGGAAAGGCGAAATTGTTGACCAGCTGGGTTGCCTAAAAGCCTCAAAACATCATGAAATAGTGGTGTACGAGGACAGAGGCGAAGATCTAAGCTTTCTCAAAGGTCATATACTTGCGAGGGGCATTGACAACTGCCACCAACAAGCCGAATACTTGGTCACCGGATCTGAACGCCTACAGGAGAGGATGACCGCTGGGGCTGTCGCCGCTTCAGAACAACGGAACATGGAAAGGAGGATGCACAATTTAACATCGCAAGGGCGTGTCCAAGGGTTCCTCCAGGCTTTTAAAGCAGCTGCCTCAAGCCTTATAGGAAAACCACAGAGGACACCCGAGAGGCGCCAAATCTCCAGAGAACCTAAAACTGGAAAAAGGCTTGCCCAGAGGAAAATTACTCGAGCGGATATGGGCCAGGTGGTCCCACCGAAGCTGAAAACAGCTACCACCTCAAACGACCATCTAGAGAATGCCGCCATCGAATTTATGGCAATTACAACCGCCACAAAGCAGGTAAATCTCTTGTCCTGCAAAACGATCATGCAGACCTACAGGCAAGAGAACGAAAGCCGGCTAAAAGTTTTACTCGAGGAGGCCGAAGCCTGCATATACGATAACAGTAGTTGCCAAGTCCTCAGAGGCAAAATGACTGGAGCGTATATGGCGGCTTATAGCGAGGAATGCGGATTCGTGCCCTGGGAACGCAACATCCCGAAACTCACTCTCCCACACAACAACCAAATGGTGGTCGTAGCTCAGTGTACCAGGATTATGCTAGAGGACAAAATCCTAGCAAAAGCGGAAACCATTAACGCTACCTGGAATAGCTGGACGATGCCCACCATCACTTGGGTGAACGGGGTACCTGGATGTGGGAAGACAACCTGGGTGGTAAATAACTTCGATGTGAGCAAAGACACCATTATCACCACGACAACTGAGGCGGCCGTCGATATACGAAACAGGCTAGCGCATAGGATCGGGGACATGGTTAGAACTAGGGTACGTACGATGGCATCAGTCCTAGTAAACGGCTTTAGAGAACATGTCGGATGCCAACGCCTGATAATTGACGAGGCCCTGATGAACCATTTCGGGGCAATCGTAATTGCCGCCCGCCTGTCCCGTGCCAGTGATATTGCTCTAATAGGAGACATCAACCAGCTACCGTACATAGACAGAGAGAACCTATTCGAACTAAGGTACAGTCGCCCAACACTGGTAGCAAACATCACCCAGGAGCTGTTGTGCTCATACAGAAACCCCATGGATGTTGCATACGCCCTAAGAGAAGTATACTCAGGCATATACGCAGCCACAACGCGTATCCAATCCCTGCAGCTGAAAAGGTTTACAGACGCAGCAATTCCAAAATCCCAAACCAACACTCTATTCCTGACGCATACACAGGAAGAAAAAGAGACCCTGACCAGCCAAGGGTTTGGAGAAGGAACGGGATCACGCGTCTTAACCATACACGAAGCACAGGGATTGACGTACGAATCCGTCATTATCATAAAAACAAAAGATAAAATAAAGTTGCACGATAGCATACCTCACGCAGTAGTGGCGCTGTCGAGGCACACCTCCGCCTGCACCTACTATGCGGATGACACCGAGGACGCTATCGGCAACCTCGCTAAAACGGCAATAACAGCACCGAAGAAACGGATCCTCGAGTACAACCTAAAGATGGCAATAAAAAATCGGGACAAAGAGGTCGTTGCCCAGCAATCAAGGCTTTTGGCAACGCAAAATGGAGCGGAATAGGAGAATTTTGATTTTAATTTTATATTGACGGCCAAACCGTATTGCATGTATTTTATAGTTTTGTTATGTATAGTATATAGCATGTATTGTATAGTTTTGATATGTAGGTATTGTTATAGTATATCATGAATTAATATTATCTGTATAAGAACTAACCAATAAAATTAAGATAGTTTTAAGAACACTGTCACACATTAACACCAGGCAAAACAACAGCGATGACAAAAGGAGTGTGTGGCCACTGACAGGCGTCTGTTAAGTTCTCTGAAGACAGCTGACACTGGCCCTACCCTTCAAATGTTTGTTGCCATTATAATTGTAAGTGTGACTGTGTGAAACAAAGAAAAAAAAAAGAAAAAAAAAAAAAAAAAAACAAGAAATGCACAACTGGGGGTTTTTAGTCGGTTAAAGGCCGACACTACCTGGGTCCCCTTCCCAGGTGTCTGTGTAGATTTTCCTCCAGGAGTGCAAAAAAAAAAAAAAATTATTAATAATATATAGGTATATATATATAAAAGATAAAATATATATATTATAAGCTTCCACATTGAGTAGTGAGTAGTTAAAAGATGAAGACAAAAAACAACCAAACTCTCACAATATATTGATCTCTCAAAAAGGCACGGACATAAAGTCTGTGGAGTGATAATAAAATCTTTAAAAAAAAAAAAAAAAAAAAAAAATCACCACAATGTTCTTATACATATGTAGGTCGATAGGTACAGTGCCACAAACTTATCTGTTCCGGTGACAGCTCACGTAAATGTGTAATATTTCTTCATTCTATAAGATTTTAAGTTTGCCAGTAGTGGTAATTCACTTCTGCGGTTTCAATAAACCCATCTTATCTATATCAATATATAATTCATTAGTAAATACTGAGATATGGATCAATTGAGTTTGCTCTCACCGGAACAGATAAGTTTGTCGCACTATAGGTACTCAACACTTCTTCTTCTTTCGTGTCAGTGAACATGCGATTTTTTTAATTTGTCCAGACCAAAAAGAAGCAACTTTGATAGCATTCTGGTTGGCCTGGAGTAAGTCTTCCCGAGTGCAGGTGGAAGGGCACAGGGGACGGGAGAGTAAATGCTCCATAGTGGCGGGGGGGCGGTACCACATTTGCATAGGTTGGTACCAACGGTGTAGCCCCACTTGCAAAAATTGTCCTTGCAGCAGCCTACCTCTGCTCGCAACCGATTTAGAGTCTTCCAAATGTGCCAGGGGAGACTGTTACTGGGAGCAAGTTTTTCCTCAAGAGGTAGGAATGGATCCTGGAGCTGTTTTTCCTCCCAGAGCCTTTGCGTTTTGTGGGTTTTCATCCGTTAAGGACACCTCACTATTTAGAAACGCTTTGCGGCTCTTAAGGCGGGAAGGTGCGGCAGTATGTGCGTAAAGTGGATGTCTGCATTCTTGTTTGGATTTCTCAACAGAACATGCCACTTTTCGCCGTATGCTAGGGAGTGCTATCCCAGCCAGAGAGCAGACTTTGTAGAGCGGTGTCGGTTTGAGGCATCCCGTTACTATACGAGCTGTGTCGTTAAGAGCAAAATCTTCTCTAGCATGCGCGGATCTTGCCCATATCATCATCATCATCATCATCATCATCAGCCAATAATCATCCACTGCTGGACATTGGCCTCTCCCAAGGACCGAGTGTTGTGGCCTCCGGCCTCTCGGTCCTCGGCCTTCCTCATCCAACGGATGAAGCGGATAACCTCATTTCTGATACGATCCATCAGAGAAACCCCAAGCATAGCTCTCTCCATAGCACCCTAAGCAACTTTAAATCGGTGGACCAGTCCTGTCGTCAGTGTCTACGTCTCTGCACCATACGTCATCACTGGCAGGACGCACTGGTTGAAGACTTTTTCTCTTCAGGCTCTGAGGAATGGGAATCATGCCCATATGGCAGGCAATTCAGCAGCTGAGAAGCAGAGTGCTAGGCTTTCTTCTTGGTGTTTTGGCAGTGGATTTTTTGGTTTTGTACGTGAGGGATCTATCCAGGGTCACTCCGAGGTATTTTGGTTACGAGCAGTGCTTGATTTTTTAAGTATGAGGCCGGCTGGCCTTTGTTCTTTTCTGAACCGGTGGAATAGTCTATTTTTTTCCGCCTAAAGAAAAAAAGTTTTGCCTCACTCAGTCGCCCTACACTAGTTTATTTCTAAACGTTCTAAAATGTACTCGTCTATCCAGAAAATCTTTTTTTTTGTTCGGAAGATATCATTATCTATGCAAACCTCGGTCGGTAGGTACTCTACACTGACTGCTCTTTTTGTTTTCTTTCATTCCTTGATGGGGCGGAAAACTACAGGAGCCCAGGGCGCGCAATCTTTAAATACGCCCCTGATTATAAAGTACCTAATGAAAACAATACTGACCAGCCCTCATGGACATGAAGAAGTAGAAGACGGCCCAGGCGAGGATCACGATGTAGTACACGTTCATCCAGCACGACATCACCGCCGCCGCGTACCCGATACCTGGGTAAAAGGGGGATGTTAAGAATACACATCTGAATAAAGCAGGAATTAATACAGAGACAGTGAGAAATCTGAAACAGTTAAAAATCTATTGTGTCTGGTTTACCAATGAGAAATCCGTGAGCGGTTAAGTAAAATAATTTCAGACATAAAAAATAAGTCTCCTAGAAATGCCTGTATTACTTTAATAACATGGAATTTTAATTATAGAGCATTTTGTAATAAGTCTGCTATAACAAATACTTACATAGATAAATTAACATAGGTAATTATTAAGTCCTTAAATTAAAGTCGTGGTTATTTGCTATTTTCCTACATTACCTAGATCGTAAATATAACATTTTTTTCCCGTGACTAATGTAAAACTACATTTGAACATTCACATTCTCCTTGGACTCCGCCGTCGACGCGGGTTCCCTCAAGGATTTTAATGAAAAAATACCTTGTCCCTTTTCACGAGTTCTACGGTAAATAACTTTCTGAATAACGCTGATATATTATAGACCCACACACAGAAATAAGTCTGTTTATGTGTAGTCTTTAGTGTCCACTTACAAATTTAATTATAAATACCTATTAGGTACAATAGTTAGGACAATGATCAATTGACCATTCAAAATTATAGCTTCAAAAATAAAAACGAGACATAATATACGTAGGAAAAAAGTCCTGGCATGCACAAGACATTAAAATGTTTCCAAGAATTTAATTCACGTCTAAAAACGAAATTCTTTGCTTCATTCTGCTGCCCCTTCGAGGCTTACTCGTACAAGTTTTTTTTATTTATTTGCTAAACGTACCAATTTAATATATTTTTTACGGGTGTTTAATGTGTTCGTCTTATTTGAAATTCCATTTTTATATTTTATGTTCCATAAAAAAAACCTTTGCTTGGTATTATCTGTAAGGATCTTTTAAACAAATAAATTTGGCAACTTCTGAATACCGCTTCATACTCGTATTGCCCGTACATAATACTTAACACTTTGTTAGAATACCTAATTACGATTTCGATTCGATTATTTTATTGCACTACCAAGCTGTCAACCACACATGATTAATTATTTCACTGTTTAAATACATATAGGTACTCTAAAGAGACGGCATTATGGCCTTGATTCTATTTAACAACTCTTCAAACTAATTTAGATCTATCATTATAAACACACATTCATCTATAGGACATTACATCCTCTTTCCTCATTCTCTAAACGTACAACTAACTATGATCGTGCCCTGCCGAAAGACTCACACTGTAAATATCTACTCACCCTTAAAAATCGGCGCAATCTTGAACACCCCCAGCCCGCCAATGGTCAGCATCTGTCCCATGGCCAGCTCCATGAAGAACATGGGGATCCCGGCGAGGATCAGCGTGAGGAAGTAGGGGATCAGGAAGGCGCCGCCGCCGTTCTTGTAGCAGAGGTAGGGGAACCGCCACACGTTGCCGAGACCGATGGCCAGACCCACCACGGACAGGATGAAGTCCAGCTTGCTGGCCCACGACCCTCGCTCCGGCAGGTCCGACTTGGTGGCCACATCGCTGGGGAAAAGATGGATGTTAAGAAGGCTTCATGAGGAGTCGTTGATTGTGTGGGCTAGAAACCTGATTTTTCGTCTGTCATGGTTAGGAAGTATTGGCGTGAGGATACATGAAAGGCCTTTGTGAGAAAATGCTTCTTCAGTGTCGGTGATGAACAGAAGAGTAGACTATACATAGGCTTTGCCACTCAGTTGCCATAAAATTTTGAGGATAAAAAATTAGGGAACTTGCAATGCTTTGTGTCATAAAGTTTTATAAACCCTATCCTATATGTATTTTGTGACTACGTAGTATGATTATTTTGCTGATACTGTTTTCATCGTAAAGGGCATACAGCAATTTACATAGGTATTGCCCATTGTAATCAAATCAGTGAGAGTGGTTGCAATTTTTGCAGATTGGATGGAACCCTTAAAAACAACGACGCAGTTAAGATTGAACGTCCTTTTACATAACCAACTCCTGACAAAATATATAAGATGTTACTGAGTGAAACAAACAAAGACAAGGAATGGATTACATCACAGTCGTAATCGTAAAAAGTGGTTACTGCTTACGTATGGGATAAACACAATCAAACGTTGACAGCAACTATCATCCCTCCCAACTCACCTTCTCTTTCTGTTCAATTGTTATCCTTATAAAAAAGCCAGCCATCGTTTACAGGCCTTTCGGTATCGTACGCAACGGACGCATCGCATTCAGTATTCTATATTCTATTCTTTGTATAGAAATTCACACAAATGCATCCACTTCATGGGCATTGCCGACGCGGTTTCTCCATATGACAATCCAGTTGATGCGATACCGAAAGGTGAACGCTTACCTTAAAGCTATAGCTAGCATTTAGATTTTAATCTTACCTAGGTTTAGTGCTGGACCCCTGGGCACTAAGCTCGATGTCATCGGTACGGACATCTCCTTTCTCCGCCATGTTTTCTTCTATTATCTGTCTCTGTCTCGCAAAACTCTCGTCTTCTCACTTTGTAGAAGTCTTGAAAGCGTTGTGTGGATTTAGCGCAAAGGAAGCGACATTGTGACGATTAGTGGACTAGATTTGGGATGGTTGATATTGTATCTGAAACAAAGAAACATGTGGATTTTATTGATGAACTAGCTGTAATGCGAGCTTCACTATGACTTAAAAAGTCCAGCCTATGGGTTAATCCAGGGTGTCAGCTAACGATATACCAAATTCTATTGAAAAAAAAAAAATGAAAAATGAAAAAAGTATTTATTTAACCAACTTAACAATCTGACACCTTAAAAGTAATAATAATGTTTTATTGGTTACATGGCTTCCATAGTAGGTGTGAACTGTGTTATTTACGCCGCCACCAAATTCTATTAAAATCGGTTCAGCCATTTTGACGTGAAGAATTAACAAACATATATACGTACGCACATTCATACACACATACTCACAAACTTTCACATTTATAATATCAGTAGGACAGTAGGATTAATACAAAGATCCGTCAGCAGGCAAAGACTGAACATCTACATAGATGTGTGAACACACCAACCCGAAGTGGACCAGCGTGGTGGGAAATGATCCAAGCTTAGAGGGGTAGTTCAGACCCTAAAGGCATATACATATTATGCAAAAAGGTTCCATTCAAGAGATATGAAGACATAGAATAAATATTTTGAATAAATATATTAATAGTAGGGGTGACATTATGATATACCTACATACATAGGTACCGGATTAAAATCATCAGACAGACTACTTATCATAGACTTCTCTGATTAGTTGATTGCTTTTGATTAGGCTGAGGTCCAAGGAATATTCTAGGAATATTTCAAGAGACTCAAGGAATATTTACTAGTTCTAGCTTGAATTCTATTTGAGCCACTTAAAGAGATTGTGGTAGGTACGTAGGCATTATTGCATAGCGCGTAAACCAGGTATGTGAACCCATACGCACTTGAATTTCAATTTGGTAAAATGGTAAAACAAGAGGTCCGCAGAGAAAAATAATACGCAGTATTGTATCTTTTTAAACTTCAAGTAAATTTATCTTACTTGAATCTTTAAAGTAAATTTCCCTCCAGGGCCCGTCTTATCTTCCTTTCCACCCTATATACATAAACACTACACAAGTTAGTATACTATAATAGTACGTAGACAGGTAGGTAAACATAATTTGCTCCAGGGGATCAGGGAGTCCCTTATTGTTTACCAGTTCATCCGCTACAAATTGAACGCCGTAAAATGTAAGAACATCAGGATTTGTACCGACACGGTAGACAAACAAGGATCACAGAGTTGTATAAACCTGAGACTGAAGACTCGAGTTCTAGGAACGAAGCTTAGACTCCTCACATTCTTACAATATACATGAATTGAGTCAAATAAATTGAAAGAAGGCTTCTAACATTAATACCTATCTACTTTCTACTCGGTAAGGAAGTTTCATTTATATATAGGTATATATATTCTATCTTTTATATATATATTGTTCTTTTTTTTTTTCTTTTTCTTTTTTCCCTTTTTTTTTCCACTGCTGGGGGAAAATCCACATGGACACCTGGGAAGAGGACCCAGGTAGTGTCGGGCGTTAACCGACTAAAAACCCCCAGCCGTGTATCTCATTATACAAGATTTTTTTTATTTTTTTTATTTTTTTTTTATTTTTTTTTCCTTTTTTTTAAAATTAATGGTTTTCAGAGTCACACTTACATTAGTAATGGCAACAAACTTAACAAGGACAGGGCCAATGCCAGCTGTCTTCGGAGAACTTGGCACCTGGACACCTGGCAATGGCTCGGCCCCTCAGTCGTTATAGGTCATGTTTTGCCTGATGTTAGTGTGTGACTCTGTTCTTAAAGATAACTTATTTTAATTGTTAGTTATGATATAATAATCAATAGGTTAGTTATATAAATTATTTTCCCAATTTGACCTATATTTTGCGCTCTTAACCAAAATTATATTTTATGATTTATTCCGCCCCGTTTTGCCTTCTTAACATTTCCCCAGAAAGTGCAATGACCTCTTCGTCTCGATTCTTAACTGCCATTTTTAGATTGTACTCGAGGATGCGTTTCTTTGGCGCTGTTATTGCCGTTTTAGCGAGGTTGCCGATAGCGTCCTCGGTGTCATCCGCATAGTAGGTGCAGGCGGTGGTGTGCCTCGACAGCGCCACTACTGCGTGAGGTATGCTATCGTGCAACTTTATTTTATCTTTTGTTCTTATGATAATAACGGATTCGTACGTCAATCCCTGTGCTTCGTGTATGGTTAGGACGCGTGAGCCCATTCCTTCACCATACCCTTGGCTGGTCAAGGTCTCTTTTTCTTCCTGTGTATGCACCAGGAACAGAGTGTTGGTTTGGGATTTGGGAATTACTGCGTCTGTTAACCTTTTCAGCTGCAGGGATTGGATGCGCGCTGTGGCTGCGTATATGCCTGAGTATACTTCCTTTAGGGCGTATGCAACATCCATGGGGTTTCTGTATGAGCACAACAGCTCCTGGGTGATGTTTGCTACCAGTGTTGGGCGATTGTACCTAAGCTCGAATAGGTTCTCTCTGTCGATATATGGTAGCTGATTGATGTCTCCGATCAGAGCAATATCACAGGCACGAGACAGGTGGGCGGCCATTACGATTGCCCCGAAATGGTTCATCAGGGCTTCGTCAATTATCAGGCGTTGGCAACCGACATGTTCTCTAAAGCCGTTTACCAGGACTGATGCCATCGTACGCACCCTAGTTTTGACCATGTCACCAATACGATGCGCTAGCCTGTTTCTTATGTCGATGGCCGCCTCAGTTGTTGTTGTGATAATGGTGTCTTTGCTCACATCGAAGTTATTTATCACCCAGGTTGTCTTCCCACATCCAGGTACCCCGTTCACCCAAGTGATAGTGGGCATCGTCCAGCGATTCCAGTTGGCGTTGATGGTTTCCACTTTTGCTAGGATTTTATCCTCTAGCATAATCCTGGTGCACTGGGCGACGACCACTATTTGGTTGTTGTGTGGCACAGTAAATTTTGAGGAGTTGCATTCCCAGGGTACAAATCCGCTTTCCTCGCTGTAAGCCGCCATATACGCTCCAGTCATTTTGCCTCTGAGGACTTGGCAACTACTGTTATCGTATATGCAGGCTTCGGCCTCCTCGAGTAGAATTTTTAGCCGGCCTTCGTTTTCTTGCCTGTAGGTCTGCATGATGGTTTTGCACGACAAGAGGTTTCCTTACCGAGTAGAAAGTAGATAAAAGAATTAAAAACTATCTCATAAAAATTACCACTCTTCAAAAGGCACGGACATAAAGTCTGTGGAGTGATAACAATTTCTTAAAAAAAAAAAAAAAAAAAAAACATTAATACCTATACGACTAATCCTTATCTTCAAGATTCCGTTTGCGACTACTAAAGTTCTAAGCTCGACTCTACATTATTTATTATTTAAAGTTTGTATATTGAAATTGCATATTGGTATCGCTGTATTTCAGGTATTTAATTACGATTACTGATTTTGCTTATTTCGTTTTTTTATAAGTACTTAATTTTATTAGCTAGGTACTACCTATTAGTGGAATTTCAGGAATCATAATGGTTTAAAAGTTTAGTTTTATTTGTTTCCTGAAAGAACTGTACAAGATAAGATAATTTATTAAAAAAAAAAAACACGCACTCACGCCTTGTACTAATGTACTCCCTTGCGGGGTAGGCAGAGGTGCATTGCTGCACCCACTTTTCGCCAGAGTGTTATGTTAGTCCCAATGTAATAGGGGGCGGGCCTATTGCCATTTTACGGGCACATCCAAGACCCGAGAACAAATATCTGTATTTAAACAAATATCTGCCCCAGCCGGGAATCGAACCCGGGACCATCGGCTCAGTAGTTAGGGTCACTAACCGCTACGCCATTCGGTCGTCTTAATTAGTTAATTATTTTAAAATGGTACATTACAGAAATCAATTATCCCTCGTGTTTTTGTAGAACTGACTATGAAGCAAATCGGGACATAACGTTATTCTTATTTATGTACCTGAGTATGGGTACCTACCTATTGGTATATCTACTTAAATGACAGACATACCTACATACCAATACGCAGAAGTAATTGGTTAATTGAATAACGACATGCATGAATAATGGACCTAGATCGTTGAGCTCAGATTAATCTATTGCTAGAAACTAGTACTATCGCAACACTTGATATAAAATAATGTAAATCTTGATTCGTGTCGTGCACAAACGCAAAATCTAGGCTAGAGCTTGCCACCGAGGTGAATAAGCTAAGAAAGATACCGTATGTCACTGACTGCCCGGAGGCGGAAAGTATATTATCAGGAAGCTATCGTGCATCCCCGTTATTCGATTAGATTAGTTAACATCATGAATTATCTTGAGTCTTGATAGTTACTATGGTTCTTACGATTTCTCCTGAATGGCTACCGATAAGGACCAACATAGAACACACTGACTGCCCTTGACCGGACTGATCTTTGGGATGCACTCAAGGATCCCCTACTTGTGTGTCGTATCAGCTGTTTCTTTAGACAAGGTGTTGTAAAAAAGGTATACTAAGATAGGTATAACATGCTGCACACGTAGGTTTCGGCTTAGTATACCCTTTCTGCAATACGTACCAAACTGGGCAGTCATGGCAATGGGTATAGAACATAGACCCGCCAGGACCTCTATTTTTACCACTGGGTCAACCACAAATTGCAATACAGAATTGCAACTGACGGTAGGTACAACATTAGCACACCTACCTACAATCCAGCTCGCGACACCATCAAACACCAATCATTCCAAACTGGTCCACAATGTGAGAATTTAAGTCACCACGCACCACTCTAACATTGTCAACACACGACCACAGACAAGGCAGAAGAGTATCCAAAACTTTACACTTCCGAACGTAACGTCCCGCGCGAAACAAACGTCAAACTTAGCAAGATGGCGGCTGTGACAGCTACGTGTGTCCTGCCCTCATGCCGGCTCACGAATGCGGCTGGCTCGCCCATCGTGGCTCCTATTACAAGATCGGATACATGTGAACGGTCCAACTGTCAGTGATAGACAGAATTTATGAGCTTGAGTCCCCAGGTTTGGGTCGCCACGTCAATTTTGGCCCCACAGGATGGGGCGAGGCGAGGATATGTGTCCGGATTACTACCGACGCCGGTTGATTCCACTACACGCGTCTGCGACAGTGACAGTTGACATGGTTGCTAACGCGGCTATTTCTGGACAGACGGTTTCAAAGGCCCTCGTCTTGATTGTAAGGCTGATGACTTGTAATTTCGCTGAGATGATAAGAGACTTGAACGCTGATGGTTGTCGGACTCGCGGTTCTGGCTGTTGTATTAATGGTTGGGGTAATGGATCTGCGATAGGAAACTTCGCGTTTGATCAAGATGCCCTTGGCACATCCAGTATCCCTACTCTTGAAAGGAAATGTAGGTATAGTGTCTGTCTTGCGTTCCCATAATTCAAACAATAACTTCTATTCTATTCTATTCTATTCTCTGTGGGGGTGTAAGTACCTGCACCTGGCTCTCTCGAGTGGAACCTTTGTGCATGTCCCCAAGGTCTAAACTGCCTTCCTAAGCTTGGACCATTTCCCACCACGCTGGTCCACTGCGGGTTGGTGGGTTCACATATCTAGATGTGCTAGATCTAGATATGCAGGTTTCCTCACGATGTTTTCCTTCACCGTAAGAGCGATGGTATACATTGTACTTAAGTTAAAAGAACTCATTGGTACATGTCAGCCCCGGGATTCGAACCCGCATCTCTTGATTGAGAAGCGGGCGCTCACCCGACTGAGCTACCACCGCTCTCACAATAACTTTAATAGCGATATTTAAAAAAAACATGCTCATCTAGGTAATGCCAATTTGAGAACCTAGAAAAAAATATACCTACATCATGTCTACAATTTACGACCCGGTATCTAAGCCAAGAGAATCATTATATCTAACCGCTGCTGCATCAAGATTCTGAATTCCAAATCTCGAATAAAGTAAGTAAAACTTAAAAAAGTACTTAATTTTCATAAAATGTACATAATCGCAGCTTTTCCTTTTCATGCACGTGCGGTTGTTTCGCTTATCTTCCAAATGATTTATTGTTTTAAGTTCAGAATTTTCTTTTAATACTTAAAAACAATTTACTTCATACTTCGGTACTTAATTTGCGTAGGCAATTTGTTTCCCAAAGCCTTATTTAAACATTGTATACAAAAAAAAAATTTACAAAAAAAAATACTTAAAAAGTAGTGTATAAGTCTAAGGCGGGCTTATTGCCAAGAAGCAATTTCTTCCAACCAGCCTTTTTTTGGTGGAGAACTAAAGCCTTAAGAGGTAGGTAAGGTAGCCTCTGTGACAAATAACTCACCCGCTTTTGGCTCTACATTTAATTGTGCAAGACGTGATATATCTTGATAATGTCACTTTTTTTTTATAATATGGACTTTATAATACCTACTTACAATTTACCATACAGCCTTCCCCGAGGCGCAATACTGTATCCTCGGCCTTCCTCAACCAGTCACGTGAGTCATCACAGTGTAGGTTAATATACCTATATTGACTAATAAAATGTATCTTCCAAATTCATATATAGCTTTTTGACACTTTACAATAGGTTTAAAATTGACCTTGTGATATACGAATTTCAACTTTTTCACTAACGTAAAGAGGCGGATCTCGTGTGTTTCGAAGTCAATTTTGTAAACCTGTTGTAAATTTACAATACGGTCTATGAATTTGAGGGTATTTATATAATTTCCCGCTCGTGGATCACGTGCGACCTTTTATACTGAAAGCTTTTGATACCAAAAGAACATTATGAGTTTAACAAATAAAATCCAATATTTTTTGCGCCCAAAAAAATATTTGAAAGACATTTCCCTCGTTATATTTTCGCGTTACATGTCATTGTGTTATCTCGCCATTTCCACGTCACTGAAACCTGAAAGCTTTCAGACGGTGACACTCAATAAGATGTCACTCATTGGGAATCGATACTCTATTCAGGGAGTCCGGTACTTGGACCTATCGGATTGTCATTGTCACCCTACTATGAACACATTATACATTTATGCACATATAACTATTGCTTGTCTAGGTTTTGTACGGTTACATACACACATATAGATTTATATATCTGTGTGTAAAGTTGTGTAGTTCAGCAATACGTAGTTGCTGGTTGACCGTCCCAGATTCGAGTCCTGAATGCAATCTCTTGACACTTTACATAATTATACAAGCTTTCTAACGGTAAAACATATTCGTTAACTAGAGTGTATCGTATATTCGTATCCGAAAATGAAAATTATTTCACATTTTTTCGCGCTTTTTTTATCAAGTATCAAGAGTATCAAGACGTAGGAGGTAGGTAGTACCTACGTCAAGTTATACGCACGAGGTACAAGGCACAAGTTATATTTACTTATAAGTATATGGAACATGAATCACATGCCTTAGCATTGGCTTAGTTAATAAAAAAAGCCACAACACGTAAAACACTCCTTACACTCTCTAAAATAAATTTTCATTGACGCAAAAATCCCGCGTTTTTCCTCCAAAATTTACCAACAAACTACAAACTACTCAACATTACTCACATCCACACCACTGCCCGACAACACTCACCGCACTACTTTTAATGCAAAATTAATATTTTATTTCATGATTAAATCGTCTAAATAAACGGAAATTGCGCGACGCGACGGGATGGCAGCGAAACAAAGGCAGTTTGTAGGCACGCAGCCTCCTGGATGTTGGCGCATGCGCGGTCACTCGTCCTGTGATGACTTTCATTGACGAAACATCTTATCTTCACCAGCATCCTGCACTGAAAGAGTAACCTAAATGGGGGTAAATAGAGCTGCTTTTAATAGGAAGGTTAAAGTGTGGATTTAAGGATGCTTTCTGTTTTATGTTCTGAAATGTTTGCTGTTTCAGCGGTAGCGGAATGTTGTTAGTTTTGTTACTGAAGGGCGCCATATTTTAGGATTACTCGCAGTTGCGAGACATTCCTTTATTTTTCTAACGTTACAAAACTGGGCATTAACGATATTAATTAAGGCGATACACAGTTACTTACGATTAAAAGCGACAGAAATTACATTGAAACGGCTGTAAGATCGGAAATAATTATGTACCTTATGTATGTGACAAACTACAGAAACTATTTTTTACACATAGTGGTCTTCTCCCGGTCTGTCTTACCCCACCTTACCTATAAAATCATCAAGTATATTAACTATTCTAAATTCTCACGAACTGTAGATACGCAAATAAATATTATTATATACTTACGCATAGAATCTATTATTTAGTGAAACTTGATCTTGAAAGCTACCTATTAGGCATTACCTATTGGCTATTAGGTACTATACACAAGTGACCCGTGGCCAAATCACCTACTATAAATCACACAGTTTATCACAATCGATACAGCAATGAAGCCTTCACACCGACTGAAATGTGGGCCTTTTGGTAAAGTCTGGCCCAATACGTAACTTACCAAAGGTACTAATAATTCACAGAGCACGATATTGAGTTTGAGTTTAGGGCCATATCATTGAAGTAGCTAAGGATTAGGCTAACTACTTAGTAGAGAATGCTGACTAATCGGATTGTAGATAGGTAAAATAGTAGTAGTTTATATCTGCATTAAGTAAGGTTGGTTTCTAAACAGTGTAGGTACTTATCAGCTAAAATACTCAAAACTATACTATACCTAATTACCTACCTGAACCTGAGGAACTGTTCAGTATTTTGACCTGTAACTATAATTATGTTATCCAACAACCCATACTTTTGATCTCATCCAAAGAAACAACCATACGCTACAAACCTCACCAGAAGCCGTCAGCTGTCGGTACAGTCAGCAAAAGATATATGTTAGTAACCATGAGTCGTAATGTTTAATGCAGGATACAATTCGGGGTCCCGGCGGCTCCAAGTTCGAGCTGCATCGATCCTGTGACCCAGATACAGCCGCCGCCTACCCCCATAGCCATGGAACACGGGTGTTGGGAATTTTGTAGTTGTTTGTAAGGTTTGTGTAAAGAATAATTAATATTTAGGTAAGTAGGTATTATGTTTGAATGGAATTGTCTTTTCTTTGTAGGCTGTCCTTGTTGTTTTCTGTAATCATTATTTCAATTATTTTATTATAGGATTATATCGTAGATTCTCGTACCGTAGGCAATGTGGAGCTTTGAAAGTAGGTATAAATAAAGGTAGGTTGTCTGGCAGAGATAAGTGATAAGAACGCCTTTTGTGCTCTACCTTGTTATTCTATGGCCCTACTAACTACTCGTATCTATAAAATATGAAGTTTTTCTGTATCTATGAATGGATGTTTATTACCTACTCTTTCAGGTAAAAAACGGATTTGGATAAAATTTGTGCTGCTTTTATCCCAGAAATCCCACCGTAAACTTTTCAACTCAAAGCAAAACTCGCGGGTTCAGCTAGTATGCCTTCTCTTCTAATGGCGAACACGACCTAATGTAAACAGCGGAGGCGGGAATCGACGCCATCTTGGAGTGACCAACTCTCGGCTTCCGGAAAACAAACTTGAGTGGAACTTCAGGGAACTTGGTGGAAAGTCCACCTTGTGAAGCCGTGGAGAAGTTAGATGGAGTTGCGAGTGACTTGGGATTGGTTATTGGGTTAAAGTTTTCATGTTTATGTAATAACCCATTAACTTAGGTGCCTACCTACCTTACAATACATGTAACATAAAATTCTACCTACCTCCTTAAACTCCACAGTTAATAATCACTTGACCATTAAAATTTATTATGGCGCAGCAATATTTTTTTCAAGAATTTGTAACAGTGGTAGAATAAAAGTTGTGTAGATGCAAAGGCACCCCGCGACAATTAGGTATATAGGTGCCTACCTCTTTTCAAGGTACCTATATACGATTTACACTTTATATTAATTGTCTATTGATTGAAATATATCGTGGTCACAACCCAAAATCGCCTCTCCCCAACCTACCACGGTTTGGAAATCTTTGTAGGTACGCTAAAGGAATGTCTACGAAAAATTACCAACCATCTTTCTACAAGTTGCCTTTTGTTTCGACTGTAACTGTCGTTTGCAGTCCGAAATACCGACAGTTTCCAAAAGTACGTTGGCGACCCCCCTCGTCCCCCCACTGGGGGATCACGAGCGTGCGACTTCCGCCCAGGACTGGATGCCGCCTTCCGGTGACGCACACGGTCGTCGCATCCCGGGATTGGTCTCACGATATGTTGCGCATTTAAGTTTCAATGTTACTAATGGTTGACTATGTTTCGTGTATTCCTACGTTCTACACGTGCATTATGCTTACGACTATAAATCCCCTATGGTGTAGTCATTGGAGACTCATAAGCGAGCCACCGACTTGAGCTGTAGCGCTGTTTTGTTATAGAAAAGTTCTCAGTTTTTTCAATAGGCACTGAATTCCAACGAGTTGACTGATTGACATCCGCGAAAGTAATCAAACTAAAGCTCCAAAGAGGAGTTTGCACTTGCTCGTCCATACAAAAAGAGAAAATGTTTTTATAATTATATAAATTACTGATAAAAAATAAAATTAATCGCATTACACTTACTGGTCTCCAATACTCCACATCCAAGATATGTCTACGACAAAGTTTTCCTCAATCCTAAAGACCACTTCGCATATCGTAAGATACTTACACCGTGTGGGTCACTGCCGAACGGACGTGCAGATGTGGGAACGCCGATTACCACACGCGGTACCTACTCACTGGCAACCGTGTCATGTCACCTAGCCGCGGCACACCAGTTAAATATAGTAGGTAAGTAACTTGTTAGGTACTACGGACCACTGCCTCTCTTTTTGGTCTTGTCAAGTCTTGTGGTACATAATAATATCTTTAGGAAGCCTTGTGGAACGAAGAATTGATCAAACACATGAGCTCCTTGACTGCTGGGGTATAGTCGTTGATGTTACTGACATCTACATAGTTAGTTGTAGGTATATCCAAGATGATGTGGGTAACTAGTAATTTTTCGTAGGTTAGGTTAACTATCACTAACTTAAATATAGGAATCTCCATCTTGTACATTGTAGACTATAGGCCCGGGTCTCCTATTACGCGCCGTTGATCGCGTCCAGCGTCACGCCGTAAGCCGCGTCACGATCCTCACTACGTCTACGCGCCAACGTCGGCGTGTGAGGGAGACCGCATCGGTACATTTCTATAGTGAGCATCGTGACGCGGCCTACGGCGAGACGCTGGACGCGTACTATGGCGTAAATAGGAGACCCGGGCCATAATAAAATGTATGCGTCAATACCAGTTATTGCCATTTTTCGGGCGGACAGAAATAAATATTTGTGTCTGTGACTAGCTAAATGTAAATTATACGAAGGCTGGTCCTTCAGCAAGTCTCTGTTAAGTTACTGTCTCTTCAGTATAGGTATTTCTACTACCTAGGTAGGTACTAGGTATCTAATAATAAATTAAAGTGATATCTCTACACTCACACCAAATTGTCCGCATAGTTCATGATCTGCCTTTGTATAGCGATGCGCGATTATAAATGATACTACATTAATTATTCGATTTGTAATGATTGGGGTTCTTAAATGATACAAGTGAATATAGCAGTCACTCCAATGGTATATATTGCTAAAGCCTTAACCTAACGAAACCGACATTTACCCGGTGTAAACCTATCTCTAATTAAAACTAACCTTAATCTAACTTAATTCCTAAAACCTATTTATTACCGTTCAATACACCATTTAAAATGATGAGCAAATAAAATAATGCTTGTAAGGCAAAAATAAAAAAACAAAAAGAATTGACTTCCGCGGGACTCGAACTCCCGATCGAAGGCCCACAGTCCGAGCTTCCACCGACTAGGCTGTTGTGCTGATAAGTGACCGTGTGAAAATGTCCAACACTATATACGGCCAAGTCTTCCTTAATAGATCCGTAAATAATATCTCCGTGTATAATAAGGGCGTTTCCTTAGGCTGTAATTAAATAAACAAGGACTAAGCACCAAGTTACGGTAATACATTGGATGATAAACATTTGTATTGAGCTAAGTCTACTACAAGGATGCTTAAGAACTTACCCCTATTATTCCGGAAGATGCACAAAAACTACAATTCAACCACAATACGCAGAGTTGATTAAACTTAAATCTCATCAATCTTACACCAAAGATGTCGATAATGTTACAATTTCTCACAAAATGACTAGTCGTACCTTTGCACTGGTAGACCAGAAGTACCCTCATACATTTTATTTGGCATACCGCCGCTAATGAAATGTGAAGCTAATAGCCATTTAAGCTACCAGTAACGCCATCTGTTGGTCAGTAGCACGCAACAACACTCATCACATATCCCCTCTCCTCAAAAGAATCCAACCTGGATTCATCCTAGACGCTTCAAGTCCGAGGAATGCCACTTTCCTACATCTTTACCTCTTAAGTTTTTAAGCTTGTACACGTCTGCTGACATTTTTTCAGTAATGACTGCTTTTTCAAATTTAGGAGACAGTTTAGCCATAAAGTTTTTATTTGCATTTGACAAATGTTTGGTACGCTTCCAAACGATTTCTCCTACGCGATATTCACAAACCCTACGCCTTTTATCATAATATTGTTTATTTGTTTCATATGATTTCTTTAACCTAGTATTCACATCATCAAATATCTCCTTTCTTAGTTTAATTTTGTCTTCAATGGAATCTCTGTTAAAATCAATTGGATTACTGGAGTCAAAATGGCTAGATTTTGTGCCATGGACGGATGTTTCTCGCCCAAATACTAGGTAAGCTGGTGTCTTACCAGTTACCTCATGTACCGCTGTTCTTAATGCGTGCCCGATGTGTGGAATGTAATGGTCCCATTCCTTGTGATTGTCATTGATATACGAAGCGATAGCTGTACCTATTACTCTGTTTACTCTTTCCGTTGGATTTGCTTGAGGATGGTAATATGGTGTGAACCAAAGTTCTACTCCATATGTATTTGCCAGATCTTTAAATTCATTTGAAGTAAACTGTTTCCCGTTATCACAAATAATAACCTTAGGTGTGCCGTATATTAAGAATATTTGTCCTTCCAAGATTTTTGTTATTAACGATGTTTTACCATTCCTAAGTGGAAATAACAAGGAAAACTTACTAAACCAGCAAGAAAACACCAGAAGCATAGTGTTACCATGCTTTGACCGAGGAAAAGGACCCATCAAATCAACTGATAACATTTGGAATGGTTCCGTTACCTCTCTATGTAATCCTAACTTTCCCGATGGCGGAAGCTGAGAGACCTTATGTTTGGCACACACTTGACATTTCCTGACATAATCTTTTACGTCCTGTATTAATGATGGCCAGTAGTAATGTTGTCGAGTCCTGTTTATCGATTTCTTCATTCCGAGATGTCCGGAAGTTGGATCGTCATGACATTCCTTTAAAATTTGGTTGCGGAGCTTCTCTGGAATAACAAGTTTCCAGCTGTAATTTTCGTCCGGGAATTGCTTCAATGGCAGATATTTCCACAACTGCTGTTGATTTATTTCCCAATCAGATGAAGCGCTGCCTTCGCTGATGCCCTTTTCGATTGATTTATACCAATCGTCTTTATCAGAAGGTGTGATCTCGATGACGCTTATTTCTCCAGGCAATGCCCTAGAAAGTGCGTCCGGAACAATGTTATCCTTTCCCTTTCGATGTATGACTTCATAATCGAATTGTTGGAGACACATGGCCCATCTGGCCAATCGTCCATGGGGATCTTTATTTTTGTGCAACCACTGAAGAGCACTATGGTCCGTGATAACTTTAAAGTGACTGCCCTCTACGTATGGCCGAAACTGCTCAATGGCATGGAGGACACTCAGGAGCTCTCTTTCCGAGGCAGAGTATTTGCACTCCCTGTCAGTCAACTTGCGACTGGTGTAGGCTATAGGCATCTCTGTCCCGTCAAAAGCTTGAATGAGTACCGCTCCGACCCCATAATTTGATGCATCGCACTGTATCGAGAATTCTTTACTGTAGTCGGGAACTTTAAGTACCGGCGTTGACGTTAATGCCGTTTTTAAGTCCATGAATGCTTTCTCAGCTTCATTCGTCCAAGTTACGGTCTTCCCTTTTTTACCTCCTTTTGTCATGTCATGAAGTGGTGCGGCTACCATGGCAAAGTTCGGAACAAAACGCCGATACCAGCTTGCGAGCCCAATGAATCTTTTTAGTTCTGTAAATGTCGATGGCTTTGGGTAGTTTAGTATGGCGCCTACTTTATCCGGATCTGTCCTTAATCCATCTTTATCCACGATGTACCCTAAGTATTTCAACGATGACCGAGCAAATTGACATTTCTCCATGTTGACTGTTAGTCCCGCCATTTTTAATTGCTCCAGCACCCACTTCAATGAAGCTATGTGGCTCTCAAAATTGCTATCCACCAGGACGATATCATCCAGATACGAAAATACCTTGCCCTCGAATTGTGGCGGGAACAGCCTGTCCATCAGACGTTGCTGGGTTTGTGATGCATTGCAAAGACCGAAGGGCATGACCTTAAACTGATAAAGTCCTTTTCCTGCCAAGCCAAATGCCGTTTTCTGCTTGCTCTCCTCCTCTAACGGAACTTGCCAAAATGCTGATTTTAAATCGATTGTTGACAGATATTGCGCATTTTTTAAGCTATCTAAGATAACTGAAACTCTTGGCAAAGGGTAAGAATCTTTTTTTGTTACTTTATTTAATTGTCTACTGTCTAAGCATAATCGATTTTTCCCTGTTGATTTCTTTACCAAGAGTACTGGAGATCGCCAAGAGCTGTGTGAAGGTTCTACAACATCCATTTCAATCATGTCCTGTATTTCTTGTTCCAATTCCTTCATAATTGGTGGGGAAAATGGGTATTGGCGTTGATTTACTGGTAAGTGGTCTCCAGTGTCTATTCTATGCTCCAGTAAATGAGTCCTGCCTAGACCTGTGCCTATTTCAGTTTCCATTTCTTGAATCAATGACTCAAGAACTACTTGTTGATTAGGTAACAACGACTCACGAGGGACAATAGAAGTTCGGATGTCGATTTCTGAGATTTCTACGTCTGAATTCAAAATCGCATTAGAGGTTATGTTTCGTTTTGTGTCAATGCACAGGTCGAAAGCACCGAAGAAGTTCATTCCGAGGATGATGTCATGATTTAATTGGCTCATGATGTAAAATGTAATTACTTTATATGAGTTATTAAATTGGACGGGCAAGTAAACGATTGAGTTAATTTCATGGCAGGTACCATCAGCGGTTGAAATTTTCTCATTTGCGACAATGTGAGTGTCAAATCCGAAATATTTTAGTTTTTCGTAAAAGTTTTTTGAAATAACAGAGGCAGTGGCACCAGAATCCAGTAAACCTACAAAATTTTGCCCTAAGATTGTTATTTTACCGTAATAACGTTGATCGCTTTTACTGACATGGAAACTGCAGAGTTCTTTCTTATTGAAAAAATCTGATATGGTTTTAAGCCAGCTCTGCCATTCATAATCGTTTATCTTTCTTACGGAAGACGACTGGCAGGCTTGTCTTCCGCTCTTTCGTTTCCCGCTTGTGAAACATTCAAGCACGGGCAATTTTTTGATGTCACCCCGAATTTACCGCATCGAAAGCAAAATAGCCTTTGTTGCGGCTGATTACACTCCCTAAAGATATGACCTGAAGATCTACAATTCCAACATTTCATAGTGTTGGGTTTTGCTAATATGCTGGACTGCTGAATAGTGTTATGCCCCATGACGTTAATGTCATGACTATTATGTCCACTATGTTCTACATTACCTACCTGCCCATTAAAAGCTAGATCTGGCTCAAGGGAGCCATGACTCAATATGGGTTCTTTAAACCTATCACAATTTAGCTTGATGTTTTCAAGCACACGGAGTACCTGAACCAGGTCAGAAACAGACTTAAAATGTTCCCTGCAGATGGCTTGCTGAAAATACGGTTGAACATTTTTTTGTAAAATTGCAAGTTTTTGATATTCCTGGAGCTTGGTCGGTAATCTGTTGAACATGTTTTTGCATTATTGCCACGTATATGAGGACACTTTCAGTCTTAGCTTGAGTTCGATTTTTTATTTCATCAAGTAACTCCTCCTGATAAAATGGTTTTTGGAATGTTACTAACAAAAGATCCACTAACTCATCCCAACTTGACACAATATCTCGATTGGCACGATACCAAATTAGGGCTTCATCCTCAAAAAAATCAATTGCATATCTGTACAAATCATCATCATCAGCATTACGAGCATCCTTTAGTTCCTCGATTCTTTCGAGAAAGGCGTTAATGCTTGGATTGCTGCCCCCATTAAATTTGACACCCCAGTCCTTTATTGGTACTAGTTTACGTTTTGTGGTTTCTTTTTCAACGGTAGAAGTACGCATAAAATTTCCTTGTCTTTCTATCTTTTTTTGATTAGGTACTATTTGTTTGGCTATTATTACAAGATGGAGACGGTTTCTGATCAATATTATGAATGATGCTTAGAGCTCCCTCTCCAAGTGACTTATGTAGGATTTCTTTTAATATTTTTCTCATCGGTGCGCAAGTTTTTACATCGTAAATGCCCCTACAGGCTAGCTCAAACTCTAACTCATCTTTTAATAGTTGGTTGGGATCCATGGCCGAACGAACTTTATATTAATTCAAAAATTATTTCTTTCAAAATTGGCGGATTATTACACAAAAAAAATATATTTTGCAATTTGACTCTAGTCGAAAGCGATAGCAAATAAAGTGAATTATTGTAAATAAAATTTACAACCTTAATTCAAATGAATAGAGTAAGCATACAAAATAATAAACAATAAAAATACCACCTTATATTGTAACAACCAATTGAAGGGACTGCTACCTAAAAAACAAACATTAACCCGTTGGGCGCCATTGTAATGATTGGGGTTCTTAAATGATACAAGTGAATATAGCAGTCACTCCAATGTGGGATGAAAATAAAACCGCAGGTGCACTTAAATAAACGTTATTTAATTTATTAAAAACCCATGAATCGACAGAACAATATTTCTTGCTAAACGCCAATATTCAAGAGAGCTATAAAAAAGTTAACATCATAGATCATAGACAATAATTCTATTACACTACGTTCAGAAATTATTATAGATCCTACAGCTCGGCCATCCTGCAGATAGTCTGCCCTCAGACTATGAAAAACAGACCTTTAAACATCATTTTGAAAACTTTTTATAAAAATATAAAATCTGCAACTTTCAGTAAATTTTACTTAATACTTAACAAAATATAAACTTTACAACAAAAATACTTAGCACGACAATGTAAATAGGTAACATTTCATCAATAAAGAACACCCTTTACATTGTACTACATTTAACTTAACACAATATACCTACTATATTTAACATAACGCAAAACATCCTTCCTGATGCAATCTTTACAAAATTTACTTAACGACAAACATAAAATTAACTCCTGCCTGACGCAATTTTTTACTAAAACTGTACATTATGCAAAACACAAAATATAATATTAAACCAGGTTGTTGCAATGCCTTTAAAATTACATAAACAAAAACAGGTACCCTGAAAACATGAACTTTCAGTGAATAAAATACACACAAGGATCATACCTAACTATTATTAACCTAAGGTCGTAGGCCATGGCTTCATGCAGTCTGCAGCCGTAGATGTGTTGTTTGGCCCTTCTGCAGAGCTATCCGCCTTCTGCACATCATAGCGGTCTTTGCCTTTCACCTTCATAACTTTGTATGGACCAAGGTACTTTGCTCTCAGTTTCATGCTAGTCCCAAACTGTGTCCGTTTGATAGCTACCAAGTCACCAACGCCATACTTGACACTCTCTTTCCTTTTCTTGTTGTAACTACGTCGATTTTCTTCCTGCAACTTCATTATCTGAATCTTAGCCATCTCACGGTTCTTATCTCTACTATCCATAAATTCTTTATGTTCTTCTTCTTGTAGTAATTTAAGTAACTCTACATCTTCCTTCTGTCTCATTCTTGTACCAATGAGTAACTCATACGGACTCATGCCCACACTTCGCTGATATGTACTGTTAATCATCCTTTGCACACTGCTTACATGTCTATACCATAACTTTTCATCTTCGATGCATAGCTTAGTTAAAACTGAAACTATAATTCTATGAATCCTTTCCACTTGCCCGTTTCCTCGAGGAACTCCAGTTGTTATTTGAATGTGTTGGATATTCTCACGATTACAGTACTCTGCAAAGTCATTACTAGTAAAGGCAGCTCCTCTATCTGATATGATTCTGTCAGCATTTCCAAATGTCTGTTGGTGGATGAGCATCTTATCTAACGTCTCCTTTGCTGTGGTTCCTTTGGTGGGGAATAACCATACAAACTTGGTAAAGGCATCAACCACAGTCAATATATAGTTGTATTGCTTCTTCGTCTCAGAAAGTGGTCCTATATGATCAATATGTAGCGTACTTAGTGGTATACTTGCCTTCTCAATGCTATTTAAGTAACCTTCTTGTTTGCCTTCTTTCTTCGATGCTAGTATGCATGGGATACACGTTACTATAAACTCATCTATCTTCCGTGCCAAATCTTTAATAAAGTAGTCTTTATCGATCATGTCTAACATTTTCCTCTTAGCGAAATGCCCAATTGCATGTGTTCTTCTTATTATATCTATTTCCATTCCTTTTGGTATGACTATCTGTCCTCTATCACCTTTGTATAGCAAACCATTATGTTCATAGTAATCAGCATAAGGTTTAGTCTGAACCACCTCCATTATAGCCTTTACACCATCATCTGATTGCTGCGCCAGTCTTATTTGGTTGTGAATACCACTCGTAACTACGGCAATGCATGGGTTCCGACTCAAGGCATCAACATGTCTCATCTTTGAACCGGACCTGTGTTCTACTGTGTAATCATAGTCTTGCAGTAACAAAACCCATCTTGCCACCCTCGTAGTTAAGTCCTTCTTCTTAAGTGTCATCTCAAATGCTAAGCAATCTGTAACAATCTTGAATGGAATGCCCAACAGATATTTTCTAAACTTCTTTACACCTTCAATGATTGCTAAGGCCTCCAGCTCATAACTTGTATACTTCTTTTCAGAATCTGTTGTCTTCTTACTCATGTAATATACAGGATGCATGGTGTTGTCATTAGGATCTTTCTGCATGAGTATAGCGGATATTGCTTGCTGAGAGGCATCTGTATGTAATTCTGTCTGGAGAGCAGGATTAAAGATCTTCAAAATTGGATACTCACACAACTTCTTTTTCAGATCTTGAAATGCTTTTTCTTCCTCTTCACCAAAATGAAATGGCACATCATTCTTCAACAGCTCCGTCAGTGGTCTGGCTATAACAGCATATCCTTCAATAAATTTTCTGAAATAGGATGTCAATCCTATGTAGCTCTGCACCTGCTTCACGGTTTTGGGCTTCGGGAAGTTCATCACAGCATCCGTCTTGTCTGGTGATGGTCTGATTGTTCCGTCTTCTATTACATATCCAAGATATTCTACTTTAGTTGTTAGTAGCTCACACTTGTTCCAGTTTATCTGCAGACCATATTCAGCAGCCACCTTTAACACCTCGGTCAATCTCTCCAAAGCCTCCTTGTAATCAGTTGCTGGTATAATGACATCGTCGATGAAGACCATAACATATCCCTTATTGATCAGCTCCCTGAAAATGATAGTGATAAAACGTGTGAAATAGTTCGGGCATATTGATAATCCAAATGGTGCTCTCGTGAACTCGTACTGTCCGTTATGTGTCACAAAGGCTGTGTACTTTGTACACTCATCTTTTATTCTCAAATGGAAGAACGCATCTTTTAAATCGATCTTGCTGTACACCTTAGCCTTCTGCAGCTTGTCAATATGATCCTCAATAATCGGTAATGGAAATTCATCTTTCACCATCTTATCATTGACACGCCGATAATCCACACAAACTCTTAGTTTACCATTCTTCCTTTTTACTAAGACCAGAGGACTAGCATACTCCGAGAAACTTGGCTTTATTATGCCCTTATCCAACCACTCACCTATTTGGTTATCAACATCCTCTTGCTCTTTAAATGACAGTCGCCTTGGCCGCTGGGCAACTGGGATATCATCTTTTAAAATTATTCGCATCTCAATTGGGGCTTCTTTTGTTTGTACAGGCTTGTAATTATTCACTAGTTGTTCAGTTTTCAGTCTTATTTCAGGATCTGGTACATAAGCTATTGGTGTTACATTTGATTCATCTGAAACCAAACATTGTAGGAATTGGTACTCACCCTGAGGTATAATATTCACTGACCCTTTATCAAAAATAACCATTGTTTTGTCCAAGAAAGGTTGACCTAAAATCATTTTATAAGGCATTGCATCTTTAGGAACAATATAAAACAGTAACTCATAACAATTTCCGTCTATTTCTAGTACAGAGTTAAACTTGCCTAAAGACGAAACTTTGGAACAACCTAGGCCAGACATCTCAACCTTTTCTTTTACATAATTATTCACCGTCATCATCGGAAACACATCTTCAGTAATTAAATTTAAATCGCTACCGGAATCTACCAAACATTCTAACTTTTTATCACCAATCTGAATAAACTTTACCGACATGTTTTGTTTTCGAAGTTTGTTTACAAAAGTTTGACAACTCATAGGGGTTTGACAACTGTCATCACTACTCACGTCAGAAGTGTCAAAACATCCACAGACTGTTGCAGTGCTGCCAACTTGACCACCATCTGTATTATCGTGCGGCGCCGCCGCCGCCGCCGCCGTCGTCGCTGTCACGCACATCGACCGTCGTGGCTGTGTTCCGCTCGTACCAACCTCACGGCCTCGATGCTCTGCCATTGATGTTGTATTTGAAGTTGCATGACAATGCGGAGCAATATGGCCGAACTGATTGCACTTGTAGCATTTCACCCCGTTTTTGCAATCGCTGGCGAAATGGTTCACGTCTCCACACTGGAAACATCTCCTTTGAGGTGGTGTGGGAGTGTTTCTCGCCGCTACCGCTGCACCTGTCCTTTTTGCCATAGTTGTCGCCGCCGGATGGTTATTCTTGGCGGAGTTCTTCTTCATCGTTTCGTAGATCTGCAACCTCTCCTTGAGTACAGAGTAGGTAGATACTCCGTACAGCATGACTTTGTTCGTCTCAAAGTCGACGATGCCATCTACTATGTATTGTATTGCCACGTAGTCCGGGAATTTACCCCGCTTCCCCAGCTCCTTCATAATTAACATGTACTCATAGCAGCATTCGTCCCGTTTTTTCTTTCGATTGGTCATCAGCTCGTGAATATCCTTCGTGTTCACTTCATCGGGGAACTCCTTTAGCAGGGCCTTCTGCAGTTCTTCGAAGGTTTTAAATGTTTTTTCAGAGCGGAGCCACAGACCTGCCACCCCAGTCAGTGCCCTTCGCGCCATCAACAGCTTCTGTGAAGGTGACCAGGCGAACACCTCCGCATTGTCGTTTATCTCCTCCACCCACCTTGCCGCCGTGTACGTCGGGTCCGCTCCCGAGAACCGCGGTATTGTTGCCTCGATGTTGTGCAACAAAGGTTGTCCCGCCGCCGGCATCGTGTCGTCTTTATCAGCCATTACGTATACACCTTTCACCGTATTCAAATATATCACCTTCTATGCTTTTATGTCCACCTTAATTTCACCTTCATTGATTTATAATTTTCACCGAATTTTCACAATAATGTTCCTTCTAGTACGCCGCCATCTTTGCTGTGTGGGAATCGCCACCAACACGCTACCCTATTTACACCTTATTTACAACATCTTCAGCACCTTTGGCTTATTTCCATCCCGGACGAGCCCCCAAAAGTTGTGGGATGAAAATAAAACCGCAGGTGCACTTAAATAAACGTTATTTAATTTATTAAAAACCCATGAATCGACAGAACAATATTTCTTGCTAAACGCCAATATTCAAGAGAGCTATAAAAAAGTTAACATCATAGATCATAGACAATAATTCTATTACACTACGTTCAGAAATTATTATAGATCCTACATATATTGCTAAAGCCTTAACCTAACGAAACCGACATTTACCCGGTGTAAACCTATCTCTAATTAAAACTAACCTTAATCTAACTTAATTCCTAAAACCTATTTATTACCGTTCAATACACCATTTAAAATGATGAGCAAATAAAATAATGCTTGTAAGGCAAAAATAAAAAAACAAAAAGAATTGACTTCCGCGGGACTCGAACTCCCGATCGAAGGCCCACAGTCCGAGCTTCCACCGACTAGGCTGTTGTGCTGATAAGTGACCGTGTGAAAATGTCCAACAGTATATACGGCCAAGTCTTCCTTAATAGATCCGTAAATAATATCTCAGTGTATAATAAGGGCGTTTCCTTAGGCTGTAAATAAATAAACAAGGACTAAGCACCAAGTTACGGTAATACATTGGATGATAAACATTTGTATTGAGCTAAGTCTACTACAAGGATGCTTAAGAACTTACCCCTATTATTCCGGAAGATGCACAAAAACTACAATTCAACCACAATACGCAGAGTTGATTAAACTTAAATCTCATCAATCTTACACCAAAGATGTCGATAATGTTACAATTTCTCACAAAATGACTAGTCGTACCTTTGCACTGGTAGACCAGAAGTACCCTCATACATTTTATTTGGCATACCGCCGCTAATGAAATGTGAAGCTAATAGCCATTTAAGCTACCAGTAACGCCATCTGTTGGTCAGTAGCACGCAACAACACTCATCACAGATTATTACAATCATTCGATTATTCGATTATCATTTTAGAGTATTACTAATCATTTACCACTACTTTTGTATCGCTACTTATTCGTCGCTACTTTTTCATTTACTATTTATTCATCGCTACTTTTGCATTTACTAATCATTTACCACTACTTTTGTATCGCTACTTATTCGTCGCTACTTTTTCATTTACTACTTATTAGTAAGAGATAGGTATAATTAGTAAAACAACATGGTCCAATAAAGTATTCGGTATGTATAAAAATTTATTATGTCCACCAAAAAATATAAAAATCAAAACAAATAAAAAACAAAAATACACTCTATGTAGAACAAATAATTTCTTAGCCTCTAACTTTAGCACAAATCCTTTTTTTTTATTAATAAAATAATAGTAAACTCTAACATGCATTGGAAGATGTCTTTAAGACGTTGGACTGGAAAGGACATGGCATATGTATAAATGGCGAGTACATGTCACACCTCCGCTTCGCGGACGACATCGTTATTATGGCAGAATCTCTGCAAGAACTCAGCTGGATGCTAAGTGGCCTAAATGCTGCTTCCCGACGTGTAGGCCTCGGTATGACAAGTCGAAAGTCAGTCACATAATTAACTGAATAGTGGAATGCACAGAAAGATCATAGAATATTTTCTAGTAAATAAGATCTTTCAATCGAGTGGGAAAGGGTGCAAAGGGATTCTATGTTTAGTTGCTGTAAAGTATGAATATAAACCACTTTATTTACATTTATTTTGGCCTTAAAGCTACCTATTTCCTCCGCTGACCAACATTTGACCCGAAAATTCCAAATTTGACCCGCAAAATCCCACTTTGACCCGCAAACCCAACTTTGACCTCCAAACCCAACTTTGACCCGCTGTTTCCAAATCGCTTCTTTCTTCCTCAGTCTCTATTTCCTCCGTTGACCAACATTTAACCCGAAAACTCAAAATTTGGCCCACAGTATCCCTCTTTGACCCGCAAACTCAACTTTGAACTCCAAAACCCAACTTTGACCTCCCAAACCCAACTTTGACCCGTTGTTTTCAAATCGCTTCTTTCTTCTTCAGTACCTTTCATGTGGTCTTTCAGACAGCATCTTTCTTCCTCAACCCCTTCCGCGTGATCTTGAGGTGTATAAGTTTGTTGTGCGTCCACAGGCTGGCGGACTGCGCGAAGGCGGCGGGGCACTGCGCGCACTGGTAGGGCCGCTCGCCGGTGTGCGTGCGCATGTGGGATTTGAGGATCTGGTTGCGCTGTGGGCGGTCGAGATAGGTGGTAATGTCAATGTGTCAGGCTGGGGTACGTTTATTAATTTTCATTTATTTTGGCCGTAACTACCTATTTCCTCCTCTGACCAACATTTGACCCGAAAACTCAAAATTTGACCCACAGTATCCCACTTTGACCCGCAAACCCCAACTTTGACCTCCAAACCTAACTTTGACCCATAAACTCCAATTTCTTCGCTGTTTTCAAATCGCTTCTTTCTTCCGCAGTCCCTTTCGTGTGGTCTTTCAGACAGCATCTTTCTTCCTCAACCCCTTCCGCGTATTCTTGAGGTGTATAAGTTTGTTGTGCGTCCACAGGCTGGCGGACTGCGCGAAGGCGGCGGGGCACTGCGCGCACTGGTAGGGCCGCTCGCCGGTGTGCGTGCGCATGTGGGATTTGAGGATCTGGTTGCGCTGTGGGTGGTGGAAAAGGGTGCAAAGAGACTCAACGGTTAGTTACTAAAAAACACTTTGTTTTCATTTAGTTTTTTCCGTAACTAGCTATTTTCTCTTCTGACCAACATTTGACCCGCAAAATTTCTCTTTGACCCGCAAAATCAGTCTTTGACCCGCAAAATCCCTCTTTGACCCGAAAACCCAACATTGACCTCCCAACCCAAGTTTGACCCACTGCTTTCAAACCGCTTCTTTCTTCCTCAACCCCTTCCGCGTAGTCTTGAGGTGTATAAGTTTGTTGTGCGTCCACAGGCTGGCGGACTGCGCGAAGGCGGCGGGGCACTGCGCGCACTGGTAGGGCCGCTCGCCGGTGTGCGTGCGCATGTGGGACTTGAGGATCTGGTTGCGCTGGGGGTGAAAGGGTACAGTAAATGTCTGATTTGAAGAAAAACGTTTTATTATAGGCGGGAAATGTTATAAAGCTACCTGTAAATGTTAATATCTACCATGAAATTACATGCAATTGTGTGAAACGGGTTTTTTAATAGTGGGGCGGTTCCGACTTTTACCTATAAAATTTCCGCGGACGCATATGAATTAAGCCACAAGGTAGGTACAAATTTAGGTGGATGAAATGAAGGTTACAAGTAGTCTTATAACTTCTATGATATTTAAGCCTACGACGAATAGCGATTGAGTGACATAGCTCGGCTTCGTGCTTATCAGGCCAGTTATTGTCTACAGCACATGCTGAGCTGGTGCTTTTTGACGCTTACTCACGTCGAACACGCGGCCGCACAGCGCGCAGGGGTAGCGGGGCGGGCGGCGGAGGCCCTCGTGCGTGAGGCGCTGGTGCACGCGGAGGCTCCAGCGGTCCACGTAGGCCTGGAGATTAAATGTAACATGTGTAAAGAAAGGAAGGAAAATGGTGTATTGTCATAAAGGAGGGAAACGCAGTGTGAGAAACCTTTGTATAAAAACCCTTATAAGCAAATTGCTATTGCGCCTGGCTACTGTTTACCACAAGCAATAACCATCGATCAGAAGGATTCTTCCATTGACATGTATCGACGAAGTCGATCCCGTAAATTATCTAATTTACTTAGGGCTGATTTTTCAATGGCCAGATAAATGTAATCTAGGAAATAATTCTGATACTTTCATGTCTGAATGTTGGTATAAGACAGTGACAGCAACAATTTTATTCATCAGATAACCCTTAACTGACTATTGAAAAATCAGCCCTAATAATAATAAGACTGAGAGAGAGAAAGCCACCCAACTTACCTTCTCGCACTTATCGCACTGGTGTGGCTTCAGATTGAGATGCACGCTGTTGACGTGTCGGTCCAGGTCGCGCCGCACCGTGAAGCGACGGTCACAGAGTTCGCATGCGTATCTGATGAGAGCAATATGAACAATATGAAGGTACGTTTATTGTTATTGTTTAGTTAATTTGTGAAATAAGATCTTTGTAACATAGTCTTTTTGTTGACTCTTGTCTGGTCATGTTCACCCTAACCAGACATTATACAAAATTACATACTACTCGTATATCCCATTCAACGATTCCGCTGAATGACGTTCAGTCAAGACGTCGAACGTTACAATCAACGACTTGACGAGTTTTCCTTAGTCATACAACTGAATAGCGCCATCCAATGAACGGGCTAGTGGTTCAATCAAACAGGAGATTAAACCAGATGAAAAATGAAAAATGAAAAAAGTATTTATTTAACCAACTTAACAAACTGACACCTTAAAAGTAATACTTAATAATGTTTTATTGGTTACATGGCTTCCATAGTAGGTGTGTGTCCTGTGTTATGGACGCCAGTTTCCTCTTAGCAGGTTTATATAAATCTAGGCGTCTTACACGTATAACAAAATAAAGTTAAATGGTAAATAGGTACAATAAGAAAATATAAGTTATATAACGAAAAACGACTGGATTTGCTGATGACAATGGAGAATTTTTAAAGTTTGGGATGAGATTCAGTTAAGTATAATTAGGTTTAAAAAAACTTTGAAAAAAGATTATGTACATGTCAATATAAGTGATTCTGTTTCAATGTAGTTTAAAGTCAGAAGATGATCCAAAAGAGCCTTTTTACATTTTGTGTAGGTCATGGAATAGAACTTAACTACTGCATTTAGCTTATTGTAGAGAAAAGGAGCCAGGAAATAATGCTGTTTCTGAATGTAACTCGTTCGAGTTGGGGGGACATTACAAATTTTGTAGTTACGACGAGCAGAAACAAATAATGTTTTATCATATGGGACAATAAGATGGTGATTTACTATAGTATGGTAAATAAAAATTTGTCGGACTGTGAGGACTTTACATGTTGAATACAAAAGATTTGTTGGATACCTAAATGGTTTGGAAGTCATTACTTTTAGTACTGATCTCTGTGCTCGTTCTAGTTGGATAATGAACGTTTTGCCTGCCTCTGTGGTCTAGTGGTAGAAGCTTCGCTTCATGACCCAGAGGTCCCGGGTTCGATTCCCGGGTGGGACCATCAATTTGTGTTTCTAAATTGTGGTTCTAAGTTTGGTTAGGACATAGAAGGCTGATCACCTGATGTCCGAAACAGTGAAACGATCCATGCTGTCGGATGGGCATGTAAAGCAGTCGGTCCTGCGCCTAGCTCTCTCCAGTCGTGTCGGTCAATCCGTCCCATTGGGTTATGAGAGTGATGGAACAGAGAGTGCTCCTGTGTACTGCGCACACACTTGGGCACTATAATCTACTCCTGCGTAGATGGCTGATCTCAATTGAGATTGGCCGCCGTAGTCGAAATTCGGCTAGGAGGACATTATTATTATTATTATTATTAATGAACGTTTTACAACAGCCGCCCCAAACCGAAATGCAATAATTTATTAAAGAGTAGCAGAGGGCGTAATACAACATATTTAAGATTTTTAAGTCCGCGATGCCACGTAGTCGCCTAAACACCCAGATCATTTTTCGATGAGATGCCTGCGACATATACAAGGTTCAAGCCGAGAGATAAAGGTGCAAGTTGGCAGTGGAAGACATGATGATGCAGTTGGCAACGTGTCGAAAAGTTAACAGTATTTCCACATTCCGCCCTCATATCAAAATGTTTCGGTGTCCATTATTTTTAATTGTCATTTATCAGATGGGTTCTTTTGTTTAAACATTAGATAAAATGTGTAAATACTTACTTGTGTTCTTTATATTTCACGTGTATGTTTGTTGTAGTCAAGTGCGTCGATAAACTGGACGCAGACTTGAAGGTTCTGAAATAAGGATATAAAAATTAAATTAGTGGCCTAGGGGATAACATAATATTTCATTATTTCACATCCTGGCATAAAACAATGTATTATCAAGATATATTAATCGCAGAGTGGGGTTTACAACCCTGACTCTTCACAGAGCGGGAGTCACAATTCTTACAGGGGTCATGTTTCCTTACCCCAGACTGTACTTTCCTACCTGTTACACTCGACGCAGTAGTACTGTTTCTCGTCAGAGTGCGCCTTCCGGTGGCAGTTGAGAGTGGAGAGCGCGCGGAATGCCTTCCCGCACGTTTCACACTCGTGTGTCCGCGCACACGGCTCTACGCCGCTTTCGGTGGAGTGGCGACTGGGAATAAGAAAAAAAAATGATAGATAAAATGCTTCTTCTTGTCGTGTCGATGTCAAACACAAGCTAGACTAGTGGCCGCTACACGGGTTCGTTATCGACGTCGAACAACTCGTTTAATGCACGTTTCACCAATCACAGCGCTGAATTTATGGCTAATAGCGATTCAAATTCAAAATTGTTTATTTACGTTAACCAAAAATATGCTTAAATGCTAGTTGCTGAAGCCTCCTTTTAAGTATTACAAACACCTGTGCCAGGAGACTCCGCTCTTCCTATAGATATAGCGATATAGTTAAGTTTATCTAAGTCGATAACGAGCCCGTGTAGCGTCATTCAGGCTTATCACCGCAATGATTGGGCAGTCGCTAACTGCCCCTGTATTTTGTTACTTTTTGGGCGTTAGCAACCCGGTCATCTGTTACCTAGCACTTACTTCTGCATATGCGTCCTCAACACGACTTTGCTCGCGAAGTTCTTCTGGCAGTAGTCGCAGGTGACTCTGCGCTCGCCGCCGTGTGCGTACGCACAGTGTTTCTTGCGCGCGTGCTCTAGACTGGGAAGGGAAACAAAATTAGATATTATAAAGATAATAGGAACATTTATTTGACACACTGACAACAAGAATTTACCTTGGTCAATGAATTCAAAAGGAAGGATACGCCCGTCAGAACGTTTTCTCAAAATAAAATGACACCAGCGCGCAGCGCGTTGGCCATAATTCTTACAAATTATGACAGATTTATTAGATTTTAGGGCCAACGCGATGGTGTCATTTTCTAGAGCGGATGGGCCCGATCTTTACGCTTACGCTAGTAATAAGTCTACCTACTAATCTTTAACCTTACCTAGGTACAGGAGATGGGAAGTACAAAAGATAGAGAATAACTTAAATTATTGCTGCCCAGAGCGAGCGCCAAAAAGCACCCACTAGCATTTTGTTGCAATTTTTTTATAAAATAGTAGGGCAATGTCGCCAGCGTGTTGGGAACCCTCCCACAGGGACCAGGCTTAGAAGGTCTCTTCTATATATAGTTTTAGTTATGTACATAGGTTTAGTTTGTATAATATATAGGTAGTTTAGTTTGTAATTGTAAATTATATCAATTATGTAAATAAAAGTCCTAGATAGCTTGTATAGTGAAAAAAAAAAAAAAAAATAGTATGTTTTAAGAGGAAGTATATTAGGTACTTTTTATCCCAGAATTCCCATGGCAAACCTTATAGGACGACGCGGAGCTGGCAGAAAAGATAGTGAAAATACAAAAAAAGCATTTTTAATTTCACTTTCAACGTCTATTACAAGCAAATCCTATCCAACACACTTGTCACTCAAGCCAACTCACAGGTATATCTTCGGGCAGTGCGGGCACTTATACGTTGCAGTGGCGCCGCCGTGGTCTCTAGCGTGGTGGTCGAGCACCGAGTGCCTACACAATTCATATTATGTACGCAAATCCAATCCAACACACTTCACACTCAAGCGCCAACTCACAGGAAGATCTTCGGGCAGTGTGCACACTTGTAGGTGGCGGTGCCGCCGTGGTCCCGGGCGTGGTGGTCGAGCACCGAGTGCCGCGCCGCTCGAGTTGTGCCGCAGGATACGCAGCGGTAGCGGCTGGAAGAGGAGTAGTCGTCATCATTATCAGCCAACATTTGCATCATCGGGCAATACTTTCATCATCATCAACAACATGAGTGTATGAAGGGAGCCTCCTTGAGTGAGGAATCGCCTGTTCATTGAATACCTTTGGTGCACCGAGGCAGGGTTATTTCACTGCATAATCTATTCACCAAGGTGACTAAGACTAACTCAGATTAAATTTAGCTTTAGCATTTAGCAACGTTTGTCACTAACACTATAAATTACAAAGATCATCACTAGATAGATACCTCCACATATTAATTAAAAGCTAACTTGTTTACCGAATAAATAAAACTAAAACTAGCTGTCATCCACTGCTGCACTGGTCATAGGCATTCTTCACCAGCGGAAAATTAACTAATTTTGATTAACTCTCTAAGAATTTAATAAATCAAAATTCAAATCAACACATATTACACTCGTTAGTAAAATAAGAAACAAGATAGCGTACATAGTGTGTGTCTTGTAATGTGCGTTGAACTGGTCGGGGGTGCTCCGTCGCTGCCCGCAGATATCACATACATAACTACCATTGCTCTGAAACATGAAAAAGCCATCTTAGGAGAGTATTTTATGAAAGTATTCTTTTGGGTGAGGCGCAGGTGGAATCACGACGAAACCACGCAATGTTATTGGTGCGCGCTATGCCGCTCGGCTACTATTGGTCCATTGCGACAAAGACGCGCTCAGAATGCTCTTTACCATACATTCAAAAATGGAGTATCGCCGCCATTCGTTATTTGAAATCAGTCCATAAAGTCGTGTCATAATAATTCTATCACCAACCTCTGAATGTAATGCCATGTGTGCGTCGAAAGTAGACTTTGCCGCAAAACCCTTAGCACAATCCATACATTTTAACGGCGAATTTAGGAACTTTGTGTTGTTTAGACACATTTCTTTCAGCTCTTGAATAGATTGTTCTTTTGTTATGTACAGAATTTCCAGTTTGTCAGCATCTGAAATATGAAAATAGTCCAAATATAATTATATTTTATGTAATTTAAGTATTTCATATTTTTGTTCTAGATTCTTGGATGTAAAATTTATGTCTTGTGTGTGTTGTGTATGGGTATTAACAAGATGCCTTCCAAGCATTGAGATTATGTCAAAAACCCTCCAGCCTTGGTCTCCATGTAATCTAATCTAATTTTATAAATATCCATGTTCCCCATATTTTATCCTCAAAATCAATACCTTTTTTTGCTCCTGTTTTTCTTCTTTTAACTTTTGATTTCTTATGTTTTTTTAGTTTCTTTTTCTTTTTATGACTATTCTCAGCAGCTTCAATTTCTCCTTTCAATATTGCAGAAAAGTCCTCTTCTTTTATGTAATTACTGCTGTGATCTGGAATAGGAATTACTATATTTAATAAGTTATAAGTAGTTAAGTAGCTTTAAGTACCTATTTCCATTATAACAACAACCAACAATCATGTCATCACAAACCTACCAGCTTCATAAAAGTCATCTCCGCCATTTCCACAGTCACTCTCTTCCTTGCAGTCCACTTCCTCCTTCACTTTCCCTCGCATAGTGCCTCCACTGCAGAGCACCACGCACCCAGGGTACCCCAGGATCCCTAGGTCACCCTCGGCAGACTCCGCACCCACCTCCACCGGAGGCAATGTCTCTGTTGACAGTGTGAGCGCTGGCTGAAAGTACATTCTGGCGGTCTCCAGTGATATTCTGTCAATCTGAAAATAGTAATAGTCAATGTGAATTTCTGAATAATTTTGTAATGTTTTACTTTACTAATATACTTACCTACTTATAGATTTACTAAGAGATAATGTTATGGTGAATAGATAGATAGATAGATAGACAGATAGATAGATAAGTTATTTATTTACTTAACACAACACATACATAGGTTACACAGCAAGATTACTAACATTAAGTTTAACACACAACATTAATATGAGACTGACAGATAGATAAGCAACATCTGTATTTATCATGTTAGCAAAAGGGTTCTGACTCAGCATTATACTATGATTATAATTAATTAATAATCACAGCGCTGGTATTCTGCCAGGACTAATTTAGTGAGTGGGAGTGGAGCCTCAACCAAAATGAGTACTACACTACTGGAAATAATGGTATGTGAGTAATACAAACTAATATCTTACAGAATTGACACCCATGAAAAGCTTCTGTACATTTTCAACATTTTGTAGAAAACACTCAACGTTTTGGGCCAATCGTTTACACAGACTGCAGAGAATTATGGTTCTTTCCTGAAAATAAAGAAAAACACACATCATATAACACACAAAAAAAAAAAAAAAAAAACACACACTCACACCTTGTACTAATGTACTCCCTTGCGGGGTAGGCAGAGGTGCATTGCTGCACCCACTTTTCGCCAGAGTGTTATGTTAGTCCCAATGTAATAGGGGGCGGGCCTATTGCCATTTTACGGGCACATCCAAGACCCGAGAACAAATATCTGTGATTAAACAAATATCTGCCCCAGCCGGGAATCGAACCCGGGACCATCGGCTCAGTAGTCAGGGTCACTAACCACTACGCCATTCGGTCGTCATCATATAACCTTCATAGAATTTAAATGGTTAGATACTATGAGTTATGGAGAAGAAAAACAGATTCTGATAGCATCCTCCATAAGTCCTTATAGTGCTGGAAATATGAATATTTGTATTGTTCTGTGAGTTAAAGATATTTTATTTTACGTCGTAAGCGCCAGTGGTATAGTAAGCTTAAATATTTACCTCTATTATTGATTTAAACAGTTCGTTTTGTAAAGTATGGGGTGTTAAACGCTTGTTTGTGTCCACTTCGACAAGGCAGCAGTTACAGAACTCAGTTCTGGAGTATACTCGATCTGTATTCATTTTTCAGTTTATGGAATTATTTAGTTTCACATTATACACACAAGTTTAAATAAATTAAATAATTCGGCAAAAAATTAACAACAGTGGCTGGCTTTTGTTGTTGATTTTACTGTTTGACAAGTCAACTTTGTGACATTTGACATTGACAAATCTGATAGCTGTCACTCTGGCAGCTCTGGCTGCGTTCAAGACGTAATCATGAAGACAAATTATAAACGCGACAAAGATAATTATTCTGACCTTTGAAGTTAGATTTTTGTACCTACTTATCATTATTACCAAGTCACCACCCCTCGTATAAACTCTTCGTGCTGAAAATGGGAGATGTGTAACTCAATTCATTTTCATTTTCATTTTTCATTTCATGATAAAAAGTTTTGCCTCCGGTTTTGCCCAGTTGAGTAGAGTGAACTCATGTCGTCAAGTGATAAACTGTAAAAGTACATTTCCGGGTATGCACGATGTATTATCCTAACCAAGTAACGTTAAAAACCCCCGACATTCAAGTTCATTCAACACTAAACGTCGTAGGTATACATAAGTTTTGTACGGCTGAACGGGTTTTCATGAAACATCGGGTAGAACACTCAGGGTAACATACCTATGAGTCCTTTGACCCTTAACAAAACTGCCATTTGGGAGCTACGATGCCACCCTGCCACAGACAGATGTGGACACAAGGAGATACCTACCCAGACATTTTATTTTACAAACCTTATTTTTACGACAGGGGTTAACAAAGTAATACCTATAAGTATTATACTTTTATACTGTATACCTACTGCAGCTGCTGATATTCATAGCACTCATCCGTCAAAATAGGAATAATATTTTTATTAGACATTAGTAGGTAGGTAACTTCCTAAACGCTAATAAGCTATGGTGGTGGTAGATGTATGTATTGTTTAAGTACCTACCAATGGGGTCTAATTTGATAAGTTATCCACCATCAATCACCAACTTCATAACCATCCCTATAACAATCTTATGTAAATAATAAGATTCTACCATTTATCAAAAGTTTAGGTATCTAAGTCGGTAGTTACCTATTAAGGTACCTATCCCATATTTCCATTTCCCAAAACTAAATTAGTCAACCGAATATTTATGATTCATCCTTTTTAAAGAATAGTCCCTTATCGCTTGTTTAACAATAAATAAATTAGTTAAAACCCTCTACTAAAATAGTTAATGATAAGACATACACTTCATGAGCCTACGTTACTTAAGCACCTAAACAGATTGGTCCATTTCCTACCTCCCTGGTCTCCTGTTGGATGCTACTATTCTATGACCATAGGTTCAGCAACATAGGCACTGGACCTGGCTTGGATGGGTAGCCACCCACTCAGTCCTTCCGTGTGTCAATAGATGTCTAATCTGGTGGAATTCCATGTTGATAGTAAAAATGAATCGTATAGGAAGCGCATCCTTTTTGATAATGCTTCTTGCATCCCGTTTGGCAAAGATTAAAATGCCCGCAGAAACACAGAAGGGACGATTGGTTTGATCAACGAGGCGACCCAATTTAGACGTAGTTCTATGGGCGTAGGGTAATTTTTTATAAATTTCAGTGAATGTGTTCGTAAAAATGATATAGTTAATCATCAAGTTTGTAGGTAAGTAGTAATTTATAATTATGTGTAGTTACTTACTTTACGTATCCTTACTTACTACGTTACTCATCCATATTTTCAAAACCACTGTTTTGTTTACATTGTTAATGAGTTCCAGTATTATTAATTACTTCGGTCGAATTAACTAATTGCTTTATTTGTGTAAACATAATTAGGTATAGTAAAAAAGTGGTCTTCTTGCTTGCCAACAGGACAAGTAAGTATCCAATATACTGATATCTGTTGTGGATGTGGTCGGTGCAACAGTATTAGATGTAGTTAGTCATTCCAAAACTTTCGTCTCTTCTGTCGACCGGTTTTAATCTTTGACCGGAAGCAAATGGCATAAATATCACTAATTTTTATCATTTTAAATGCAAGCAGTTAGTGGCTAGTCAAGCTTTTATTTTTTATTTTACTAGTGTTTTAAAGGTTTAATAAAAGTGTATATAAGTGTTACTAGCTAAAATGGTTACCAAGTGTTTAGTGTTGTTAATTTTTATTAGTACCCTAAGTTCACGTAAGTTTTAAATCATTTTTATATTAATTTATGGGAAAACAATTTTCTAATGCCTGGCAAAATGTCAACAGTATCGCGCGGTATACAGTTATGCACCAAGTAACGTACTTACCAACTAAAGACGAAGCACTTAATCCTTATCCATCCGTTCCTTACCTAAGTAAGTTATGTATTTTCACCTGCTACCGGCAATTTTATTATTTATTGGGTAGGTATTAAAAGTGTTGGAATTAGGGTGGTAGGATATTCTATCCACATACATGTAGGTATATCTTATATGCGAAACCTATTCATCTTTGTACCTAACGATATTACATTTATTTAGGCGGTACGAAAGTATACAAAAGTCTATTTCATCATGCGACCTAACGATACCTAACTAGATTTTTTACTCCTTTCTTTTAGATAGTGCCACATATGTACGTGAAAAAAATCCACAAACCGGATTAGGCAGGTTTTGGAATAGACGTAAGTACCTTAGCTTGATCGAGCATTGGCCGAGGATACTGTCTCACCATTGTACTCGGCAGGGGTAATCAGGATGCCTTTGCGGAGACTACCATTGACCTGCAATGCTGTGCTGATGGTGAAGAAAGAAATATGTTTCCACCAGTGATATGTGGACCAAACAGTACCTATTTATGATTGTTGGATATCAATCGCAACAAGGGCGTACCCAGGATTTCAGCTAGGGGGGGGCAGCTCTTGAGATGATGGTCGGTCGGGTATATTGAAACAAAAATCATGAAAATTGACTTTTATTAAGGTCAACTAGGCCAATTGCGTCTACGGGCCAAATTAATCTTTTCGATCCTATTTGAAAACGGCTTATCAATATTGAAAAATGCCATCTAGTTACGGTGGCTTAAACTAAATACTTTACATGAACTGCAGACAGATGGTGTTGTAGTCAACATAATATTATCCAAGTATTCAGTCATTTTGTGGTGATTGAAAATGTGAATCTAAAGTTTTCTTTATCAATTGATTTTATTCAGTAGGTATTCTAAACAATAGTCATTGGGCTACTTATATAGACACAAATTTTCAATGAAATAGCTTTATTTGATGAATGAATGATGTAAATTTTTTTATGTTTGATAAAAGTCTTGGGGTAAATACGTTAGGCGTAATGGGGCTATTGCGATTGTTGCAACGCATTGCCTCAAAACAGAAATCGTCAACCTTTTAATACATACATAATTATGCTCACGACTTTAGTCACCCGCTTTTCGCTGTAAATTTGTATCGCCGTTTCTTATTGAGTACAATGCACTAAAGTTGTCGGGTAAGTGTTAGTGTACAACCCGACTGTCAGATTTTTTCAAACTGCCCGAAGGCCTCTGACTAGGCTTAACAACTGCTGCCGAAGCAGCAACCGGGACCCACGGCTTAACGTGCCATCCAAGGCACGGAAGCGTCCAGAAAAGAACCATTTGAAATCGGTCATCCATCCAAGGCTGACCGTGCCATGTGTTAACCTCAGTGATCAGTGATCAGTTACGATCACTGAAACCAGCTCGATAAGGATTTTTACTATTTATGAACACTAAACTTATTGAAGAGTATGGGTTTTGCCATGCACATATTTTAATTGATATCTAAGTTTAATATCCGTATTTGATCCAATCTTACTATTTTTCTAAAGAATATAAATGAGAGGATGTATGGATGTTACTTTATTTTATTCACAACTGTCACTCACCACTATTAAATCTACATTCTTACTCACTTTACAGGAGTACTTAGGTAGTTCTTTTCATAAAAATGTTTTTAGGATTTATCATGGAGTAAATGCGTCCATGAAAATTAGACGCATTTTCCTGATTTCTACTAAATCATCTGTGAATTCGTCAATAGTTTCTTTTGGCTAAATTAACTGCCATACTATTGCACAAAAAAATGAACTGGATAAAGTCTCTTATTTTTTACCCGACTGCCGAAGGAGGAGGGTAATGTCTTTCGATTGTATGTTTGTATGTATGTCTGTTTCTTTGTTCCCTCCTGTAGCCTAAACGGCTTGATTGATTTTGATGTATGAGGTATCGTTAGAAGCGTATTGATTGCGCAATGGTTATAGGATATGTGACGTTATATTAAAATGTATAAAGCGCCCTCTAGAGAACATAAAGTGATGATCGAAAAAATAATATTTTTCCAACTATGCCGTGTGGGGTATCAAATGAAAGGGCTTGATTAGCACATTACAAAAATATGCATATTGTAGGTATTTAAATCACAAAATCAAAATTATTGAAATAAAAAATGTTAATAAACTAAAACATGACTACTAACATACAATTTCATAAAATAAAAACAACCAAAAAGTTACAAATAAAAAAATATCATTATAAAAAAACCCGACTGCACGCTAAAAAGATGAAAACAAGCCCCAATGTTAATGGAAAGTATCGCAGGCGGGGACCAACTTGACCGCCACACAAGGTACACCTATCTAAGTCACATTCAGCTAAATGGTGAACCCTCTGCTGGTCCCCGCCTGCGATACTTTCCATTAACATTGGGGCTTGTTTTCATCTTTTTAGCGTGCAGTCGGGTTTTTTGTTTGTTTATAATTATTTCACGGAAAGCTTACCTATTGAATAGTTACATACTAAAAACACATTTGACTCAAACCTGGAAAATGCGTTCAAAATCACGATTTTTTTAAGACACTAAATAAGAAACTTTTATAAGATTCCAGCAAAGAAATCAATGCTTTAAATTTGTTAAGAAATAGTTGTTCAATAGTCGTTAGTTTCTTAAAGTCAATTTTATATTTAATTTTTCATACCTTTGCTCCCATTATTCCGAAAACTTTTCATCATCATCATCATCAGCCAATAATCATCCACTGCTGGACATAGGCCTCTCCCAAGGAGCGCCACAACACTCGGTCCTCGGCCTTCCTCATCCAACCACTACCCGCCACCCGCCTAAGGTCGTCAGTCCAGCGGGCAGGAGGGCGTCCCACGCTGCGTTTGCCTGTTCGTGGTCTCCACTCGAGAACTCGTCTACCCCAACGGTTATCGGTTCTTCGGCAGATATGACCAGCCCACTGCCACTTCAGCTTGCATATTTTGACAGCTATGTCGGTAACCTTAGTCCTCTGACGGATAACCTCATTTCTGATACGATCCATCAGAGAAACCCCAAGCATAGCTCTCTCCATAGCACGCTGAGCGACTTTAAATCGGTGGACCAGTCCTACCGTCAGTGTCCACGTCTCTGCACCATACGTCATCACTGGCAGGACGCACTGGTTGAAGACTTTTGTCTTCAGGCTCTGAGGAATGGCCGAGGAGAATATGTGACGAAGTTTCCCGAATGCAGCCCAACCCAGTTGGATGCGCCTTGCAGCCTCCTTGTCGAAGTTGCTTCTGCCTAGCCGAATAGTCTGCCCGAGGTAGACATATTCTTGCACAACTTCGAGTGTTGCCTCACCAACGGCGACCGGCTCCGGTTTGATGTGAGCATTGTACATGACTTTCGTCTTGTCCAAGTTCATTCCGAGGCCTACACGTCGGGAAGCAGCATTTAGGCCACTTAGCATCCAGCTGAGTTCCTGCAGAGATTCTGCCATAATAACGATGTCGTCCGCGAAGCGGAGGTGTGACATGTACTCGCCATTTATACATATGCCATGTCCTTTCCAGTCCAACGTCTTAAAGACATCTTCCAATGCATTGGTGAACAGTTTCGGAGATATCACATCCCCCTGTCTCACTCCACGTTGCAGTTGGATAGGTCTTGTCTTGTGGTCCTGTACTTGGACAGTCATAGTAGCGGCATTGTACAGACATCTCAACACCTCGATATAGCGCCAATCGATTTGGCATCTCTGCAAGGATTCCAAAACTGCCCAGGTCTCGATGGAGTCGAAGGCTTTTTCATAGTCAACAAAGGATAGACACAGAGGCTGATTATACTCTTCGGTCTTCTGTATAATCTGCCTTACTGTGTGGATGTGGTCTATTGTACTAAAGCCTTTTCGAAACCCAGCCTGCTCTGGGGGCTGGAACTCGTCTAACTTTTGGGCAAGACGGTTCGTGATAACCCTTGAGAACAGCTTGTATACATGGCTTAAAAGCGAGATCGGTCTATAGTTCTTCAGGGGTGTAAGGGTTCGAAAACTTTTAGTGATCTAAAAATACAAAGTAACCCCAGTTGACCTAAATTAGTTTGATTAAGATACAAAACAAAATAGGTAGGTAGGTAAGAGTAGATAACACGTTTTTAATTCCGACTTGGCAGGAAAATTTACGTTTATTTTATCTTCTAGGGGGGGGGGGCAGCTCCCCCCCCCTGCCCCTACCTGGGTACGCCCTTGAATCGCAACGTAGCATGGCACATCTCTGGAAAAGCACCCAGGGTGCCTATCTTCCGAATTTCTTTACCATAGGTAGTAGCATATAATATAGCTGCACTAGCTGTTCCCGCGCGCTTCGCTTCGCCTTAAAAAGTTTTCCCGTGGGAATTCCGGGATAAAAAGTAGCCTATGTTCTTTCCCAGGGTCTAGACCTTAAGCATACCAAATTTCATTCAAATCCGTTTTGTAGTTTTGGCGTGAAAGAGTAACAGACAGACAGACAGACACAGTTACTTTCGCATTTATAATATTAGTTAGGATTAGGATTAGTTAGGATAGCACATCTCGCACAATATAGTCGGTATACCAACTTAGTTACAGTGTAGTAATGAGAGTTTATGCGCCCACGCAGTGTGAGTCGGACGGAAGGCTGGGGGTTTCCTGCAGATAACATTATGTTCCTATACTTTGGCTTTGACCGTTAACTTTTGGTCAATGAACAGAAAAATATACTTAATACCCTAAATAATAATGGTAAATAATGGTAAATTCGACCACAAGAATCGCTGATGAGACCATATTGCACAATGCCTAATAAGTGCTGAGCATATCTGTAATTGGTACATGTTACAGAAAAGTACCCATCTAACCTATTTTGTAAGTGTATTATAACATGTACTGTTGATGTGCCATATTAAATAAATAAATAAATAAATAAATGCTTGTTGAACCTCGCTATAATTCACTGGACACAGCTCTTCTTGATGTCTACAGTTTCTTCTGTTGTCGGTCCAGATCTAAGACGTAATTATGTTTTTCAAGACCTAAAAGCTCCTTGTTTATTATAAAATCATCATCAGCTTTTAGCAGTCCACTTCTGGACGTAGGTGTATTATTTAATGAGCAACAGTATCAGTCATCCCATGTAGACCGTGCCGGGTCCGAGCCGAGCGTCGGGCGAACGTCTCCGTCGTCCATAGCTCGGTCACCTATTGTTAAATAATATTTTATGGATACACTCACACTATACCGACCCGGGTACCCTGAAACCGGCTGATACTAATTAATACTGTTTTTGTATGTTGTATGTAATTATGCTGCTGTCAACGTTAACGTTAGTTTACGTCGCTATGTTTTCAATTTAAGATCCAGGAGGTTGACTGCCTATATATCCTATGTGGGAACACCCAAATATTCCGAAAAACTTTTTTCCGAATTTGATAACCCCGAATATGTCATTTACGAAATATTGCAATACCGATTTTTTTAAATACCGAATTATAATAATCACGAAAATTATAATTTCGAATATTATAATCACGAATATTGTTATTACGATTGTTAAATATACGAATGTTAAAAAATACGATTACTTTAATATACGAAAAATAAAATACCGATTTATTATAATCACGAAAAAGTCAAATCCCGATCGGAAATATGATAATTCGTGATTTTGACAAAAAAACATAAACGTCTTTAAAACTTTAGAACCAAAACCTAAAGATAGGTGCGACGACGAGCAAAGCGATGAGGAGCGTGTTAGGTGCACATAGATATCGAAAAACAAAGCGGAGCGCAGCGAAGCGGAGCGGAGCGTTTCAAATTTAGAGCAAAACAATTACTAGGATTTTTATGGTGTTTAAACTTAAAAACCTTAGGACCTAAACCTAAAGATAGGTGCGACGACGAGCAAAGCGAGGAGGAGCGTGTTAGGTGCACATAGATATCGAAAAACAAAGCGAAGCGCAGCGAAGCGGAGCGGAGCGTTTCAAATTTAGAGCAAAACAATTACTAGGATTTTTATGGTGTTTAAACTTAAAAACCTTAGGACCTAAACCTAAAGATAGGTGCGACGACGAGCAAAGCGAGGAGGAGCGTGTTAGGTGCACATAGATATCGAAAAACAAAGCGAAGCGCAGCGAAGCGGAGCGGAGCGTTTCACATAATATAGCTTAAAAATATTGTTTTTATACGCATTATGCTGCATTATTCATATAACCATTTCTTGTTAACTAAGAAACATTCGGGAATTTGTATTTTCGGAATATTAAAACTTCGGGATTCGTAATTTTAACAATTCGATATAATAAAAAATCGTACTTTTAAACATCGAAATAATAATATTCGGAAAATTGACTTTCGTCATTTTAATAAATGTGTTGTTTGAAATTTCGTTTATAAACTATTCGTGATTTTCGTTATTCGGAAACTTAAAATTCGGGATTGTGAATTATTCGGAACTATGAAATTCGAAATTTTAAAAATCGTTATTTTCATATTCGTAAAAAAGTAATTCGGAATTATGTAGTGTACCCATCCTATGTTCTTCACTCCCTGACCCCACCCCCCTTGTTGCAGAATACTCCTCAGCCTCCGCCCTCCAGTGCCAGTTCCCGCGGCTGGCGCACGGGCGCACGCGCGCGCGCATGAGGTCCAAGATGGTGAAGTTCAGCTGCTTCCCCACGTACGAGCTGGTGGGCAACCGCTACGCCACCTGTGTTGATGGGGAGTGGGACGAACCGCCGCCCGTCTGCGTTCGTGAGTTGGGTTTACTTAGTAGCTACAGTGTGGCAAAAAGGACCACGAAGCGTCCACCTGCCCAGTTTCAGAAGTCGTAGAGCAAAAGTTGTTCACAATGATCCCCAGAGTCACCTCTTTTCGGTTTACTATACCACTCTTGTAAAATTATGTAGCTGGATCTTGTGATACAGCTATAAAATGGAGCTTTTTAGTCGTGAAAGAGTTTTAGTTATCGGTCGAAGAGTATTTGAGTCTATTCACAAACAACGAAATCTATCCTGATTGTAATTATTAGAGACTTGTACGTACCAAGTGTCCCGAAGGAATTTTGTGACGAATTTTGCTTCTCAGTAGTCTTTTTGTCTAGCTCAATGACAAGCCATAAACTTCAAAGCTTCCCCAAAACCCAACTTAACTAAACCCTTAACCCGCCCCAACCCCCAGGCAGCGGCTGCCAAGTCCCCACCAAGATGGAGAACGGCGTGGTGCTTCGCAACCGCAACGACGCGTGGCTGGCCTTTTTCTGCATGCCCGGGTTCCGCCTGCAGGGCCCCCCCGTGGTGTACTGCGACGGCGCCAGGTGGAACTCCACCATGCCGAGTTGCGTTGGTAAGATAGAAGAAGAGACCTACTTATGCCTAGTTGCAGGAAGGAGCAGCTTATGTCGGCATTACATCAGATATATGTCTGCCTCTTTCTGCCCGTATACTTACTGTCAAAGCAAGGCAGCAATACATCTAATGCCGATATTATTGGCTCGCCTTCTTCTGCATGCCCGGGTTCCGCCTGCAGGGCCCCCCCGTGGTGTACTGCGACGGCGCCAGGTGGAACTCCAGCATGCCTGCTTGTGTCGGTGAGTGAAGCTACTGGGGTATACAGGTAGAATGCTGGGTATCAGCGCTTAGGACCTATAGTTACAAGAAACTGCGCTGCTGATAGGAGATTATAAAGATACGAGGTAGTCTGTTGAAGCCTTTGAAGTGGGTCTATGCAATTTTGGACGCTATACCTACTTAGTTTGGAAGAAAGTAACAAAGTACGAGACTAGCAAATCCGCAACGGTTACCAACCTGTTATAAGTGGCCCAAGCCACTACACAGCCAGTTACTGACTATTTTCAGCAGCACTCGTTTTGTAATCAGCTACAGAATTTGACATAAACACTAAACGTCGCCAATTCGACATAAATGTTATATTATTTGCTGTCCAGGTTATTTGTTCTTAACATTTCCTGATCCAACCCTCAGACGGCAACGCGTCGCCACCGCTGAGCTGTGACTTCGAGTCGGCGGACCTTTGCGGCTGGAAGCAGGACGAGACCCACGACTTCGACTGGAGACGCCTGAACGGGAAGACTCCCAGCTCCTTCCTCAACACCGGACCCTCGCATGACCACACCCTGGGGGAAGGGAACTTTGGTAGGTTTTATTCTTTGTCATTATTGGCCAAACCGGTTCTACCTTTTTTGGCATAAGATTTTTTTGCCTAATCTCGTATTGCATAGTAACGTTTGGTCAAAGTCTCGTTACGCCGAAAATCGTATGGCATAAATCTCGTTTAGTAAAAAGTTATTTCGCATAAAATTGTTTAGCCTAATAATGGTATGGCCAAATCTTGAATAGCCTAATAATGCTATGGCATAGGTTTATACAAAGTAATAATATTCGTTTGGCTTTAACTTTGACGGAGCGTCTCCCTACATAGCGCAAACTGGTGCCTTGTATTGTTTCCGCTGTTTGGAAAACGCTCCGCTCCGCTTCGCTGCGCTCCGCTTTGGTTTTGATGAACATGTGCACCTAACACGCTCCTCCTCGCTTTGCTCGTTGTCGCACCTATTTTTAGGTTTCGATCTCATGGGGTTTGTAATAATTATATAGGCCGTTAACTGTAGATTTTTTGATCATACAATATCGTGATTTTCGGGATGTAGGAGAAAAATACCACAATTTGTACATTTACTACATACTTAATATATTATTTATTAAGATAACATTAGGAGAAACAAGATTATACATAGGTATAGACGAACATAAATTTGAGCAAACGAAACTTAGGTGTTTAAAGATTGTGCCTAAAGAGTTTTAGACGAAACGAGCCTTATGCCACATAAGTCTTGGCAAAGTGATGGTTCGGCCAAAAAAGTTTAGACCATACGAGTTATGCGAAATGAGTTTTGGTCAATAAAGATTATGCCAGATGAGCGGAACCCGGCCAAACCCTTAAGTGCATTGCCAGACAGTAGGGCTCTCTCCAGCCCTTACAGCAGCTCACTCTTAGACTCTAGCACTCTCCCGAATCTCCCTATTTTGTTTAGCACTCTATCCATACCCTTCGTCATCCAAGGTCTTCGGACCAGTGGGAGGGCTAGAAGGTATCCTATAGGCTATATGGATACCAGCTACAAGTTCCTAATCACCACACGAGCACTCATTCAACTAATTACCAGGTAGTAACTAGGTACTTACTTCAAATAATTCTTCAGTATCTTGATATGGTTTTCCTCCACTTCAGTGACTAATAACAATGTTGGTTTCAGGGTACTACATGTACATAGAGAGTACGTCGCGGGATGAGAACAACACGGCGCGACTGCTGTCTCCGATCTACAACGCGTCATTGGCCAAGGATGGATGCTTCTCGTTCTATTACCACATGTATGGGCAGTAAGTAGCCATTTTACTACCTTTACCTAGTATACATAATTAGCAAAGTTGGTTTTGGATTCTTGGATAAATCCTACTTTTGGATGGAAAAGACGAAGAAGGAAGAAGCTGCCGATTAGGTCTTTTAACTACTGTACCCGTATCATGAAAAACCGCAGCATATTCTATTCGATAGTCTATTCGAAAGTGCTGTCAACCTGTCAACAACAAAATGGCGGTGTATTGCGGTGTACAGATTTGCGAAAGTTTGACAGCTATCATTCCATAGGTCATTGTCAGAATAATATCATGTACTCTGTGGTCATTCTTTTCGAAACTCATTCGAAAGGTAAAAAGTGTTCGAAAGTGCTGTCAAGTTGACAATAGTCGCACTCGCATTCGATTCTATTCGTTAGTTCGAATTTTCATGATACGGGTACTGAAGTATATGAAAATATTTTTTTCCGATTTCGGATCGAATCCAGACTACAGTCATCACTCTTAAAAACTGTTCTTTAACGCCCCAGATCAGGACGAGATAAAGACAGCCTAAAAGGTATTCAGGGACTGTGTTATTAGGAGGTTCATTCCATGATAGCAGTCTATCTACAACCCTCACGTCTCCTCGTCGTCACCTTCCCGGATTCCCTTACCCCCCACATCAGTAATAAATAAAGCCAGCCTAATGTATTATAGGTAGTCAGGGACTGCTGATGTTAATAGGAGGCTCATACCATGATAGCAGTCTATCTGCAACCCTCAAGTATCCTAGATCAATCCAGCCTAATGAATCATGAAGTCAGGGACATCATTAACAGGAATCTCTTGAAGAGAAGGAAGCTCATTCCACCACTATCTATCTACAACACTCAATCTCCTCAGGTCCATCGGTGGTCTCCGCGTATACCAGAAGCCTGACAACCTGTCCCTGACAGACCTGCTCGCCATGCCGGCGGCGGGGCGGCGGCGCTACGTGCTGTTCGAGCGCTGGGGCGACCAGGGCGACTACTGGCTCCAGGACATGGCACGGTTGAACGACTTCGGGGATGACTTTCAGGTTTGTGTCTGATTTGTTAGGTAATTTTAGACGTGAAATTTGTGGCGTAGATGTGTTGGACTCTATTTAGGTGATGCGGAGTCTATTCGCACATTTTCTTTTTTTGTAGTGCTGTCTGCTAATTTAGTTTATAAATCGATTCTTCATCGATTAATTTAGGATTCAGACATTCTCTTGATACGCAAGTTTTGCTTTGCGCTTATCAATCACTCCCTGTTTTCCAACTTCTGTAGCTTTTATTCGCGGGATGTCTATCACACACAAAGACACATACTTATTGATATTGTGAATCAGCCTTAGCAACAATAAAGTCTAACCCTCATGTCCACATCCAGATCGTGCTAGAAGGCATCCGCGGGCGCAGCTTCACGAGCGACATCGCGGTGGACGACGTGGCGCTGCTGCAGGGCGGGAACTGCTCCGAGCCCGCCGCGCCCAGCGAGCCCACCTACCCGGGTATGTAAAGAGCCTAGTGCAGAGATGCCTCCCCGAGTAAATGTACAGGGTGCGGCAAAAAGGGTTTTTTCACGAATTTTGAAATTTTGATTTCATTTTCGGGCTTAGATATAACATGCTACACAGTACACATGTAGGTTTCGGCTTAGTATACCCTTTTTGCAACACCCTGTATATCTGGTGCACCCTTGGAGGTCTGCGATTGCTGCATGGGGCTAACCCTAGAACGCGATCTAGTTTCTCGTGTTTGTCACCTACTTTGTGGTCACCTATACGCCAAGAAAAAGGAAAAGTACTTACAGAGCCCCGACGCTATGACTTTTGAGACAAAGGCCTGCGTGATGGTGATATCATAATCACATTGTGAATAACACATACGTTACTATATCCATGTATTAGGGACCACAATATAAGCAAATAACTTGACATGACACAACAGAAGGCTTTATTTATTTACCATAAAACACACACACACACACACGCACTCACGCCTTGTACTAATGTACTCCCTTGCGGGGTAGGCAGAAGTGCATTGCTGCACCCACTTTTCGCCAGAGTGTTATGTTAGTCCCAATGTAATAGGGGGCGGGCCTATTGCCATTTTACGGGCACATCCAAGACCTGAGAACAAATATCTGTGTTTAAACAAATATCTGCCCCAGCCGGGAATCGAACCCGGGACCATCGGCTCACTAGTCAGGGTCACTAACCACTACGCCATTCGGTCGTCCATTTATCATAAAAGGTCATCAATTGATGCTAACTCCCTTTCCGCAGGGTTCTCGTGCCAGGGCCAGTGCGGGGCGAAGGCGGGCGCGGGGGGCGCGGCGTGCGGCTGCTCCGCCGACTGCTACCTGACTGGAGAGTGCTGCCCCGACTTCTTCGAGCTCTGCATGTTCAGCTCTGGTGAGTTTATTGAGAGTTGAGAGCATTCTAGAGCCAATTAAAGAGTATACTTGTACGTGCTAATAATAAAGTTATTAGTCATGTTATTGATATCCTAGCACCCCACTTGGCTGATCTTTTTAACAGATGCATTGAGGTCGGTGTATTCCCCGATTTGATGAAACTTAGTAAACTAATACCGCTTTTTAAATCTGGTGAGAAAAATGATCCCAATAATTTTAGGCCTGTATCAGTTTTGCCAGTACTGAGAAAAATATTTGAAAAAATTATGCTGCATCAAATGCTTTCGCACTTTAGTATTCACGGCCTTCTCCATAACCAACAGTTCGGTTTCACCAAAGGTCGATCTACAACTGACGCTGGTGTCGCGTTGGTCAAACACATATTTAGTGCTTGGGAGGAGCGTCTTGATGCTGTGGGTGTATTTTGCGATCTATCGAAAGCATTTGATTGTGTGGATCATGCCACTCTACTTATGAAACTTAAATATTATGGGCTAACTGGCAAAGCTCTTACATTATTGGAATCATACTTGAGCAACAACTAGTTGACATAAATGGAGTGCGTTCGGCTGGCTGTCCTGTCAGTATGGGTGTTCCCCAAGGCTCGATTTTAAGACCATTCTTGTTTCTTGTATATGTTAACGATTTACCGTTTTTGGGTAGATAAATTATGTGAGATAGTACTGTTTGCTGATGATACTTCACTTATATTTAAGTTGAAGCGACAAGAAGTCAATTTTGACAATGCAAACAGTACTCTTTCCATAGTTGCTAATTGGTTCACTGTAAATAATTTAGCTCTTAACTCCAAGAAAACAAAATGTATTAAATTCACTTTGCCTAATGTAAGACAAGTAGAGACATATTTGACATTGAATAACGATAAGCTAGAGTTAGTAAATGAAACGGTATTCCTGGGTATTACAATTGACTCAAAGTTGCAATGGGGACCCCATATTGAGAGGATAAGCGGTAGATTGAGTTCTGCAGCTTATGCGGTTAGAACCATTAGACAGTTACAAATGTAGATACAGCCAGGCTTGTGTATTTTAGTTATTTTCATAGTGTTATGTCTTACGGAATTCTATTGTGGGGACGAGCGGCTGACATTAATCAAATCTTTGTTCTGCAAAAACGAGCAATTCGAGCCATATATGTATTAGGGTCTAGAATTTCATTAAGAGATACGTTTAAGGAAATAGGTATACTAACTGTTCCATGCCAATATATCTATGAAAATATTATGTATGTTCGTAAAAACTTAAATTCATTTAGTAAAGTAGGAGCCACTCACGGTATTGAGACCAGAAACAAAAATAGGTTGCTTTTCCCCACACTCAGACTTTCGAAAACAAACACATCATTCATGGGGAACTGTATACGTTTTTATAATAAATTATCAAATGAACCAATAAACCTTACTGAGCAAAAATTTAAGAATTATGTTAAAGCTACATTATGTAGTAAAGCTTACTATAGTATAAATGATTATTTAAACGACAAAAACGCGTGGTCTTGTCCACCTCAGCTAAGGCTATTGAAAAAATGAAATGGATATAGGTACTTAAGTAAAATTGTTGGTACTAGATATAAGTAAAAATTGTAATAGATTATAAGGAAAAAGTTGAAAAGATGCTCGAGGAGTTTCTTTCGCCATTTCTTTCCTTCTCAATGACGGGGCCTTTGTGAAATGGTGGTAGATGACTATCGACAAATAATTGTAAAATTTTACGTCGATTAAACCATTTGAATTTGAATTTATATTCTGGGTAGGTAAGTATATAAAATCTGAGATGAAAAAAAGGGGTTGGGGCTCTAATGCTCCTCTTGGAATTATGATTATCATGCCTCTTGGTTTGTAAAGAGCACTTCTAAAAGACTAATCTCGAATTTCGATATTTGCTGGTCTTCTTCACATTCTTATCTTATACTTAGTTAACATTTTAATCTGTCTTTGCAGATGGCACAACAGATAACGAAGTGTTCGACGCGCAGCCACAGACGCAGAAACTCATCGGAACAACTCAAACCACCACAACAGAACCTTCAACAACTGTATCAACCACCACTTCAACAACCCCTAAACCTTCTACAACAACCCCTGCCCCTACAACCACATCTACTGCCAAACCATCCACCACCACCAAACGAGTCGTTTCCACTACTAAACTAACCACTAAAGTCATTCCCAAAATCGTTATCAAATCCACAACTCCAATGTACAACGCCACAGGGGTTTTACAAAAGGATAATAAAACTACAACAGTTGTAACTAGCACTAGTACAGTTCGGACAACAACGAAAGGTGTTATAAAGACGACGAGCAGACCACAGACAACAACACTGAAGGCGACAACGTATAACCACGGCGTGTCGCGGACCATAGAGAACCACAATCAGTATCATCAGCTGGTGGAAGAAGCGAAGAATAGAAGACTTGATGATGAGAAAGATGCTAGTAAGTTATGAGTTATGATATGATGTTGGTAGTAATATTTACATTCATCATCATAAGCCATCAACCCATGTGCATGAAAGGAGTTTCGTACAGTATTGTAGTAGCTATCAACTGTACCTTACAGATTTAGTGTATCCTAGGCTGTCTGCCGACTAACAGCTGAGCTGGAATAACTAATCCATTGATCGCGGTGACTGACTTTACCTCTAGTCTAGCTCTAATATGTACTTATTTGTAACTTGTAACCGACACAATAAGAAGAAGCCAATTGACAATCTTCCACTGCTGGAGTAATTATGGCATATCCCGAGGATCGCCACAGCACTCTGTCCTGGGCTTTTCTCATATAGCAACTCACAGCTACCATTAGATAGATACTATTTATTTTTTTCTATCAATGCTCCATCGAGCGGAAAGTCTCTCCACGCTCTATCATCGTTCCACTACATCCATGGCTGTCCAGTATCTCCGTGTGTCATTCAGTACTTTCTAACCAAACCCCTTTCCTTTCAGAACCAGTAAAATCCTCATCAACAGCTACAACCCTGATCATTCTCCTGGTCGTGTTAGTGTCAGCGACGGCCGCGGCGGCGCTAGTGCGGCGGCGGCGGGGGCGCGCGCGGGCCGCGGGGGGAGAGGTGCGGTACCTCACGGCTCATGAGGATGAAGAGTAGAGGGGGAATAAATGAGTTTGTGAATGTAAAACATGGAGTGTGTTTTTTTTATGTATCCTAAAGTTGCGGTGGAGACCCTCTTAGACAAGTTATCTCTGGGAGCCCTGCACCCCGCCATGCTGCTACGCATCACGCTGTGTGTTGAGTGAATGCGTATTCGAAACCTTTGACCCGCTTCGCGGAGAGGTAAAGAAATTGATAGAAAATAATATAAGTAATATATGGAGTGTAGAAATGTGATTTCGCCCTCGCGAGATGTCGATTCCAAAAGGCGAAATTAAATTAAGTAATTCACAACACTGACTTTCTATATTTTATTTCGGTCCACTCTCAATGTCTTGAAATTACACAGTTACACACACATTAAATTCCTATAGAGATAGTTTAACACGGGGCGGGGTGGCATATTGGCTCACATACCATGATGGATTTTGTACGTAAAATAATTCTGTAAAACTTTCCTATGTATATTGTATAGGTACTTCTAGGACATACGAACTTAGGGAGTCCCCTAAGTTTGTCATTCGTCACCCACGTGCATCAAAGGAGCACTTCATTTACTGTGCTTGGGTTTACAGAGGCCGACGGAATTATTCTCAAAAGTGTACCTTACAATCTGAAATATCTCAAAAATTGTTAAGTTTCGGATGAGACATTACAGGGACGTTCAATCGACTGGAAATGCCTTCCTCACCAGTCAATTTAAAGGTTACCAATCATATAAGTATCTACAGGATATCATAAATTGACTATATCAAAAACCCAACATATTTATAAGCGTATCTATTATCAGTAGCTGAAGTCTCAATCGGAAAAAACAAATACGTAATTAAACCAGCCAAAGCTTAATTTTTCCCGCCAACCCAGCCTCACTGGCAACACCAGGAAGCGGGCAACACCCGGTGACCTCGCGACATCGTGACTCCCTCTCAGACCCTGGAGGTCCACTCCCAGCACACAGACGCTACCAGCAACAGTCTTAACACCACGCCATAGAGTCCAGGTTGCCGGGTAAAGTAACTTAGTTGGTAAAGCGAGTGTGCGCGTTTCAACCAATGTCACCAGCATGAGGGCACAGCCTTCGCCGAGCGATAACTTATCAATGCGACTACCCACCGTTAAACCGACCGAGACCGGGGCGCCACTGTCGCCAGATCAGACAAAAATAACCACTATGTCTATGAGGGTAGAGGCATGGGTGGAATAGTTCGTTAAGCCGCGGAGGTTAAGGTCGGAGCGCGGTATCGACCGGCGCCATGTTGCCGCGCATGCGCCGCGCGCGCTGCAGACAAACTGACGTTTCCCCTCTCAGTGCTCGAGGAATATTCATTGAGGAACCTGTAAATATTAAACTGTAAATACGCTTTCCGAAATTCGAATGCACGTGACTTGTTCCGGTTTTGAAAACCCTAGCTGAAGACGGCCGTATGGGTGTTTACGCGGATCGCTGCTGAGATTAGAGGTAAGCACTTGATGGTATCGCTGACTAACTTAATTCTACTTTTGCTTATTCGATTATGGTGCGGTTACGTCACAAATTGGATTTCCCGTGATCTCTTTGTCTCGTGTAGTTTTGGACGGTTTCAGTTTATGTAACGAGCGGCTTTTCGCACATAACTATACTTAATTTTCGCACCTAAGTATACACAGTCATATGTATACTGAAAGCGATAAGAAGTTATTTAGGTATATATTTGTATGTGTAGCTCGCGTGAGGGAATGCGGCTAAGCGAGGCCTGTAAGTTTCAGCCTAGATATGTTTTTCAGCAAGCCTTTCCCATAATTAGAGGTTTTACATAATATTTTCCGATAAACGTGAAAGTAAAGTGCCTAATTAGTCGATGTTTTCATCGCTTAACCGTATAAATATTCAAATGGTAAACATGTGGTGCAGTTTTTTTATTATGAATTTGCAATTATAAAATTATTTATAAGACAGTACTGTATAATAGGTATACCTAAGTATACATTCCATAGGAGGATGCAAATCTGGGATTTAATAATGATAAGTTAACCGGCTGAAGTTATGTTAATGAAATTGGACTTATGATCGCATTCACATCTTTCTATTCTGTGTTTGTCCCTCGATGCCACGGACAACAGACATTTGATATAATTATACATGAGAGACATAGTAATAAGTATATAACACCATGTACACACTTAGTATGCAATAAATCATTTGAATTTGAATTTTTGACATGATGCAAAAATGATACAGGACGCCGAAATGGGGTGACTCATAAAACCATTCTAAACAATGGGCTTTACTACCACTTTTGCAATATTATCCTGTGTCATAAGTTCAGAAGACCATTAAAATTAATGATTGAATAACATAATATTCTCTTCTAGCGATGGCTACACTTTGACGCATTCCGTCCTACGTTGGTTCCTATCGCGAAACCAAAACGAAGTACCTAACTTCGAAGTAATTTAATCAAATACAGTTTCTAAATCATTTAATCAAACTGTAAATATCTATGTACACAATACAATCTAAATAACACTTATTCTAAACTTAAGAAAAATTATGACTAAAGGTACCTAGCCTAACTATAAACAAAAAAAAGAAGAAAAAAATTAAAATAAATAAAACTATGTGTCTTCGCTCCGGAACGCATCCGACGCAAAGGTCCCTAAGGCGCTGGCAGCGTTGCCTCGCTGTACAGCCAGAGAGATCCTCTACATCAGAAACGCTCCAGAGCGGATGTCTAGCCCGCAGTCCCTCATGCGACGGCCTAGGCTTTTGATAAATGTTTTGCCGTCTTGACCCCAGATTCCCGTAGTTTCCAGAGCCACGGGCACAAAGATATAATTTTCCATGAGGCCGCTATATTTGGCTATTTTCTGTTTGGCTGCTAGTTCTGCTGCGGCCCCAGGAGTTGCAATGGTGGATGCTACATGTGAAGGTGCAAAAGTGCAAACACATGTAGCATCCCACAGCAAGCAGCGCCCCTTCTCCCAAGGGATCAATGTGAGGCCATCTGGCCTTTTCCCGTCGTTTCTGCTAAGCCCCGGGGGCTCTAATATGGACGGGATATTTGCCGAAACTAAGGCTCTCCGGATAATATCATTGATGGCGTGATGCCGCGACAGCCTTCCCGCACTCCGGACGCAATGGAGACCGTGTCGTCCTTGTGCATCGACCTGTGCGCCACACCGACATATATGGGCCTCGCAGATTTTGCAGCCTAGCCTCAGACCGACAGCCACACGCAAAGAATCGTTATCTAAGAGGGTTCCCAGTTGTGGAGAGGCCATAGCATGTAGCCAAATACCCGCCTCAGGCTTGGAGACCGCCCGCAAGCGTGCCAGCTCTGAAATACAGTATAAATAAATACAATACAATATAAATACAGTACAATTTGAATCCGAAAATCGTTGTCAAAAGAAGTTCGCGATAGGGAGCCAGATAATATTGTTCGTGAAACGAGCACTATCTGTGCCATTAAACAGCTGATTGTTCCGCTCTACTTAGTTTCAGCACTTTCAGTCAAGGACGAAATCGAAGGGAACTCGTTTAGAATTTTGTACCGTTTTATTTAAAGAATACCATAGCATTGCATGCTCTTGCTTTATCAGTGGTCTACCCGTCTGGAGGTCAATGTTAGTACTTACCCGATATATTTACGGAACTATTTTTGAAATCGGGGATAGAAAGAAAAACAGCTAAGTACATAATTTTTAACTATTCACTAAAATCCATAAATTTCCTGTTTTTGTTAGAGATTTTAGTGTTTGTTAATATGAAAGTTGACTCATGCAGTTTCCAATGAATCTCACCGTTTGGAAATACATTTATATGCCGGCTGAATGATCACTGGTAAATTGCACTCTGTATTTAATTATAGTTAAGTAAAAAAAAAAAAATATTCAAAAAACCCTTTTTTGCGGGTTTTTAGATCATTAAAGGTCAACACGCAGACATGGGTTGGTTTAAAGCTCAAATGTATAAAAAGCCTCTATAAAAAAGTAACATCAAAGCAATTATAAATTTCACGAGTTTGGTAGGCTCAGAGTCCAACACACTCTTTAAAATATGCCCAAAGCTTTATTTCAATTATTCCATTATAATACAGGATGTAGCAAAAGTTGTATAGTATGCCGAAAGGGAGTGATGAGACTGATGAGATGAGTCATCTCCTATCGGCCTATATATACTATACTTACCACTGTTTCAACATCCTGTATTTGCAACATGCCTACCTAAGTATAACAACTACCTACTGTTCTTTGTAAAGTATAGCAGGAACCGTAGGACAGCTGTCAAATCTGTACATTTTATTTGCATTTTTTTCGCTTTCAAGCGCAAACCAACTTTATTCACCGGTCATAAGGCTCTGACAATGAAACGTCATTGGACTCATGCTATATTTTACAGAGTATAGTACAGTGCGACTAACTTATCTGTTCCGGTGACAGTTAACTAAATTGGTCCATATATTAGGTAAATTACCATTACGGGAAAACTTAACAACTTAAAGAATGAAGAAATAAATATTAGACATTACGCGAGCTCTCACCGGAACAGATTAGTTTGTGGCACTGTACTATACCTTGTGAAGCTGTCAAATCTGTACATTTTTATCTCTCATTTATTCCTTTTCAAGGGAAAACCAATACTATATTTTACAAAGTAAAGTACCTATAGTGTTGGGGATCACTACCCTCAGTGACGATACACTAACGACACGTACACGCCATGTTTCAATTACGTCCAAGTGATGTTCTATTAACTTGATAGCTCGTTCACACGTATCTACGATCTACACCACTATACGCTCTATTCCATTAAATACAGACACTAAATATAAATAAATATACTTACGTATTAGTCCATATATGAAGGAAAATAATCCTACTAATATGTATTATAAATGCGAAAGTTTGTGAGTATGTGTGCTGTGTATGTGTGTATGTTTCTTACTTCTTCACGTCGAAACGGCTGAACCAATTTTAATGAAATTTGCCTGGATGTTAGCTGACACTATGGATACACACATAGGCTATCTTTTATCGCGGAATTCCCACGGGAAAACTTTTTAAGGCGAAGCCAAGCTTGCGGGAACAGCTAGTACTTTTATAAAATTGACTCATTCAAAAATGAACATAGGAAGTTACTATAAGGCTGGGCTGTTCCGTAAAAAATCCTCCTTCCTAAGGTTTTGTCTCTATTGCACCAACCTTTTTGGCAACTTTTTGTACACAATTTTTCAGTCATCAGCTAATGGAGCTACCTACAAATACGAGGAGTCATTAGTGCTCTTGCCCCATGCTCCATAGTGAATACCCAGCTTCATATTCTTACCTAAAACGGAAGCGATAATAATTTGCAAACCCAAGCAAAACTTACTGAAAGGAGTCCGTTTACCTTTTTAGAATTCCTGAAAAAGAGCCTCAAATGAGCGTAACTCAAAAACGTTTTAAATAGGCACTCCTCCTTGCGTTTATTTATGCAGTACGCCGAGTGAATTCGTAATAGTTGACGGGAATAAGTTTGTACTTTTGGCAGAGCAGAGAGCAGTGGTGCCAAATGTACAATGGTCCTTAACGGGCAAGCGTTGCCAACTTAACGGAAATAACTTACACTATAAATACTAAAGAATTTACGCAATGTTGGTTGACTTAACAGCTAATATTTATTTATCTGTACCTAACTTAAAAAGTCAGTCTAAAGCTAATGCTTTTTTAACTGTTTGGTAAAAAAGGACATAGGGAAAACCTTTAAAGAAGTAGGTAGGTACACCTTTTAATTGTTTTAAACAACCACAATGTTTTTTGCTTATCTATTTATTGTATCAACAGCTTAACCAGTATTTACATGCAATTTAAACAGACCTGCAAGCTTCGTTTAAAAAGTTCTACGTGTATACTTAGGACTAATGCCTAGTTTTAGTGTGGGAAATTTTGTCCGTATTTATTGTTTAGTCACTAAAGTGGTACGTTACTACGTACTAGTAGTACGTACTTTACTGGCTTCGTTACAATTTGTGTCTGGCAAACGATATCACCGATACATCTACGCGATAGAAACAAAATGGTGTAATTGTAGATCCCCGGTTTATGGCGTCGCAATAAAAATATACCTAAGTGGCTTATCGTTCCGCGGAGGCTTTCAGACGGAGAGACATTCAGGCTGTAAACACTGAAACATAATGTATTTATTTAGGAGCTGCTGTAAAATAAAACAGGAGGCATTGAAATGAAAGTTCTGTTTTTTGGCAGATAATATAATAGTGGTCAAAATATTAAAAAAATGTTTTAAAACTTTCTAGATTTTTTGTTTTGCTGGTCTACAAACCCAGTAAGTTGTAGTTGCAACTTTTAAGCCGCTAAAGTCTGTTTCTTAATCTCAGATAGTAAATTGTCAGGTTCTCAACGGTATATCAACAGTCGATAGTCCCACGATTTAGTGACGTGTCGTTCTATTGGTGGGATAATCGACTGTTGATGAACCGTTTAGAATCTGTCAATTTAGTATCCGACATTAAAAACAGGCTTTAGTAGTTATCACTGTCACCCCACCTGTATACTTATAGAGGCAGACCGTATCTACTAAGTGCAAACTTCGAAGAATCTTGGGGGTAGGCACAATACACACGTCAAACTTCAACACTCCTCTTATTCACTGGGGCATAATGAAAAGCACTTAAAGAGTAGACAAGACGGTGTCATCTCTATGACCCCTATCCCATCTATCCCTCTGGATCATGAGGGTTACTCTATCTATAGTATAGTGTCTATACTGTCTATACTATAGTGATGATGAAACGAAGGAACGAGAGCTGTCGTGCAATCGGCACGTTTACTACAATGAGATAGAGTCGTGGCTCGCGCAACAGTGCTCCGAAACTTATTATTATTATTATACATAGGCGAACTTAATGCTAAAAGCATTCTCTTCCAGTTAACCTTGGGCGTTGTGGAGAAAGTGATAGGTATTGCGAAAGACAATGAGGACAGTTTAATTTTGTTTAATATCTATATTGTTAAACACTAGAATATATACTTACTTATACATAATAAACTTAGTTTTTTGTCAAGCTGAGAGTGACCCGCAGTTGCAAAGATTCTTCGCGTGAGTATCTTATGTCTAGCTATAAAGGGCATCGAAAGGTCGCTATTTATTTATAGATGTGAACCGATAACCTGAAGCCTTTGTAATTGACAGACTATTTGAGGACAGCTATTCTATTCTATTCTATTCTGGTAGGGGGTGAAGTTCCTGTACGTGGCTCTCTCGAGTGGAACCTTTGTACATATCCCCTTGATTTCAGCTCAGCCAGCCTAGCTCCCGAGTAAACTGGAGTAGCAAGCCTGGGTGTTCCAATAGCTGAGATAGGCGCTCTGTTGGTCCAAGAATAGATAATCTTATTTCTGTAGTAGATGGACAAGCTAACAGAATGTGTTCAACCGTCGTTGAGGACAGCGTAGCGGCTAGGATTGCGTCGAGAGTCCTAGGTTTGATTGCCGTAAGGGAAACATTTATAATGTGTCCCTGAATTGGAAATCTGCTTGTCTTCTCATAAGTTCTTTGGCTTTAGCTTTAATCAAATTTCACAGCAATGGTGAAAATAGCAGTGAAAGAAACCATAAACCACGCCTAGAACATACATACCCAAGGCAAAAGCATGTGTGCTAATATTTTGGCTCATGCTCTTTTTAAATGAATAAATCACCTTTGTTTTATTATGATAAAGGCAAAATCAAACGTTAGACTTGTCGCATTACCTACGAAATAAACATTAAAAAATATGAGTAAAATGTGAACCATTTAATTGGTCACGCGAAATGTCAGCGTTTGTGTTGATTTACTGAACACGGGGCCGCTGGACTACCTTGCTGTTGGAAAATAAATGTTATCCTAATCCTAACTTCCTTACTAATATTATAAATGCAAAATAACTGTGTCTGTCTGTCTGTTACTCTTTCACGCCAAATTACTGAACGGATTTGCATAAAATTTGGTGTTCGATTATGGTCTAGACCCTGAGAAAGAACATAATGCTACTTTTTATCCCAGAATTCCCACGGGAAAACTTTTTAAGGTGAAGCGAAGCTCGCGGGAACAGCCAGTTCAGCATATAACAACAATAATGTACCTACCTATCAGTGACGATTGGATGGTGTACTTATTGACACTGATGCCGAATGTCCTGAGTGCGATCCCCGGTGAAGGCAAATATTTGGAGACATTTTGTGTAGTCTATTATAACATAATATTATTTCAATATACTTAAATAAATAATATTTTATATTGAAATACAAACTCAAACAGTATTCTGAACTAGTTTCTCTCATAGAGCGTCGGCTAGCGAGTTTCACCGAACCGTCGGCGAAAGATTCCCGCATTTCACCGAAGCTGAAACTAATTAAGGCTAATGAAATCGTTCGTTAAGCTCCTTGTAAGCTCAGCTGAGCTTTAAGTTAAGTCTAAGTAATCACTGACAGATCTGCGGATGGGAGAGACTGCTGAAGTTGGAACATTTGTGTTTTTTATTCACCTGATTAGTAATGATTGCTTTTATCACCAGTAACATTAATTAAATAAGTACATTTCAGTGGTACATTATAATTCGATCAATGGTATCATTCCCATTGGCAGACTGTATATCTATTAGTAAGTAGGTACTAACTAACTTTCAGTGGCATTATGGACTATGGGACCAACTTTCAAATACTTACGAAAAAATATAGACTGTTTCATATTTAAGTTAAAAACCAACTAAAACAGAATGTAAATGCACAAGCCTTATCACCACCTTTTTTATCGGAGTCGGAATTTTGATAAGCTCACACAAAGCTCTAGGCAGCGTTCCATTTGTTGTAGAAATGAAATGTATGTAATTTGTCAGGCTCTCGTCGGCTCTTCTTACATATTTTTTCCGCTTCCTCTGTTCCACGCATCTCGGAATAATGATTCCGTGTCACGTATTCTGAGCATACATCATAAACAGGGTTTTATATTTTATTCCTTGTACTCTAAGTACAAGTACTCGTAGCTGGGTGAATTTCCCGCGGCCAAAAATTGCGTGGCATCAATGAAATCGGTACTAAAAAACCAAGTTATAATTTTCTAATATTTTTTTCCGGTTAAGTGAAATAGTTATCTATGTGTAGCACTAAATATTTTATTAATAGGTTTAATGGATATTTTTTAAAAAAATATTAAACCCCCAAATCTTTCATTGCCGTGTCTGTCCCCACGTTACCACGTTTTGTATTATTCTTCATTGATGAAAAAATATTGAGTATTGATAGTTAAACTTAGTTTCATTTGATACATTAATAGTTAAAGTATTGTCACGGAATACATTTATTGAAATATATAAAGAATATAACGAACGGTAAGTGAAAATTCATGTGTCCCAGAACTTCTGTTCATCGCCGTGTCCTAAACATGATCAAGGCTATTGTTTTACCTATGAACTTGGGTGCCCCCCTCAGTGCGCTAATCGTTTCTTACAAGTGTCGCCTAACTGCTCGACGTGGAAGGAGGTACATCGGTGCACGCGTTTTTGCGCTATAGTGAAAATCAGTAAAAATTTTGGGGACTGGACATTTTTTCTTTCATTGCCGTGGATAGAAATAACTTCTATAAAATTAAGTTTGTCTTCTAGAATAAGCATTCAAAAGAAAGCTTTTTGAAAATATTTACCTTATAAAGTGTTTATTTCTTCGAATAGTTAATACTTTTTTAGTTATTTATATTTAATGCCTTGATTTTCATCGCCATGCTTTCATTTCCGTGGCTTCCGTGGCCAATATTTGCTATGGCAATGAAAAAAAAGCCACGGCAATGAAAAAAATTTCATTGCCATGTCTTGTAAAATAATTTGTATTCATTGCCGTGGTAATGTTATTCATTTCCGTGGCCAGGTTATTCATTTCCGTGACTTATGTTTTCATCGCCGTGGTATGTATGATTAGGCAAAGTAACATATATTTTACCTGTAATACAGGTAATACCGATCACTGACATTACCTACAGAACTAGTCAAATTACCTCTTTTTGCAGTGCGTTAAAACGGGTGCGTATCGCGATGTATAAAAACGAAATATATAATATTACATTAATAATAACAATCACAACATAATTATAATGAACGTTATGTATAAATAAGACCGGTGGTAGCTCAGTCGGGTAAGCGCCCGCTTCCCACTCCAATAATGCGGGTGCGAATTTCGGCGCTGACATGTACCAATGTGTTCCTTTGAATTTAAATACAATGTATATCATCGCTCTTACGGTGAAGGAAAACATCGTGAAGAACCCTGCATATCTACCTATAGATTTATCACATCTAGATAATATGTGAACCCACCATCTCGCTGTGGACCAGTGTGGTGGGAAATGGTCCAAGCTTAGAAAGGCAGCAGCTTAGACCTTGGGGATATGCACATTGCACAAAGGTCCCATTCGAGAGACCCAGGTGCAGGTACTTACACCTCCCACAGATAGTAGAATAGAATATAATAGAACATACATCTCTGAAGGAACTCATCTGGATGCTAAGTGGCCTTAATACTGCTTGCAACGTGTAGGCCTCCGTATGAACTTGGGCAAGACAAAAGTCATGTAGAATGTTCACATAAAACCGGAGCCGGTGATCGTTCGTGAGACAACTATCGAAGTTGTGCAATAATATGACTACCTGAGGCAGACTATTCGGCTAGGCAGAAGCAACTTCGACAAGGAGGCTGAAAGGCGCATCCAACAGTCTTCAACCATTGCGCCCTGCCAGTTATGACATATGGTGCAGAGGGTTCTACCTTTTTTGGCCTAAGATTTATTTGCCTAATCTCGTATTGCATAGTAACGTTTGGTCAAAGTCTCGTTTCGCCGAAAATTGTATGGCATAAATCTCGTTTAGTAAAAAGTTATTTCGCATAATCTTATTTAGCCTAATAACGGTATGTTCAAATCTCAAATAGCCTAACAATACTATGGCATAGCTTATAAAAACTACTAATATTCATTTGGCTTTAACTTTTACGAAGCGTCTCCCTATATAGCGCAAACTAGTGCCTTGCATTAGGTATTTAATTTTCCGCTATGTGGGTAACGCTCCGCTCGTCTTCGCTGCGCTCCGCTTTGCTTTCGACGAACATGTGCACCTAACATGCTCCTCCTCGCTTTGCTCGTCGTCGCACCTACCTTTAGGTTATGATCCCATGGGGTTTAATGGCGATTGTAATAATTATAATGGTCATTCACTTTCGATATTTTGATCATTCAATATCTTTATATTTATATCTTTAGATTTTCGGGATGTAGGAGAAAAATACCACAATTTGTACATTTAAAACATACTGAATATAGTGTTTATTAAGTTAATATTAGGAGAAACAAGATTATACCAATACGAACAATTTGAGCAAACGAGACTTAGATGTTTCAAGTTTGTGCCAAAAGAGTTTTAGACGAAACGAGTCTTATGCCACATAAGTCTTGGCAAAGTGATGATTCTACCAAAAAAGTTTAGACCTTACGAGTTATGCGAAATGAGTTTAGGATAATAAAGATTAGGCGAGATGAGAGGAACCCGGTGCAGAGACCTGGACACTGATGGTGGGACTGGTCCACCGATTTAAAGTCACTCAGCGTGCTATGGAGAGAGCTATGCTTGGGGTTTCTCTGATGGATGGTATCAGAAAAGAAGTTATACGTCAGAGGACTTAGGGTTACCAACATAGCTGTCAAAATATGCAAGTATAGGCAGGTAGCCGGTAGTGGCTGGATTCGGAAGACCGAGGACCGAGTGTTGTGGCGCTCCTTGGGAGAGGCCTATGTCCAGCATTGGATGATTATAGGCTGATGATGACAACATGTACATTTCATATTATTATACCAATTAAAATATACTATGATTTAGCATAAAGTTCATAAAATATTCTATCATATCACATAATTTGTGTTAAATTACACAACACCATCAAAACCTCTTGCACCACAACCTAAAGATAGGTGCGATGACGAGAAAAGCGATGAGGAGCGGTTAAGTGCACTTGTTCAGCAAAAGCGAAGGGGGGCTACATGGGGAGACGCTCTATGTTTAGGTTTTGGTGCAAGGAATTTTGACTGCGTTATTATTATTGGCGCTATGTAGGGAGACGCTTAGCTGACCAACATGTGCACCTAACCGCACCTATGTTTATATTTTGGTGCTAGGTGTTTTGCCGGTGTTGTGTAATTCAGCACAGAGAATATATGTCATATTATAGTATATTTTATGAATTTTACATAAAATGAACAGTATACATATTGGGTATTATACCTTATAAAAATATAGATGTTATAGGTAAGGTTTATTAAATGTTGTGAACGTTATTAGTGTGAAATGAAAAATTTTGTTTTATACGTCGCAATACGGACCCCACAATGCTACTTAGAGAATTCCATACTATATTCTTATTTTTTTATACATAAGTACTGTCGTTCTTTCTTTCGTTCCAATATCTATCCATATATTTCTGCCATACATGCCTGTCTAAGTTTGCGTTTCCCTCACAGTCTTTTTTAAAAATTGCAGTGGATTGATTCTTTCATTTCCATTGTATACAGTTCTTTCATTGCCGTGGAAGTTTGTTTCATTGCCGTGGGCCTTTGTTTCATTGCCGTGGACGCTTGTTTCATTGCCGTGAACGCATGTTTCATCGCCGTGGCACGAAATTTTTAATCATCCGTATCTCGTTAAGTTTTTAACTTATCTGCTACCCATTTAGTAAGAACACTAACATTAACAAAAACTTTAATAAAAGCGTTTTTCTAATATAAAAAACCTTAAGATAAAAAAGTCCACGGAAATGAAGATTTTTTAGGACTTGTTGAAATCCACCCAGCTATGTACCTTTTCTATGTACCTCTAAACTTTACTGTAAGTTTTTTTTTTGTTGAACTCGGATACCCTTGCATGTTAAAGTAGGTATGGTTAAAGTTATATATAGTACCCATATTTTCAGGACCAGGCTATATGGTAACCATATAATAGTAATTGTCAGTCACTGACTATTGAGTCTGGCCATTAGACTAGGGCACGCGAGACGTCTAAGCAAAAGACGATGCAAATATCGCACGGAAAAGATACGAGTAGTTGTAAATAAATTATCTAAGTACATACCTAAACCTACCTACCTATAGTATGAACTTCACGGTTTATTAAATAGCTTTTGTCGTAAAAGTTAATTAGTTAAAGCACATAACTCATTCAGGCACAATGTAGAGTAGGTATGAAGGTTAGCCGGGAAAGCGTATAATTATAATAATTTTAATTATTATTATTAACAAAGAGCGTTGTTTTGTAGCCGGAGAGGGTCAGACGTGTTTGAAAATAATTAAAATAAGCGAATGTCGGCCACGGACACGGAAATGGGAGATGTGAATGTTCACATTATTATTTTATGATATTTTTTTTTGAGGGTAGGGGAGACGTTAGGTTATTCTTAGTGAAAAAGGATGAGTCCGCATAATAGTATCTGTATGTATTGTGTTTGCCACAATTACTTAAATATTATAAAAATATCTCCACTCTTTATTACCCACACGCAATTACTTAATAAAATTAGTATCAGCATCTAACATTCAACGAACTGAACATGTCTCTTCCAATCCTCTGACCTCGGCCTTCCTAATCCAACCGACTACTGTCTGATGATAAAAATCATACTGACATAGAAAAGAAAGAAGTTTCCCTACTATTGTTTTATCCGGGAGATATATCATAGCTTTGTTATTCTGTCGGCGTGCGTCGGATAAGTTTATGACGTGTGTTGATATGCGAACACGTACACGATACTACTTGTATATGCGTATATAATGTGTTCTGCATTTTTATTCGAAGCTTAGAATAGATGGGATAAGTTTTGAGATGTGGCTGCGAAATTACAGCACTACAAAAGTAGTTTGGCTTACTCATTACTCAAGTTTATCATAAAAGGGGTTCGCAAGGTAACAGTTGCTGCCCATTGCCCAAGTCCTTTATTTGAGTCCCGAAGGTCCATATTATGTTAGTGCCATATACATATACCTACGTATATTATTTAAGGTAGCCATGTGCTCGTGTTTTACGTGCAATAGTTATTATGATACATCGTGGATCCATCACATATCAAAGGTTTGGGGTGAAATAATAGCGAAAGGGTCCAACCCAGAGAGCTCTCGTATAGAAGTATTGTCTTGGCAGTACTTATATTTCTCCTAAGTACATCTTATGAAAGCACTTATAAATGAGGTTTAAAAGTTGTTTTCAGACTTCTACTTTGAAGTCGTAGAGAAAAGCCTATAACGACGCTACGCAATGCTACGAGCATGCTACGAGTGTGGCGTAGCAACTTCGTAGCGAATCCGACATAACTATTGGACTCTGAAAATAATCAAAGACTTATTAATCTTATAGCCTAAGAAACTGTGAATATATCCGTGTCATCCATGTGTATAGGTCCACTGGATGCGAAACTTCAATATCCGCATCCAATATATTATAAATAGGCAGTTTAAAACCGTCTTATTCTCTTAATAACATAATACTCAAGTTTATCTTGCTATGAAAGTACTAAAAGCGCTATACAGAAACATCCAATTTCGTCTAAAATACTTATTGTATATTTTGGCTCGCACAGTATTTCTTGGTGAGTGTTCAGACGCAAAATTGTTTGTATTTAGGTCACCGGGGCACACAAGCCTTTTCCCCTACGCTCTTGTTAATAAGAGTGTTTTTAGTATGCATCTTTGTACCTAGATACTTTTAAAATGTAATGATGAGGAGTTCCGTATTAAGATTTAATCATTTATGAGGGTAGTTTTTTGTTGTTTCCTTCAATTACTTACAAGATGTTCGCGAGCCAAGAAGTATTGTTGTGGTCGAGTTGGAATTCAGCCAAAAGTATGTAGAGCGCGGTGCTTTTTCTCTCATATTTCCTTGAATAAACTCGTTTTCTAGCTTAATGTTGATTATATTTCTATAGATACTTAAACATAGACCTTATGCAGCTTTCGTTTAGCTGGTAGGTTAATGTTTCGGCTTTATATGTATTAATAGAGTTAGTAAAAAATTTAACCAATCCACCAACTTGCAGTAGTCCAGTGTGGTGGGAAATCGACCAAGTTTGGAAAGGTTGTTTAGAAATTAAGGGGATATGCACAAACGTTCCTTTAGAGAGGCAATATAAGACTTCAGCAGACAACAGAAAATATTAGAATTCCTCGATGGCACATTATGCTCTTGATTAAAAATTTAAATGTATTTATTTAGTCATTAATTAAATTAATATTGGTCCGCAGAAGCAGCGCCATGATCGACCCGAGCTCTTCGGAGGAGGACACCGACGATGAGCACAAGAAGCAGCCCTCCAGCAAGCTGCCCGGTGAGTCTCTCTCTCTCCATCTCTCTCCCTATCTCTTCTTCATTCTCTATCTTCCTCAATCTCTGTGAGTATATCTCTATCCCCCTATCTCTTTCTAATGATCTCTCTCTTCCATCTCTATGATTGTTTCTCTCCCTATCTCTTTATCATTATCTCTCTATCTATCTCTATGAGTGTTTCTCTTCCTATCTCTTCTCTCACTTTCTCTATCTCTCATGTTTTCTCTCATGCCCTATTTCTATGTATATTGTTAAAGTATATTTATCCTGCTAAGTATAAGATACGCATACCATACATTTAATAAGTATTTCGAATCTCGTATTTTGTCTCTCTGATCCTCACTTCACAGGCTTGCCTTGTGTGAGGGTCGCAGTGTATCTGTGTGTTCTGATTTTAAAATTGTTATAATATTAGATTTTTGTCTAACGAGTTAAAATCCTCATGTAGACATTGATATGAGAGGAAAACACAACAGTTCCTTTGTTTTCGCGAAGTTGGATAATACCGTCCATTTATCCGACTTGTGTTGTCTGAGTCAATGTCCGTAGCTTACGGAGATAAGCCCGGAGAGGTCAGGCAGTAAGGGGCTTATGTTGTTCCAAGTCCTTAGTACCTTTGATGAAAAACACGAGCGGCACAACAAGGAAATTCAGCAAAAACTATTTAATATTAAAAGGGTGATTTTGAATACCCACTACAAAAGGTGTACAAAAAAAAGCATTCGGGTACTTATTTGTAATTTTACAGTTAGACCCCAAGTATAAGAATGGTTCATGAGGTCCGGTAAAAACGTTTCAATTTTATTCTTTGCTGCTATGGACCTTGTAATCTGAAAATAAACGTATTACCTATTACTAGATGCGTTCACTAGTTCATGTTCGCAAGTCAACGCGCGTAGCGTGAGCGTCGCGTTTTCATAAACGTTTCGATATTTGTGGAAAATAATCCTGAAAAGGTCAAAATGAATTCCATTAGAATGTGTATATGACACGAGAATTGTCCTTCAGATATTTCTTTAGATGTAAATGAAAATACCAACACAAACTTTATTAAGGAAAATTTCGTGATATTTGAATAGCCTCATTGAAAGTAACTTGCAAATAACTTGAACTGTGGATTCGAGACGTCTGTTTGCGCAATCACGTGAAACTTGGAACTTGACACTCTCAAGGTCACTCAAGGACTTGTTCTCAAGGCCCTGGTCGCAAGGTCACGTTCGATTTTCTTCACCTTTTCTAAGAATACCGAGTGAAAGTTTTTTTCGCCGGCTGAGCCGGTAAATAGGGCGTGATTTTCCATTCAATAGCATGCCGCTTGAGAAGGTTATTGTAATGATTGTGATGTCATCCTATGTTTAGGTTTAGCTGTCCACTTATACGTTTTGTGAATCCATCATGACGTCAGATACAAAGGGCGTTCAGAAAATCTTACATCTATCTTCACCATGGGTAGGTAAATAGAAATAGATAGGCAGGTACTTAGTGGATGCCTTAGGATGGTCTAGCGTTCATTCCTTCAACTTTTACCTCATTCCCTTTTAGGTATAACGAATGACGGATAAAATATCCAGACAGGGCAGTCAGCGACTGCTTTCCTGGCCAACACTAAGAGAAGCGTAAATTTCCCCCCACACCATTCCTTCACCTTGTTCCTGTAGCGACACATGTTATAGTCACGTTTTGCAATGTCAGCTTTCTAGTAACTTCCAGTAGCGAACAATGCGCAGACACTAGTCGTCTCGCGCCCGTCACTTAGAACACACTTAAGAAAATGTAATTTGGTTCAGTAAATAGTTTGGCCTCAAGAAATCCTGCATTCGTCATTTACCATCAACCCCATAGTCACCCATTCTTAATACCCTAAATTGGTGACCTCCGACAACCTGAACACGCAACCTTCGGAAGAAATGATGGAGTCAGGACGGCGATGACGCGGCGCAGCATGGAACGGCGTGGACGAGACGGCTCCCCCAGCAGGGCCATGGGGTAACAGGCGCAAACATCAAGAAATTATAATCATCCCCGACTGGAAGTGCATCACCCCTTCACAAATTTTTGTAACGCAACGCAGAAGTAATTAGCGTATCGAAGCATCTCAAGTCAGGACCTGGACGAGTGGAACACACATAGAAGGTACGATTGCGCGTTCACGACGGAAGGTCAACGGGCGGTAATCGGCGCTTCTGGAGTTAGCGAGTTTTGGGCGGTTTCCTCGCTGCGAGGCTGCCGAGCTGGAGCATAGTGGACTGGTCACCCACGTGGAGGCTCACTCGAGGGTCCTCATGGAAGTTCCCGCCAGGATGGATGAGAGATGCAACGAAAGAAGCTATTTTTAGATCGGAAATTCCACATGGTTCAATCACACACGAGGTCGGATTCGCAGAACCGAGGTAGCAGCGTTCATCTTGCACGGTCAGCGGAATGTGATAAGCGCGTCGCGAGTGAACAGAGTGCTACGTAGTTATACCAAGTGGTTTATTGTGTGAGATTTATAAGTTTGATTTGTTAATTTTGTATCAGTATTGAAATGTAATTTTGTGATTTCTGTTTCGTTTGATATTGTATGTTTCAAGTTTAAAGCTCCGTAAGAGATGCTTTTGTAACATAGGTATTACGTATTGTACTTGAAAATTTTTGAGAAAAATTTTGAAAAACGGGGGAAGTGATGTAGCGACACATGTTATAGTCACGTTTTGCAATGTCAGCTTTCTAGTAACTTCCAGTAGCGAACAATGCGCAGACACTAGTCGTCTCGCGCCCGTCACTTAGAACACACTTAAGAAAATGTAATTTGGTTCAGTAAATAGTTTGGCCTCAAGAAATCCTGCATTCGTCATTTACCATCAACCCCATAGTCACCCATTCTTAATACCCTAAATTCCCTATAGTTTCCCTCATGTATAACTCATGTGGTCCTGGTTGCAGCGGCGCCTCCGGGGTCTCTGGCGGCGGCGCGCCCCTCCGTGCGCGGCAAGCCCGACCTGCCGCGGGGCTCCACCGCCGGCCTGCCGGGGAAAGGTATGTAGGGTCATCATCATCATAAACATCATCTGCTTGTAGTCGTCCACTGCTGGCCTGGAAGACAAAGGAGCGTTACAACACTCTGTCTTCGCTTGTCACTCTGTCGTTTGTTACCTGTCTAAGGTCATTGGTAACGAATAACACACACTTTAAACTTGGGGACAAAAGTCTCTCGTAGGTTAAAAATACCAAAAATTAGCTATTTCTATACCTACTTTTTCGCTCATATACCCTCGAATATGATTATACTAGTATCTATTACAAGCCTATTGCAATACACTGCTGGACTTTTTTCTCATCATTATCTGAAGCTTGTTACTGTAAAACTAGGTCGCCAATCTAGTATCGATCCGAAAAACCCGTACTTAGTATTGGACATAAAATAACGGCTTTTTTTACAGCCACCATGCATATTTAATTTCAGCGTGTCGCGTATTGCACGAACAAAGTTATGAAAAGTTTAATATTATGAAACCGTATACTCGGGGTCTATTATAAAGTTGTACAAAGCAATGTTTAATTCAGAATGAAACTTACAAAGCGACAAGAATAAGCTTCGCAGTGAGAGGAAATATTGTGGAGTGAATAATTGTCGCAGCAAGTTGTGACTAACTTGTCGAGTTGTTCAATTTGTTGTAACACAAACTCGGTTGCGATTGCGAGCGAGTGAAGTGAACTTTTTTTGCGTAAGGAAAACAAATAAAATTATGAGATTGCCGATTGTTTAGCTCAAAATATGCAATCCCACCAAAATATTTAATGAAAGTTGCCAACACGAGGCTCATTTAGCTTGCACTGTCAAAAAGAAGTTAATCAGATCAAGCCAAGTTTCTAACTCTAGGTACATACCTGCTACTGCTATTAAGCTCGTAGGTAATCTATGCTATTCGTGGACTCAAATAGTAACTCGGCCGCAAAAAACTTTAGCTAGGTAGGTATTTATCATCCAAACCCATGTTAAGAAACCGCATTAGACAACGAAAGAGGAAGAGTGATTGTGCTCTATGAGCTGATGATACATTAATTACATAAATGCTGATTGTTTGTTCATCTGTTTGTCAGGAGCCAGTCCGCTGACGACGGCGCCGCTGGCCGCGCCGCTGCACCCCGCCACGAGGCAGAGGGAGGCAGCACTAGCGCCGCCGCCACATGCGTAAGTGAGACAGAGAATTACATGAAGACGCAAGAGTTTGATGCTTATGCGATAAAAGTGCCCTGTAAAATACAATGTGATTCAATTCCGCTGATTGGCTTTTTTTCGAGAGTAATTGACGTGTTTACACACATAACGAAATAGAGACCGAACAGCTTATCGCCCCCAGCGTACCTTTATCGATAAATGAACACGAAATTATATTTGTCAAAAGAAATTTATGCCTCTGGTACTGTAATAGACTAAAAACAAAACTACCAAAAGGTGATCTATCTACTTAAGTATGTATAATATATTTTATAAAATAAAGTACCCAAGCATTAGCCAAGTGTAATGTTGAAAGTTTTATACTTAACATTCTAATGATCTACAAGACGGCTATTTTTGTAAATCGACGGCATAATAAAATAAGGTTTCCAGTGAAGAAAACATAAATTTCGTTAAGGTTTGTCCAGCAATTAAAATTTCCAATATTAATAATTATTTATCTAAGTAGCTTTGGCTAACAGATCCTTAAATAGAAGCCTTTGACCCAAGGCTCAATTTTCCGGGTAATCTTAATTAAAATTTCCCGTTTCTCATTATGTAAGGTAAAGTAACATGCGACCCTAATCAACCGACTGTTCTTCCATGTAATTTACTCAACTCTTTTGCATTATTTTACATACGAATTACCCGCTTAGGTCACATAACACATAGCATTAAAATCGTTCTCATGAGCTTACTTAGTAAACTTGACTCATATCTACATTGCTAGAATAGCTTTAAAGTTGGGCTCAGTTTGAAAGATACTTTGGAGATGATTAGATCTATAGTATTATGTAGGTATCATGTAAGTAGCTAGGTACGATTCCAAAATATAGTAACTGCCTAGACTAAATATATATAATTAAACAATTAATATAGAAATAAGTAGTGCAGTAGTAGCCAGTAGATTGCTTTTGATGAGTTGCTTTGATTGTTATTGAATTTAAGTATATATGGAAGGTACCAAATAAGATATAATTTTTTGGTAACCACATAATTGAATACAAGACTTCTATGTAATAAATTTGGACAAAAATATAATATAAGTACACTTACTTAGGTACTTAGGTAATGAAACTCAAGTGAAGATACTAACTACTACTAATAGGGGTCCCAATCCTTCCGCAAAAACAATCAAAGTAACTCAGCAACCTCACCGTCACCCGCGTAGCTAGCGCGCTCATCATCGCTGGGTAATAACTCGCATCATGCGATAGTTCGTTTATGCGCAGAACGTCGACGGGCAGCGCCAGCAGCGGCGAGGCGCCGGCGCCCAGCCCCAGCCCCTCCGCCGCCAGCCAGTCTGACAAAGACCAGGATCCTCAGGTCAGTCAGAAAAAATGGTCAGGTTTCATAAGCGTCAGCTGACAAACCAGGGTGGAAGGAACTGAAAAGACATTCAAAGAGGCTCTTTTCTTATACCTACATCCAACCGTTTAATTATAATTAACATGCTCGGCCAAAGTAAACCTTGGAAATGGATTATATCTACTCATCAAATTATGCGTCATGATTATATTCAAATATAATGGTATTGTTAGTAAATTTCATGGTACACTCTTTAATAAAAGTATGATTTTACAGGAGAAGATGGAAAAACTGGAAGAGGACAAAAAGCGGCGTCTTCAACTGTACGTGTTCGTGTCTAGATGTGTCGCGCATCCGTTCAACGCGAAACAACCCACCGACATGACGCGGAGGCATACCAAGCTCACGGCCCACCAGCTGGACACCATACAGGCTCGGTTTCAGGTTAATACTTCATCTACTATCTTACAACCGTAATGTAGTATTAACATCCTCCATAGATATTTTGTATGATGTTTTTATTATGATTATATCATCAATGTACACGATTCCTCAGATTAGGATTTGAATATCTAAAATACCTTTATAACGCTAATGATAATGTTGCGTTATGTGTTGATCAACAAATAGGAACTATTTATATGCTAGATATTTAGGCATATTACTCGAGAACGTAATCAATATCAGTGTGTTTTCTTTAACAGGCTTTTCTAAAAGGCGAAACCCAGATCCTAGCTGATGAGGCGTTTCAAAATGCGGTCCAATCTTACCACGACGTTTTTCTCAAGTCGGAGAGAGTTGAGCAAATGGTGAAATCCGGAGCCTGTTCTCACCACGACTTCCGCGAAGTGTTCAGAAATAACATTGAAAAGAGAGTCAGGTATTTGAACAAGTCAAGGACAGAAAGTTATTGTTTATCAGTAGTTAATTTTCACCTGTGAAGTTGTTTTTTTATTAATAATATAATATTGAGGACATAGACAGGACTGACACAGGATTGGAGTCTGTGAGTAAGGTTAAAGGCGCAACTTCATAGAATCTAGCTATTTAAGTTTTTACAATATTTACAAAGTTAGGGACAAGTATTGCTTAAACTTACACTCAAAGTGTTTAATCATTTAGAAAAACCAAACTTGAACTTGTAACTGAAATCTGGCTTTTAAACAATATTCAACAATAATAGTGGTCCTAGTAGGTATATACTTACCTAGTATTTATATAAACCATCCCTGTTCAAGATGATACAAGTCAAAACTATTAATATAAAAATATACAAGTATTAGAAACTCACTTAATCCTTATTTCCCAGGTCTTTGCCTGAAATTGATGGATTAAGTAAAGAAACAGTTTTAACTTCCTGGCTGGCTAAATTTGACTGCATAATGAAAGGAACCGGTGAGTATGATAAAGGGTTTTAACTTTCCGTAAACTAAGTAAATCTTAAAATAAATGAAGGCATGTGTGTGTTGAAACCAAGCTTGAGGTTTGCAGATTGCATTGTTGTGATACTTATTGCAAAAAATAATGTATGTGCATCGTAAAAACTCAATGTTAAATGTTACTTCATTACAGTCAGTACAAAATAAACTATATTAAAATAAAGAAAATTCAGAAACTTCCGGTGTTGAATTATATTCTATGCAATATTGATGCATTTTCTGGATTGTCTTTGTAAGTGATTTTGATCTTCAGTTTTACTAAAGCAAAGCTTAGATTAATCAAAATCACTTGAGAAATGCGAAAAATCTTCCAAGGCGATAATAAAAAATATACGTACTTGGAAGGATTTTTGCATTTTGAAATACTTTCAAACTATTGGCAGCAAATTAGTTCCTAAATTAGATGTTCTGAAACTCAAAATAAACTCTTACAATAAATACCTACCAACCTAAACTGATCATTGTGCTGCCTGAAATGCCTTGATGTTGTCTATTATCACTGTCTGTAATGTTAAACTGAGATATTTAAATATACCTTAAACCAGAAATAGCATTGTACAATAGCATTAGCAAAATCGGAAAAATATAAGCAAAAGCAATTTTTTAAAATAATATACCTTGCTATTCCTGGTTTAATGGAACCATAACAGCTGACTGATGGGATGATTTGAGACATAATATGGATAAAATTGAGTCATTAGGCCATTATTTATTTACATTATACATTCAAGTTGTGCCATATTAAATTCCACAATTACGTTATATCAATCTATCAGTCTTTTGATTTCAAACTGTTGCTATCACCATGGTTGTCTAAACGTAGAGGGTAAATGTAAAACCTTAGTTTTATTTGTACCCGAATTTTGTGTCGCCTGCTCACTCTATCGTGTTTCTGTCCCTCTCTCTCACGACATGTCTCTCTCACACACCCGAACAGGAATAACAGGTATCAGGTTACTCAGAACTGATCATTTCAACTCTTTTGATTGGTTGGATCTTGTGCTTGCGTCTTGTACTGTTGCTTGTTTATGAAATTTTGCCTTTTTGATAGTTACTTTGCAGGTCGATAAAGCTTGTGTTTTGCTTAAATGCATTTTATTAATAACGCAAATTTACCCAGTATTGTACAATAACTTTTGCTGCTGCGTACACAAGCAGTTTATTTTTATTATGGTGGTAACTTACACATACTTTTCAAGCTAAATTTAGTGTTGGCAATTTCGGTTATTCCATTGGCTATTTGATAAATCACTTTTAATAAGCAGTAAAATTTAAGTATTTTTCAAATTTGTTTTGAAAACATGAAATAAATCTCATCTAATAAAATTTTACACTTTCAAATACCTACTATTCTGTTTACATAAACCCTTGAAAGTGTTATAATACTGAATGTTTACATTATTGCACTCCACTACTATAATTATAACTGTAAATTACAATGCCGATTGTATATTGGTACCAATGTCATTCACGTGTACCAACAACTCACATATTTCAAATATGCATGATTTAAAATACACTAATTTCAGCTTCAAAGATGCCTGATCGTATTTTTTTTATAATTATATGAATCTCTCACCATTAACATGTAGATCTACATGACTGTATCTAACAATGCCACAAAAACTACACAATTTACGCAAGCAAAATTTTATTTTTATTCTCTCTAATATAAAGGGTGACTTTTACAAAGCATTTAAACGCATTTAAATATGTTTCTCGCTTGCTTTGATAGTATAGTGTCAGAGCAAGATAGTAATAGATTTGAACACATTGGTAAATGTTCCGTACATACAAGTCAACTTAATTGACAGAAATCCAAAAATCTCGGTCCAAATAAGCTGAGTAATTAACTGAAATAAAATACACCAATTCAAACTTTCAACACTGAAAGCTTCCACCTCAACACTGGCCTGCAAAAACAAGTACTGAAAGTTTCTACTTACTTGGAAATCAATCACTAACACATTCATAATATCTACACCTCAATAACCACCAAATTGTAAAATCCCAAGAAAATTCCAACCCTTTGACTAACCCCAAATGGCTTGCCCAGGCATCCCCGGCGACGATGACTCTAAGCGGCCGTCGCGTGCGCAGCAACAGAGCCTCAACGCCGAGTGCATCCTCAGCAAGGAACAACTCTACGACATGTTCCAACAGATATTGGGAGTCAAGAAGTTCGAACACCAACTGCTGTTCAACGCTTTGTTGGTGAGACTTTTTTGATACTGATACTGTAATGAGAGTGTGGAGTGAATGAAGATATGACAGATGATAGGGTACGAGTAAAATGGCGTGACATGACGCCGACCCTACTTATGGAAAAGGCTAGGAAGAAGAAGAAGAAGACTGTAAGTATTGATGAAAAATCTTTGTTTCATTTTCAACGTGGCAGTTTGATCTAATTGCTTCAATTGACTGTTTAATATTTATCGCTGGTATTTTTTACTAATTTATTGTTCAACTTTGATGCAGTTGGACTCTGCGGATGAACAAGCCGCAGCCATCAGGAGAGAACTGGACGGTCGGATGCAGAAAGTCAACGAAATGGAAAGGGTCAATATAAGTTTATTCATTTTCTAATTCATGTGACTTTAATAAAATAGGTATTTACGTAAATATGTTGTCTTTATTAAGACTTAATAATGGCTTTATTTCTAGAACCGAAAGCTGATGCCGAAGTTTGTACTGAAAGAGATGGAATCCCTGTACATAGAAGAGCTGAAGTCTTCGATCAACCTGCTGATGGCCAATCTGGAGTCGTTGCCCGTGTCGAAGGGCGGCGCCGACTCCAAATATGGCCTGCATAAAATCAAGCGGTATAATCACAGGTCAGTGTTTACAGAATAAACAAAAAACTTACAGAATTAAATCTAAATGGAGCTAAAAATGTTGAGGAAATTAATGATAATAGTGAAGTATATGAGAAAGTTGTGTGGACCTATAAAAATCATTGTTTCCTCAATATTTTTAGTACTTACAAGTAAATACCAATTTATCTGCTACATTAAAGACACAACCAACAGAAATACTTATTGCAAAATATATTTTATAATCCGGTAGTTTTTAAAGTAGAAGATAAATATGGTTGCCTTTGTTATTTGGTGTGTCATTGTTGTGTTTGTGTGTCTTGCGTCATGCGTTGTAATTTATATATGAAAAATCTAAAATTAAACAACAGAAAGGGTCAAAGCACAGTAATTTACAATAAAAACTTTCTTAGTACCTACTACTGTAGCTAAAGTGTCTTACTGATCATTATTCATTGAAAAATAAGTTGATATTACTTGCTGAAACTAATTGGCATTTTCTAAATCTTTGTAATCATTACTTCAACATATTTTGGAATTCCTTGTTTGTGAACTTACTATTTTATTGTTGTGTTGTGATATTATTATCCTATATTTTCATTTATTAGTTCTTAGAGTGTATTGCACTCACAATAGTTTCTTCCATTTAATTACTATCGATAGATTTCAATAAAATGTCATGTTCGTCCATTTCACACTATCATTCTACCAATCTACAAGTAATCTGTAGGTTTTTTTTCAAATTAACCGTTTTAACATTCATTGGCACCAATAAATATGTCAAATTGGCCTCAGATATAATCCTAATTTAGGATGAAAGAGGTAACGTGAGTTAAGAGTTACTCAAAAGGTTAGAGATGGACGTTCATCAATACACTTTCCATGACTCAATATTTTCATTTTGTTTATTATTTCTCTGTCCCCTGGCACTTAACCGGATCGGATAAAGGAAGTACAAGTAATAAATACAAAATTGATAAACTTTCAGCACGTGTCTTGTTGTAGCAGGACCCCAACACCCTAATACCTACCGTTTGGAAACCCTAGAGTTGTCATTTGAGACCACCGTAGTTACTATAGACAAAGTATCTTTAGAAGCTTAGAGCTTAGCAGTAAACTGAACTAGATTATCCGAGTGGTCAGAGTTATCTGAATGTGATGAAACATTATCAATGACAACATAGGGATCGAATCGCTTTTACTAAACACAGCCAGAAATATACCAATCCTCAGCTTTTAGACTTTTTATGGTAGATAAAGCTATAAATATGAGCTTATTATTATAAGAGCCTATAAACGCTAAGTTTTATGACACCTTATCAAGTCTTCCATTTGTGACACATATCAATACTGCCAGTATATTGACAATAAAAGTTATGTAATTTAACTTAAGCAATAAAAGATCACAGAGCTTTTTTGAAACTTTCACAGAAGTAAATGAGCAATTGTATTATTTTATTATTCCACATTTAACATATTTCTTCTCATCAATAACACCTTTTTTAATTGCAATTGTTTTTATCATCATAAGTACCGTGTTTAGCAATAATCAACGGATAAATTTAAGCTAATAGGTATCTTATTAAAGAGCTTTGCTTATTATAAATACCTACGTTCCACTGTATATTTGAGCTTTTATTTTATATTACCAATGGTAAGTACGACTATGTCCCTAACCGTCATAATACACTTAAGTATATAATATATTTTTGATGCTACGTATATACATACACCATCATAGTCTTGCTTGCCTATTTCCTACTCTGCCAGTACAGCTAGTATTAGTTAGATTGCTCTTTTATAATACCTCTAAAATCTATTTCTTTGCTTAATCATTCTTGGATATCGGTGATGGGTCCCGTATGTAATGTTACCACCATGCATTGTGTCCAAATATGTGTGAATGCCCCTCCATCTGTACAATAATCCATGTCACAACACTGGTTCTGGATTCTTGATTCATTGCATTAAATAATCCATTAATATCCTATATTATGTATATTAATATGAATGGATGTTTGCTTATAACTCTTATCTGTATTAAATCATGAATTTTTGCTCTTTACAATGTGACTAACTATGCACTGAAATGCTTCATAAACATGGACGAATAAATGAAACCTAAATTCTCACGGTGGTGGCCTAAAATTGGCAATTAATTGACGTGATTGGACCATCAGATCCAATGCCGGACCGGACCCGAGTCCAAGGTTGAGTAAGCAGTTGTGTTTCAGATCACAAGGCTCTTTGGCCAACAAGTTGACAGGAGAAAGCGATGGAGGAGACGTCGACACTCAGCTGACCAAAATGGATGTAGTACTAACGTTCCAAATTGAGGTAAGGTGTTGCTGTTGAATTATGATGATGTTGTGGCAAAAAAGACTAATGTGACTGTTAAAATTCAAAGAGATACCTAGTCTCAGTTGCAATCTTGATTAAATCTACCGACCATTTCAACTTAAATCGTAATGCATGCCATACCTATGTAATCAGAAGTGAAACCTGCAGTTAATCTTTCATTTCACGAACATACATCTTTTGTTCAAAACAATGCATACTTTCACATTGGAACTCATAAAACAAATCACTAGACACCACGTGTGCCCAAGGCCATTGTCAAAGAGCCTTCCTCATCCAATGCTATACCGATGCTTGTAGGTGGTAGTGATGGAGGTGAAGGGCCTGAAGTCGCTGGCTCCGAACCGCATCGTGTACTGCACCATGGAGGTGGAGGGGGGCGACAAGCTGCAGACCGACCAGGCCGAGGCCTCCAAGCCTATGTGAGTGTCAACACCATACAAATTAAATAAGGGACGAATGTGAAAAAGTTATCGACAAAATTGGCGCCCTACTGAGTTATTTTATAGGAATTGCTAGTCAACAGCTTCTTTTGAAATCTGGATTATGTTTTGAAAAGGATAATAAAATTATGGATGAAAAAGTTGATTTTGACAGGTCATAGTCATCGGTAGATAGGGATATTGAAGCTGGCAGTTAGAAGAGGTGCGATCGAAGAACGTATGTCGAAATATTTGGGATGCAAGACGTTTAGGTATACGCTCTACAATTTTTACGGTTGTAAATCTTACATCCAGGTGGGACACCCAAGGTGACTTCAGCACGACGCAGCCGCTGCCGGCCGTGAAGATCAAGCTGTACACGGAGAACCCCGGAGTTCTGGCGCTTGAAGACAAGGAACTGGGGAAAGTCGTTCTACGACCAACGCCACTGTCCAGCAAGGTAACAAGCTATAATTAATCGAGAGTTGTAGATATTACATAACATTATGGGCAGATTATGTTCTTTCAATGTGCCCCTTAAATACATTAGATTGTAAATTTATGCATGGTCATATAAATCTAACTTTGTCAAGTTTAAATAAAAATAAATATTTACGACATTCATAGGTACCCGAGTGGCATCGTATGACAGTTCCTAAGAACTTGCCAGACCAAGACCTGAGGATCAAGATTGCGTGTCGGATGGACAAGCCTCTCAACATGAAGCATTGTGGGTAAGGACACATCTATTTGAACATCATTCCTCAAAAAATACATTTATCCCTGCTATCGATTAATTTGAGGAGCATGATGTGATCTTCCACTAGTGACGTTTCAAGTGTAACAATAAACATACGTTCGCCGCTCCCAGAACAGTCTAAAATCTAACTTTCCAATTATTTCACCACGATGAGAAGCGTAGGCTGTAGGCCAGCTCTTTTATTAGTCACCGACTCGATAAAATTAAGAAATAAGCTACTAAAAGGTGCTTTAGATCTCTCTTTATCTAAGAATAGAGCCAATTATGTCATCAAAGTAAAAACAGATTCCTACAATAACCAAGCTTCTTTACCCAGCTACCTGCACGTGATCGGCAAGGCGGTGTGGCGCAAGTGGAAGCGGCGCTACATGGTGCTGGTGCAGGTCAGCCAGTACACGTTCGCGCTGTGCTCCTACAAGGACAAGAAGTCGGAGCCGGCGGAGATGATGCAGCTGGATGGGTTCACCGTGGACTACATTGAGCTCGCGAGTGGTAATGTATTTTATCAGAGTGCTATCAGAACGATAAACCAATTCCGCAATTTGTCGCGAATTATTTACTACTAATTTCTATGCCATTTTGGCAATGCTGAGCTTGCATGAACACGGTACTTTATATAGGATTGTGTTGGTTGTAATCTGTTTTAATTGTATGTTTTGTTTTCAGCTCAACTCATGGTTGGACAAGGTACGGTTAAGTATAAAACTTTATTAATGTATTGCACAAATCACTAAAACCAACTGTTGTGCACTGGTTAATTAGAGTGTGACAATGCTAACTTTGCAACATAGAAAAAATTATTTGCCAATATTTTACCAGTTGCAAAGTTAGCACTGTCGGACAGTAGTCTGTGTGTCGAGTACAGTAACTGTTTGAAAAACATAGCCTTTTCGAAATTACAAAATATTAAAATCATCATAAACCAATAAACGTCTATTCTCCCATCCAAAACATCGTAATTCCAGAGCTGGTTGGAGCCAAGTACTTCATGAACGCGGTCCGCGACGGCGAGTCAGTACTGATGGGGGTGGGGGACGAGAACGAGTGCCACCTGTGGGTGATGGCGCTGTACCGGGCCACGGGGCAGAGCCACAAGCCCACGCCCCCGACCACGTCCGACACGCATCATAAGATCATGGGAGGTGAGGGCTCAGGGCATACTTCTTACTTTTTGCTTCGTCTTATTTCGAAGTTGGTAGTAAATATATGAACTTGCAAGAAAAATGGGTAGCTCGCTTGCGAGTCACCTGTGACTAACAGGGATTACAGACGTGAGCACGTGTATGTGCAAAATTTTGTTAGATTAGGAGCCGTTCAAAACGTGGTCCTATTTAGCAGTTGATAGGAAATAAGTGAACTTGTAATGCCTGCTTCATAATTTAGGAGCAAGGTCAAGGTCAGTATACTCAATAGACAAGTCATTGTGTATGTGTAGTGATATGCAGTGGATGTTGGCAAACGACCAATTCCTAAGCTCGCCTTCTCATGATGTGTGTAAATCTGAAACAATATTGGCAGCCAATTGAAGGTCAAGACATTCTCCAGTTTCAGTTATTTCTAAACAAGTACGTACTTACTAGAAATTTAATTGTGTGTTTCCAGATGCCGATAAAGCACGAAAGCATGGAATGGAAGATTATATTCAGGCAGACCCTTGCCAGTATGACCATCATCAGATGTTCTTGACCCTACAATCTCTTACACTCAAGTATAGATTGCAAGATCCTTACTGTTCTTTGGTAAGTTTATATTCAACCGGAGGATATATAGTTGTTTTCTTTAAAGTGATCCAAAATTCTAGAACCTGGAAAACAATTCCAGGGTTGGTTCTCCCCTGGCCAAGTATTTGTCTTAGACGAGTACTGCGCAAGGTACGGCGTCCGAGGGTGCTTCAGGCATCTGTGCTACCTCTCCGATCTACTGGATGTGGCGGAGAGTGGCCAGCAAACCGTGGACCCCACCCTCATGCACTACTCCTTCGCGTTCTGCGCCAGCCACGTCCACGGCAACAGGTGAGTTATCTGTGTTTTTGTCGAATGGTTTGAATCCAGCATGAAAACTAAATGTTTGATGGTGCCTGATCACTAACTATCCAAGAAACTCTCAAGGACTGAGTGTCACCCTACTTGACTAGTCGTATACAATTCCGAATGATGGCTGAACCTGTAACCTTTACTTACTTATTAACTTTGACTTTAATGTGCTTGGTGTGAGCCCTGTGCTTTCCGACTAACTACTTCTAACTCCGGCTCTGTGAAGTTGGCATGGATTCCTGTGTCTACACCCTTAATACAGTCGATTGGAGATCCTTTTCAGTTCCTCCTATCCTTTTATCCTTATCCTAAAATTCCAATCACATCACATACGCGTTTCCAAAAATGACTCCTAAATCCATCCCCTCCCCTCCAATCGTACCTAATATCATAAACCAGAGTAGACAAAACCCAGCCAGCTTGACGGACCACCTCCTGCTTGCCGTAACTAGAGTGAGCCCTACGCTACAAGTGATTTACAGTACCGCCACGTTGCCTGGCAGGCCGGACGGAGTGGGCAGCATCACCGTACAAGAGAAGGAGAAATTCGCAGAGATCAAGGAAAGACTGAAAGCGCTGCTGCAGCATCAGATCACAAACTTCCGATATGCGTTCCCGTTCGGACGGCCTGAGGGAGCCCTGAAGGTGATTACGATTTGTCTACTTAGATGATATTTTAGCCCAGAGAAATATTTAAGTTGCTTCGTTCGTTTCATGAAAATTAGCATTTTTTTCTTGCTATTATTGATGTTGAATATACAGGGAGTTGCAAAAAGAGTAAAAGGGCTTAGATATAACATGCTGCACATGGAGGTTTCGGCTTACTTTACTTTCACTTTTTGCAACACCCTGCATATTATATAAACTTACGTTGAATATATTTTCATAACACCGTTATCACATATTAGAATACCATAGATTATCACTAGGAATTCCATCCATTTCATTGCCTTTAAAAACTTGAAAGACGTTAGAGATTTTTTCCCTTGCAGGTGATGCAATGGGGCCATGAAGTCACAGCACATTTTCATTCTGCTATGTTGCTTTTCAATTTCAACCACATTTGCCGTGATATCTATCACTTTGATTACTTTCTGCTATTCCTGCATTTTAAATATTGAATACTTACTATCTTTTCAGAAGACCTTTAAACCAGTACGTACCTATCTAATCACAATTTACAATTTCAGGCTACACTGTCTCTATTGGAAAGAGTTTTGATGAAGGACGTGGTGACCCCGGTGGCTCCGGAGGAAGTTAGATCGATGATCCAAACGAGTTTAGAGAATGCCGCGCTGTTGAACTACACTCAGCTGAGCCAAAAAGCTAATATAGAAGGTAATAATGAGAAAGAACAAACATGTTAATTTGAGTATAATAATTATGTATTTTAAGAAATATAACTATTAAAATGTGGTAATTGCAGAGGACTTAAGAGGGGATACAATGGTAACACCAGCGAAGAAATTGGAGGATCTTATCCGATTGGCAGAACTGTGCGTTGACTTATTGCAACAGAATGAAGAGCACTATGCAGAGGTAACATCTCAGATAAATTGATACTATATCCATATCCAATAGAGTTTTACAAATTACGCAAATAATTGGAGTATAATTATTGAGGTATACTTTGACAGCCAGAAAGACAATTTTACACAATGGATTCTAATAAGATAAGAGATATCTTTTGCATCTATATTAAACTCCAAAGCCTTTGCTTAACATTACTTACCTATATCTATCTATTTTGTTATCTTCAATGTTGTAATTTCTAAAGTGATGGAACTTTTGGGGTCTGTACACATTTTTCACAAAATCTATCAACTTCTATAATTTCAAAATTTAAATAACTACCTACTTATACCTGAAAAGTTTTATCAGTCTCTGTTCACATAATGAGCACCCTACTCTTCTGTCGCTATCTAGTGTGAGATTTGTAATTATTATACTCTTAAAAATCATACCTATCGTTAAGATATATTGTTCTGCAGTATTTAATTCAATTACTTATATTAATTTTATCAGAAAATGAGAATTATTATATGAAACAATGTTTTAGAATTAAATGTAAGCTACTTTTAAACAGTATAATCCACTTCTTGACATAAATAAAATTTGGGGTATACAGTTTGTACCATCCCCAGTATCCAAAATAAAGAAATCAACTGTGCGTGGATTTAGAACTAGAATTTTACTGTGTATGCTTCGTCTATCTTATTTTTTATTTCTCCGCAGGTTTATTGCGCAAAGTCGGATAAGTCGGACACTAGTGGTCAACAAAATGTAACTACTCATAAAATATTTTGATTGATTGATTGCTCGGCTACTTGAATCACTTATGGAATCGTTTTTCACTTAATTTTGATCCATACTTCACTTGTTTTGATCACAGTGTCCATCCAGGAGTAGACCTGAGTGAAGTCAGTCTTCATAGTTCAAGACACACGCTTTTGGCAAATGCTTAGATGATGTCTTTTATAGATAACTAAAAGATTCTAAAAGAGCATTGCATGAGTTTTAACGATTCAATCAATAGTTGATGGGTTCTTTGCAAGATTGGTTATAAACGACTTTTCATTCTAGGCATTATGGTGAAGTTCTAAAATTTTATTTTAACCGACCTAACATATAAATACCGAATTGGCAGGATTTTAAGATGAACCGTCTGAAATGGAAAGTATTTGTTCACCGTTCGTTAAATGTACAGCAAGTTCACTGTATACTCTCAGAGTATTACCACTTTTATCACAAACATAATCAACAACAAACACAACATAATGAATAGTAGTATCAAGACCATACACGTTTACAAAATTTAGCTTCAGTAGTTAAATTGACGCTTGCACATAAAGTATTTCGATTATGATATCATCTACATACATACATATTATATCAATTACTACCACATTATACATTAATATTATAAAAATTATTTATATAATTCGACATTACATCATCAAATACCACTACATTAGTTTCTAAAACTCTTTAACACCGCTTATAAGCCACGTTGACACAAGAAAATGTAGTTTTGATATTAATTTTGGTTGATTTAATTTAGTTTATTACTGGAACCGATTTGGATTATGATGGTTGCATGTACTTTAATGATAGTTTAAGATTTGACAAAATGTTTGCGAGAATCTGTAGCAGCTTATTGCTAGTTTTAACGTAGAGATTGTAATACAACTCGCAAATATTTTGAATTCGTCGGTAAGTTAATAATTTCTTCCTTTTCAGAAATCCCTTTGATTCTTTTAACTCTTTGTTTATTAAACTAAACGATGCCCTTAAATAATACCTACTTATCGGTTGATTTATTTAATTTAAAACTGGAGTCCACTCTGCGACTTACTTGTGGCAATACTTCAATAACTATCATAAATTATCTTTTTGTCGCACGTTCTTCGACTGGCTCTGCTGCTAAGCGCAAAGGGGTTTCAATAGTTACCTTTCTCTCACGTGGTGGTCGTCCGCAGGCCTTCGCATGGTTCTCAGAGTTGCTGGTGGAGCACGCTGAGATCTTCTGGGCCCTGTTCGGGGTCGACATGGACCGAGTGCTCCAAGAACAGCCCCCGGACACCTGGGACTCCTTCCCACTGTTCCAAATTTTGAATGATTATTTGCGTACGGATGGTACGTATGTTTGCCGCTGAATGGTATTTACTTTTACTAGCATTTCCTAAATAATTTATGTCAATGATTCCAGAGTGCACAAAAGGTGGAAGGTTTCACGAGCATCTCCGGGAGACATTCGCTCCTCTGGTGGTGCGATACGTGGATCTGATGGAGTCGTCGATAGCACAGTCTCTCCATAAGGGTTTCGAAAAGGAAAGATGGGAAATTAAAGGGTAAGTTGGTTATATCATTACGATTTTTCACACTAGGCCAGCGTGGTTGACTAAGCCTAGAAGCCTTCTTTGATTGAAAGCAGACCCGAGCCCTAGCAGTGGGGACATAATGGATTGTGATGGTGTGTTGATGAATATAGAGGTTTTCTAAACCTTACTTACAACTGCTCTCTTTACATTACCCAATCCCTAAATCATTGGCCTTCTCCAGAAACGGGTGTGCAACAAGCGAAGAGTTGTTCTGGAAGCTGGACGCGCTGCAGTGCTTCATCAGGGACCTGCACTGGCCAGAGCCCGAGTTCCGCTCGCACCTGGAGCAGCGGCTCAAGCTGATGGCCAGCGACATGATGGAGACCTGTCTGCAGAGGACCGAGTCGTCTTTCCAGGTTGGCTGGCTGATGTTGAAGCTCAGATATTCAATAAATAAATCCCACAATATTCCAATAGAGTTATGATGGATTTAGAATTCCCTTTGAGATCCTAATATTGAAACTTATTTTATCATATCTCCCATACTTAAAACTGTTGTCTGGAAGAAATAAATCACTTTTAGTCATAAGACCACCTTTTGTACCTTTGTGTTTGAATGAGTCATGCAATCGCATTAGGTTAAGCCTGTTATGATAGTTATAAGTTTGAAATTTTGAATAAATAAATAAAAAAGGTACAAATAAGTACATCTACCTAATAAAAGTAGGAGCATTATTATATGTTTTATGTTCATGAGGTAATAGGTAATCTGATCTTTTTCTTAACAGTCGTGGATGAAGAAGAGCGTGACGTTCATGTCGACGGACTACATCCTGCCGGCGGAGACGTGCGCCATGGTGAACGTGGCCCTGGACGCCAAGAACCAGGCTCTCAAGCTGTGCGCAGTTGAAGGGGTGGATATTGTGAGGGTTTCGTTTACTCTTGTCATCATCGCCTAGGGCCGGATCCCTAGGAGGGTCCGCTTCATCATGACACTTCCCTCCGTTTCTGCCATGTCTCTACAACTCTTGGATATCTACACCAACTATATCTACATGCCCTTCTTGGTCTTCAACTTTACGCCTTTCTTCTGGACATTACTTTCCTTTCTTCTCATTATTATAGCTGTCTGTGCTGTACTGTAAGTAGTCTGGTAATGTGTTCAAGTCACGGACGTAAAGGTTGTCAGAAGTCAAGGCATGGGGCGGGTACATGGCCGGAGAAAATGTCGTGCTATAGAGGTAGACTTAGCCCAGCAGTATATTACTTAGCAGGTTTACAATTGCTGATGATGATAAAAGTAGAACACGTAACTATGCCATAGTATTAATGCCTTCTTGCTGTGTGAATTAAATTTACTTACCTACTATATTATTACAGAAATTAACTGAATTACTTAACTTGCTTCCTTGCAAAGATGCCTGAGACGTAACAGTGATTAAACAAGTATTTAACTAGTTTAACATAGTGCTTTTTGGTGAATCGATTTCCAGATTTAGTTACATCAAAGGCATAGATAAACTTTAGTTTCCATAAAAGACTGTAGTGTAGTCTGGAGAAGTAGCCGTAGCTAGAGTCAAGACCTCCTGCATACCAGTTGCTATAACAAAGGGTGCTTCAGTTCCAGTACCACACGAAGATGGACGCGCAGATAGAGACGTGCCTGACGGCGATGGCCACCGGCATGACCACAAGACTGTCGGCCGTGCTCGAGGCCACGCTAGCCAAGATCGCCAGGTTCGACGAGGGAAGGTACGTGTTGCTTTTGATGATTTACCTTTAACAGATACCCAATTAAATTTTTATACTTCATGTACTTAAAGAATTCACTGGAATGACAATACAGCATCAATGAGTGTAACTGTGGCTCTAATCCAAACAGAATTAGAGCTACCAAAAATATAAATCCAAGCGCTGCATTGAAACCTCAAATTACACAGCTTTTCCTTGCTCCATCCGTTTGCCAAACTAAGATGTTCTGTATGTTTATTGACTGTGTATTTTCCAGCCTCATCGGGTCGATCCTGACCATCGCCAACGTGTCCGGGTCGGGCAAGGACATCGGACAGGGATACGTCAACTTCATGAGAAACTCCATGGACCAAATTAGATCGAAGGTAAACTCTAAAAGTAATAAAATTTATGGAATTTGAAATAGGGAATTCTGCGTTGCGAAAGATCTATCCTTGCCTCTCAATAAGGCTCGATGAAAGTGGTACCTAATAATGTACCTAGAGAAAATGGCATCATCACCATAGATTTGGGGTGTGAGGTTCAAATTGGGCCATTGCTCAAGATTGCATTTCTTCAGCAGACAAGAAACATGAGTCAATAATCTTTGAGGTAGTTAACATGACAAATTGTTCTTGTCTTGAATATAAAGTTTGTGAAACATAACTATTGAAGTGTGAGGTTTGAATAGGACCACAGCTTCATAGACTCCCAACAAGATCCCTCCTTCTTTAACCCTCAATACATTACCAATCGACGACTCCCCTCATCGACAGGGTCTCTGAAACAGTTTATAGACAAACTTTGTTGTCCTTGAAAACGTTCGTTGCTCGAAAAATTATGTTGGCTAGCAGTTCATGCGTCAATCGACTGTTCATGAACCATGACATCCCCATCCTTAGGTGACGGACGAGCTCTGGATCCTGCAGCTGTTCGAGCAGTGGTACGGCATCCAGATCAACCTGCTCAACACGTGGCTGGCGGAGCGGCCCGCGCTGCACCCGCAGCAGGTCGCCTGCCTGTCTATCGTGCTCAAGGTAACTGAGACATCATCACACATCTCTTGTTGCACATAGGCCTCTAGCCATTTTGCTCTGTTCCCGGCTACCCAGTAATAGACCACAAAAAGTATAGACTTCCAATAAATTAAGCTGGGTATTATCTATAACATGCGAGACAGTTGGAGGTAAAAAAGCCTCATTGCGTTATAAATAATATCCAAGACGCGAGCTCTTTGATCAATTATATCTGCTCGAATCCCTGAGCTTCAATTCCCGGATCAGCGCCATAAACTTTGCCTTACTAGCTGACTAACATTACCTATGTCCTCGATAGGCGAAAAAAACACCTCATTCTCAAATTCTCAATACCTATTCAAACCTTCCCTCATTCTTTCCCAGAAAATGTACAGTGACTTCGAGCTGCAAGGCGTGATCGACGACAAGCTGAACTCGAAGGCGTACCAGAGCGTGGCCACGAGGATGCACACGGAGGAGGCCGCCTGCAGCCTCATGCTGGCGCAGCAGGACTCCGGGTGAGGCCAGACAGCATCAGATATGAAAGAAAGAAAGAAAAAATATTTATTGCCGAAACATTTTCAAACATGCGGAAAGAAACACTAATACTATTACTAAACATAATTATTTATATAATAACAGACTTTCGGCAAAAGGTGCCATGCTCAGCATGTGCTGCCGTAAACAGATACATATAATTATGTTTTGTGACAGCGCTGTTTTTCAGCACGTCCCTGAATGTTGTGTTAAATAAATAAATATAACATCGATTTAAGTAAGTATTCTACGCACTAGCAAGGTCTAATGCCGTAGAGATAACAGGGCACTGTGACCTTGGACCTTGCCAGACCGACGCTTTCTTCTTACCTGGCGTGTCGGAGAAAAATACAAGAAGAAGATTATAGGCTGTAGAGAGGTAAAGGATTTCCAGGCTGGTTAGCATCAGTCGCTGACTACACAGTGGAGGCCGCCTGCAGCCTCATGCTGGCGCAGCAAGACTCCGGTGAGGGATTCCAGCAGTTGTAGCACTGGCAAGGTCCAAGGCCGTAAGGAGAAAACAGAAGGGAACTGTGACCTTGGAACGTGCCAGACCCACGCAGTCTTTTCTCTAGCGTGTCGGTGACAACGAAAGAAGAAGACTATGGGTTGTAATAGTGGTAAAGGATTGCCAGTGTCTGTAGATTTCGCATCTTGTTTAGCCTCATCCAGGAATAAATCTGCGACGTACCCAACCTTTGGAACTGCTTGAAGCCTACCTATGCCCACATGCTATCACCATGATTGCTCACGGAATAAATTTGATCATGGATATCCGCTATGTCTATAAAAATCTTAATTTTTGTTTGTGTGTGGTTGCCAGCGGCGGCGACGACGGCTCGGAGGAGGGCTCGCGCGGCAAGTCCAAGCTGGAGTCACTCACCGAGGTCGGTAACGTCACCGCCGTCGTCGGGAAGGTAAGAGACATCTTCACATTCACACCAGAGATTTAGTACCTAGTTACTAACCATCATCATTGGAAAATTGTTCACTACAACAAAGGCCTCTCACAAAGAGTGCCACAATTCAGCCACTACCTACTATCTACCTGTCTGGGTCGCTGTTCCTGCGGGCTGTATGGCTTTCATTTCCACAATTACACTTTAATAGACTCTCTAGAGAGTACATACTAGCGTTTTGTGCTTTCTTAAATCTTAAAGGTATCGTTGAAATAACCATTTTAGATCATCTCAATCATCCTATCAATCAGTTTCGTAGATCTTGATTCCGGATCTTGCAACTGCTGCCTCACATCGAGCCATATAGAGGTAGAGATCATAATAAAAGAGCTAAAGGGTAATCTATCATCCTCAGGTTGGCAACATCTTCGGCCGCGGCATCGGGGAGCTGTCCACGAAGCTCGGAGGAGCCTCGTCATGGTTCTAGCGCTTTCTACGGCATTCCACGACAACTACACCAGTACACATACCTTACTTTGCCTATATAGATGTAATGAGATGAGATTTTTGCCTATTTGTTACTGCACTTTTACAAGGGAAACTCGGAATACTTTACTATCGTATTATAAAACTATAGGTCCACTTGCAAAGGAAAATATTCTCAACGGATGTAGACTTATTGGAACACGGGTGCAGTAACAAAATAGGTCGAACTATTCTGTGATGTTAAACTTCTTTTGCATTCGACAAAGGATTCCCGCCATTTTAATAAGAATCAAACAAGATGGCGCTCAAGCCACCGAAATAATATTTTTGAGGCCACGCAGTTAGCTTAGAGTGATTAATATTTAGTCTTAACGATTTAGATTTTATTTTATGAAAAAGAAAAGCTTTACTGTGTACAGATAGGGTCTTTTGGTTAATGAAGCGGAACCCATGTATTAGATGTGTATAAGATAAGAGTAGATTTGATATCACGATTGAATATTATAGAGAAATATATAGAGGTACATGAGTGCATAACATAAATATAGTAATGATACATTAACACTGTGCTACAATAATAAACATATCGCTTGGGCAGATTACTATATACCTAATAATGGATGTGTTATTGCGATAGTACTAAATAATATAGGAAATGCTATTTACATTATGATTGAAAGCGATGGGTTAGGTAGGTGTTGAGTATCTGATGTGTTCAGTTGGGAATTTAAGAAATGGGCTCCCGGTTAAAACACTGTTTTATGTCCATTGGTACCTAGATTGATAGGTAGGTACTTATAATTTGTAATGTACTTGTACAACATGTATGTAAAACTGTATATTCTTTGACATTAATAATTTTTGGACCTACTTACATATTTTTTAAAACCAACCGGAAACGTTGGCTAAGGCGGAAGATGTTATAAAAATGCTAAAGCTTTGAATGCAACTTATTCACTCTTTATACTTCTCAAAATGCAGTATTTTTCTATAGTATTTCTAATTCTCTATTGTTTAAAATATAAAATGTCTAGTTTAATGTCGAGTTCAAGTCTTTTTGATGTATATTTATAGAAACATACCGCCGAACATTTTAAATTGAAATGTTTTTCCGCCATTTTATTAAAAAACAAAACAATAAATACAGTGTTGCTATTTTTTGTATAAATTGATCTGAAATGGGGGAATTATTCAACAATTAAATATATTTACAATATACTAAATTATTCAACATGATTCTAGAAAAATACATCAAACAGATAATCCACTTTTTGCTATACTAAAATTCTTTATAGTTAAAAGCTCTATAGATAAACCTATTATAATCTAGAGGCTAAACATGAACTAGTCATCAGAATAAATAAAATTCTATACCTAGTTGTTTGTTAAAAGTATTCTTCTACGCTAACACCTTACAAATTTTAAAAATAAAGTTTTTCTCTTATAACTAAAACGGTCTAAAAAGAAATAAAGCAAGAAGGGAAAGTTCGCTTTAGAAACAGTATATTATATTTAGATGGAAAAGGGCTTGAATTAAATTTTCGAGAGGTTGGAATTTAAATAGGTAAATTATTCATATATTTTGTTCTAAGGTATTATTTTTAGTAAATAATCATCTATCATTTTAATTATTGCGTGATTCATTCACCTACCTACTTAATCATTCATAATCATAACCAAATGAAAAATATAATTAAACTAACGATGAAAGCTTTATTACAAGCGTCATGATATACTTACTTACATAAATATGTAAGAACATGCACTGTTAGTAGGTACCTTATATACAAAAGATTAATGTAGCGATCATATTGTAATCATTACTAAATAACATTAGATATAGATGCCATAGTTGATTTAGCACCATATCATTACACATTTCCATCTAGAGATTCTTTTTAGTTTCAATGTCATCGTGTGTGTTATTAAAATCGACCAATATTTAATTATGAATGTTATTTTTGTATCGTCTTCTAAAAGTTTGAGCTAACAATAATATTGTACCTCTCGATTTTATTTAATTGATTGAAATTATAATAATATTATTGCCATTTTTATTGTCATTCCGGGTAGGTACTGAGCTCAAGTAAAGAGGAATCGTCAGTCAGTAGTGTTCATTGCGTTGAGGAGAGTCGACTGAGTCCAAAAGTACATAGTGAAAAATTAACAACTTGCTTTTAACCTTTGATTTCGCAATTTTTGTGAGAACTCGTGATAGTGCGTGCATAAACTCTGACGCTTCAATTCTAACGACATGTGTGCCTACCCTAGAATTACTATCGAGAAAATAGTTTTAGTTTTGAATTATAATTTAGTATACTATTGACTTACATACTTACTTGTGCTATCACGAGTTCACTAGCAAAGCTTTGAGAAAGCCACTGAGTGCATCGCGATTGTAAGAAGATACAATAAAAATATTTACAATAAAAATGTTTACTGTTCCCTTGTTTTATTATTCAAGTAGTTGTAGTAACAAGTAAAGTTAGGGAATTAGGCATCTTTAATTATTGTAGGTACCTAACTACTAACTAATACCTATGTCTTTTGCTCACAGTCACTACACCTTAATGAGCGTTGGTCGCCATCGTGAAAATAAATAATAATAATATTTAACACAGACAGATAAGTTAACAGTGGTGACAGTGGATAAGTGCAATGTGACAATACACATCACTGTGTATTTTTTTAAATATAACAATACATTTTTAAGTATACGAATGTATAGTAAGTACCTACCATTGATATCGATATTATTACAGTCAAGGAAAACATCGTGCGAAAGCGTACATCAGCCTACTACATGAATAACAAGGGTAGTAGGTGCCTAACTAGTTAGATAGATACTATCAGATTGATTGAATCCGTTCCGATCCGATCGTAATACGTGCCAGCAGCGGTAATTTTTAAATACAATAATCTATTTTTAGTCATTGCTAATAATAATTAAGAAAGGTAACGTGAACCTCTCAACTAGCAAAGATGAAGTCCGCGAAAGTTATTGTAGAGAAAAATCTTAGTGCTGGCAACATCTTCGTTAAATCCAATCTATTTAATTCAATGTAGTTATGCTAAAATTTGTCGACAAACCTATGTATTTAAAAACAAAAAAATTACTGTAAAATACCTACTTAGTTACGTTGAAGTTAATACTTTAGTCAACTTATTATTTTACCTTATTCATATTATTTCGATACAGCAGCGAGAGTGAAATCCTGCGCTGGTATCACTAAATTCCGAGTTTGACAGATAGCGGTGAAGTGGTGAAGTGAGTGAACGTGTGTGTTTGTGTTTCTCGAAATAAACTTTTTATGTTGTGATTACAAGGAAAGCGTAAGTTCTAAAATACTTATTATTATACTAAGCGATATGCTTTACCAGAAGTAACCGTAAAAAGCCATGTTTTATGTGATAATTCGTGTTAACTACGGAAATATTTGAACTTATTTTTCAAAAGTAAAAAGTGAAAATAAAAGTTTTGTGCCAGTATCGTCTTAACATTCCGATCTTCTTACGTCGTCGCCTCATTACGAGTTTACTCAAACTCTCATACTTACTTATTTGGCGGCAATTTGTAATGTTTTTCTCTTGTAGTGTAGAATTGGACGTAGTTACGCAGAAAGGCCTCAATCCACAACTTTGTCAAAATTGAGTTATATACTAGAACATGCTATTTAATGTAGGGTCTACCTGTCAAGAAAACAAACACAGTAAAAAACCAACTACAACATACTTTTTTGATGTGGGGGACCAACCCACATTGTATGAAACACACATTTTTTAGTTTCACATAAAGGACTCAAACTGTTTGAGTCCTTTTACAGAAACGCATTTCCTATGAAACCATGAAAAATTTTGTTTTACATAAAAGACTCAAGCGCTCTAAGTCGTTTTAGAGAAATACGTATTCATTAAAAAAAGACAATTTGTATTTAGCAGAAAGGACTCAACCCGTCTGAGTCGTTTTAGAGGAATACTTATTCATTGAAAAAAGACAATTTGTATTTAGCAGAAAGGACTCAAACCGTCTTGAGTCGTTTTAGCGAAATACTTATTGATTGAAAGAAGTCAATTTGTATTTAGCAGAAAGGACTCAAACTGTCTGAGTTGTTTCATATATTATAAGTTTTTAATAAAACAGTTCAAATTTTATTTGGCAGAAAGGATTCAAACTGTTTTTGTTCCGTCTCTTGGCCACTATTCTGTCACCGCATTTTTCCACCTTCCGTCTCCCCACGAGCCAAGTATCCTGCCACTCCCATTTCAGTTCGGCGACCCGCATACCGACGTTGAACACTTTCCTCTTTTGACGGATCACCACGTTTGGAATACGTCTAAGCGAAATACTTAAAATGGCTCGCTCTATAGCTCTTTGTGGAACTCTGATTCGGTGCACAGTTTCGTTGGTCATCGTCCATGTATCGGCACCGTGTGGGCAAGTCACATTAGCTATTAACAATCCATAAGCAGCGTCGCTCGACTCTCAAACATCTATCAGATTCATACAAGTTACGCCCGATTTGATTAGCGAGCGACGATGCCTAAGGATTGTTAATGGCTAATTTTCGGTGGTGGTAACTCCAAGGAATGTCACAAGGTGACTTGGTTCTCACACGACTGTCGGACCGGGAACCAAATCGACCACATTTTGATTATTCGAAAATGAAGACATTCACTTCTAGATGTTAGAAATACTTAAGAAGGGTTGCTAAAGTCAAGAGTGATCACCACTTAGTGGTTGGAAAAATCTGCTGGACGATAGCGGGAGCTCAGAAGCAGGCCACAAGATCTGCCAAAGATTTCGCTGTAAATAAGCTGCAGGACCCAGAAGTCAGAAGATAACTTAGTATCCAGATCCACAACAAATACCATCAACCTACTAAGTGTGGGCGACGCGCCTCAATCAAAGATAACTGCACTGGCAGACATGTTTTAAAAAAGTTGCGAAGAAATAATAAGGCACAAGGAACACTTAAAGACAGAATGGATGTCTAAAGGAACATGGCATATGATCAACTCTTCAAGGAAGACTTAACATCGAACTAGACTACCATTCTAAAGAAGCACGAGTTGCGTACGAGTATTTTCTTTGTGAACAAAATATCAAACGTAATTTAAAAAAGGACCAACGCTGTTAGTCTGATTCTATATCTTGGAGAAAACAAACAGCGGCTGCCATGATCCTTCCTTAGAAAGAATCAAATAAACTTTGCAACCAAACCCAGGATATCTCCTTGTTACTATGGAAGACCGACTTGTAAGATGGTATGACCACATTGGCGAAGTTTTTAAAGATCTAAACCAGTCTGCATCTGAGGAGTTGGATGCAGATTTAATAAACCAGGAGCATCTTGTATATCTAGATCTTGATATATGTCAAGAAGCATAATCGTAATCATTATGATTATAATAAAATCGATAGCAGTCGTTAAGCCTACTCAGAGACCTTCGGGCGGCTTGAAAACATCTGACAGTCGGGTTGCCCAATTACCCGTCAACTCTGTCAGCACAAGCTTGCTTGTGTTGGGGTCCACTAACCCACACTGGGACAGAGTAGTGGACTAGGCCTAATCCCTTCCTTCATTGGAAGGAGACCCATGCCCCGGCAGTGGAGATGTGACGGGTCGTGATGATGGTTAATGATTATGAGATTTATAATTATTCTGCATCTTGACATAAATTTTAATATCCAACCGCAAAGTAAAGTCGAAGTGATACGGACCATACGATCGCTGAAATCCCACTTTTCAGCGATCGTATGGTAAGCACAGGGAACGACGGATATCCTACGGAGGCATAAAAAGGAGGATAGTTGCATTATACCGAGGATGATGAAGTGAAGTTAGAGTAAAAGAGAATTTTATTTATGTCCAACTTTATCCTTTGAGGTTTGCTTATGTTTATATTGCTTTATCCTGCAAATTATGGGATAATATGTGATGGGACACTTACTAAAAAAGTGGGCTTCTATTTCGTAAAAAAATATATCAAAATCGGTTAAGTTGATCCAGAGTTTTGCTCTTGGGAACACATTTCCGGTTAGAATTTTATTCATGCCCAACTTTTTTCTATGAGGTTTGCTTTCCGTCAAAATGCCTTATCCTGAAAATTATGGGATACAAACGGGTCGTAGTTATCACTAAAAACGTAGGCTTCTATTTTGTAAAAAAAATATCAAAATCGGTTAAGTTGATCCAGAGTTTTGCGCTTGGGAACACATTTCCGGTTAGAATTTTATTCATGCCCAACTTTTTTCTATGAGGTTTGCTTTCCGTCAAAATGCTTTATCCTGAAAATTATGGCATACAAACGGGTCGTAGATACTCACGAAAAAGGTAGGCTTCTATTTTGTAAAAAAAATATCAAAATCGGTTAAGTTGATCCAGAGTTTTGCGCTTGGGAATACAGTTCCGGTTAGATTTTTATATAGATGTGAAATGTTGTTTCCGATTACATTTCAATATAAATTATTTAATAATAGGTTTACTTTTGATATATAATTTTTATTTTGTGTAAAAAAGTAATGTCTAGTGTCTACAATATAAATATTTTACTTTAAAAACCATATTGTTATTTAAAAAAATATTTTATAAAAATAAATATTTGGTTGGATCCTTTCTGCGAAACGTTGAATTTCCCTGCTTGCATAGAAAAAGCAATTTAGGAGAAAGGATCCAAGTGCATATTTTCATTAATAACTCAATAAATATTCGTTATAGCTACACCATGATTTGCAATAGTAAAATATCAATAAATATGCATAATTTAAGATAATTTCCACATATAAGATGCTTTTCATTGCTGAAGAATACCGATTAGAACTTAAAACGTCTATATCTCAGAACTAGGTTTGTGTGGGTTGAGTCCTTTCTGCGAAACTACGTCCAATTATACATACCTAAATTTCTTTTTGTTCTAAAAATACTGTAAATTCAGATATTGGCAAACGAAATATGCCTGTGAAACAGGTCAGTAGGTGAGGGTTGTGTGTAATTAGAATACTTCACCTTCGCCTAGTAAATACCTGGAAGAATAATACTTTATGTAGTTTTTCTGACAAAAAGTACAAGTTCATGAAGTATTTTTATACTTATTTAATTCAAACTAAGATTAAAGTTGTTGTTTATGATTTTATAAGAGAAACCCCCTGATCCATATAACATTAAGTACACAACTTATCTAAGTATCTTATAGGTACGACCGAATGGCGTAGTGGTTAGTGACCTGACTACTGAGCCGATGGTCCCGGGTTCGATTCCCGGCTGGGGCAGATATTTGTTTAAAGACAGATATTTGTACTCGGGTCTTGGGTGTTGATATTTATATTTAGTATCTATCTATCTATGTATTTGTGTAGATATATCAGCTGTCCGACACCCATAACACAGGTTCAGCCTAGCTTGGGGTCGGATGGCCGTGTGTGAGATGTCCCCACATATTATATTATTATTATTATTAATAGGTACTTACTTATCTATAATTCTCTATTTAAGTATTTATATATAAGTAGGATTCCTGAATACCTTGTATTTTTAACAGTCTACTTGTCGCACTCTCATACAACTTGGCACCTAGACCTGATCAGGTATAAATACTAAGCAATACTTACATAGATCAGTCAAATGCTTAGTCAAGATACCATCTTGTTTTGTCACGGGAAATCATCATAATGCCACACCTTAAAATATATCCTTATCCGGGATGTTAAAACCACAGAAAAAAAAAAAAAAAAAAAAAATATCCGGGATGTTATGTAGAGTAGACTATTAAATTTATATATGTTTCTATTTCGGCTTCATAAGTCATAACTTAAATATCTACTGCTAGCAATAAGAGGGGTAAGTACATTTATAAAATAGTCATTATGAAGAGTGGATATGGTCTGTTTTTACATCTTTACAATAAACATATACTTAAGTACAAGCAGTAAATATTTTGCAGTTACAACTTTAATAATTATGTAAAGCAGACTCAATATTTGAACATCGCAATTTATTATTTGCTTAAAACTGCTAAGAAATTGTTTTGTAGTATCACACATGCAACTCCCTTTATCCAAATGTTAGTAAGCATTGTTGAAGCTAATTTTGAACCCGATATTTGACTAAGTGTTGCATAATGATAACAAAGTACCTAATGTATATTGCACCCATTAGGATCAGGGTCTGTCACTAAACAATTTCCATTGATAAGATTACAATACTTACTATTTAACAGCTGTAGTCATTTCCTCCACCAAAAGAGGGTTGTTATTACATAGGTACATGTATTTATAATAAGTATATTGACATACTTAATATGAAATGATATCAAATAAAGCAAGCATAATAATTTAAACAATACCAAAAGTTAACTATACAACTGTTGCACAAAGTATTGTATGTGATTCACACGTAATGACGTGCGCAAAACCATAATAAACCTACCTAAATGAACGATACTGAACCTAAAGTTGCCAAAGGCTTTTTACCTATATAAAACATATTCGTAATCACAGGCGGTAGCGTCGTCATGACTTTAAAATCAGGTGTAGGTACCATACATAAATACAAATAGATACTTACCTATAGGGGTACCTTTTTCAATCGTGCATTAAAATGTGTTGCATTTCATAAAGAAACGAAGTTCTTACGAATCTTTAAATTCATTCTTTCTTTCAAAATGTTCGTAATACTTATATAAGTATAATATAGCAGTAGCAGTTCACTGAATTTATGAATCATCAATACATAAAGTAGGTACCTACAGTAAAATATAGCAGAAATGGAAATACAGTTTTGTGATGAGTAATTATGTTTTTTTCAAGAAATACCTAAGTACTTAAGCTATTACAATTATTAGTTTTTAAATATCATTCTTTTCGTATTAATTTTGGGAGAAAAACTATCCTTATGGTACCTATTTGTTTTCTGTGGCGTTGAGAAGAGAGGTAGGTTGGTGTAAAACAACGTAATCTGCGAGACCGACAGTCGGTAGATACAACTAGTGTGACACGGGACACAAGCCATGGATCATTTCCTTGTCCCTTGTCCCCCTCACTGCACTCGGGAAGAGTTGTTATTCCAGGCGTACCAGAATGCAAGCAGAGTTGCGTAAATTAAACCATTCACGTCCCAAAAATAAGAATAATATTTTGTTTTTCTTCTGGTCTTCAGCCACCAGAAAGTTAGGGCATGTCAGGTGATGAGGTGATTAACGGTTCCGACACTTTCAGTTCCCATAGAGCACACACCTTACTTGAAAGGCCAGGTGGTGCCATGAGGGTTACTCTATATACTAACGAAAGAGAGCTGTGGTGCAATCGGAACGTTTAATACAACGAGACAAAGCCGTGAATCGCTCAGCAGCACCCAGAAACTTAGTTGTTCGTCATATAGAGTGACCCCCAGTTCGCAACAATTATCCCTCTAATAGTTGAGCAATCATCGTCCTTTCCCCACAGAGCTGCCAGTTTTTGTGTATGAATTCCATAATAAGTCCGATAATTACTACGTTTAAATACTTTAGTAAATAGCTACCGTAATCGCACTAAATGAACGTGGATAATTTGGATGCAGCAGTAAAGTTCTGTTATTTATAAAATTACTGGTCTTCACACTAAGCCTGTTCGTCTACCTCTAAATAATAAATATGAGGACATATTTTTCCCACTGAATCGATGGGTGTTCTAAAACCTGTAATCATCTGATATATCGAATTCCTTTAGGCCCAAGATCAAGATGAGTGGCATAGACTGAAGGAGGCCTAGACCTTTGAGGTTGAAAATGGCTAAGAAGAAGAAGAGAAATGTTAATTAATGTGTTTAGGAAACAGAAGAAGTGCGCTCATAATATGTTTTGTTTTTCCTGAGTTCATCCTCATCCTCATTGGATTTAATATAAAATACCTATAAGTGGCTTCCCCACATCATCTTACTTAGATATAACGTGGATATAACCAGTAAGTACTTAGATAATAATATAGTCGACTATTTTAGGCCCTTTGCTAAAGCATCCTTTTGCGGTAGATAAAATTGTTGCCACAAATTCAATTGGAATTTCTCAGCAAACATCCCGCATAGTAACTACCCATTAGCTGCCTCTTACTACTAAATATTGAACCTCACGAGTTCAGAGGCCAGTGCTACCGTTGCACGAACAATCTCCAAATTGAAACAACTTGCAACATAATTAAAGCAAGAGTTCATGAACTTATTCTTTGTTTTGTTTCTGCGCTTGCGCAACTCACATGTGCGAATATCTGCACCGCTGCAGTTATTTAATGGCGGTCGGTGGCTTAAATATGCCTTTGCCACGTTCTTTTTTTCTGCTTTGTTCATCAAGGGACGGATGAGATAAGTTATGAGAAGTTTCAAATGGTTACAAGATCACATTTACATTACGACGGATGTATACTGTCTTTTAATTTGTACGTTTTTATCGTTATCTGTAGTAAAATCATTACTTGAAAATATTTTTTTAATGCAATAAATTCCGGGTCGGTCGTGTCGTGTTGAAGTTCGAATTGTTCCATGCGATGTGTGGATGCTTTGTCCATGGAGCCTTTGACAATACGAAGACGAAAAACTATCATTGATGAAAATCATTCCGAGCTACCGAAACGTGCTGTGCCGTTGATTTTATGGCATCATCTTCGTAATATGATTCTAATTGCAAATGGAATGAACTTCAGATCATTCCATTTCCTTCAATAAAAGGTTTATTCGACGCATAATCCAAGAGCCATTAGCTCATCAGCACAGTCGCAGAAGTGAATATTCAGCAGCGTGTAGCTAGCGCGAGTCTATTACCTATCTGCGGCTATTTCTACCGGCTGTGACCTACATCGCTCGAGGCCCAGCATTTGTTTGACATTTACACTTAAAGGTGTTTCGACGCTTCTGTTTTACGAGAGATATTCGACTCTGTTCCTTCCAGGTGCTAATTGAAATGCTCCGAATGTTTCGCGTTTTGCTCTAATGATTACTTCCTCTGATTTAATTTGTCTTGCAATAAAATTTGGCCACTTAGTTCGTGTGTTAAAATTAATAATAAGTATAATCATCAATAAATTTAATACCAATTTAAAAAGAGCTCCAAATCCATCATAAGTTTACTATAACCTATACTGCTGATTTAAAATTTAAAGTGACGGCATACCGCCATCCTCTACCCACAAAAACTATTGCCTTTCCTGACGATCTATGATTGGTTAATCCAAAGCACCCTCTTAGTTTTTTGTTGCCTCGTCTGAGCCCGCATTTCGACCCCTCCTCGTGAAGATAATCCCACACGCGTTCCAACTATTATGCTGTGGTTACACCTTGAATGAGCGCTGGTGTCGTATATCCCTGCTCTGTAATAAGGTTCTTCTCTTGTGTCCATTGCGTTTTTAATTATAACTCGGGGGAATTTGAAACTACTGGATGAAATGGCTTGTACCTAGTACTGCTACTTAATATGTTTTGGAAATGTATTTATATTTATAATTATATCGTATTTTTATGAAGCTCTGGTTTACTTAATTTCTTATTTAATTAATAGACAAAGACATATTTTAATTGCTTCCGTTGTCAAATAAATATTTTATTCAGCAGTTTTTTGTCCTAGTTAAGTTATTTTCTATAGGTATTTGCACTCGCAACTAGTTGTCTCTAAGGTGATTCATAGCTCTATTGTTGAACACACTGCATTCATGTTGCTAGCACATCCGACCACAACGACTTGTTGCTACACAAAACTGTTACTGTACAATCATCCGTTGGATTAATGCCCAATTAATCGAATTCTATACAAACCAATGCTTCAATAGAACCTAAATGCAGCATTTAGGTTAATGAGTACTGATAAGACGAAACAGTAGTTTCTAAAATACTCTTCCTGCTAGAGTGACAAAGGGCGACTAAGAAATAATGTTTACAATGCAATGTTTCCTCATAACCCTAATGTGAAGCTCTACCATAAAGTCTGCACCAAGAACCAGGAAATGTGGCGCTGACCTGATAGTTTACATATCTGCATGAGAGGCATTGTCTGCCGGTGACATAACGCTCCGTGCGGTAAATATAGCATGCGCCGGCGCATCGCTGCAGGTGCGGTGTTGCCACTCGCGAAAATTCACCCCGAATGTGGGGTGTTGAACCCGAATTTTGATTATAAATCTGAGTGGCCCATTCGGTGTCGGAATGCGGCTATATTTATCCGGCGGGAGAGCTGCCAGCATTCCTCCCTGCAGGTGTGAACAGAAAGTCCAGTTATTGCGTGACCTTTGCTGCAACCAATATGCAGACAAATTATGATGCCTCTCGTTTATGCAGCTTTTGGCAGCTTCCGTAACTTCTATTATTGATGGCATCTTTAGGTATTTTGACTATGTTGTTTCAGACACCATCCGTTACAACTATGCCAAAATTCACTTATGCACGAAATATGCCCTCTATTTTATAGCGTTTGACTTCGTTGAAAGGGTTAAGTTGGTCTCTTTCTGGTTGATCAGAAATTACCTACAAGTAAAGCCTAACCTTTTTCAAAATTCATCCGACTGTACAACGTTTAACCCAGTCGAAAGCTATCCGAAATGTGCCTCAATTTTCCTCGCTCGTGAAAACTCTAAATCTGTCCCGTGTTTTGAGTGAAACCACCTCAGAGCTAACGACACACACCGCTCAGGCCAGAGTAAACAGTATAGTCATCCGAAACGAATGCTGGATTCCCACAAAATCGCCGAATCGAATTGTTTTGAAACGTGAGAGCATCAATGATGTGGAAGCGCTCTGAAAGTGCCGGAGTGTCTTCACCGATATAAACATCGACTGTTGAAATGTGCTCTCCGCTTGAATCGGATTTATGTTAATCCTCAACAGATACTTGATCTCCAGATACCTGGGGGATATTAACTACATCGCAACTCTTGGATGAGTCATGAGCGAGTCGTTCTTAAAAACGGAATGATTTATTAAGACACTGCTGTATTTTTTTTGCATTAACTGCCCTCACATATCAATTAATGCAGTCTTTTGTATGAAAATCATTACACGTTCATGTTACGTTGTAGGTACAAAGACTGTCACCACAATCGTATTGGGTGGTCAACACTCTGCATGTCATAATATTCGAACGAAGAGCTTTTCAATTAACATAAGAATCAGGGGCGCCCCAAATATCCACATGCCTCTCTAGCGAGACTTTAAATCTCCCGAAGAAATTTCGTAAAGCTTGTCCGGAATCTAGTTTGTTTTATACTGAGTTATAAAGTCGTCGCTATAAATACGATGTGTGAAACGGGCGGCGGCCGATGCAAAAATACCGCACTGAAAATATCGGACTCTGCTTTTGTTTCTTTTTAATGTGTTGTTTAAGGGACTGTGTGTTTTTACTTTAACTTTTAATTTGCGCTTTTATGTCTTTACCGGGAAATACGACTGTGAATACGGTAGCCATCATAAATAATTGCAGTCGTTCAATCTTCATAAACCTATAATCACGAACAGTATAATTTTTGTGGCCAGCAAGATCTTAAAATGGTAGATGATGTGTCGAACTAAGACGATAACTCCCAGAGTATTTATTTCTGTTTTCAAGCGGGAGACACTAAAGGGGATTTAAAAGGATTATATTTCTAACAGCTAATGGCTGGCTCAAAGCTGGAATCCATATATTTTAGTCGTAGCTCCAAAAAAAGACAAACCAACATGAGCTATGCGTAGCATTGTTAAAAACTTCCACTTCTTGCTGAAGTCTGCAAGACACGGTTCTCGCGCATAGCAGACTGTGGATTGCGCTTACTTGAGCCTTGACCTTAAAAGTTTAATTCATAATCGAACAACTTCAACTGCTGTTGCTGAAAACGTGAAGGCCTCTAAGTACTGGCTTTCTGTCCTGAACTTCTCTCATTAAGCCACTCACTGCCATTTCCTGTACCACGGTACGGTTCCCTTGTGTTTCTATCAGTTGTAACTTTAGCACCCGAATCTCTAAAGGTATAATGATGTTCCTCAAATCTGACGGACCTTTGTTATTTACGATAAATCTCATTACTGATATTACACACCATACCTTTAGCTTTTGATCTTGAATAAATCAACGGTCATCAATTAGGTGCTGCACTGTTAATATTTAATTTAATTACATAACACCGTCTGGTTATGATCACTGTTTTAGGTAGATCCGTTTTTCTTCGACTCATAATCTTTGATCATCATATTCATATTCATATTCATATTCATCAAAGGTGAACAAATCAGTATAAACTGTGTTTAGGTTTCAATTCTGTTTATTTGAGTCGCGAATGTAAGTCACTGGATTAATTTGTTCTAATTTTTATAAGTATCGGATTGGACTCGTTTAGTGAGACGAAGATGAGTCATGGTTCATGGTAACAAGGCGCATGATAAAGATTTATGTTCGAGCGCCAGTTATTGTTATTTCTTAGTCCAAGGAGGAGGGGTTAGTTCTCTGTAAATCAAGATCTAACACTATTCCTCGTGTTGTAACAGGCACATAATGTCCTAAATCGGGCCAGTAAAACATGTCACAAGTAATTGTAGTCAAGATTGATTTTATTTTTTATTCAGAACCAAGGACTTTAAAATACATCATCTTAAAAAAGCTCATTTTACCAAGATGCAAGTAAACTTATTTTCTACTCCATACCTTGAATTCTTCAGAGCATTATTGGTACGGTACTTCCTCAAGCTGTGAACGAATGTTGCCAAAACAAACCATGCAATGGCTAACTGGTTATCAAGAAGAGCCATCGCAAGGAAGCATCAGCGGCGGCGCGTGTCTTGCCCTTAATGGACGGAAAATGGCGTGTCGCGTTACGTGGCGGAACACCGTACGGTCTGCAAAAGAGACAACTGGGAGGAGTCATTTTCATAGATATATGAGGCAGAAAAAGTCCTGAAAGAATGTGTGTCGGTCGGTTCACTTAAAAAACAAAACAACTATTAAAATATGCCTCAATTTCACCTCATTATTTTCTGCAAAGGTTTCATTAATCAGTGTGTAGAGTTAGACTTACTCACTTACCAGTAGGACCAATCCCGGATTCCGAACACTGGGACAAAAAAATATTCTGGAAGATTACAACTTCAACTTCTGCTGACTCTGTAATAAGCAGCTTGAGCGCTCAAGTAGATCATAATTACTTGTGTAATTAACTCACCTGTAGTCCCGCAATAGCAAGTATGGCAACATACTCATTCGGTCGACTGTACCAGCAGTTAATTGGGGCGCGGGTATTAATAGAAATTGACTTTTTGGAGTTGTTGAGTGCACGCGGGTGACTGATGCATTGGTAGATGGATTCCTGCGCCGCTGGTCGAGGGTTATGAAACAGTTTGACTTACGCTGGACCTGGGTGGCATAGTTAGTAAGCTTAAGTGGCAGTGGGCTGGTGTTCTGGAGTGGAGACCACGTCTAGGCAGACGTAGTGAAGGAAGCCCTCCGGCTAGATCTCTCGACGACCATCAAAAAGTAGTTGGTAATGACTGGCTGCGGATGCTATAGATCGCATCTAGTGGCGTGTTTTGGGAGAGACCTATGTCCAGCAGTGGACTAGCTGCGATAGTCTGCCGTACGCTGTACCTGGGTAGCATTGGTAGGGGTGAGGTCGATGTTGAATGATTTATCTTGATAACGAGCCCGTAATCGCCCACTACAGGATAATGCATCTCCCAATGAGTAATAACTTCACTCTGTCTTCGGCCTTCCTCATCCAACAAATACCGGGACTAAAGTCGTTACCATACGTTTGTTTACGTGTTCGTGGTTTCCACTCTACCCAATGGTCATTAGTTGTTTCTTCGGCAGAAGTTATCGGCGTAGTGCCACTTTACCTGATAGAGACCTAGGAAATAGGATGATCATCGCATACATGAATGAGCTTCTTCGAGCAAATCGCAATCAAAATCTTCAAATTGCAATATTCAAGAGCACCTAGCACTTAACTTGCATCCATGTAAACTGTTTTTTAATAAGTACTTCTCTGTCTTTATTTTTATGTGAAGTACATTGAGGTGTTACCGACGACTGACGACAGCTGGAAATTCGTTCTTCATTACTTAAATAATTATTTGATTATGCTCTTTACTTGCGTAGCCTTATTTGGTGTGGCTCAGTTGCACCTGCGTTGTGCTAACATAATAATAATAAGTCAAGTGAGTCAACAGATCGCTCGACTCCACGGATTTACCTCCGGATTTTGGCACCGATTTTAATCGCTTTGTTTATTCTGGTCTATGTAAAATTGGTGTTTAGTATAGAAAATTGGCTAGATTATGTGAAAATGCGCGATAAGTTGGTAATTGTGGTTTTATATTTTTTTACGTCGAATGTTACAAAACAAACAAACACGTAGTTACTAAACTTATTAAGGTAGGCAAATGGAATGGAACAGAAATTTAAATCACATTATTCATAATAAAATTAACACTGTCCATTTAATGTAAGTAGGTTAACCTACCCAGACAAGTGTGAATCATAAATTCATAACAAAAGAAAGAGCAACGTAATGTTTTATTGCAAGAAATACAGGTTTTATATACTTACCGCATCATCGACAATTCTTCAACTTGATTTACTTGCTTGATGCACTTTCGTGAACCTAACATAGATGTACTAGCAATAGATAAATAATCTTATAAGTATCTGGCACAACTCTTTAACACACTCACATTGTAGAAAGTTCAGTTCAATCTAGTTTTCTTTCATGTATATTTTTATTCTTATTCCGAATAAATCTACACAATCTAACCACACTAACAACCCCCCCTCACCATTCCAGTGACACCCGCAATGGCGACGGCGACCGCGACCATGGAGTCCTCCCAGAGCCTGATCTCGAGCGAGTCGCGAGTGACTCACTCGTACACGGAGAGCCACTCGGAACACCGCTCGACCGAGTCCCACTCGGAGCATAGAGCCCTGAAGAAGAAGAAGAGTACAAGACGGCACAAGGATGAAGGGGCTATTTCTGTGGTGAGTGGAACATGGGATCTTAGCTAGAGGAAGCTTCCTCACAACCCATCACGTCCCCACTGCACGGGTCTCCTTCCAATTAAGGAAGGGTTTTAGCCCAAGTCCACCACGCTGGCCTAGTGCGGGTTGGCGGACCCCAGGAGGGGACTTTGGATCTCAAAAATGAGTAAGAGAGTTGTCGGAACGAATCCTAAAAATTCCTCTTGTGCATTTATGATTGCTACCCTAATTTGGTCATTAGACTCTTAAAGCAGGAAATTAAATAATTTGCCTGCTGCTACAATACATTAGCGAGACTGAGAGAGCATCGCTTAACGTAACCCTTTTACAATGAGACGCAAACAACTTTGCCAAAATGTATAAATATAGCCCACAACATAATAAGAATAAATCCCTTCCTGCGTCACTAAACTGAACCCACACGTTTATCGTGTAAGTTCGTGAAACAGTTTTCCTCAATCGCGAAGCTGAAATTATGTTAAAATTATGTCAGAAATAAACTTGTATATTTGTATGCATCATATTTTTTGCCAAACATTTTTTTAGCGTGTCAGTGACAAAGCTTCAGGCCAGGCTAGGTTCTAGGATCCGCCAGTCAGATAGGCATCATCAGGCGCTAACTGTCCAAGGTGCGTCTGACGTATATAAGGTACTTATTCTCCGACGACCGAATGGCGTAGTGGTTAGTGACCCTGACTACTGAGCCGATGGTCCCGGGTTCGATTCCCGGCCGGGGCAGATATTTGTTTAAACACATATATTTGTTCTCGGGTCTTGGATGTGCCCGTAAAATGGCAATAGGCCCGCCCCCTATTACATTGGGACTAACATAACACTCTGGCGAAAAGTGGGTGCAGCAATGCACCTCTGCCTACCCCGCAAGGGAGTACATTAGTATTTTTATTCTCCGTACAAATTAGCACAAGATGACTAATTCGGATAACAATTCAGGCAAAGGCCGTCGAACCATACCCAACATTTATTACACTGTACACCAAAAGTCACCACAACTAAACTCCAACCCTCTAATTCCAGTCGAAAAGCTCATCCAAGCTGCACAAGAAGATGAAGGCGTCATCGGAGCCGGAAGCCAACCCTCAGTGCGAGAAGTGCTCCCGGCCGGTCTACGCCATGGAGAGGATCAAGGCGGAGAAGAGGATCTGGCACAAGGAGTGCTTCCGATGTGTACAGTGCAACAAGCAACTCACGTGAGTATTTCTAGTAGGCTATAAGTTCCTGGTACTTATAGGTTTTACGGTATTGACGCGACACGGTAGTCTGGCACAAAGGTGTGCTTCCAATGCGTCTAGTGTAACAAGTGGAGTGTTGCTAGTAGTTTATGTGTGCCTGGTAATTTTAGGTTTCACTACGTTGTTGTGTCTTGTGTTCTTTTGTATGGTAGCTATCCCAGCAATATCCTCATCCATCCTAGTGTTTCATAGGCGCCTGGTACTTTACATAAAGTATTACTAGATACATCAATTCTAACCAAAAATTTCGGTGAAATTGAAATGAGAGCGGATTTCTCTCTCACGCACGTGTGTAATTTATTAGCCACTAGCTGTTCCCGCGCGCTTCGCTTCGCCTTAAAAAGTTTTCCCGTGGGAATTCCGGGATAAAAAGTAGCCTATGTTCTTCCCCAGGGTCTAGACCATATGTATACCAAATTTCATTCAAATCCGTTCAGTAGTTTTGGCGTGAAAGAGTAACAGACAGACAGACAGACAGACACAGTTACTTTCGCATTTATAATATTAGTAAGAATTAGTAAGAATAAGAATTAGTAAGATTTATCATAACTACTACATACAAACATTTATTTTGTCCGTGTCCCGCAGCGTGGAGACGTACCAGAGCGAGCACACGACGCTGTACTGCAAGCTCCACTTCAAGCAGCTGTTCGAGCCCAAGCCCGTCGGCGAGGAGGACACTACTGACGGTCAGTATAGTAGTGTGTGTGTGAGTAAAGAAAGAGTTGGGAAAATGGCGGACGGTCAATAAATAAATTACTAGCACAATAAAAAGAAAAAAATAAAGCAAAGCACCAAATCTAAATAAATGTATCAAATTTTATATTCGCAGGCTTTTACTCCCACTTCTGTAAGGTCCGCCATTTTCATACTGTTTTATTGTTTAAAGGAGTTATTTATAACTTAAATTACACGCATGAGGCAAAATGAGACTAATGAGTTCTATGTGTATGGCTGTGTGAGTGATGATAATATTTACACATTATAATGAAAAACTTATTGTCAATTCAGCAATTCAAAAGTTATGCACTCAGTAATTAGTATTATATGTATAAATCGTATATGTTGTAAGGGATAGTTGAATATACTAATATTTAATATTGCAATTTATTTAAAATACATTTCCATTACAGCGGCCCCGCCCAAGAAGCACCAGATGATCATCTGCGAGAGCAAGCCCGTGGAGCTGCCGCCAGATGTCGTGAGAGGTAACTACACTTGAATATACTTCTTTCTAACGCTAGTTTTGTAGCGTGGGACGCCCTACAGCCCGCTGGGTCGATCAGGAAAGCCTGGGGCAAATGTTGTGGCTAGCCCTCGGTTTCGGCACCATACGAACCGTTAGCCCGGCCGCAGGGGAGGTAGGGTCATCTTCCCTGCCTCCCACTGGGGTAAATCCTGACCGGCGCGTCCTCGTCGCGGGGGTGGGCACCACTCGCTGCAGTAGGCCGGAGGGAGTCGGTGGCTAAGTCCGGTCAGGGACCCAGCTCTGCGGGGTATATCGCGGACCCCTGCCCAGGGATACGGGTGAAGACCTTAACGGCGGCTTCAGCGGAGAAGATGGAATTCGGTACGGTGTAGGTCGGCGGATGAGGCAACGGATCTGGGGTACCGTAGGCGACAGTAGGGTACAACCTGAACAAGTCGGCAACTCCTGCAACCGATGCGTCTCCACACGTAGTGATCACTCATTCCTGTGGATAAAGACGTTGAGGTCGAGAGAGAGGCATGAATGCTGGGCAAGTTCGTGTTTCTTAAATGTGTCCCAGGCGATGCAGCGCCAGGCCTGTGGAGAGGTCACTTCACCTGCGTCTTTTTGGAAAGATGTGGGAAACAACACGGGGAGTCACAGTCACCGGTGATAAGTCTGCGCCAATGGACGTGATGCGCGGGCGCCAGGGGTGACTCTCGACGGTAGGATAGCCCATCGCGGCTAATTGATCAGTTACCGCCTGCCTTAGCTGGGCAGCCCCCGGCCAATAAGGTACTGATCCGTCCCTCGTCTTGCGCTTCTATAGGTGTGTGGAGCAGCAGGCGCGTCACAGTGTCTGTAACAGGATGGGTTTTCTCAACACCTAGAACACAAAGGAAAAATAAACAAATACACTTAAAGACTATGCGCTTCGCCACTTGGAATGTGAGAACAATGATACCCGGTCAAGACCCTACTCCTGACAATATACCAGAAATTAGGAAAACAGCTATCATCGATAGAGAACTCTTAAGACTCCGGGTTGACATAGCTGGACTCCAGGAAACTCGCCTCTCTGACGAAGGAAGCCTACGAGAAGAAAATTACACCTTTTTCTGGAAGGGGAGACACGAGAGCCAGCGCCGCGACTATGGTGTTGGTTTTGCTGTGCACAATAAACTTCTTGCCTGCATGGAACCCCCTACTTACACTTCGGAACGTCTGATGTCCATGCGATTGATTACCTCAACTGGTCCGGTCACGTTGGTTTCTGCGTATGCTCCGACACTGGCTTCCAAATCTGACGTCATAGACAGCTTTTATGATGAACTACGTCTATTAATGGAGTCTATACGAAGTTCGGACAAAATAATTGTGCTCGGTGATTTCAACGCTAGAATTGGGAGCAATTCAACAGATTGGTCTGATTGCATTGGAGCACACGGCATCGGGAATATGAATGATAACGGGCAACGTCTGCTCGAGTTCTGCACCTCCCATGGCCTGTGCGCCACTAACACATTTTTCCAAAATAAGGTAGCTCATAAGGTTTCATGGAGACATCCCAGATCGGGGCATTGGCACCAAATCGATTTCGTCCTATACAGAAGGCGTGATTTGCGTGATATTCACAACACTCGAACGTATCACAGTGCAATATGCGACACTGATCATTCTTTGGTGCTGTCCAAAATGAAACTTCTGCCACAGAAAATATACTCGGCAAGACCAAGACGCAAATTAAGAGCCCCACTTGATACAACAGGCTTATCTGATGTAGCGACTAGGAGCCAGTTTTCCGCAGTTGTTCAGGGTAAGCTGAGCGTTGAAACGCTACAAGGCTCTCAAAGTCTTGAATCCGCTTGGACGAACTTTAGAGATACAGTCATGAAGACAGCTGAAGAGATTCTCGGGAGAAAGGTCCGCAAACAAACAGATTGGTTTGCCGAATATGAGCAAGTCTTACACCCCCTTATAGAGGAGAAAAGAAGTGCATACACAGATTACCTGAATAACCCATCTGACGCACACTGCGAAATCAGGTATAAGAGGGCAAAAGCAAATTTACAACGCATCTCTCGTGAGTGTGCGAACTCCTACTGGACAAAATTATGCATGAAAATCCAACAATGCCATGACGTAGGAAACTATAGGGGGATGTATCAAAATATCAAGGTAGCAATCGGCCCCACCATCAGAAAACGTGCTGCCATAAAGGACCTAAATGGCGAACCAATCACGGACAAAAACCAACAGTTGGAAAGATGGGCACAACATTATACCGATCTGTACGCTGAACCTATCTCAATCAGCGCTTCGGCTCTAGAATCCCTTGAAGTCTTCCCAGTAGCACTCGATCTAGATGAAAAGCCTTCGTTTGAAGAGCTACATAAGGCTATCTTGGGTTTAAAATTAGGGAAAAGCGTCGGACGTGATGAGATACCAGCAGAACTTCTTCGTACTGGTTATGTGTCTTCGCTACTCTTTGTGTTGATTCTGCGCTGCTGGGATGAGAAAGCAATACCCAAAGATATGAGAGACGCCAATATTGTTACATTGTACAAAGGAAAGGGAGACAGGGGGGACTGCAACAATTATAGAGGAATATCACTCCTGAGCATCGCTGGCAAGGCCTTCGCAAAAGTGGTTCTGAAAAGGCTAGAATCACTTGCTGATCGAGTATACCCAGAAACACAATGCGGTTTTAGAGCTGGCAGATCTACAACGGACATGATATTCACCTTACGACAGGTACAGGAAAAATGCAGAGAACAACGTATGCCCCTCTTTACAGCATTCGTTGACCTACAGAAGGCCTTTGATACGGTCAGTCGCGAAGGGCTCTACCGTGTACTTGAACACATTGGCTGTCCACCTACTCTCTTAGCCATCATTAAATCCTTCCACGATGGCATGTGTGGTACAGTCGTCTTTGACGGTGAAGAATCGGGCCCTTTTAATGTTAATAGGGGAGTAAGACAAGGGTGCGTTCTAGCTCCAACCCTGTTTGGCATCTTCTTTTCTGTTCTTCTCTTGGTGGCCTTTAAAAACTGTGACGTCGGAGTTCACCTGCACACAAGGAAAGATGGACGACTTTTTAACATCAACCTGTTGAGATCGAAAAGGAACAGGTTGGATTTGTTGGCCAGAGAGCTCCTGTATGCTGATGATGCTGCACTGGTCGCAAATACGGAAGGTGGCCTTCAAGAATTAATAACCAAATTTAATAGCGCATGCAAGCTTTTTGGTATGACAGTGAACAGTAGGAAGACCGTCGTTATGGTTCAGGGAACGGACTATATGCCTCAGATAATGCTTGGCGAGGACACCCTTCAAATCGTGGACGACTTTTGCTATCTCGGTTCCACTACCACCAACAAATTGTGCAATAACAAAGAGATTAACACCAGAATAGGCAGAGCTGCGACCAACTTCGGAAAGCTTCATGCTCGTGTATGGAGAAATAACAAGCTGAATATCTCTACCAAGGTCTTAGTCTACAAAACATGCGTCCTGAGTATTCTCTTGTATGCATCTGAAACGTGGACAACCTACTCGTTGCACGAACGCCGTCTAAATGCTTTCCACATGCGATGCCTTCGCGCAATACTAGATGTCACTTGGAAAGACCGGATGTCCAACGAAAGAGTTCTCGACATAACTCGCACCTGTAGTATCACTGCTACACTGAAACAACGAAGGTTGCGATGGCTGGGCCATGTTTTACGTATGGACCCAGATAGACTTCCTCGCGCGGTGATGCTGGGCCAAATCGCAGACGCCAAAAGACCAGTAGGTCGCCCGATGCTCCGTTTTAAGGATTCCTGCAAACGTGACATGTTATCCTTTGGCATTAACCCGAACACCTGGGAAACGGCAGCCATCGCAAGAGCGGAATGGCGAGGCCTTCTGTGTGATGGAGTAGCTCACCACGACGAAGCCTGGCTCGATGGCTTGAGGCAGAAAAGACTTCGTGCAGTTCAAGAACCGTCTGCAGACTCACGCTACACTTGCGATCTCTGTGGCAGAAGGTGTCGAGCTGCAATCGGACTGTACAGCCATAGAAAAAGATGCGCACAAACCTCTTCCCATCGAATGGATTGACGCTGCAACTATCATCTGATCAAGATGTCGTGGCCAATGATGACGAGGAGATTATGTTCAGCAGTGGACGATTATGGGCTTATGATGATCTTCATTATATAGGTGGAAGTCTATTAGTGACATTGCCAATGGCAGCGAGATGACTGTACCCATTTATTGGTGGTGGTGGAAGGTGGTATCACCTGAATCTGGCTCTCTGAAATATAACCTTTGTACATGTCCCTTTAAGGTCTAAACTGCCATCGTAAGCTTGTACCATTTTCCACGACGCTGGTTTAGTAGTGATTAAAGAAGAAAAAAAATATACAGAGTGTTGCAAAAGTAGTATACGGTGGTAAGGGTAACTCAGGGGTCAATCTGAATAAGTTTTGTACAACAAGTTTAGAAAATACGCAAAAAAAAAAATAGTTGTTCAGATTGACCTTCTGAGTCGCCCCTTTTCGGCTTATTTCACTTGCAGTTGCCATTTTAGATTCGTTCCTTTACCGCCGGTATCTGTCTCTCCCCTTCACTCTTATAATTAATATTAAATATTCTGTATACCATGTCTAACCCTACCATATCCCCTGCAGCATCAGACAAGCCGGACCTGGGGCTGGAGGAGCTGGCGCAGCTCGACGTCAAGTCCAGGTTCCAGGTCTTCGAGAAGAAACAGGTCAGTGACACTCACTTTAATTGAACCTTCAATGGTATGCTAATGGTAGGATACTTTTTGAGATTGAGCGTCACGTCAATCTTATAGATATCATCATGACGTGTTTAATGTAAATAGTCATGAAAATAAACTATTTGAACCTGATAAAAGGCTGCTTTTACAGTGACGCTGTTAAAATTTCAATGAAATGAATATATGTTTAACCAATTTAAAATCGCTAAAGCTATAATATAAATCATGAGCTATTCTAGTTTCTCTGAAGGACAACATCAGTAACGAGGCATTTCGTAGGACACCTCAAGAAATCCACATAGCTTTTTAAATCTGCAAGCTGATGCCATACTTGCCGCAACTACTTCTTTCTTGCGAGTCACCTCTGACTACCCCTTCTAGGATAGGTAACAGTCGTGTCGTGAGTTGTGAACATAATGATGTACGGTCAGCTGCATAAGTAGCTATACACTTCTGTACCTTGTCAAACTATCGAACCGTCAATGTTTCAGTGAATGGATATGGGCACTTGTGCAGCTGACTGTACCTATTTATGATAATAATGTTATTACTTTCCCTCCAGGAGCGCAGCGAGGAGCCGTCGCTGGTGCAGCACAAGCCGCGCGAGCGCAGCACGGCGCTGCTCGCCAAGCTCGCCAAGTCAGTATTATTGCACCCTTGTTGGATTAGATAAGAGGACTGTCGCCACAGCATGGGCCCCTTGTCGATGTGAATGTCAATATATAACGGTTCGGTGTAAATCATCACGAACAAGCAAGCTTGTGCTGAGAGATATAAATACGGCGTTAGTATTGGTGGAATGAGCATTTACCTAACAAGTTTTACGTCGATAACGGACCCGTGCCGCGGGGCTAGGATAACGTCAGGCAGTGACTGCTCGGGGTGGGACGGATGTACCAGAAGGCCTAGCACGGGGCGCAAGACGTGACAAAAAACAAAAGTTTTCCGTCGCACTTGCTTTCGTTGCCACGTGATGATGAATGCAGTGTTAGCGTCCTGTGCCCTGTGCTAGGCTCTCTGGTACATCTGGCCCACCCCAAGCGTCACTGAGTAGGTTCAGTTACTACACAGTAGGTAGATTATTAGAACATTATAAACTCGAATGTTTCTAAGTAATATGAAATCTTTATGAAATCTGTTATTATCTGTTGACAGAACTATTATCAACAAAAATCTTTAACCACTTACCGCAAGATATAAGAGAGACGAATAATATGATACAGTTTAAAAATCAATTAAAAAAACTTCTTGTAGAAAAGACATATTATAATGTACGTGAATTTTTTGCTGACAATTTGTAATATAATATATTATGACTAGCTTTGTATTTTGTAATTTTATTATTAATGGTATGCATGCACCAAATACTCATGTAATAATATTTGTACGCCCCCAAAGGGCAGGATGTAGCTGTACTTATAATTTGTAATAACTTGCCATTTACCTACATTCATGCAAATAAAAAATATTCTATTCTATTCTATTCTATTCTATCTGTTAACAGAAAGTATTCCCACCTGAAAACCTCGAAGGGGCAGCAAACCTCACGAGAAAATATAGTTCTGTATTTTTTTAAACTAAATACCTATATTATTTAAAACTAGCTGTTCCCGCGCGCTTCGCTTCGCCTTAAAAAGTTTTCCCGTGGGAATTCCGGGATAAAAAGTAGCCTATGTTCTTTCCCAGGGTCTAGAACGTATGCATACCAAATTTCATTCAAATCCGTTCAGTAGTTTTGGCGTGAAAGAGTAACAGACAGACAGACAGACAGACAGACAAACACAGTTACTTTCGCATTCATAATATTAGTTAGGATGTATGTCTCAACACAATTTTTAACACTACTTATTACTTACTAGGTATTACATAAAACCGACCCTAACCTAACCACCCGCAAAAGCAAAACAACTAACCCTACACTACACTTGCGGGTTGCGGGTAATATAGTTCTATAAATACCCGCGCTCGTACATTCCCCCATTCTCCTTACGTCAGTCACACTAGGAATAGGCTGACGTAACTCGCCGAGGAATGAGAGTATTGCCGTGGTACACTTACATTGCTTGCTTTTTTGCTTCATCAGTATAATGTACAATAGGGATTTTAAAGATACTCCATAACATTGTGATCATAGTGTCCTTTCTCTGTGTAATATCCTAGCAAAGAGAATGTCACTGATAAAATCTACCCTGTATTGGAAGGTAGGTGTTTTTATTACGTGTAATGGTGTAGGTCCGAGTTATTATAAGTTGACGTGTATTATAGGTGTGCGTATGTCTAAAGTTTAATCCGAATTAAAAATCCTCATAATATTGAATGCAAATAGACATAAAATAAATCAGACATTCGAAAACGACGGCCTATCCCATCAGGCCATCAGTCATATTTATAGTACGCAAGTGTACCAGCAATGTACACAAAACACTTCCACATTCTCGACGAAACCAAACATGATATCGAAGTGTTTTTTATAAGCTAAAAAACTAGCGTCTACATGTGGGATACAAGCTCAGTGTGTCACTGATCGTTCCACTTGTACTCAACGGATGTGCTGTCTACTCACTACAGTATTCATATAACTATTTAATGTAAAACTTGGCAAAAAAGTATTAACTATATTTATTGTCTTGTTGAAGTGCGGTGGTGGTGTGAGCTGAAATAAGACGTTTTTTGAGTGTTGAAGTGAAATATTTGTGTGTGAAATGAATGGGTGGGTATTTTTTGCTATTTTTTTGCGGTGGTAGGTAGGTAGTTCGTTATATTTATTATTAGAAAGTTTTAATTCATTTACTTGTATAAACAAAGTCAGTGCATACTTTCTTCTGAGGTGGAAACTTTCTTAACATATTCTTCTTCTTCGCCTTAACATATTGATTTAGTTTACTTGCTCAATCTGTAAATTAGTTCAGTTTTCCAAAAAAAAAAAAAATTTTTTTCAAACATATCATAAAACTCTTCCATAATCCAAACTCTTCAAAGTTCCACTCAGAAAAGCACCAAATTACTACTAAACGGAAAAGGCTAGCTTAATGAAACCGCCGTGATCGCATCAAAATATTAGTTACCAACTAAAAAAGTATAAATATTTTAATAAAATTCTAAATTGAATGATCTGATTGATGAATGGGGGTCGTTTGCTGTCGACATTTTGTATCTTCTATGTAGGTTTTTACTTAACTATTCTTACTTATTAGCAGTCTTGTCTGCTTTACCCAGGCTGGTCTGATTACTGAGTCACAATATGTTGGTGTTGTTCGCAGGTTCAAAGCCAAGGGTATGGACGTGGGCGTGTCGGACGAGTACCTGAACGGAGTCGCCGTGGAGCCCAGCTCCAGCGAGCCCGAGGATGAGGACGGTGAGACCTTGACCCGTGTGTGCTGACCTTGACCCTTTTGTAGCTTTGATTGTCGGCCTAGAAGCATACAGTCTTAATGCGGCAGATGATTTTCTTGATTGCTTCGAGGGTAAAGCTTGACTTGTGTTCCATAGATTGATTTTTTTTTCAATATAAGGAAGTTCCATATAATTTTCTTCCTGAATAATCTGTGCAAAAACATTGGCTGCAAGTAACTTCTAAACCATTCTAAACGTAGCCTATAATCCCGAGACAACTTCTACATGAATGTCAATGTCATGACGTTAATTAAGCGTAAAGAAACCTAAATGTTACATGATGTTACCTTTTGTTACCATACCAAGAAAAAGCTATCATTCTGGATGATCTGACATCAAACCAAAGCTTTAACTAGATAAACTGTTTAATCCACAGGTGACGAAGACTCAGTGCTCAGGAAGTCCTACGCCCACACGGCTGCCCGAGAACAGGCAGTTTCCTTCTGCAACATGAGCGAGATAGTGGGCAAGTTCGAGGCGGGACAGAACGAGATAGCGGAGCGACACCGCTCCCGGAAGCAGGAGATACAGAACATCAGGAGCCGCCTGTTTATGGTGAGAGCTTCGTAATGGATATAGTGCCCTGGTACTTCTCTTACAGAAACAGACTCGCAAGAAGGTATTAGAGAAAGTAGTCTTTATGGTGAGACTTTCTACCTCTTTATAGTTCCCTGGTACTTGTCTCATCATTCGGGATATAAACTGTGCCTATTGCCGCTGCCGGTGACTATTTATGGAGAGAGCTTCTTACTGTTCATAGTTCCCTGGTACAAAGAGGACATGGGGAATATGAACAGATGTATTGTAATGTATTGAGCTTCTTAGTTGGTCTATTGTCCTAGTACTTGTCTTACAAATAGATAGAGAGAACAGGCCGTCTCTTTCTGCAACATGAGCGAGATAGTGGGCAAGTTCGAGGCGGGACAGAACGAGATAGCGGAGCGACACCGCTTGAGGAAGCAGGAGATACAGAATATCAGGAGCCGCCTGTTTATGGTGAGAGCTTCTTAGTGATTATAGGTTCCTGGTACTTGTCTCAGATATAGGCTATTGCAAGCAGGGGACATCAACAAAATATACGGAAACGGATTTTTATAGTGACAGCAGCTGCTTATTAGTGTTTTTGGTGTATGGTACTTGCCTAATAATTTTAGACTAACTAAAGGTTGTTAATAGTGAGACTTTTTTGTCCTTTATAGTGCTCTTGTATAATATTGTCTCATAGATGCAAACCTTATGCAAACATAATGATGTAGAACATACGGACTCTACTGTTTATATTGACAGCTTCTGTCTGTTCATAGTGTCCTAGTAGGATTGTGGAGAATTCTCGTAATAAATACTGGATTTTAGCATTGAAGTCGGGTCCAGTGGTACCAGATACTATAAACGTATGTTTTCTATCTTTTTCAGGGCAAACAAGCCAAGATCAAGGAGATGTACGAACAGTCCGTCATGCAGAGCGAACAGGGTAAGTCTTCGACTAAACAACCCTTTACTTAGTAAAAACTTATCGGACTTTGTTAAGCACTAGTCGAAGTGTGTGTGGGTGGACAATAGTAGGGTAAGTAAGGGCTGCTTCAGGAGGACATTCTGAACTTTTTTTTTACGACTTTTAACAGCCTGTATTTCCCCCTCCCAGGCATAACGTCAGCGGACAAGATCTCGGCGGAGCTGCCGCTGGACTGCGAGAAGGCGCGCGCCATCAAGGCTCGCTTCGAGGGCGGCTTCAACGACGAGAACCAGCCGCCCAGGAACAGGGATATTGAGGATAAGGATCTGTTCAATGACGGTGGGTGGAAGATATTGCTTGTTTGTATGTTTACGGGACTTTATTGAGATTCTCCTGAAAAATTTTACTACACTATTCACTAGACTTATTGAACAACCTAAATACCAAATAGTCAATTTCCCATTCAAAATATTAACTCTTAATTATTTTGTAGCAATAAAGCACAAACGGCTTCGGCTGGCCCAAAGAGCGTGACAATCCGTTCTGTCGGTCTCACCATCTTCGTACCTCTTATTGGCTTCTTACTAGCACGATATTGCCAGCCGAATAGATTCTACCGGCCCTAAGTTTCGACGTAGGAAATTTCGGAGCGCTAACTAACTACGTTATTTATTTAATTCTTTATTGCACAAATATAAAATAAATGTACAAAAGGTGGGCTTAATGCTAAGAGCATTTATTAAATGTATCGATGGCATGACAGCTCTCGTCCGTTCCTTTTAATGGTTCCGTACCTCAAAAGGAAAAGAAGGAACCTTTACAATCTCTTTTTTACCCCTCGGTTCCGTAAGAAACATAAGTAGTTATATCCTCCATATAAATTTAATAGTACAGTATTGTGCAAATTAATGTGAACACAAGTGAAAATTTGAAAAAAATACATTTATTAGTTCTAGAATATAAAAAACAGAGATATATTAATACAATTCAAGTTGTTTTAATAGAAAATGTGTCTTCCTTGGATTTATGACTTCTTCAAAACGTTTTGGCATAGAATTGACAATGTTTTAACAGTTTTCTGATATTTACTGGTCTAAAAAACTTGTATGAATTTCAGCCTCAATCATTTTAGTTTTTCTTGTGCAATCCGTTTTACGAAGTCTAACTTTCACGATGGCCCACTTATTTTCACTGGGATTAAGTGCCGGTGAGTTCTCTGGCCATCTAAAGGCGTGATATCTTGTTGTCCATGAAATATTTAAGCATAATCTTGGAAACGTGGCATTGAGCCAAATTTTGTTGAAAAACTTATTGACCTTTAGCATCAACTTTTCTTATTTTGAGGCTGTTTTTTCTTATATAGGCACCGGATGACTTGTGCCCATTGAAGGGATGATGGAGTCGCTAAAATACAGTGACTTGCTAGAACGGAGATTAGAAGTTGAACTAAGAAAATTTGATGATAACGGTCAATAAGTTTTTCAACAAAATTCGGCTCCATGCCACGTGTCTACGATTATGCTTAAATATTTCAAGGACAACAAGATATCATGCCTTTGGATGGCCAGAGAACTCACCGGCACTTAATCTCTTTGAAAATAAGTGGGCCATCGTGAAAGTTAGACTTCGTAAAACGGATTGCACAAGAAAAACTAAAATGATTGAGGCTGTAATCCATACAAGTTTTTTAGAGCAGTAAATATCAGAAAACTGTTAAAATCATGTCAATTCTATGCCAAAACGTGTTGAAGAAGTTATATAAGCCAGAAAGGACACATTTTCTATTAAAATAACTTAAATTGTATTAATATATCTCTGTTTTTTTATTTTAGAACTAATTAATGTATTTTTTTCAAATTTTCACTCGTGTTCACATTAATTTGCACAATACTGTACGTACATACTTATGTGTTGTGTTGTCGCAGGTATCGGCAAGAAGTCCCGCTCCATATTCCTGGAGCTGGACGCGAACGCCAAGTCCGCGCCCCCCGCCGCCCCCGCGCCCCCCGCCGAGCCGCCGCGACGGAAGGAGATTGTGAGTCGACACTTATGTCTTAAAGCACATGCTGAGTCAGAGCCATTTTGGTGTATTTTATGAGCAAATAAACGATCTGTCCATAGTCCATTATCTATTTAAAAAATTGAATGCCTTATTCCCAGTTGCAGAAAAAAACATTAAGCTAATGTCGGCAGTTACTTTGTGCAACGCACACTTAGCTACTTTAAAGCGAGTAAAGTACTATTTGGATATTGTGCACTTGTGTAGTTAATAAATCATATTAGTTACCACTCCCAAACAAAACAGTTTAATCTTCAAGAGTCACGGGTGAAATGCTACCTACCTATCTCTAATATATCTACATAAACCTCAACATCCTTCCCCAGCCATTCATCCCCAAAGACGTGGTCCGCGCGGGCGACCGTCCCGAGGAGGTGCCGGTGCAGACCGCGGCCATCAGCGACCGCTTCCAGTTCTTCGAGACCTACCGCCCGCCCACCAGCAGGAAGCAGTTCCGCATGACGCCGCCGCCGCAGGGGAAGGTACGTTATAATTAGATATAATGTAGGTCCTAGAAAGTCGCCTTGGGGAACTCCAGTTAAACGCCATGGAACTACTTTCTACTTTGCTAGACGTAAGGGTAGGTAAGAGAAGCATGAGACATGAGAAATAATTAGCCATAATTTAGGTCCCAGGATGTCGCCTTGGGGCACGCCGATTCAATTTCTTTAAAACTTATATTTTACTTGTGATCATCAAGTAAGTTAAGAACTATCCAACTAACATAGGGCACCAACTTCTTAGTAAAACACGTGGTAATCCTACTAATATTATGAATGCAAATGTTTGTGTGTGTGTGTGCGTGTGTGTGTATGTGTGTTACTTCTTCACTTCAAAACGGCTTAACCTTTTGGTCTTTCTTCTTTGGTCAAACTTTTTTTAATGCGGATCGGAAACACGTAATTTAATAATTATATATTCCCTTAACTTCCAGCGCGACAAGTCCCCATCCCCCGAGATCTACCACTCGCCAGACGTGACGCAGGGCGGGGCCGCCCACGACACGGGGCTGGCGGCGGAGCGGCACACGGCGTCCCGCATGATCGGCGTGTGGAGACAGATGGAGGAGCACAGGGATGAGGAGCCGCAGGGTATGTTGTTTTTTTTTTTACATCTCACACGGCCATCCGACCCCAAGCTTGCCAGAACCTGTGTTATGGGTGTCGGACAGCTGATATATCTACACAAATACATAGATAGATAGATAGATACTAAATATAAATATCAACACCCAAGACCCGAGTACAAATATTTGCCTTTAAACAAATATCTGCCCCAGCCGGGAATCGAACCCGGGACCTTCGGCATAGAAGTCAGGGCCACTAACCACTACGCCAATCGGTCGTCAAAACGTTGTATTTATTTATTGATACACAAAACAGTGCTATATTCAAGGCAATAGTTACAATAATAACAGGGTTACGGCTTACGTTGTTGAAAAGATGCTCTAGTCGTTACTTTCGCAATTTCTTCTTCCATTGTGAAATGGTGCCAGGTTCATAATTTTGAAAATTAACGAATAAGCAACTAAAATTATACGTTGAATAAATGATAAATCTATTGGTATCTTCAGGGGATCTGTTGTAAAATTGTTCTTAGCGTGTCGTTAACAAATATTGAAATTGTGTCACTGGGGTAAAAAAGGATTAGTGCCAATTTCTCCATATTCGGTTATCTAACCGACAGGGATTTATAAATTAAACGTCATCTCCATATAAAATTCACGACAGATGTGTCAAAAATCAACCACTGGTTATGCTCTAACCGACGATGGAGAAATTGGCACTTAGCCAGTCAGATTAGCATAAGTCGCCGTAAAAATGTATAGCTTTACGGGGATTTCATAAGCTGCATGGGTGCATGGTATGTACGCAAAAGTTCAGGTAAAAGTTAATAATACAGACATGGTCAGTGCTTAATCATTGATCAGCTAGACACCAGACCTGTATGGTTCAGTCAGCGTCAAAAGTCACACTTTATTTTCCGTAATAATCTAGCAATTATTAGTTTTAAATTTTCAAGTAGTTGGCAAGAATCAGCTTTCTTTATGTTTCCCCAGGTCCGAAGCCTCTCAAGCGCTTCACCCCCCCGCCCCCCGGCGCCTACACCCGGGACTCCAGTGAGTACTCGAGCGAGTGCTCCGGCGAGGACGACAGTGAGGACGACGAGGACAGTGAGGACGAGCGGCGCCGACACTACGAGCAGGCGCGGGAGAGGGACGAGGCGTTGAAGCAGGTGAGTGGACCGGCTCGAAGGACCGAGGGAAAGACCAAGAGAAAAGGAGGGGGATAAACAAAAGGGGTGGTAGGAAACTTACCTGGTAGGGGGCGGGACTATATAGGCGCATAAACAGGTGGTTATTTTTATTTATTTCATTAACTATCATAACAAAGTAACCTACTTCGATAGCTATGTGTTGTATCGGATTGAAGGACCGAGAAATGGTGGGGGATAAGGTGAAACGAGGGTAGGAAAGGTTTCCTGGTAGAGGGCGGGAATAGGCGCTTAAACAGGTGGGTAGAATTTTTATTTATATCATTAACTATCATCACAAAGTTACCTACTTCGATAGCTAGCTCAATTAGATTAGTAGTGATGTATCGGATTGAAGGACCAAAAAATGCTGAGGGATAAGGTTAAGCGAGGACGAGCGGCGCCGCCACTACGGGTAGGCACGGGAGAGGGACGAGGCGTTGAAGCAGGTGGGTTGGAAGGAAGGACCGAGAAGTGGTGGGGGATAAGGTGAAACGAGGGTAGGGGGCGGGACTATATAGGCGCTCAAACAGACATAATGAGCGCGTATTCTACGTAACATTCATAATAGTGCTTTTCTTATAGATTAAGAAAATGGCGGTCATATCGCATTTTGCATTCATGAACGAATGAAAAGAGAATAGGTTACTTATGTTCACGACTGTAATCCTAAAAAGGGTAGTCAGAGGTGACTCGCAAACCCGCTTTTCGCTGTACATTGGTACGCATACGCACGTGATAGTAGGTGGCAAGCCGTACCGTCGTTTTTAAATGAGCTCATACTCATGATACTCTATAACATTTCCAGGCACAACAGCTAGCTCGTACCAAGTCGTTCCGCGATCGCTTCGAAAACTGGTCGGAGTCGGAGCCGCCGCGCTCCCCGTCTCAAATCATGATCGAGAGGGATGAAGAGGAGGGGGAGTCACAACTAGACACCGCTAAGAGGTAAACATATCTTCTGTAGGTTTGTAGGCTGTAAGTCCCCAAATGAAAATCCCTGATTGATAGTTTTAACAGTAGATAGCATACACATTACACACGTCTGGACAAAGTCAGTCGATAAATCTGACTGGCCAGTCGTTTCTCGACGGTGATAAAGCTCTAGTCTTGCTCTAGTGTATGTGACCGTCATGACTCACTAGACTTGCTGTCTTCACTTCGCGGCTATTCAGCTCTAGAGTAAGGCCCCCGCGCACTAGGCAGCCACGAATTATCATATATTTTACTAGCTACTGCAGCCTATTTCGCGGGGGGCTTTAGGCGAAGATGGTTCCGAATGCCGTCCGGAAGTGACAGTTATTGATATTCAGTAGTTTCATCGTGTAGACGAGTCTATCTCAGCCCTAGTCGGTTAAAAATATTAATTAAATTACTATCGTTCAAAATATTTGACGAACCATGATGTGGATAACTATTTAATCATAATGAATGTTGTTATTTCTAGTCTCCGCGCCAAGTTCGAGAACATGAACGTGCAGCAGTCCTCTGTCACCAAGGTCGCGCCCAAGGTCAACAGATTTGTGGTGAGTTGATTGTACTGTCTGGTGAAGGACGGGAGAGGAAGGCTGAGGACAGGGTGGAGCTCTGTGTCTAGCAGTGGACGGCTGAATCATGAGAAAACTATTGTTTTGAACGATAACGGAAGTTTACACGCTGTATTTACAGATGGGGCCACTTTCGCTTATGTTATGTTACGAGTTTACGACACTCGTTTACTCTCGCTTATGTAACGCCTGTCATTTTTAATATATAGCAATATCTTATTGTATATAATTAATGGTATTTTTTTTCTTTTCCAGTAACTGCACAAAGGTGGAACTGCCCAAACAACCAAAGCATATTAATATTTACATACATTTAAAATTAATACGTTATTATTTATGTTTTAACCTTTTTCTAAACGTATAGATATAGCCGTTACTTGCCATCTTCTATTTAACTCCCTGAAGGTTGTAACCAGTTTTTGATCTTTTTTTTGACAAATATTTGTAGGGCTATGTATTTATATTTATTACTTTTTTAATGTGTTATTGGTACATATAGGACTGATCTTACGTCGTTTTCTATGTAAATGCCTGGTAAATGCATTTCCTACAACGAATGTGCCTTATAAAAAGTGCAATTAATGTATTTTTAATTAGAAAAATACTATTGAAAATTGTCTTCCAGTATTTTCTAGTATTATAATGACTATAAACGAATCTCTTTTTCAATTAATTCATGTGCCATTATTGACGTAACAGTATTGGAAGTTTATCCCTTATACAAAAATACGTACTAATAAGATTCGTAAATATTTGCATATCACAGCTATACAGTTGCGCGAACCACGAGTCTATCTCGTTGTATTAGAGGTGGTAATGGTACAGCATTCTCTCCATGTAATGTCGGAGTGAGCCTCAGATTATTTCGTTAATTATGACTATTTACGAATCATTTGTTTCTGCTCAAATTGTTTTTATTTTAGTCTTCATTGTCATCGTTTTCATATTATCAATCGTTTCGATGTATGACTGAATGAGATTCTCAATATTTATTGTTTGTTTGTTTGTACTTAAGTCAATGTAATTTTTCAGCAATGTTTTTATCGTATCTTTATTTATGACGATTATCTAGATGTAATATGAATAAATGGTAAAATAATATCCACTATCGTTTTATTAAATTTTGTTAACAAGCTACCTGACGATCTCAAATAGATGGTAATTAAAACAAGTGATGTCTATTCATAAATCTAATTATTATTCTCAAAAATATAGGAAACGTGAAACAATAATTTAACCACCTAAACATAAATATTTGTTTTTAATCACAATTCGTAAACTCTAACTTAGATTCATCAACTTCAACTCCCTGCGTTCAGAAATGTACTTATCATCCAGTTATTAAGTGTTTACTTATCCCACAGATGTTACACTTTCCTTATTTGTATAACAATCCAATAGGTTCGAAAATACCAGACCGGGTTGCACGACATCTTTGCCGACGTAAATAAACTCGCTAAATACACGTCCCACCAATGACATAGCGATCAGCGATATAGTAGCGTTTGTCTTCGTCTACAAAGGAGCGTCTATAAGGTCCTTGTATAAAGGAGCCATGCAGCTGGGACTGAAATTCATGTTTAACTATACCTAAGTACTTCGTAAAAGATACCAAAAGCCCTATGAGTCAAATGTATAACTACATTTTATTCGAAAACGAACTTAATTTATTTCAGGCATAAGAATTTGTCCATGTCCATAAGAACCATGGTATATTTTACAAAGTACTTATAATTTTGATTTCTGACATGTTTTCTTTGTGTATCGGTCATAAATACATTTCTGCACGCAGGAACTAAAACATGGGGTAGTGTTTCCACTGGGACGAACAGCTCCAACGGAGACGGCAAGGAAACATTATTTATCTATTTATTTATGTATAAGGTAAAATTACGATCCAATGATTTGTTATCTCGGTACAAAATTGGTGTAGTATCCTTAGGAACCAACATTTACAATCCAGCGCTTTGAAGACATGTTACAAAATAACAAATTGACTAATCCGTAAAGACCATTGAATTGGTAATTTGTGGTATGTTGGCATGGGAAATGCTTTCAATACATACAGTTTATAAGCGTTGACTTAAGTACTGTTTAGCTATTTGTAATAAGGCGTCTTTGTATTGCTTATCACTGATCTAAGGACATGAAAACTTAAAATAAAACCATCAGAAAAAAAATACATACAAAAACTCGATTTTCCACTTGTATACGAATAAAAACTTGATAAACTGGGTACTAGAAATACTTATTTCTAAGTTATTCATCAATACTTCGAAGAAACGTTCTCTCGTCATCTTTATAATATGAAAAGGCCCCGTTTTATTGGTTACTCCGTACACTTGAGTCCAAAGAGCTGAATCTATGAGATTTCCTGTCATTAGTCAACTTGTCGAGACATTGGCAAGTTCTCCTAAGAGCCTCGTATTGTATACCTATTAATACTGTGATTCAACTATAACTTATGTCACTCTGATTGATAAAATAGTTAGTAAAAAAAAGATAAAAAGTGGAAAAAAAAATGGTTTCAAAGCGAGACAAAAAACTACCAAATCCATAATTATATCAAGTATGGATGATTGTTTCGAGCAGTCACTACTGAACTAATTCAAGCCCGCTCTCAAACGAAACGACGACGGAAAAAAGACATCACAAATACACTAAAGGTCCTTACTACTCAATAATTATATCTTTTAGTGCAATTCAGAAAAATGTGTGAATATTTTCTTAAAAATGTATCTCTTACATTATATCTCTTGATTTATAAATCTTTCCGATCACATTCGAACCAGCAGTTTCAGATTACAAAACCATTCCTACACCTCGCTCTATCTACACTATAAAACGACATCCGATTCAATAAACAAATTTAGAACAATAAATCTCTCAAAACAGCGCGTCCGCACGATCTCTATGAAACGTGCGAACGCGGCAAAGAAATATAGAAGGTACACTAACACGAATTATAACTTAAAACTAACTGCGGCTTAGTACATAATGTACTACTTCACCGAGGCTGCAGTCTCCAATCCAAAACTGCTTTCCTTTCACACCACATAGCCTCTCACTACATCAATATTTACACCATTTCTCTGTGCCCCCACGGCCTAGTCGGGCGGTCTGCTGGCGCCGCCGGGCGGTCTCGCCTCCTGGGTCTTGGCCTCCGTGTGTCTCGGCCGATGCTCCGAATGCTTCTGTGTTGACGACTTGTGACGGTGGTCCTTGTCTTTGTCTCGGGACGATGACTTGTGGTGCGACGAGTGACTCTTGTGAGAACGACTGGAGGACGACGAGTGGCGGTGTCGGTCCGTCTGTCGGTCCGACTGCCGGTCGTGCGACTTATCTTTATCTTGTCTCTCCGTCCTATGTTTATCTGACCCATGTTTATAATCCTTGTGGTTTTTCTCTTTAGGCGTCTGCGTTTGCGTCGAGCTGGACTTTGACTCGGACTTTGGTTCCGATTTCGGCGTCACCTCTTGTTTCACGGTTGCCTCTGACTTGGTGACGGTCTCTGTCTTGTCGGTCCGGTGTTCCGTCTTCTTGTCCCGGGGCTGGTCGTGGCCAGGCTGGTCTCGTGGTTCGTCTGAGGGCTTGTGCTTGGCGCTAAGAGCTCGCATCTCGATCACGCCTGCTTTGTGCTTCGTTTTTGACGGCGTTTTGGCGGGTTCTGGAATATAACATAAGTAACGTTATTCGAGACAAGGGATATAGAAATTGTGTTGTAGTTATCTAGTTACCTAGAGCAAATGAATCATAGTGTATTTTCTTATTGGCTTCCACCCACGATCAAGCTTGCAGGGTAGTGTTGTAAATAAACAGCTAATCCATGTTTCAAATGTACAAAATGGGTGCGTATTGCGACGTATAAAAACGAAATGTATAATTTCACATTAATAACGTTCACAACATATAATGAACGTTACGTATAACAACAAAATCTATATTTTCATAAGGTATAAGATTCAATTGGTATAACGTACATTTTATATAAAATCAAAATATATAATACTTACGAGGACTAATATCAATTCGTATAACATACATTACGTATATCGTTTAAAATATATACTATCATTTAGTATACAGTTCATAAAACATACTAACATACAATAACATAATCTGTGTTTAATTACCAAACACCGTCAAACCCCTTAGCACCAAAACCTAAAGATAGGTGCGACGACGAGCAAAGCGAGGAGGAGCGTGTTAGGTGCACATGTTCGTCGAAACCAAAGCGGAGCGCAGCGAAGCGGAGCGGAGCGTCTCCCCACACAGCGTCAATAATAATAATAATGTCAAAACCCCTAGTACCAAAACCTAAAGATAGGTGCGACGACGAGCAAAGCGAGGAGAAGCGTGTTAGGTGCACATGTTCGTCGAAACCAAAGCGGAGCGCAGCGAAGCGGAGCGGAGCGTCTCCCCACATAGCGTCAATAATAATAATAATGCCAAAACCCCTATACCCTATTCGGGGAAACGACGTAGTACTGAGTATGCACGAAAGCATATGATTGGTCATAGATAAGACGCTAAGGCCGCGTTTACACTGTAGGTCATAATTAGTCTGTCGTTGCACTCTGTACCGTTCGGACGTCTCCTGTGTACCCTCTCGCTATCACCCTCGCTCTGTTTTTTTAAATTAATTGACCCGGCTTGTTTATTGGACTGTGTGTGTGTGTTTTGTGAATTGGACTTTGTTTTGAGTGAATTACCGAATATGGCAGAAGAAGAATCTGTTAACAAAAGGCCTAGACGGGCCTTTTCGTCAACTGAGAAGTTAATGATGTTGAACTTATTCAATTCTTTCAAGACTGCTTCGCCGTCTGCATCACACAATGAAATATGCAAAACTGTCGCAAGTTCAATAGGAGTAAGTTGGACTTCGATTTATAGAGTAATCTCGGAAAAAAAACCAATGCGAATCTAAGGTCCCCAAAGAAGAAAAAAACACGCCTCACTGTTTGTGACAAAATTGATGATTTCACCAAATGTGCGAATCGACGAATAATCCACAGTTTCTTTTTAAGAAACGAAATTCCAACCCTCGACAAAGTACTATCAAAAATTGAAGAAGATGGATCATTGGGGAGTTTTAAAAGAACTTCTTTGCACCTAATTATTCAAGAAATTGGATTCAAATTTAGTAAAAGATGTCGAAACAGTATGTTGACTGACAGGGATGATATCATTTTTTGGCGAAGAAATTATTTGAGAGATATTGTAAAGGCAAGAGAAGTTGGAAAAAATATTTATTATTTGGATGAAACCTGGATAAATGAAGGCCATACAATGCCCAAAGTTTGGTCTGATACAACAATAACCAGCGCACGTGCAGCATTTATGTCTGGATTGTCAACCGGCTTAAAAAATCCCTCAGGTAATATTTTTGTTATCAATCAATTGTTTAATTTGTTTGACAAAGAGTTGCCGCCAACACACCTGCACTACCTGACTATAATTAACTAATTATATCTATTGTTACAGGAAAGGGCAAACGACTTGTTGTGGAACCACAAATGAATCAAATGGACCATAACTTTGAAAATTTGTCCGAATCTTTTATTATTAATGTAAATGATAGTAGTGATAAGTCGTCTGAAAGTGATGAATAAAAAATATTATTATGAACATACACTATTTTATTTCATACCTATTTCCTACTCCTACTTACTTACTTTAATTCAGTAGTGTAGACACGGCTTTACAATTTTAGCTAATTACGTGGCCAAATGGGCGTGGCTAACTCATTTGTCGTCCTTGTCTTTTGTAGGGAAATGTGCGACAAAGAGGGCGCTTTGCTACGTCTTCTCCCCGAATAGGGTATAGTACCAAAACCTAAAGATAGGTGCGACGACGAGCAAAGCGAGGAGGAGCGTGTTAGGTGCACATGTTCGTCGAAACCAAAGCGGAGCGCAGCGAAGCGGAGCGGAGCGTCTCCCCACATAGCGTCAATAATAATAATAATGCCAAAACCCCTAGTACCAAAACCTAAAGATAGGTGCGACGACAAGCAAAGCGAGGAGGAGCGTGTTAGGTGCACATGTTCGTCGAAACCAAAGCGGAGCGCAGCGAAGCGGAGCGGAGCGTCTCCCCACATAGCGTCAATAATAATAATAATGCCAAAACCCCTAGTACCAAAACCTAAAGATAGGTGCGACGACGAGCAAAGCGAGGAGGAGCGTGTTAGGTGCACATGTTCGTCGAAACCAAAGCAGAGCGCAGCGAAGCGGAGCGGAGCGTTCCCCCCACATAACATCAATGATAATGAAAATACGATACGACAATCTTCTATACTTTTTGTGCATTATACATTATGATAATTATATCCGTTGTAGAATATATGTTATAAACGTTATATATTATAAACGTTATGCATTTTAATCGTTATATCAATTGAAATTATACTTTTTGAACGTTATTCTTTACGAAATTATGTATTTAGTAATTATGCCTTTCGTTTGTTATGCACAGTGATCGTTATACATAATAAATTTATATCATATGGGCGTATACCTTGTGAATGTTATACCATTCGTTTTTATACCTCGTATTACTTACCCGTACAAAATAACAATAATGGAACGACACTCAGCACCACTCGTGTCATGCCTTGCAAGACTAACCTGCAAGCTTGATGGCAGTCTTGGGTCATCTACGGACCATTGTTTGCCACCTTAATACAAAAATTTGCCAGTCATGCACCTCAGGCAACAAAGGTTAGGCACGTTTTACCTGGCCGAATTCCCACGACAAAACCTTTTAGGGCGAAGCTATGCTTGCGGGATAAGTGATCAGTGAAAAGGTACGCTGGTTTATGCGTTTTTACGACACCAAACAGTTGAACGAAGAGATGTAACTTCATTCTTGCGTCAATCTTCAAGATCCCTGCTTTATTTAATATACTGGTTATATACTGACCGGGTTTGGGCTCGGGCACGGGCTCGGGCGCGCGCGCGTCGGCCGGCGAGGACGCCTCCGACGAGGGGTAGTACTGCTTCAGCCGCAGGTGCCACGCTGGAATGTACATAATACACTATGTGTTAATACTATCTTGAATGTAGATAGATAGATAGAATACGCTTTATTTGCACACCAACAAAGAATCAGTAGAATGTAGTTGTGTACTTACTGCCAGTTTCAATACTGTATCTATCGATAGATGACAGTTACTATCATACGACTTTGACTCATAAAAAGTTGCATTCTGTTAAAATTTTATTTAAGTAACTGTCAGCTATCGATAGATAGAGTTATTGAAACATGCAGTTACAGTTACAGGGATTAAAAGATAGATGGGATAGCAGCAAAAGTTACATGATTTTTTTAAAGGGCTAGAAAGCGATACATTCGATAGATTTGTATGACATCTTGATCAGTGCCCCTGTCGTTAACGCTAGAAACTAATAAAACGCATACGAACTCAAGAACCGCCTATCGAACTACTATCGACTAGAGTCGACAATGGTAGCTATTCTAAAGGAAGAAATTCTAATTTTAACGCTATCGAACTATAAATTTTGCTAGCAAAGCATGATATTTAAGGGGACACTCATAGATTCGATTTTTTATTGAATAAATTAAGGTTTTGATAGCTCTAAAATTAGTATTTGTGCCTTCAGAATCGACCCCAACATCTCTTTTAACACAATGTGTTAATCTCTCTCACATAATTTTGGTCCTCCGAGCCGGACCGTGCTACTCACCTTGTAACTGTTTCTATAATTATACCTACAGTAAAGTGTTTATAAATAAATATTTTTGGTCCTTCGACCCTGACATTGCCACTCACCGACGGAGGTGACGGCGGAGACGGTGCGGAACTGGTGGATGATGTTCCTGGGCAGGAAGTACACGTCGTCGGCACACAGAGGGAGCCGCGAGTAGCGCACGCCCTCGCGACGGAGCTGGTTCAACTTCGCCTCTTCTAGCCTGGGGGGGAGAGATAAAAGAATCATTAGAAAAGAAAAATCTGTGGTTTGTTCCTAAGGGACAACATATGCGCTGAGTTGCTTATCCCTTTTGGTCTGCTTCAGCACACACATTACTGTTCTGAATCTATCTCATCCTTTGTTATGTGTTATCTATCTAAAAAAACACGTTTATTTGATGCACTGGCAACAACAAAAATACAGAAATAGGTAGGTACCTTTATAATACAAGGAAACATAGAGTAACGTAAAAGGTTGCTGTTTAGAGAGTCAAAAAAGCAATGAGCTTTATGCAATGAGGTCACAACGCCGGTTTTCAGCTGTCTCGAAAATTTGAGCTAAGATCGCCCTTAAATCTATTAATTCTTGTTTTAACAGTACCTATACGAACAGAAAAAGACAGGAGAACAGAGACGGTTATTTAAGTACTTGCACATTAACCAAGTAGCCGGTTAGCGTCGCCAGCTTGTTGAACTAGACTCAGCGAGTGACTCGCTTGTGACTCACCAGGTGACGCACTGCGAGATGGGCGGCTCGTACAGGTCCAACCCCAGCAGGGTCACCAGCTTGTTGAAGTCGGCCGCGTGGAACGCCACCACGTCCTTGGTGATGCGCCCGCGGTCACGCGTGTCTCCACATTGGATCGCTTTTAACACGCCTGGAGGGGTGAGAAAGAAGTAAAGTAAGTTAAAGTCTTATTGTTCTCTGGAAATGAGATACTAGACACAAACCCCGTAAGCAAACCACTGCAGAAAGTTATAGATAGGCCTCCTCCAAGACGTCCACTCCACATATCTCTTTAATACTTGGACCTAAACACCCCCTTTGACCAAAAGCAGAAACGAGGTGATTTTGTTAAGCTATAATATATATAAGCATTATATTGATGATCCTTACGTCCATAACTCCTAAACCACTCATTCAATCATCTTCATTCTCGCACAACGTTTTCCCCCATAACTACTGAACCGCACCACCTATCTCTTTAATTCTTGGACTCCCACACACCTTAACAACCCGTCTCTCACCGTCATAACTCCTGAACCAATCATCCGATCTTCCTCAATCCTACACCGTTGGATAGCTAATGAACCCCTCTCTCACCAACAGCCGCGGTGGTAATCCGGTCCAGGCCGTGGCCCACGTGACATCAGATATAATGATAGCGCTATAACTTCTAAACCATTCGTCCAATCTTCTCCATTCTTGAACCATCTGAAGCGTTTTCTTTCACAACTTTTGATCTACTTAACCTATCGTTTTCATTCTTTCACCCCCAAATAGCTAATAACCCCCTCTCTCACCAACAGCGGCCGTGGTGATCCGGTCCAGCCCATGGCCCTCGTAGTATAAGCTACAATAATGACTTATTTATAATGGATTAACTGACAATTTATTTCGCCCATAACTCCTGAACCACACCACCTATCTCCTCCATTTTTGCACCCCCAAATTCAAATTCAAATTCATACCATTTATTCACACTAATTCAAAAGCATACACAATACAATACAAAACATAAAAATTAAATTTGTACTGGACTAACTACCTACATACATAACATGAACACAGTTAATAAATTGTAACATTATTAAAATAGAAATACATATAATTATTTTTCACAATTGTGTGGGTAGATATATAATAAATTACTGAATTACTGTTACAGGCGGTTTACAGTAGTTGTGGTTAGTGTGAATGGGCCGGGCGACTCAGCGTTGTTGTCACGAAACAGAACTGCCCCGTGACGCTGTTATTCTGTCGCTAGCCCGAACCGGAAAACTTATGTACATTAACAAATAGCTTATGAACCCCTCTCTCACCAACAGCAGCTGTGGTGATCCGGTCGAGCCCGTGTCCTACGTGGAACCACATAATACAGATGATATCCATAACTCCTAACACAATCATCCGATCGTCTTCATTTTTGCACCATGTTTTCGCCGATATCTCCTTAACCAATCAACCAATTTTCCTCAAATCTACATCATTAGATAGCTTATGAACCCGTCTCTCACCAACAGCGGCGGTGGTGATCCGGTCCAGGCCGTGGCCCACGTGGTATAAGCTACAATCATGACTTATTTATGATGGATTAACTGACAAGTAACTCCTAAAGCACACCACCTATCTCGCTCATTCTTGCACCCCCAGACACCTCATTCCCCCGTCTCTCACCGACAGCGGCGGTGGTGATCCGGTCCAGGCCGTGGCCCACGTGGTCGGCGTGCGCGCGCGTGCGGTCCTCGAACAGGAACTCGCGCGCCTCGCTCCAGCGCGGCAGGTACTGCAGGTTGCGCAGCTCGTTGATGCCCGTTCTGCGGGGAGAGGGGGGGTTATTTACACTTTGTTGTACACAAAACACAGTCTAAATTCATCACAAGTAACAATACAGAAAATCATACAAGGGTGGGTTATTGCCTAAAAGCAACCTCACAGCTAACTTTTTAGTTAAAAAAGAAAGAAAAACTTTATTTGAAACAGATAGCAAAATTTATACGGGGCCACCCTAGCGGTCGTTGGACCCCATCACTAATGATGATGCTATTCGCTGTACATATATTTGCACTCAGGTGATAAGTCACGTATATCGCCGTATTTAACTGTGTTATAAGTTTAGTGTGTTAGTTTCATTTCATCTGTCTATGGTATTATTGTAGGAGCCGATTTTCATTTAGTTTTTTAGTGTTGTAGGTAATGTTACTCCGAACACCGAGTTTTCGTAGCTTTATTTTATCGAAATCGGCTTAGGGTTGATTTTTCAATAGTCAGATAAAGTATATCTGAGTAGTGAGATAGTCTTATGTATTATATGAACAATCACACACGACAGAATCAGTTTCAAAAGTTATCGGGGGGAGGGGGGGGGGGGGGGGATTTAATGTTACTTAGGTTATGGAATCAGTATCATGACGTCATACCTCCGTTTCTTGATGGGGCTCTTGCCCAGCTCGGCAGTGGGCACGAGCTGCTCCCCGGGCCGGATCCACAGGATGGGCCCGTCGTTGGACTCGCGCGGTTCCATCTCCACCGCCGACATCGGGCCCCACGGCATCGTCTGCAGACAACAACAGTTTATATCAATACAGAAATTAATTATCAATTAGATGTTATACATCAATCACACACACACACACACACACACACACACACACACACACACACTCACCAGCTGCAGGAAGGGGCAGGTCGCCAGAAGGTCCAGCAGGTCGGGCAGGAAGCCGCCCACCTCCTCGTGCACGGTGCCCACCAGCGAGATCTGGTGCAGCGGCCCGCAGCGGAATGTGCCCGCCGAGTAGCTTTGTTGCACCTAAGGGGAGAATAGGTGGGTTAACAGGGGATAGAAGTTACTCTTAGTAATAAGGCGGCCATATGTATCGTCTATGTTGTGTATTACCTGCTGTAGTTTCTGTGTGTGTGTGAAATAAAGTATGATCTGTCTATCTATCTAATAGAGCCGCCTAAGTAGACCAAGTATACCTATCAAATGCTTTTGATATTAACCTACTGACTCTCACACTACTACTGATAACATTCCGTATAGAAAATTGAAAAAAAAGACTAGAAATAAAGGTATTTTATTAGATAAGAAGTCCTTTCCGACATCAACATGAGTATTTAAAAGTCCACAATCCCTTATCATACGGGATATGCGCAACATAGGCATAGCCCATGTAAAAGGTGGATTGTAGCAGATTTGGAAGGATTTACACACTTTTGCGCTGGTCTATGATCAAAGGTCAAAATCAAAATCCCCTGAAACCCCGCAATTTCTCTCACCTGCCGATAATAGTCCCGTATTGTCGTGGTCTCTATATCGCTGGTCCTGGTCAGGACTCCGCCTTCACCACGAGGCTACTATGATGCTGGTCGAGGTACTCGAGCAGACAGGGCGGCGTGCGTCACTAGACCAAGCTCCTTACAGGACCCTCATTTATAAACCACAATCGCTTGCCATAATGCAAACATCATTATGGTATAAGGTGGATTATTTTGTATTTCTTTATGTATTTATTGTCAGTGTAGCAAATATTTTTATCTTTATCTGTATCTAGTAGATTTAGGAGGTTTAACACACTTTGATGATGGTATGGTCTATGATTCAAGGGTTTCTGCTTAAAAACACAAGTGGTGGGTAACTGTGTAAGCTTTTCACTTCAAAAACACCGTCTAAAACCCTCTAAAATCCCCTGAAACCCAACAATACCCTCACCTGCCGATAATAGTCCCGTATCGTCGTGGTCTCGCCAACACTCCCGCCTTCACCACGAGGCCACTATGATGCTGGTCGAGGTACTCGAGCAGACAGGGCAGCGGGCGTTACCAGACCAAGCTCCTTACAGCACCCTCATTTATTATCCACAATCGCTTGCCAATACGCAAACATCATTATGGTATATGGTGGATTGTATTGTAATAGTGTCTGTATTTTTTTGATTTTGCTGTCAGTGTGTCAAATTTCGACTTTATCTGTGTCTAGTAGATAGATTATCAGTCTATAATCCAAGGGTTTCTGCTTAAAAACACTAGCGATGTAAGCTTTTGACTTCAAAAACACCGTCTAAACCCTCTAAAATACCCTGAAATCGCTGTTTCTCTCACCTGTCGATAATAGTCCCGGATCGTCGTGGTCTCTATATCGCTGGTCCTGGCCAGGACTCCCGCCTTCACCACGAGGCTACTATGATGCTGGTCGAGGTACTCGAGCAGACAGGGCAGCGGGGCCGCGGCGCCGCGCACCACGCCGCACACGTAGTGCGCCCAGCCGTCAGAGTCCTCGGAGAACACCAGCTGTTGAAGGAGAGAGGGTTAGATGATAAAAAAACACACACACACGCACTCACGCCTTGTACTAATGTACTCCCTTGCGGAGTAGGCAGAGGTGCATTGCTGCACCCACTTTTCGCCAGAGTGTTATGTTAGTCCCAATGTAATAGGGGGCGGGCCTATTGCCATTTTACGGGCACATCCAAGACCCGAGAACAAATATCTGCCCCAGCCGGGAATCGAACCCGGGACCATCGGCTCAGTAGTCAGGGTCACTAACCACTACGCCATTCGGTCGTCTCGATTTATTTACTTTATTTATTTATTTCTTGGAAAACAAACAGCATGCTTAGTACATAAGGTTACTTATCAAATAAATAGTACATAGGCCAGTAAAGTTTTCACAATCATTTGGTACTTTCGTTGATGATGTAGGTAAAAGTGTTAAGTTATGGTAAATAATAAGTATATCTGTAGCTTAGCTGGTAGCCTATCGGCGTACAATACATTTTTTCTAAAACTTTATACATTGGACAGGATTATTTTAATGGAATCTCACACGATACTTGCGGGAAAATAATCAAAGTAGAACAATAAGCTACAGAACAAATTATGTCCCAAACTCCCAAAACAGGACATTGAGTAGCTCGCCAGTGTTTACTGATGTTTCAGTTATTATCCCCGAATTTCCAAGTCCCCGGAAAAATAATACACGAAACAACGCAGGCGCCAACACAGTACCTTGTAGGATACCCTCAGCTCGCCTGTAGTTAGTGCTGGTTTAGCTAATATCTAATTAACACGTCTCTGGACAGAATCTTGCAGAATACCGTGTAGAATTACATTCAATTCTCAGATATGCTTTCACAGTAATATGTTTGCACTCCCTACAAGGCTAGAATGTCGCAGGTCTTCTCTGTTTTTCTGTAACATCTTTGGGTACCTACGTTCATGCAAATAAATGATTTTGATTTGATTTGATTAGAAATGTATATGTTAAACAACTGCGGCGCTAGGACGGTACCTTGAGGAACACCGTGTAGATATGTATACGCTAAACAACATGGGCGCTAGGACGGTACCTTGAGGAACTCTCTGCTCGCCGGTTTTTAATGCTGATTGTTGGTTTCCCAAATATCCCCGAAATTCTACACAAAACTCCTAGGCAAACAATAAGCTACACGCTAAACAACATGGGCGCTAACACGGTACCTTGAGGAACTCCTGCGCCAGCGCGCGCTGCTGGGGCGGGGGCAGCGCGTCCACGTCGCGCTGCTGCAGGTACACCACGCCCGCGCCGCCGTTGGGGTGCGTCTCCACCACCATCAGTCTGCGGAAGAGAAATGGGTGTTCATTAGTAGGGAGTAGGGTTTCTGGTCGAGAATTCTCGAGCTCGAGAAGATTCGAGAAATTCGGCTTAGTTCGAGACGAGAAAAAAATCTGAAGACTCGAGAATTTCTCGAGCCTTGAGATAAAAATTAAAAATATTCAATTCGATTTTTTTTCTGCGCCGCTTAACAAGACACACGCATACCATGCGCGTGTATTATGATTTATTATGTTTCATCTCCATTTAAGCTAGTGCTGTACTGATAATACCAATGAATGATTAAAAGATAACGTAGTAATAGTAATACGTACTGTTTCTTAGTTCAGGTGGACCAAAAGAAGTCATCCGATGTTGTTTGGCTCTAATTTTTTTTCTAAATGAAAAACTTTTATTCTGTTTTTTGATTATGTTTATTTGAACCTTAACAATTTTATTGGTAAAGTCGAGAAGATGATATCGGCCAAATGGGCGCCCTCACAATTGATTGCCATACGGGCTCGTATTATCGCATTTGTCATCATTTCAGCGAAAACTTCGGGCGAGAGATTGTCGCACTCGTATCGAATGTTGTCCTTAAGGGCTTTCAGATACACGGGTTTATTCACATAAACACGGGACTTCAAAAAACCGCAGAAAAACTGTCTGAAACTGTTAAATCGGGCGATATTGCAGGGAAAAATGACAGATAAAACGAAAAAAAGCGACCCGAAAACTGAATAAACTCAATTTTCCGCGTTCTTGGGGAGTATATCACTCCACGGCTTCTGAACTTGTATTCTGCATTTGTCTAGTCCACCAATATCAAAACTGATTTGAAATTGGCGGCCATTTGCACAAATCAGAGCAACTTCCAATATGGTGATTACTTTTGGCCCATTGGCCATAGGTACAACCTACTAGTAATTAGTAGCTAGCTTGACAGCTAAATTATGAGTATTAGTAAAGTATTTTCTTTGACAAAGTAAAAAAAAGGAGATTTAGTGTTTTTTTTTTAAATTAAGGCATTTTTCTGAAGGTTTTCTTAAAAAGGCTCGAGACTCGAGAAGACTCGAGAATTTGGGCTCGAGAATTCTCGAAGCTCGAGAACGAAAACAGGTCGAGAAATCAGAAACCCTAGTAGGGAGGTGATGAGATGAAGAAGGCTAAGGAAATAGTACTGTGTCAGGGACTAAGACCAGCAGTGGACCATTAGCCTAGGCGTATGCTGATACACAGATGATCCAAAGCAGCAAAGTCCGTGAGAATATATGGGAGCGGGATAGACAATCTAGTCTACTCTGTGCTGCACGGCCGGCCATCCAGCATACGCCTAGGCCTGGGCTTATTAGGCGTTTGTTGATGATGCGCGTAACACATGACCTCGGAAAAGCCAAAAGAAGCACGTTGGAACCAGGTATTAATTGTAGGATATTAAGATATACGGACATTTAAAGGGATATCACCTGGAAATTAGTACTATGATCATGATATGTGGCAATTTTTATTTTCTGAGTTACGGCAATTTTAATGCATCCTGTATGGCCCCAAGGCACGCGAATAGTCATTAAAGACCGCTCACCTATGGTACTTGAGTCCCTTGACATTGGGCGTGGCGCAGTGCGGTCCCCAAGCGTCGGGCGAGCACTCGGTCCGTTTCATTGGTCGAGCATACACTACTCTACTCGGTATGTGTAACAATGGAAGCGTAAATTAGTTTTAAGAACCTAATAGACCCTACTAATAGGTGAGCTATTAGAATTAAGAGCACTCGGTCCGTTCATTGGTCGAGGATCGACCGAGAACGCTAATCTACTCAGTAGATGTAAGAAGGCTTGAAGGACGCGTAAATAAGCTTCAAACACCTCACCTATGATACTTGAGTCCCTTGACATTGGGCGTGGCGGAGTGCGGCCCCCAGGCGTCTGGCACTGCATGCCGATGGAGTAATAATAAATAGTAAATAATAACCTACAAACAACCCTCACCTGGAAGAATTGAGAGCATACGGTCCGTTCATTGATAGAAGGGCCGAGGATACTACTGTACTCGGTGGGTGTAACAAGGCTTGATAGACGCCTAAATAATTAGGCTACGTCCGCCCAGGCAGGAGGTTTGCTTAGCGCCTAGCGAGTCACCAAGCGAGTAGCTCAGTAAAATGAATGTTCTAGAATCTTCGTGAACGGCTGCATTGCGCCTAGCTAGTCGCTTATAGGGTGTATCAATGCCGCCGTTCACGAGTTTAATACGTTCGTTTTACTGGTGACTCGCTAGGCTCCTGCCTTAAAGACCGCTCACCTGTGATACTTGAGTCCCTTGACATTGGGCGTGGCGGAGTGCGGCCCCCAGGCGGCGGGCGCGCGCTCCCGGCGGCACTGCACGCCGATGGAGCAGCGCTTGACCCGCGCGCGCCGCCGGCAGTGGCTGCAGGATGAATGGCGCGAGTGCGACGATCTGAGGGTAGACGGGGGGGAGAGGTTATAAGTTGTAGGAAAGGGGAGAGCAACCAGGGGGGTCACTTTCTACAACTAAAAACGAAGTTTCAGAGTGCTGCTACACGAGCCACGACTCTATCTCGACGTGTTAAATGTGCCGATGGCACGAGAGCTCTCGGTCGTCCGTTTTTCGTCAGTATAGAGTAGCCCTGCAGTGCCCATTCGCTACTGCGACCTAAAAGATCTACTGTGACTCCCCTTGTGAGATCTCACTCTCAAAGTAAAATTCTTTTATAAACCAGCTAACCTAGCACGTGGCGCAAGTTCAAAAGTTCTCCGTCGAGGTGGCACTGTAGTCGCGATGTGAATGAGCGTGGTGTAAAACCTATGTGTCGTCTTCATGTGAGCGTCTTACGCCCCGTGCTAGTCCTTCTGACGATCTTACCGGGAGGGAAAGACCTAATATCTATAATACGTTCACAAAAAACAGCGACATAGTCAACGTCCATGACACGCTATTTATTTATTATGTACTTATAACCTGTTGGCTAGGTACTTAGGTACATGTTTCTTTAGCTATTTTAGGGAGGGAAACGGTGGGAGCTCCAGATTCCCATGGTCTTGACCTTTTCAGCATTTAAATACAACATATAATTAGTCTAAGATGACTCCACAACTAACCTTACACACACCAAATAGTAGGTACCTACATAATCGCAAAGAGGTATCCCCTTTTGGAAAAAGTTTCCTACTCCTCTCAAAGATCCATATAATATACAGGAACTTTACACCCTCCAAGTATAAAATATAAAATAATGAAAGTATTAGGTTTTATTGGGGGCAGAGAAACCTCCACCCCTTTCAGTAGCATTGTCATAGTGACAGGGTCAAGCTTGGGGATAGATTAATGTGCAGATAAATAGCATTTCAGTCTCGATAAGAACCCATTAATATATCTCCTGAGGAAGCCACTTTCAGGTTACTTTGTTTGTAAAGTAGCCAAAAGCATATTCTCAATAATACATACAATAACAGTCATTCACTATCCCATTAATCTGTAACTCACCTAGAAGTATAGAATTCCTGGGAGATAATACACACAGGTGCACATAGCAAATAGGTGTAGTGGCTGATTCTTGTTTCTTGCCATACTTTATTCCACATAAAATTTAATTCAGTTTACTAAGGAGTAAAAATATAATTTTATGTATGTGTTATGGAGCTTAGGGCAGCCAAGACACTATATCTGCCACTGCAGGTACTGACAAGAAGGTTCTGCAGGCTACAAATCTATGTGTCAGAGCATCCATGTCCAAGCAACATAAATTTCCTATTTATCTAAGGTTTGAATGCACCATACATAATACTATTGTAGTTGTTAAATAACCCTTTCCCATGACAAAGTTTCAGCTTAGTTTTTAGCAGATTTTCTTGTCCTAACAGCTACCTGCATGGTCTAAGTACTACAAGTATACCTTTCCAAGAGTAATAGATCAGTAGAGAAAACATAATAGCACAGAAGTCCTTCTTTGAGGAATTAATCATGTGTCCAACATTATTTATGGCTGGATGTAGCCCTCACCAATATCCCAGCAAAAGGTTTATCCTTTATAAAAATTACTCTGGCACTATTACACCTTTAAATCTCTAACTATATTCATATTATACATTATAGATAGATTCTACTAAGGGATTATAGCTCACCTCTCCTTTTCTCTATCTTTCTCTCTCTCCTTGTCTCTGTCACTCTTCTCCACTTTCACTACAATGTCAGTGTCCGTGTTCACTTTATCACTTTGCACTTTAGTGTCTATGTCCGTCACTTTGACTCCGCGGGTGATGGCGGGGTACACCATGGACGTGGAGCCCTCCTGCTTCATCTTGAAGGGAAGCTCCAGGTTCCCGTAGCACGGGAAGCGGTCGTGCCTCGTGTGCTGGAATTTCAATGCTCTCAACATTACTGTTTGATTATTTGACGGTCTTCTTTGAAAGTTATTATCTAGGAGCACATTTGATCTTGTGACTCTTGGATACTTGTATTTCAGTAAAGACTTCTGCAAGTGTGTGTTGATTATCCGGAGTTGCTTTGACACAGATGTGTATAGCTTTCTGTGTACTTCGCTCTGTGCTGTGTCGCTGATTTGTGTCTGTCTCCAGGAGGAGTTGATGCTGGCGAGCCAGTCCTGGCGTGCGGGTTGGGTGATCTCGGCCAGGGCCACCTGCTCCAACTGCTGGGGGACCAGGTTGAACAGCAGGGGGTTGGGCAGCGCGGGCGGCTTGTGCAGCACCTGCAGCGCCAGCATGGCTGTATTGCCAAATCCTCCAGAGTCAAACACGGGCCATATCTTGCTGAGCTTGGCCGGCTTGGCATTGTCGCCCCACACACACACATCTTTGGTTGATTCTTCTCGTCTCCGCTTCTTCCCTGAAACTGGAGAAAGGATTCAGTTAGATTATAGTTTCTAAATAACATTTACAAAGATGCATAGATGCAAACTTTCCACTGAAAAGAATGACAATAACACTGCACGAAAGGGTAGTCCTAATAATAGAAAGTAATGTTGCAATGGTTGCAAGATGCAAGGTCATACAATGCAACTGTGCTCCAATTTAAATCTAAGCAGTGCTACACAATCCAATTCTGCGTTTAAAGGGTGTTAATTCAGGAAATATTACAAGAATACGGCTGTGAAGATGTGAATAAGTGTTTATAAACAGACCTGACCTCCATTGCAATGATATAACTTATCAACAGTATTGCTAGGTTATTCTGTTTCCCACCAAAACTTTATGGATTAAATATGTTCAGGAGGCAGCATTACAGCGAAGTTTGAGTAATTAAAGCACTTTAGGAGGAAAATAATAAAGAAATTTCAATAAATACCTTTAGATTCCACGGGAACAAGTAGTTTGGTCGGGGATGACACACTTGGATCGTATCCCAGTTTCGAAAGCTTTCTGTAGTCGTGGGTGACTCGGCGGCGCTTGGAGCCCTCGCCGGCGTCCACCTCGCTGTTCGAGCTGCTGTAATCGTCGGGAGATTCACGATTTTCACCAACTTTTACAGGGGATTCTACAGAAGCTGACGACGCCATTGTACCACAAATAAACGTGTATATTCACAGTTTTCAAATGATTTTTAGTGATGAAACATCTAAACGACTAAATCTTACATAAATGAGACGCATTACTTTCACTAATAGATGAAATATTTAGAAATACAGTGATTCTGAATAAAAAACAACTCACGACGCCATTTACGTGAAGCTGTATTTTTTTTATACACACAGATCAGAAAAGCATGAAATGCTTTCTTCGAAAAAAACACATTTTGGTAGTCTGTGGATTACAAGAGATCATGCGTCAAACCCTCAGAATAATAACAGTCTAGCGTAGCGCCCCCTGCAATCGATTCACTGAAGCAAACTCAAGGCAAAATAACAACACAGTAATAAATTTGTCAAGCAGATGTCGCTACTGGTTGTTAACATAGATGAATTTATAAAAGCGTGCTTAGGCTCTAGACTAGTCTAGACTCTCTAAAGTCTACTTAATCGACAGTCTCGACTAACTCTTCACTACAATATATTTTTTATTTTATTTCCTTGTCTTAGAGAGAGTCTGTATGTAGGTAGTGCTTGGGTGAGAAAGAGAGTCTACAGAGTGGTACTTATAGCTAAATGACTCTTTGAACGCGCAACAAAGTGCGAACTTACGGTGATAGAAAACATCGTAAGGGAAGGGAAGGTCTAGGAATTATTCTTCTCCTTTTGAATTTAATAAGTATTTACCAATATTTTATCTTACCCCCTCGTCTGTCTGACTGGTGAGTAATATAGGTACCTTCACCTGTAAATCCATTCTGAAACAATTCTTGAAAATTGAAAATAAATATACTCAGGTACCTACTTAAGTAAGTACCTAATTACCTATCTATATACCTACCTCCATCTCCTTCCACTCAAGATATTCGGAGTTATCAGCTATGATGGGGCAGGTATCAGGCACCTGGGACACCTAAGCAGGTACCTATTCATCTAGAATCTAGATTCTAGATTTTAGTATTAAAGTAGATCATTACTCCTAAATTCAACAGGTGCATCCGACCCACATCTGGCGACTGTTATCGTACCTACATAAAATATGCAAACATAATAATTTAGAACATTTTTATTGGTGTTTGGTAATGCCACACCATTAATAATACGTTTCAATAAAACTAAAATAACTGCCTCCCGCGATTTAATGGCGGGAGACACAAGTGCTGGGGGTCACTCTTTATGACAAAAAACTATGTTTCAGAGAACTGCTGCGCGAACCACGACTCTATATCGTTGTACTAAACTAGCCAATTGCATGACAGCTCTCGTTTGTTAGTTTTTCGTCAGTATAGAGTAACCCTCCTGTTTCAGGCCAGATGCTGAGTTCTACTTGTTTGTCGATAGTTAATATCTACAGTGACACATGGTAAACAAAAAGCAACACATTTTACCGTTCAAAATTAACTCATAACTATTGGTCTGAACTATCTCTACAGCTTTTTACTTGATCATAGCATCTCATAGTCATATATATATATATATAGATAAGTGAATATTCTCGCTTAAAAATATTGTTACTAGTAGGTAGTTGATGGAGGAAAGCGTATCTTGGTCAACCTTCTGGTCCTCGCCCGGTGGGGCGGCCGAGATACCGCTGGAAGGACGAAGTCACCAAAGACCTGAAAGAGCTGGAAGTGTCCGACTGGTCGGAATTGGCACAGAATATAGAAGATTGGCGCAATTTAATGTCGGAGGCCAAGATCCACTTCGGGTCGCTGAGCCAGCGGACTAAGTAAGTAAGGTAGTTGGAGGTACGTCGTAGCCAACGAAATACAAAATAGTTACAAGTTTCCATATTTTTAATCACGTTTTCTTGAAGTTATTTTTCATTTCGATTTTATATAGTTATTTAGTGTACTTACCTAGAAATAGAATCAGGCAACAGCAGATTCATAACTACTTAGTTATACTTTAATTATCAACTAGGAGTACTTATAGGTACAGGCTTACCGAGGTAGATAGTTTATGTATAGGAACAGCGTTCATTCATAAAATAAATTATCCCAAACGTTAGTTAATTTGTATTCGGCGCCGCGAGCGACGTCCGAAGTTCGATTCCTGCGCGGACGTGGGCCACATTCCGCATGCAAAATACTTTTAACGATAACTCCATGAGATTAGAACTCAGGACTAGAAGAAGATATTTACCAGCCCGCAACCCGTTTAGTAAGTAAGTACCTATAATATTAGTGGGAGTGGGGTGCCAAACTTGCCAAAGGATCCTTGTTAACTCATTCCATCACATCATTATATCATCACACTATACACTCGTAAGTAATGAAAAAGTTCCACCCACAAATTGCCGACTCCAAATCACTGAATTTAAATTTTTAATACCTACCTACAGTATTTTTTTAACGTAGTTGGTAATATTCTGATGCGCTGTGGTCCTGTGGTAAGTGGTTCAATATTGCAGATGGCGTTATTAAGCTAGCCTTTACTGTTTATAAGTAGGTACTTCACTCATGTAATTTTGGTGCTAAGTATACTTACTTACTATATAAGCTTGTATTATAGCAGCGAAAGTTTATTTATGAGTGTGAGACATTATGTCGCACACGCACTGGACATAGGCCTTCCTTAGGTATTTTTTTTAACGAATCAAATTAGCAGTGTGTGAGTTTGACCCTTGTCCTTAACAGAAATGTATCCTTCTCTAATAATATTATGAAAAGTACCTTTCGCGCTTATGTAGGTAGGGTAACGTACGTACCTTGGGACGCTTGTACCTCGGGACATTGATTTTATTAAAAAAACCGGCTAAATAAACAATATTAAAATTCTACCCTAGGCATAGTATTTTACTCGCTTGGCAAAACTAAAGAGTCTTGTGATACCGGCATCGAGTGTGTGGTGAAGACAATATGAAGTTTTTTGGAGTCAAAATTTGCTTTTGTATAGTTATTTGAGTGGCTTTATCCCATTGAGGCATGCTCAAAATAGAGACATGGATGTCACGTATATATTTTCAGTTATTTAATTTTATGTCACGGCTATTATTTGAAAGATTCCTAACATAACAATAAAGATATTGAATTTTTTTGTTAAATATTGCTTTTTTGTACCTTGGGACACGATAATGTTTGTACCTTGGGACACTGTATCCTATGGTTTTGTACTATGGAGACTGTTAACTTCAAAATAACGCCATAAATCTCTGTTATTATTAGTGGCAGAGTAAAACTGGAAAGAAGAGAGTTGCAGTAAGTCTGGATCGTTTGAAACAAGCAGTAGATAAAGTAAAAGAAGGAGAAAATATTCCTGTAAAGTGAATGTTTCAATTTGTAACATAAGATTCATGCTTAATCGCAAACTATAATTTCGTTAAAAACTAATGATAATTTGATGTCAAAATAACTATGATTACAAGACTTTTTGTACCAAAAATATAATAGATCAATTTGTCCCAAAGTACACTTAAAAGTGTCCCAAGGTACAAACGTGTAACGTACCTTGGGTCAAAACAAGCATTTTTCTTTTATCTTAATTTCAAAAAATCTGGCCACACCAAACCTCCAGCACAAATACTAGTGATAATAGATTATATATCCTACCCAATAAAGTAAATTTCACATTACTTAATATCTTAGTTGTACGCTGCGATATCTTTATTCAAAGTTGGGGTAGTCGAAAGTTTATCTAGGTACGTTACGTTACCCTACCTATAATAAGTTCGTTTTATTTCACTATGGTAGAAAATTAAATTAATATTAAATTAGTCGGCTGCATGGTATTGAATAAACTTTAAAAAAACTTTTGAATTTTCGTACTTTTGTTGATTGCCACAAACTAAAACTCGGTAAGTGACAATTTTTATTTTGGTTCTAAGTTATAATAACTTTTTTATAACAAGTGAAGTGCATATCTTTTCATATATGAATTACATATTGTATAAGTATTATTATCTATTTATTCATTTCGTATTTTCCACATTCGACTCTTTTTACCATCGTATTCTTAATAAAGAGATTATAGGCAAGATTAAAAACTTAGATGTAGAGAAAGGTGTATAGACTAAGGTAATTATTTTAATTAAATATTGATTCAACAGTTTCATTAAAGAAAGTTACGCAATGATATAAACTTTCATTCAGTATGTGTTGATAATAAATACATAATTGTACATATTTTTATTACTTACCCACAACAATGTACAATTTATGTTTGTGTAGGCATTTATATCTTATCTAGGTAAGTACATTTACGGTAAAGAACTTTATTAATGTTCAGAAAACAAATTGAGTAAATAAAGTTATGATTGTTTGTTTTATTACGTTATGACGTCAATTTAACAAGAGATTGTTTTATTGCTGTGGCATAATAATTTATCGAGGCATTTAAACACTGATTGAACAATCAGAAATTTTACGAACAAAAGATAAATCGTACATTTTTCCAGATTAGTTTCATATACCTATACCGGTGGTAATAACGACTTACAATGAAGCACGCAACGTAAAACCATAATTAATTCGTAAAGCATAGACAATAAATGGCGCTGTTGCCATAGCCAGTAGTGGCCAGTACAAGCAATAGCCTCGGGAAATTAAAAATAAATCGCAAGTCGCCAGGCGACCGCGCCGGTCTCGTTCCACATTCGAAATAATAATTGTATTAAGGAAACATGAGCGCGGCGCATGTGTTTGTTTGTTTGTTTACGCGCCGATGACGTCATATGTTTATTCTTGTGGGGAGGTACGGGTATATTGAACTAGTAGATCTTTATAATATTTCTTTTTCAAATACTTAGGAAATATTGTTTAAGTTTATTTTAAAAATATATAATCAAGTGGAGCACTGGATGATCACTGGGGTTCACCACCGTGATTCCCGAAAAAGTCGTCAGGTATATTAAACTTGTACTCAAGTTATAGGTTTGGACTCCCAAGCCAAAGCAAAGAATGAACAATACTGAAGAAACATCTTAAAATTTTCTCTACAAGCTCATGTATTCAACCATAATCCTAACTAGGTGCTATGGATTATTTGATGGTATTTTGTCATCATCATCAGCCAATAATCATCCACTGCTGGACATAGGCCTCTCCCAAGGAGCGCCACAACACTCGGTCCTCGGCCTTCCTCATCCAACCACTACCCGCCACCCGCCTAAGGTCGTCAGTCCAGCGGGCAGGAGGGCGTCCCACGCTGCGTTTGCCTGTTCGTGATCTCCACTCCAGATCTCGTCTACCCCAACGGTATTTTGTGATGGTGGTGAAATCAGAATCGCTAGGCACTTTATAATTTTCTAGAGAACTTTAAATCTAAGTATGATCTAACGATTTTCACCTTGATGCTTGTGGTCAATAACTAAGCTTATGATCGAAATGTTGAAGCTGCAGTAACAATTTGGCAAAGTATATTTTCGCGTCTTTTTTTGTTTTCTCGTTGTTGAGTTATTTTTAATTGAATAGTTTGCAACTGTCATCGGGCTGTCAAACCGGGCAGACCTCCCCTTGTTTACACACGCACACAGGCGCGCGCCTGCACACACGGCCGCGCCCGCGGAGCCGCTTATTTAGGTATATTGTTGTTTATTTTATTCGGCGCTATGCTCCGACACGGCGAGCCTTTCGACTCAGTTTTAACGCGCACGTTTTATGAAACGACAACTATGCGGCGATGGTCGCTCGCCGGTGATAATTATTCATATCGGAACCGCTTCTAGCGACAGAAATAGCACGGTAAACAAATTCGCGAGTTTTATTGGCAGGCCCGTTGTTGATTATTATTACCTTTTTTAACTTACGAGTTTTTTCGCGAACTACCACATGTCGGTGTCGCCTCTACCGGCTGAAGTTGTCTCCGCGAATCTTAATGGTACTTAATCATAGTTTATTTTTACCGCGCAACGTGTGTTTTAATAATTGTGTTAGTGCCAGTTGTCGCGTTCTTATTGCTATCGCTCTTAATTAGATCCTTGCGTGTTGCGGAAGTGTTCTCCAAAATTTAAAGTTATTTGCAAAGATTTTAAATTAAATATTTTTGTACAGTGCGGTGCGCCAAATTGTTTTGTTGTGACTTTATTTCGACAATTTTGTGCCAATTTAATTTACAATTTGTGATATCTCCAAGTGTTCAAAAAAACTTTCCGAACTTTGGCGGGAAGTGCGCTAGCGAGGTGTTAATGAAGAAGTAGGCTGTACACAGTATACAGAAAGTTTGGAAAAGTGTTGAACATACATTGGATGCTGACTGCGAGTGTTTTTTCAACGCGTTTTCGAGGCTAAGCGCTAGTTGTTTGAACAAGTGTGTTTTCTAATGGATTTATTTTGAGGTGAGTTTAAATTTACTTGTGTGTTGGTGTTTGTATTGTTTGTTCTTCGTGTTTTGTGTGCGTGCCCGCGCCGGCGGTGGCGGGAAACCGAATACCTCCGGTGCGCGTGTGTGCGTGCGCAAACACGCCGCCGGTGTGCGTGAGACTGTTGTCACTCGGAGGGCGAGGGGAGCCGCGGAGGGGCCACTCGTCATTTGTCATGTATTGAGGCGAAGACGAAACACCGATGAGTTGACTTTTTAATTTAGGTACCTCTTTGATTGATCTCACATCTCATATCACGAAAGATAACTACCTACCAATCACTAATTTTCATACATCGTACTTTTTCGTATTGATTTTAGGTAAGACATGATTGCTTGGTTTATGCAAAATTATATGTGTATGGGGGAGGTCTATGTTCAGCAGTGGACGTCCTATGGCTGAGATGATGATGATGTTGAATGTAATTACATAAAATATTATGTAAAATTAAAACAACTCATAAATATAGCTTACTCTAAAAATGTAAAACCATATTAAATTTTAATTTAAATAAACAAACTCTAAAAAGTTAATTTGGTTTTTATAAAAATATTCTGCCTACCTACCTACTAATATACATGGTAATTTTATTAATCCGCATATGAATATAATTCATTATATTTACTTTATAAAAAAATATAAGTTATATTATTTGTTTGTAAAGAGAAGTTAGTAAAAAAGCACTTACCAGCTTTTTATTTTGTGCAGCCGCTTCCGCTATAGTTATAGGTTATGAATTTCATTGTTCATATATGAAAATGCGTGGAAAATGCCTTGGTTTGACATAGGACAATAGATCGACCGTTTCAGGATCTAATTTCTCAATTTAGAAAGGATCTGAGATAAATATTAGCATTTAGGCTGTGTTTTCTTCTCATAACAGATGTTATCATTAGAAAACGCTCTATCAAAATCTATTTTTTATCTTCCTCTCCCAAGATCAATTCTCACTTGGTTGTGAATGTGAAAGAACAATGGTAAGAGGGCGTTTAGAGACCCTCGGACTGCTGAGAAAGATAAACACTGGAGCAACATTTATAAAAATAAGGGTTGAACTTGTATTGAATTAGTAACGACGTGAGAATGTGAAGATTAAAATAGAATAATTATTACTATTTATGGTTCAAATATTAATAATCTCGCTTTCATACATACCTACATCAGCTTCATTATGTAGCTATTTTGTATCTTATCAAATTCACAAACCTACTAGGTATCATTGAATATTACCGTTTTGTTAGTTTGAAAGTAGGTATATCTTAATAGCTATTAGCTATGAGCAAAAAAACCTAACTTCTGTCAAGTAACACTCAGTTAGGTCAGGTTTGTTTGGCCTAGACTCTACTTAGTTACTAGCCACATTACAAAACATCATTGATAAGATGATTTAAGTAAGTACGGAATAAATTTGCAAAATCACAAGGCAACATTAGCTTCCGCTATAGGCACGTTAACGACCCGAAAACATACGACGAACAAACTTAACTATCATTAAACATATTCATTGTTAATGTTAAGTTTGTTAATACTTAAGTTCATAATTATTGTAAGTGCCTAGGTAGGAAGGTTCTTTAGTTCCTTACGAATTAACTCTAACATATTATAATTTTGATGAAACCTTCATCTTTGATGAAACATTCTTTGAAATTTGTTCCAACTGATCCTGGGAACTACGATGACACCTACCTGAGTTAATTAACTTATAGTTGTACTTACCTATTTATAACACCTTGACAGGTATTCTTTTTTTGTTACTCTGTGAGGTGTTATACCTTACTTACGAATGCGACCGGTACGATTAATGCAACTAGATAGAGTCGTGATCAGAAGGGCTAGTACGGGGCGCATTTAAGACGTGACAAAAGTTTTACATCGCTCTCACTCACATCGCGCAGCCTCAAGAGTGAGCGCGACGGATAATTTTTGTCACGTCTTATTAGCGCTCTGTGCTACAGGGCCAGCGCAGCAGGATAGCGACCGGTAGCATCCTCTTTAACCCCCGACGAAAAAGAGTAGTGTTATTGTTATTCTATTCTATTCTCATAGAATAGAATAACAATAACAATAAGTAGTGTTATTGTTATAAAGTTATAAGTTTAAAACATGTCTGTGTACAGTTCAGTCCAAACACTTTTACCTGTGCTAACCTCAGAACTATCAAGTTGTTTGGGCCGAAATGTGCGATTGTACGATGAATGCAACTAGATAGAGTCGCTGTTAGAAATTAGTTATAGGTAGGTAATTATTAGATACTAGCTGTTCCCGCGCGCTTCGCTTCGCCTTAAAAAGTTTTCCCGTGGGAATTCCGGGATAAAAAGTAGCCTATGTTCTTTCCCAGGGTCTAGACCGTATGTAGACCAAATTTCATTCAAATCCGTTCAGTAGTTTTGGCGTGAAAGAGTAACAGACAGACAGACACAGTTACTTTCGCATTTATAATATTAGTTAGGATTATAATTAGAGAGTAGTTAGTTAGTGCAGTCAGAAGCGACTGGTAGTACCTACTCCTTTTCGTAAGCTATAGTGACTTTAGTGACCCCATGGCTACTCTAGGGTTTGTCAACGTGGTGAAAAGTACCGTCACTATAAAGGTATAACCTATTAGGCAAGCTTCATGTAGATCAATCGAAAAAATATGAATCCAATAGGTGATGCTCGTCAGTCATGCATGTGGCATTGTGGGTCATGACTATTAATATAACTTTATTGAAAGACAATATTTAGGTACTTACACAACAAAGTAAGAGTTAGTACAATAGGCGGCCGTATCGCCAAAAGCGATCTCTTCCAGGCAACCTTTCGGTGAATGAAAGATAAAGATAACAACAAACAAAGACGATGACAAACAAAGTTCTTGCTAGCTAATCGCGGTAAAATCAAAGAACAAACAAAGGCCTAAGACATAAATTTCAAAGGAATAGGCATTTTTAGCAACATCCGCGCCAACCACCATTTGTTTTATTTACACACACACACACACACACACGCACGTGTACGATGTGTGTGTGTGTGTGTGTGCGTGTAGGCGTGACGACGGGTTGCGATAGTGTTATCGGAGCCTTGCAAAAATACACAACAAACATTCGCACAGTACACGATTGGTCTGCAGATACTTTCTATTTATTTGGCAAATAGGTAGGACCAGGTAAATACCTCTAACTAATATAAAAAACGTAACTATGTAGTTACTTATTTATTAGAACACAAGGAATACATAAGTACCTACCTAGTATTATTAGAAGTACGTACACTTTTAGGTAGATTCCTATCTACTTAGTTTGATGTGAATTTGCACACATAAAAAAATACTAAATAATCTTGTTGTTTGCAAAAGATTTCAAGGCCAAACTGCTTTTGATGTAACCTACACATGAATTAATTTTACTAAGTATAAAAACAATGAAATCAAAAATAGATTTGTATAAATTACTAAAAAATTAACATGGACAAATGTGAATTTATTAGTGTTTAATTCCGTTTGGTGCTTTTATCATATTATTATCAATATAACACACAGCTCAGCAGAAGAGTCTCCCTGAATAGCTATGGGTAGATACTAGATATCATTATAAAATGTATCCCCATCCCTATTAAATACGTACCTACTTAATTAGTACTAGGCACACCCTGGCAATCATCGACTGACAGCTAAGCGTACCTGCTGGCTAATTATTTCAACACGGTGACAAAACCTAGTCCAGTTCTGGTATTAGTCCTCTGTGTCCTGGAAGATATCAAAAAAAATACTTATCTCTATCCACAAGTTCCACAACCCCAACCAATCGGTTATAAATTATAAAAATAAAAAACTCTTTGCAAATTAATCTGCCACGCTTGCATATACTGTGCCAGCAATACGAAATTACGCCTTCCTAAACTGATAAAACAAAACAACCCAAATAATGTGGTGGCCTCGAGCTCCAAATGGAGGCTATCTGCTTCCGACCTCCTTCCACGTCGTAGGTACTGGGCTAGCATTTACCTAGGTCTAGGTTTAAGTGCTTGAAGTAGTATGAGGAGTGAGACCCACTTATAAGATGGACTCCAATTCCGAAATGGCATTATACTCGTACGTTCTCCTAACTCAATCCGTTTTTACCCGACTGCCGAAGGAGGAGGGTAATGTTTTTCGATTGTATGTATGTATGTATGTATGTGTGTTTGTCTGTTTCTTTGTTCCCTCCTGTCGCCTAAACGGCTTGATAGATTTTGATATATGAGGTATCGTTAGAAGCGCATTAATAGCGCGATGGTCATAGGTACGTTACATTAAAATGTACATAGCGCCCTCTAGAGGACATAACACCGTGATGATCGAAAAAATAATATTTTCCAACTATGCCGTGTGGGGTATCAAATGAAAGGGCTTGATTTGCACATTACAAAAATATGCATATTGTAGGTATTTAAATAACAACTCCAAAATTATTGAAATAAAAAATGTTCATGAACTAAAACCCTACTAATGACGTAAAATTTCATAAAATAAAAAAAAACCCGACTGCACGCTAAAAAGATGAAAACAAGCCCCAATGTTAATGGAAAGTATCGCAGGCGGGGACCAGCAGGTCGCCAACCTCGTCCACCTTATAGTGAACTTGTAGTTTTCAGAGTTAAGTTGTATCTTAATTCCACATGTTTCTGAAGGAAAACGTTGTGAGGAAAAACAAATTTAGCACATCACAACGATATAACTCGATTGGGTCCTTTTTCATAGAACTCTTCTTCTACATCTAACTACTTCGTCGTACTCAGTAAGTACTAAGTACAGAGTTACAGACAGTCATATCATTGAGAAATAGCCCAAACTTACATTTAGGAAGAGCTCTATGAAAAAGGATCTATTCTATTATGTTCTATTCTATAAGTAATTTTATATAGGTAGGTATTATTAGGTAAACAAACTAAACAATGCCAGTTAAAGTTACCCTACTTTCTATACGCAAAAGTAACACAGTTTATTTAATTATTATGAAAAGTAACTAATTTATCGTGACGTAAATGTAGATAAGTATCGTTCGATGCGAATACGATAACTCTCAAGTAAAGTAAACACAAACACTACCTACTTTATACGAGATAAGTATGTATTTATTATAAATAGATTGTGAATAAGTATTTTTACTTGCAAAAGTTGCAAGTTACGCTACGTTTTTACGATAAGAGTAGGTAGAGAATACTTGGGGGTCACTCTCTATCGACGAACATACGAAACAGAATTGTCACTCAATATAAGAGCCGTGGTTAGCGAAGCTTTGGAAAAACAAGACTATTTGCTAAAGCACTAACCGAGACTCTACCCCCTAATTAGTCCTAGCCCCCTACCTATGAAAATAGACAATACATGGTCCCAATAAGCTGACAGGCTGTCGTTCACTGGTTGAACATTAGTAGGAGTAGTTTTTAAATATAATTTTAAAATATTTTTGCGTCAAAAACCAAAAAAAAGAATTTGCCTTACTATTTAAATTACAAAAATGATAATCTATTAAATTTTTACTATCATTTATACCATGCCATTAAATCAGTTGTCTAGTTTATTAACAATGTGTTTACATATATACATATATATTTTATGTATTATTTAACCACACTTGCATGTATTAATATTTATCTATGCAACACTATATACATATACTCAAAACCTTATGTGTGTACCTTGTGACCTTTAGTTAGTTTTTAAGTTAGTATAAGAACTGGGCAGTCTGAAAACCAGCGCAGTGTGTTGCCGCATGCAATACGCAGCATTAGCTGAGGCTGTCCTTGTGCCACCTTTGTATTTAAGTAAGCTTTCAAATTGTATTTTCTGCTTGTGGCAATAAACTATTTTTCTTTCTTTCTTTCTTTCTAGGATCCGCAAAGTGCGTACTCTGAAGGTAAGCGTCCACCTTTCGGCAACGGACGTGGACGTATCCCATTCAGTATTAAGTATTTATTTGTAAACAGGGTGTTGCAAAAAGGGTATACTAAGCCGAAACCTACGTGTGCAGCATGGCATCTAAGCCCGCAAATGAAATCAGAATTTCCAAATTCGGTAATTAATGTTTCTATACTCTATCTATTCTATCGATAGCGTAGAGTTATTATCATACTATTTTAACCTATTGAAATCGTAAGAAAGTAACTACCAGACATCGGTAAATAGAGTTATTGAAACTAGCAGTAAGAGAACAGTATACCTCAGTAAAACCACAGAATAATAACTAGTAACCAGTAGTAAAACTAGCCAGTCAAAGAAGTCAACCATACCCAATGCAGCACCCTCTGCTAAAGTGAATGTAAAATAAATTGTACTTATGTTTAGATTGAACAGATAATCAGACACTCCGACAAACAATTTATTTATAGATATAATTAAGCAACTATGTACATTGTTAGAACAAAATAAAGTTATGTAAAGTAAAATGTGTAATTTACTAAGCACTATGTAAAAAGTGATCGCAGACTCGAAGGGATTAAAGCTTGGACCCGGCCTGCGTGGATATAGGAAATTGTTAAGATACAATATTAATTCGGTTTATTACACAGCCAACACAAAAATGTCTCAAGATTATTTCTTTCAGTTGAAGAAGCTAAAGTCAATCATAGTAGCTATAACCGAATATAGAGGTAGGTTTCATGTTTATTGCTATGTTACAGACATTTACATTATATCCTAGTTTTGGAGATAAGGTTCCTCCCTCAGTTCCTCCATTACTAAAGTGATGCAGGCTAAAGATGGACCGACCCGACAGGGTGTTGCAAAAAGGGTATACTAAGCCGAAACCTACATGTGCAGCATGGTATATCTAAGCCTGAAACTGAAATCAGAACTTGAAAATTCGCGAAAAAAAAATCATTTTCCATAGAAACTTTGATGGACACGTGATTTTTTACTATGGCAAAAAAACGCAAATTTCCAAATTCTGATTTTAGTTTCGGGCTTAGATATACCATGCTGCACATGTAGGTTTCGGCTTAGTATACCAATTTTGCAACACCCTGTATAGATACCTAACTACCTCTCTGACAGTTACTGTTAAAAGTAGTTCTGTGAGTGCAGCTCCGCGTCGAGCCGCCTGTCATGGCGAGAGGATGATCTAAAATATAATGTAATAAAATACCTAGGTACTTAAGCAAATTTATTTATTTATCCTGCTAATATTATAAAGGTGAAACTTTGTGAGTGTTTATGTTTGTTACTTCTACTACTAAACCAAAACGGCAGAACTGATTTTAATTAAATTTGATATGGAGTTAGCTGACAACCTGGATGCACACTTGCACATGCACTGACAACATATGCTACTTTTTATCGCGGAATTCCCACGGGAAAACTTTGGCGAAGCGAAACTTGCGGGAACGTTTTATTATAAATGTACAATGTTTGGGTCCACTCCGGCGGTCGAGCTCGGCGCGGCTCACGGCGTGTCAAGCGCTGGTACTATTTAGTGGTTTTTATTTTCCCACTGGCTCATTGTTCCAGAGCAATTGCAACAAACAACACTTGCACAACTCGCATCAGATTGTCGTGTCTGTTGTGTGTTTATTCTCTGATCGCTTTTTGTTGTTTTGTCACAACACATCATAAATAACTAGTTAGGTGTAACCTATGTTAAGTTGACTCGTTCAAAGACAATTTCATATATTTTATTGTGGTAGCGCAGGATACAATACTGTATACTCGAGATGTTATAAAAACCATGACAATCGATGGAGATCTCGCAACTATTAACAAAATAACTACATCACATAAAGCTTGTGGAAAGCTAGCGTTGTCGGACTCTAACAACTGTACTAGCTCCCTACTCTACTCTACCTGTTACCTATGCCCTCAGCCATCTGAGTACTCCGCGAGTAGAATCCCGCCTAATCAATCATTTAAAAATTTGCGCGGAAACGGAAATGGTGCCAATAGATTACCGTGTTACCTGCTATTACTAAATCGATCGATTGTACCTGAGTACATATCTCAATTGAGGCTCATTAAAAACTTCAACAAAATTTAAATACCACCTCGGTTCAGTTCACAGACACAGAATTTATTACCAAGTTTACCAGCCCGCGCAAACAACAACATATTTCGTGTATGTTCTGTGTGTGTGTGTGTGTGTGCCTTCCTCCGACACACAGGCGGCTGTGAAAACAACTCACGCACACATCGCCGCCTGCACACACAAAACAACCAGGAAACGTCTAGCGAAAAACAAACAAGGGTCTTTTGTGTTGTGTAAACAATTGGCTGGCTGTATGCAACAGGCGTGACGTGGCCGCGCCACTAAAAAAGAAAAAAAAGCTTAAGGTTATCACTAAGAGATGGCGCTTTTTCAGAGGCTTTCGTTAGCTACTTAACTGCATGTCAAATTAGTTCTTTACTTTTGTTATAGATGGCTCTGACAAGCAAGTTTAGTTTAATGAATTTCATTGTAGTTACCTACAATAGAATAGAACAGTCCATTGAATCACGTGAACCACGATTGTGGAACTTACGAAGCAGTAAATATTATTTTAGGATTAAGCAGAAGAGAAAAATAATAATATATATTTTATTTATTGATGTCATTTATTATTATGTTTGTACAGGCCAGTGCTTTACTTGTAATAAGGTTTTACCTTTTTAACACCCCCCCGCAATGTAAACACCCTGTACATACAAACCAAAAAAAATATATAAAAAACTCGTAACTCGTAAGTAAAAAAAAAAAACATCCTATATACACTTAACACAAACACCATAAAAATATCATCCTGTATATACATCTATCACTAACTTTTCACAACATAGAAAACGTACGAAAGAGAAATATACAAAACAGGTAGGTACCTAGGCCAACCCTAAAGCGTTTAAACATCTATTGTGCTTGAGTTTTGGCAAAGGTTTAGTCAAAATATCTGCTACCATGTTCTGTGTAGGTACGTATGATAGTGTTATGTTTTGGTGTGAAAGTGTATCTCGTACGAAATGATGTCGGATGTCAATGTGTTTTGTGCGTGAGTGGTATGCATTGTTGTGGGCGAGTTTTATCGAGCTTTGGTTATCTGTGTGAATGATTATGGAATGAGTGGTGACGAATATTTCGCTGATGAGTGACTGAAGGTAAATAGCCTCCTTGCACGCATCGGCGAGAGCCATGTACTCTGCCTCTGTGGTGGAGAGTGCGACGGTACGCTGCTTGCGCGCTTCCCATGATACAGGCGCACCACTCATTAGAAAGACATAACCAGTAAATGATCGTCGGTCCACAAGATTGTTACCATAGTCTGCATCGACGTATGCATTTGGCAGGAATTCAGCATTGACGGAGAAATTCAATCGGAGGTCTTTAGTACCTTTCAGGTACCGAAGGACTCGCTTGGCGGCCTTCCAGTGTACCTCCCCGTAATGTGCATTAAACTGGGATAGGTAGGAGACGGTATGAGCGATGTCAGGTCTCGTACAGATCGCGATGTACATTAGCGACCCTATGAGTTCCTGGTAAGGTACTTCCGCATTTTCTTCATTTTTGCCAATGACTGTTAACTTTAGGCCAGGTTCCAATGGGGTCAAGACTGGTATTGCCTCAGACATCCCAAATTTTTCGACTAGTTTTTCAATATATTTGGTCTGGTCTAGTGAAATTTTGTCACCCCTGTGCTCTACTCTCATGCCTAGACAGTCCTTGCACGTACCAAGGTCTTTAACAATGAACGCTTTCTTCAGTTGATCTTTGAAATCGTTCTTCATATTCTCATTGTTACTAACCACAAAGAAGTCGTCAACAAAGACTGCTACTATAAGTAGGTCGGCGCCTTCTCGTTTATAGTAAAGGCAATGCTCATTGGCTGTTTGTTTCAGTGACAGCTTTTGCATCGCTTCACATACTTTTGCGTTCCATTGACGCGGGGCTTGTTTAAGGCCGTAAAGTGCCTTTTTAAGCAGACATACTTTCCCTTTCGGGTCCTTAGAGAAACCTTCAGGTTGCTCCATGTAGATCTCCTCATCCAAGTCTCCATTTAGGAAAGCAGTTTCGACATCACAATGATCAACCTGCAGTCCATGATGAGCAGCATACGCGAATAATAACCTCACCGAAGACAGTCTAGCAACTGGTGAAAAGGTCTCGCCGTAGTCTACTCCTGCTACTTGAGTGAAACCTTTAGCTACCAGTCTGGCTTTGTACTTGGTGATATTTCCACTTGTGTCCTTCTTGATCAGTGTTTTTCAACCTGTGGGTCGCGACCCCCTGGGGGGTCGCGAAGCTTCTGTAGGGGGGTCGCCAGAGGTCGAAAAAACTGGGTACTTTAGTGAAAAAATACTATAAATACAATTAATTTTATTAATATTTATATTAGATAGATCAGCGATCATAAGCATTTTACTCCATCCGATTGCGAGCATGGATTTTTATAGCAAACTACTACTAAATCTGGCTAAAATCTGTAGTTTTCCCGAGAAATCTTTTGTTGATACCTACATACAGAAGAAGAAAACAATTAGCTCGAGTCTACTCTTACTTCATCTTGCCTCTCACCGTAAATTATTAAATTAGAGAAGGTTTTTTGATAGATTTTTTGGTTCAGGTCATTTATGCTTCCAATAAGTGCATAAAAATAATTACTTATTATTTTTATGCACTTATTGGAAGCATAAATAGTAATAATATTAAAATATAATGGTTTTCAAAATAACGTATAAATTAACAACTCTTCTCAGATTTTTCAAAGTGAATCCAGAGGCTGATAATAATAACAGAATTGAATTCAGGGTGTTGCAAAAAAAGTACTTTTTCCGCAAGTTTTGAAATAAAATTCTGATTTCATTTTCGGGCTTAGATATACCATGATGCACAATTGCACATGTAGTTTTCGCCTTAGTAAGTATACCCTTTTTGCAACACCCTGTATTTAACATAACTAATAAGATACTTTGACTATATTTTAGGACTTTTTATATGGTAGCCAATATAACAAAACCCAAAAAAATATTGGCCCCTTTATACATAGGTACTATTACATACCTACATGTTAATAAAAACCGAAGGGTCAAGGGGGTCGCGAAATATTTTTTAACACCAGGGGGGTCGCGTCATGAAAAAGGTTGAAAAACACTGTTGTAGACCCATTTGCACTTTGTAGTTTTCCTATCCGTTGGTCTATCTACAAGAATCCAGATGGACACAAGTGGAAATATCACCTATTATTTTAGGATTAAGCAGAAGAGAAAAATAATAATATATATTTTATTTATTGATGTCATTTATTATTATGTTTGTACAGGCCAGTGCTTTACTTGTAATAAGGTTTTACCTTTTTAACAGTAAAATTCTCGTTAAGGTATTTTGTTTACTAGGCTATGAGTATCACTCAGTCAATGATATCTTGTTATAGGTACTCACCTATGCTTACTTCAGTTATGAAACTTATTAATAACAGGGCCCTGAGTGCGAGTTTTTTAACCTATCGAGAAGTGAAATCGAAACGCAGATTTTGTATGGCGCGGAGCTAGTACAGCTACTTACCGCTAGGTGGCGTGTCTCCCGCGCCATACAAATTTGCGTTTCGATTTCACTTCTCGATAGGTTAAAAAACTCGCACTCAGGGCCCAGGACGGTGATATACTTACTTACAGAAGTCGCTAAAAAACCACTCTTATATTATGTCTTATTTAACAGCCAGTTACTCTGTTTACCTAAAGGACTGATTTTCACTCATGTAATTTTGACAGATTATAACTGGCAGTAAATTAATAAAATAACTATTTTACCATATAATATACCTACCTTATCTAATAAAAGCATTCAACGACGCAGGCAATCGCAATCATAGAGCCAGCTAGGCAGTGAAACTAAAACCATACGAAATGTTTACATAAACTGCAAGTTTATTATTGTTTTTTCTTGTTTCAGATTGTTTAGAAAACATTCGTCGGTGCGACGGCGCAGTTCAGCCGCGTCGCGCTAGTGGAGTGCCACAGGGCGCGCGACTGACACCCACATTGTTCTTTGTCGACAGAAATTAAAAAAAACAGTATTATAGCTCAATGAAGTGGCGACAAGTGTGACAGAGAAGGCCGCAGTGTACCTGGATGTGTTTGCAGAGGGATGAAGAGGATGGTTGTTACTTAGATGAGTCGGTGAGTTGATTTATTTTCAATGAAGTTAACGTTAGGGTTAAGGTTAGAGGTACCATGATTTTTTCTAAGATTGAGCTGGAAACAGCAGCGTTAGTGTAGGTAGGCCTTAGAAAAAGTGAAGTAAATAATTTAACCAAACTCAGAGGATCACCCCGATGCGGTAACATGGTGTGATATTCGTCAGCAGTTAACACCTGGGGGATCACGCACTAAATCGACGAACGAAGAAAGATAATTATCATTCAATCGACACGCTTAATTCAACGAGATAGAGTAGTGGTTAGCGCTGCAGTTTTGTTTTTCTGAAGCTTAGGAGCGCTGAGCCTGACCCTCCGCGGAGGTCACTCTATACGAAACGCAAAACGAAGACGACCGATTGCACGACACCTCTTTGCCGTTCGTTTTTCGTCGGTATAGAGTAACCCTGAGGAACAAATGAAAGGTGGCAACCTACCGTTTAAAATTTAAAATTTTAAAATAACAGTAGGTAACTATGAAAAATAGGTACTTACATATTTTTTAAATCGGTGGGAAAATACAACGAGCCAAACGCAATTTTTTATAGATTTTTAAACATAAGTAATGCAGCTGTCATACTACGGACGCGGATAACCGTGAAGTTGTGAAAATTTTAAAATACCACTTACTTAAAACTTATTGCTAAGAACCTAGGTACTGTTTTTATAAAACATGAAAACAGAAAAACTTTATTTCAAATCTATATTTGATATAATAAACAGCATTACGCGTCCTCTTTAAATTTACTTGTAACATATAAAAATGGATGGGAGGGGTGTACCTAGCTGTTTTTCTCGGCCCATGATTAGTCAAATATTTCCACTGGATGAGTCGGCAGTATCGCTGAACGAAAACATATTTTTTTGAAATCCTATTGAACGGTGGGAAGAAAAGATGTTCGTGCTATTTACTTACTGTTTGAAAACCTTATTTTATTCAGTTTTAATAGATTGTTATCACATATTTTTGCCATTAAATAATACAGTCCAATATTATGATATATAGCTGTTCCCGCGCGCTTCGCTTCGCCTTAAAAAGTTTTCCCGTGGGAATTCCGGGATAAAAAGTAGCCTATGTTCTTTCCCAGGGTCTAGACCATATGTATACCAAATTTCATTCAAATCCGTCCAGTAGTTTTGGCGTGAAAGAGTAACAGACAGACAGACAGTCACAGTTACTTTCGCATTTATAATATTAGTTAGGATTTAGAAGTGGTAAGCCGTGTGTAAAGGAAGTTAATTAGCACTACATTCTGAACAACGCAGAAAGGCTTGGAAACTTAGTGTTTCCGTGTCCATTCAACAACATGTTCGGGGTAGGTTAGTTCTAAGTTCACTCACGAGCAATGAAACGGTTCCACCGGCCATTGCCTGTAACTGGAACTTTTTCTGGTTGGTACATCACCTTCTTTTACTCACCCGCTGTAGAAATAGGAATTATTGTACTTTCGCGCGAGCAAACAAGTTCAAAATAAAACAAAATTATGCATCCCACTTTGTCCACCGCCCCGCCATGTTGCTGCAAAACATACACCACCACGCGTTATCAATAAGTATAATAATTCATAATCATCTGCAAAATAAAACGCCATGTTTTAAATTCGATTTAAACAAGACTAGCAGAATTAAACATAACTTCGAGAAGAATTCGAATCTAAACAGTCAGGTGGCGTCGGTATCGATTATTTTAATCGATTGTATAAACAATGATTGTACAATCATGGTGTGACCCCCCATACTAGGTAGATGGGGGTCACTCTATATGACGAAAAACTAATTTTCAGATCGCTGCTGCGCGAGCCACGACTCTATCTCGTTGTATTAAACGTGCCGATTGCATGACAGCTCTCGTTCGTTCATATTTCGTTAGTTAGTTAGATAGATAGACCAACGACAAGCAGTGGACGACGGCCGAATGGCGTAGTGGTTAGTGAGCCTGACTACTGAGCCGATGGTCCCGGGCTCGATTCCCGGCTGGGGCAGATATTTGTTTAAACACAGATATTTGTTCTCGGGTCTTGGATGTGCCCGTAAAATGGCAATAGGCTATCGCTCCCTATTACATTGGGACTAACATAACACTCTGGCGAAAAGTGGGTGCAGCATTGCACCTCTGCCTACCCCGCAAGGGAGTACATTAGTACAAGGCGTGAGTGCGTTTTTTTTGTTTTTTTTTTTAAGCAGTGGACGATTACGGACGGACTTTATATTTTTAAGCATAACTTTTTAATAATTAAGTAAATGGGATAGAGTGTAATTAAATTACATAAAGGTATTTACAGGTAACTATTTCAGTTATTTAATGAACCAATGCTTCATTGAAATAAAACTCATGTGAGATGAGACCACTTACAGTTACCTTAGCTATACATTTTATTTGAATATTCTTTATGAAACGATTATCAGATAAACCAGCCATTAGGTTTTATATTGTTTTGGCTTTAATTCACTTCGATTAAGTTACGTTTATTGTGTAGTACTTATTCTATATCTCATAGTAACATTAATAATATCGTATCGAATGTGTAAACTACTTACACAGCAATCATTACTGGAGATAACGAAATAAACAACAAGTCAACTGACGTAAAACAACATCGCACGAGCGAAAATAACAAATATTTATTTTATTCACCAAACATGCTTTCCATAACGTTATGAATGCATCTATAAAGGGTACAGCAATAGTGGTACAGCATAAATATATTATTATGACGTATTTAATATCAGAAAGGTTTTTCAAAATGATCTACCCTTTCGTTTTCTATAGCAAACCACTTTTGCTACACACTTTTCTATAGTAAACCCTGCAGGTACCCCACACACGAAATATCGTCATAATTTTTCAGCCAAGAGATGTTCTATTTTATGAATCAGATATTAAATGAATATTTTTATTTGTTTCAGACACCAATGGTGCAGCTACCTATACTGGTAAGACGTTTAAATAATCAATTAAATACTTAGTTTAATTTCATGGACCTAACCCTTTTCTTGGCTTTGCTTTGAATACAAGAACTTAGTACCTATACGCACATCAAGCCTCCTTCACTGAGAGCTCATTGTATTGACATAATATCTTGAACCCAATAAACCCCTACCGGGGGTTCCACCCTTGTTTACGAAGCGGCTAAGACTTGTTTAGGAGGATTTTTAATAGAGCTACATTTTGGACAATCTCATGTTATTATCATGTTTGCAATAGCGATCAATGTTGGGCACATTTCCTATATTGTCGAAAGACCCTTGAAATGAGAAGACTAATTACAGTATTGTACAAGTAAGTACAATCAGGGATAAAATTATTGTAGACGAATTAAGAACGGTACAAAATTATTAACTGGAGCGGTTTGATGGAAGCTTTGAGACTAGGGAGCTTTTGAATTTATGTATTGAAAGTATTCAAGTTTATGTAGCGCAAGTAAAGATATTCTGGAAATATTTCAACAGACATACCAATTTTTTTAACGAAAAATTGAGATCTATAAAATTGTACTTGTATGTATAGCCTTTTTTATTGAGCAATAACTTATATTTACATTCTGGTTTTGTTCACAGTAGCTTCATGAAAAGCCAGTTTGAGGGTTATAACTAATTTGTTTTTTGTGCAAAATAAGCAAGTAGGTAATAAAAAAAGCTACCAGCTTAGCCAATAAAAAACTAAGGGATGGTAAGATTTGCAAAACCCTTTACGACCGTGTCAACCCGGGCCGTTAAACTAAACCGGGCTAACGACGTAAAAAACTGTAATTTCAGCAGTTAAATGGCTTATTAACAATTATGCATATTTTTTACTACAACGTTGTTATTTTAGTTTATAAGTCACATAGGTGAGACATGTAAACGACGAAAAGAAGTACACTAAAATTGGTGAAATTTCTGATATTAAAGTTTCATTATTACGTCACTTGGGCTTTGAAGATTTTCGCTTCAAGCTTCGGGCGGGATCCAACACAGTGATCCAACATACTCTGTAACTACTACTTCATTAATCAATCTATCTTCCATGATACACGACCGGGTCCACAGCTAGAGCAATAAGTAATAGCACCCCTACGAAGTATGCTGTATGCTTTAACTCCACTGTATAAATTGTTATTTGTGTTCTGTTTAGGGCCGATTTTTAGGGTTCCGTAGCCAAAATGGCAAAAACGGAACCCTTATAGTTTCGTCATGTCCGTCTGTCCGTCTGTCCGTCTGTCCGTCTGTCACAGCCGATTTACTCGGAAACTATAAGTACTACAGTGATGAAATTTGATGGGAATATGTGTTGTATGAACCGCTACAAAAATATGACACTAAATAGTAAAAAAAAGAATTGGGGGTGGGGCCCCCCATACATGTAACTGAGGGATGAAATTTTTTTTTTCGATGTACATACCCGTGTGGGGTATCAATGGAAAGGTCTTTTAAAATGATATAAAGTTTTCTAAAAAACATTTTTCTTAAAGTGAACGGTTTTTGAGATATCAGCTCTCAAAGTCGTAAAAAGTATGTCCCCCCCCCTCTATTTTTATAACTACGGGGTATAAAATTCTAAAAAAAATAGAGGTGATGCATGCTAATTAACTCTTTCAACGATTTTTGGTTTGATCAAAGTATCTCTTATAGTTTTTGAGATAGGTTGATTTAAGCTACGGAACCCTTTGTGCGCGAGCCCGACTCGCACTTGGCCGGTTTTTTTTTTGCGTTTATACCAATTCTAAACTACTGAGCGCAGAGAATAATCGTCATTTTCAATGGATATTTTCGATGATATTGATGATATGGCGATCGAAGAAGAGGCAGTAATGAACGAATATATTAATCCATTTGAAAGGAAAGTCACAGTCGTCAAAACGAGGCCTGATCATTATAGTATGGGGGATGCAAAAGAATTTCATCGCAGAAAGGCACCAGACTAGAAACATTATGTTGATTTATTTTCAATCATTAATTTTATATAAAACAAGAATGTAGCAGCACTTTCTTCATAAAAAAATATTAAGGTACATATAGTTTTTCATTTTACGATAAGTAGGTAACCTATGCTATATATAAGTATCTAAGACATCCCTCCGGCTTGGCGGGATGATCTTCAATGTCCAGTATTGGACTGCTATAGGCTGAGGAGAGAAGAGAAAAACCATCCAGTACTTGATAATAAAACATAGGTGTTATAATTATTTATTTCAATTAAATAAATAAATAAATAAATAAATAAATTTCAGTTTTTATTTGTTAATTCTAAATTAAGGATATTGAATTGAATGGTAATGTTGGAGCAAATGCCTAACACCTTTTCTTCTACATCGATAAATGCTGGAGGTGCATTTGAGGGCCCACCTCCAGTTTTGTACATCTCCTGCCTTTGCAGGGAAGACTTCTTCTTCATTGTTTTTTTGATGCCCTCGTACTTTAACTTAAGGGTTTTCCATGAGCGGACACTTGTGGTTATACCACTGGAGTTAAAAGAAAACTCAATTTTCTTCCATGCAGTCTCCTTATCTTCATTTGTTGCAGCATCGGTCTTTTTATTTTCTATGACATGTTTGAATTTATCTACCAAACTCCCTACACAGTAACTTCAGCATTATTAATATTCGCTAAACGCCCTCTTTTTTGTGAAACCATTGTGATTCAAAAATAACAAATTTAAATACCAAAATCAAAACAACCAAACCAGTCAGTGAGGCTTGTGGCTTGATTGCTCTTTGCTTGACAGTGATAGTTGACACTGACAATTGAAATAGTAGTCTGTCCTGCTTTAGCACTAGTGTCTGCATATACTTGTTTCATCTCTCCTGAGTTCAAATCATGTTCAAATAGAAAAATCAGTAAGATAGTTATCTATGGAATAAATCACAATTGAAAAATGGTTTAGCAACTACCAGGCCGATAAACAGCCAAATAAAATTATTCGTTAGATACTTATTTGACCTTTTATCCTGGCATTGAAAAACCGGCCCTTAGTCAATAAAATAGTATTCTATTCTATTCTATGGCCGTCCCGAATTTGGCTGAACCATAGAGAAAAAATAAACAATTCTGAAAAGAGTGGCATCTCGAGGAGTTTTTTGTCATACTCTATACGTCATACTGAACAGCGCCACGCCATCTCTTTATATTTCTCAGCCTCATTGTACATACATACAGGGTGCCCTGTTGGGACACCCTGTATATACAGGGTGTCCCAAAAGTCAACGTCATCCCTTAAAGGGCTGATAGGTCAGCTCATGAGAGGCCAGAATATCACAATATGACCTTAGTAAAAACTCGATAATTTTCGAGATATTGACACTTTTATAAATTTGCTGAAAATCGACACCTTGGATCAGTTTTTTGCGTGCCGCCGGTACAAAAATCCATATTGTTAGAATTTGTTTAGTGTTGCATCACCCTGTATAGCCCTGCTATTGATCGCAGTCAAAAAAAATATCGAGTAATGCTGTATGTTTAAAAAAAACACGGTTTGTTTTCAAAGTCATAAAAGGTAATCGTATTTTTTTATAAACAACTTTGACTGTACATACTGTAAAAAAAATATACCACGCAAACCTGGCACCTAATTTTAAAAGATTGCTCATTTAATGCAGTTTCCAAAATGGTATGAAATTATCGAGTTTTTACTAAGGTCATATTGTGATATTCTGGCCTCTCATGAGCTGACCTATCAGCCCTTTAAGGGATGACGTTGACTTTTGGGACACCCTGTATATAGATATTGTTATCACAAGTTAATAGCCGGATCTCCACCAAACGATCCAATGCGATCCGATCGCCCGATCCAAGAAGTTTAGTATGTAAGAATTCTTGGATCGCGCGATCGGATCGCGTTGGATCGTCTGGTGGGGATCCGGCTATTAACTTCAATCTATAAAGATATAAGACATATTTGCCTTAACGTAGTTACACCACACAACAGTTATTACATTTATAAGCTAAATGTAAGTTCAATCTATTTATGTACCTACCTACATGCAACAATAAATAAAAAACAAATTATTATATAATTCTTTATTACCTCGCATATAACAATGTTTCAGTTCAGTTTTGTTCATGTCACTTGTAAAATAATATGCGAGTGGGTGTGTGTATTCCTTTTTTATTCCTTTCACCATGAAAACCACTTCATGTTTTGCTAGTTTATGTTTCCCAAGAGAAGCAAATCTTGTCACTTGTGGTGATAAAGTCATTTCGTCCAATAGTGCATCATTTATCCTCGCGAGGCAAATCTTTGACGACATTTATCATTTTGGTACACATAGTATTTTAATCTTCAGCGGATATGAAGATGTCGATAGCTCTTTGCCAGTGCCGTGGAACCACATGGAACCTGGATCCATATGGAATCTGTCAGGTCACAAGAATTTCATAAAAACACTTTTTGCGGATAAAGATGCTTTTTCTTAACACACCATGTTTATTTTTATTTGTAGGTATATGACATTTATAAATAACGATAAGTATACCGAGAGTATAGGCTTTTATTACAAAAATGTTATTTGCGAGACATTGTAAGACAACTGAACTGACACTGACACGCAATTTCTTCATAATAGCCATAGATCATAACAATGTTGACATTCAAATACTACTTATCTATGTGTCTTGTTATTGTTCTATGGTCTTGTTCATAACGCCATCTTACATCTTTTTTGGTAATAAGAGTAATATAAAGAGATGGCGCTACCTTCTACTAAAAGTTCAGCCATTAAGGCAGTGACCCCCCCCTGGGCTGAACCAAGCCACCAGCAGGCCCACAAAACTTTCTCTGTACAATAATAAGTGTCAAAATGTCAGCACTCTGAATATGAAACAGTGTTCACGTGAAATATGGAGGTCGGTGAAATAAATTACTCTATAAAACACAGTGTAAGTAATATTGTACAGGCGAAAGTTTGTGAACTGTGTGTTTGCTCTTGCGAAGCGCAGCTAGAGTGAACGAGTTTATTAAACACTATATTAGGTACTTACTTGTAGATGTTAATCACCTGAAAAAAGCTGAAAATACAGTGAGACAACTGTATTGCATTGCGTAATTGGATTCACAAGTGCTAATCAAAGTACCTACTTACCTACATACCCTTCAATCTTTAGGGTTTCTTTATTTATTTATTTATTTCAACTGGAACTTAATATTAAAATTATAATTTCGATGTAGAAGAATTGTAGAGATACTAAACTAGAGAGAAATATTTGCTTTCAATAGATTTAAGCTAGATTGAAACCGATAACGAATTCATTTTCGCCTCACGAGTACTACCACCCTGCACCTACCCACCATCGCAAGTATACAGGATGTTCGCTGTAATTCCACGCCAGTTTATTGTTAGAACTGCCGAGTACCTAGGTATATAAACTTAATTTTCTGTGTTATAGCTTAGGGGCGCCATTTGCATTTTACAGAAGATAGTCCAGGAGCTGTAAGGTAAAATTCTAAGTTACGTGGGTTAGTAATAATTAAGTGAATTTATTAAGTTATTTAAATAAATATTTCTAGCGTTACATTAAAAAACAGAATCTCTCAGTACCTACATGTGCTTGTTAAATTTCATATTAGAATTCTTTGGCTTTTAATTTTATTATTAAAATATTAGTTTATCCTTGGCATGTGTACCAAGAACCGGAAAACACGCTACACATAAAATTAAATAACATGACAGAATCCAAATCTCCAGTATTTCCATAAAATTCAAATCCATAGACAAAGTGAGGCTCCCAGTCGCGCGGCTCAGCTCGGCGGGGCGTAGGCGGCGCTTTTAAGCGGCTCTGGGCGTCGCTGAGCAGTGGGCGGGGACACGCCCCGGCCCCGGCCCCGGCCGTGGCTGAATGGACCATCATCCTTGCCATTAAAAAACACTGGCTGAATAGACTATTGTCGCTGCCTCCGCTTGCCGCCTCACCTCCTTGGACTGTTTATTGATTTTTCTATTTTCTTTTTTTTTAGTTCGAAATTTAAAAATGTGTTGGCGACAAAATGTTGAAATATCATCATGTCCATGTAACGCCAATGACGTCTTTCGGGCAGTTGTTTATGTTTGTTTCTTATACAAAGGGAAATATTCGACAAAATGCACGTCTCATAAGCACGTAATGTGATAAACACGTCGTCAATTTTTAATTATAACTATACGTACTTACATATTATTATCTCTTTTATGTATTTTGATACAATATGTAAGTGCAATATCAATAAAAAAATATTCATACAATTTTTTTTTAAAATAAGAAAGCGATTCCTCAAAATGACGAGCTCAATAATACTTGCGAAGACAGTTGAGATGATAAACCGAAGTCGTCGGAAGTTCAGGCCCTATATTCTAATTTCTCGGATGAGATGAGTAGTGGAGACGCAATCGATAGGTGCTAAATCTGAGAGCAATAAAAATGTCAGTGGCCCACGGGGAGCCGCGTTTACACCGCGCGAACCGACAGCCTGATTTTTTTAAAATTGATAAACGAAATTAATAAAAAGCATGGTAAAACAATGGATAAGAAAAAAAATACATTATTATAAATCAGTCTACTTGTACTCGTTATACCTACTTAAACCAGAATCATAAATGAATTAAAAATACCTACATATTTAAACTGTTTATAAAAAAATAGAAAAAAGTTGTCTGCTGTCCAATGTCCTACCACTAGCAGCATTTGGCAATGAGCGTCTATCGTAGTTACTTTGAAAACAAATGTGATACAGAAAGTTACTGCTTGTTTTATTGTAGGGAAGGGTACACCTTTCATAATCGTACCTCTATGACATGATTCATAACATAATATTACATTAATTACAAAAATATATAAATCCTAACTATTCTAATCCTAATCCTAACTAATATTGTAAATGCGAAAGTAACTGTGACTGTCTGTCTGTCTGTTACTCTTTCACGCCAAAACTATTGAGCGGATTTGAATGAAATTTTGTAATTAATACAAAAATATGTTTGTTTCAACGACAAAGCACGCCTTTCAGCAGGTATTTTGTCTTTTTCCTATGTTTTTGAGGTTTGCCATGCCAATGAAAAGTAGACGGGATTTCATTATGTTTTTTTAAACGGTATTGTTCATAGATGTAGTTCGTAACCCCGGCTAGTGTAAACCCGTCCCCAGCATCCACAGCGGGCCGGCGCATGCGCGCTGCGCTCATATCGGATTATAATTGAAATAAATCCAGTCCCAACTCCCTGTGGACTTTCATCGAAAACTGATTACCTTCTTATCTCAGACCGAACTTGCTCAAGCTCGGACATCTTTTCATTTTATTAAAATTTCCAGAAAATTGTTTTTCCAACAAGGACTTTTTGGCGCCAAATTTTCAGGGCGTTCTCAAAGACGAATTCAAAATACTGTTACCCGACAGAGAAGTTGCGACTGTGTTGCGACAAAAAATAAACATTTTGCATTGTCAATAATATCCCGGCTCCCGCGGCCGCGCATGCGCGAGCACGGAGCGACGCGGACCTGTCAAAAATATGCAAATTAATCTATAAAAAAACGATTTAATGTCGCCACTACAACACACAATTTTAATATGAACTATTTTCTCCAACTAAACCTCCTAGTGAGGTCAGAATTAGTAGAAAAGCATGGGATACCGAGCGGGAGCGATGCTGCGTCCCTCTCGGCCGCCACGGCGCATGCCCCGCTGTAATGTTTATATTATTTGTATTTGAGCTGTGTATCACGTAAACTATAACTACCACAGGCGTAGCGCCAATACTGAGGGCCGGCGCCCGCCCCTCCCCGCCTCGGGTAGTTAAATATTTCTTGCTTATTTCGCAAGCATTGTTGTTGCCGCGGCGTCGCAGGCTGTTGTGTATTGTTTAGACGCGCGCTTTCCGCAAATATTTTAATACAAATATTTTTTATATTCCTCTGCTGTTTCGGGAACGTTTTGAGACTGTTTCGTAGTAAATCTGCGGGTGTTTTCTGTAGTGTTGCGCCGATGTGGCGGAGTGCAGTGCGGTAAATAACTGCAGGCTGCAGCGCCGGTGCTGATAAGTGGTATCGCTCGGCGCTTTTCAGTGTGATTTTGTTTTTATTGTTTATTGGTTTTCTGATAATTTATTGTTGTTTTCGTGGAACGACCGTGAGTGAAATTATAAAAAAGTTTTTGGATTTTCCGAGTTTTTACGGGTTCATTTTCACGCGATGCAGAAAATCCTTCCGAGATTAAACAAACATTTCTAAAGAAATTTAAAATTCAATAAACGACACAAAACTTTTAATAACCAAGAACCACAACCAGCTAGATGCAATTATTTGACTTTTTCGTAAGTACCAAAACCATAATTCTACTGATTTGAGAAAGCTTTTCTATTTTAACTCAGCCATTTTCAACCTTTCCAAGTGCTATTCAATGCTTACTATACAAATTTTCCTGCAAACAAAGATTTTCAAATTCCGAACGTAGCGTAAAAAGTTTATACCCGCCGGTGGAACTTATAAGCACGTGGGTGATCGCTCATGTGGCCCGGCGGCGGCCAATCAGGGCGTCGCTCATGAGCGGCTGGCGGCGGCTCGACCAATGGCGCGCGTCCGCTCAACAGTGCCGGGGCCCGTCAGCTGATGAGTGACATGGCGGGAAACACGATGTTTCCGCGAGTGGACGAGAAAATCTGTCCGGCTGTTTAAATTTACGTCGTTTTTCATCGAATGTTGCACACATTTTTTTTTTAAATTAGGTAGGTACTTTATTTAAGTAACTAGTTTGCTGTAGAAACGAAATGTCTATCTTTTTTGTTTAAAAAATATATTTTCTTAAAAAGAACTAAGTAAGTACCTAAATTTTACATTTATTTATTTAAGTCATAATTTAATAGTTCGCTCCTGGACTATGATTTGTTTAGATTTTGTTCTATGGTTACCATTCACGGTGAAATATTCAATTTCAGTTCTATGTTTATCTAATTGTTTATTTCATTATTGGTCTCTAATGAGTTATATTTGTAAAAATCATAAAAAATTACAAGTAAATTGTTTGATAACTTTATTTCAGTAGGGAGTAAGTACATTAGATTATCGGTTATTAGATTTTAAAGTAGGTTATTTTAAAAGAAGAGTGATTTTAACGACTATGAATCCTCCTAGCCAAAGCTAGTTAACTGCTGGACATAGACCTCCAGTGGATCCTGACAGCAGTAGTCTATCCTCAGCCTTCCTCAGATTTTACAATAAACACTTAAATACTAACAGTGTGACACAAACCAGTTTAGGTTTGATCGCATACTGGCACTCGCACGGCATTTCTCATTAAATAAAACTATCTTAGGGCCACTTGCACCAACATATTGAATCTAGATTTAGTGTTAAATCTCGATTTAGTGTCAAATTTTATATGGACTGACGTTTCTTAAATCGAGATTTGATACTATAAGGGCGTCTTGCACAACAAAGTTAAATAAAATTAAATCTATGACCTCTTGCTCTGACATTATACTGTCAGAGCAAGAGACAAACTATTTAATTTTATTTAACTTTGTTGTGCAAGACGCCCTTAGTCTAGATTTAATACGTTTCTGCAAGTGGCCCTTAGGGTATACAGGGTGTTGCAAAATTGGTATACTAAGCCGAAACCTACATGTGCAGCATGGTATATCTAAGCCTGAAACTGAAATCAGAATTTGAAAATTCGTGAAAAAAAATTTCATTTTCCATAGAAACTTTGTTAGTCACGTGACTTTTTACTATGGAAAATTATTATTTTTTTTCGCGAATTTCCAAATTCTGATTTCAGTTTCGGGCTTAGATATACCATGCTGCACATGTAGGTTTCGGCTTAGTATACCAATTTTGCAACACCATGTATAAATACAAATAAGGCTTACATTCTAATTACACAGTGACATTCCCACCGCCGTCTACTGGCATCATTTAGACATCAGTTTAGCCGCTAGACTGATGTCCTGCCAGTGTGGATCTTGTACGCAAGTCGTGGCTTCTTAGTTTAACTTCAGACATGTCGGCTTGGCTAATTCATTATAACGGTGCGTGGTCTATTTTATTAAAGTTTACCAGCACCGAAAGCTCTGTAGTCATGAATGCCATGGTCGTATATTCTTTATTTGTATCCATCCCTTTTGTGAGAGCTTCTTTGAAAGCTTACGTAGTTAAGTTATCTAGTTAAGTTATCTACTTAACTACGCAAGCTTTCAACATCAAATCTCATTATCACCATCAGCGAATAATCTTCCACTGCTGGACACCGCTCAGGCTCAGGCCTCACCCAAGGAGCACACCGCTCTGTCCTCGGCCTTCCTCATAAATCTACTGACGACTACCTATCTAAAGTCATCTGTCCAGAACTGTACGGTTCATTTTCCTGTTTGTGGTACCCGAAAAATTTCAACCCTATCTCGATTGGCCCTTCGCGTCAGATATGGTCAGATAACTACCATAGGTAAATTTCAACCCTAACTCAATAGGCCCTTCGCGTCAGATATGGTCAGTAGGCTGTCCCGTCGTTGTATGGGAATATTTCGTTTTCTAGCTACAGTATCACAAGAGGCACCAAAACTTGCGTAATATTACACTGATTACGAAATATCTAAAAAATATGAATTTCATGTTATCTTGGGGGCTCTACCTCACTTTGAGTTTTTGTAACTTTCATACAAAAGAAAAAAAAAATAAGGACACAAAAGTCGTTTTTTTTCCAGAATACTCGATAAAACACTTCAGTTTTATGTAATAGCTATAAATTTGAATAAATAAAGGGGTATCTTTTAAATTTTAGTTCAAAAGTAAAAATTATGGATGCTGGATATTTAAAAAAATGCAAAATTTTGAAACTTTGAACATCGGTAGAGCCCTGAAGATATATATTTTTTAAATAACAAAATCTATTGTGATGATATTAATGACCCAATACGCAATTTTTAAGAGGTGTTGTGTAAGGGAAATAAAAAGTAGGTCTGACAGGAAAACCTAATGGTCAGATAACTGCCATAGGTAAATTTCAACCCTAACTCGATAGGCCCTTCGCGTCAGATATGGTCAGATAACTACCATAGGTAAATTTCAGATATGCCTGAACGCAGTGCAAGTTGAAATTAAACGCTGAACATTCTAAACAGCCGTATACAGGCTAATTAAAATGATCACGAAAAACAGTGAAGCTTTTAGATAATCAGCATCCGCAGATTTTTTACGATAACATGCAATTAATATGGATTAGATTTTTCCCCTTCGGCCGCGTTCGAACCGGGGGTTCGTAACCAGTTGCGGTAGAAGAAAAATACTTCTTTTTACGATACTAGTTACTAAACAATAGTTTTTTTTTTCTTTACACGATAAAAAAATCTAATTTAATGAATTACGCTATGATACTTTATTTTCTTCAAGCTACATCTAAAGGATTTATCCTTTAAATAGATCCATAACAATAATGTAACCGTTTTACATTTTAAAAAAATCCTGCTAATTACACAGTCAGTTGATATTTTATGTTTCTTTATCTGTATTTGTTTGCAAGAAAGCTTATTTAAACACCTGAAGAAATACAACTCTTTCAAAGCTGACAGTAGATACACTAGATACTCTATACGACTGGTCTCGCGCGGTGAATCTGAACCCAATAGAGTTTCTTGAAAAAGCTTATGAGGGTGTTGCAAAAGTGTTATAGTTACTAAGCCGAAAAGGTTCTAGGGATCATTCTGTGATTTTTTTGTTACAGGACATTTGAAAATTCGCAAAAATAATTAGCTTTTCCATAGAATCTCTGTTGGTATTGGCCACGTGATTTTTTTTCATGATTTTCTAAGTCTTAGAACAAAATACTTACTCCAGAGATAGCCCTTACGGGCTTAATATAACAATTTTGCAACATCCTGTAGAAAGCTGTAACTGTCGATGGTGCATAACGAAGCGGCCTATTAGCCGTTGGGCTAATCGCCCCGGCTAATATGGACCTGGGTTCGATTTCCTGATCTGACAGACCGGTGATAATAACCTCGAGTTATTATGGACAATAACTCACATTTATTTTAAACTGATTAGAAAAAAATCCAAATTAAGGGTGTTTTTATAGCATGCGGAATGCGGATTTCAACACATACGTGGGTTTGCCCCGCACGCGTGACAAGCTGAAGCGTTCTTTTCATACAAGCAATCATTGTAACGCGTGGAAAATGCACGCGTGGCGCAGGAAAATGGCGTGCAAGTGCAATCCCGCGTGCGCGGTTAAATCCGCATGCTATTAAAAACGCCCTGACTAATCGGACGACGTCATCTATTATTAAAAATTAAAAATATAATGAGTTATTATACAATTTACCATAAGAACCTTTGGAAAAAAAATATGATCAGAAATCGTTTTGAACTGCATTCCATTGAGCTAAGGACGATTACCTATAAAAAAATTGAAGTAGGCATGCTCTTTTAAAGGTTTAAGACTGGAGAGGTGGCGTGATGGGTATTTTCCATCCTATTCGATAATCTGCAATCGAAAAGAAGTAAAACAACATGAACATTCAATACAGTCGTGATTCGAACCCGAGACGAACCTTCGGAATAAGAGTCAATGTTTGACCTTTCGCTGTCGTCCTATCGCCATTTCTTAATCGTAATCCTGTCGCCATTTCTTAGTAATTCATGGTTATTTGGTTTTGGTTGGCAAGTAATGTAATTTCCTCGTGTTTAAATCAAATAACCATGCTATAATATTGACATCTATAAATTAAGCAGACTTCGGGCCCAAGTTGCGCCATTACAAGGTGCAGCTGAAACGTCACTTAGTGAGTTTTCTATTGGGCACCTCATGGGCCGTGGAATAACCTCATGTGGACTTTAAGGACAATCATACATACTCTAAGACCTTCATACTTTTAGTTTAATGTTAGTTTAATAATACAGAATGTACTTTATTGATAGATCTTGAATTGTATGTTAAAACGATCACCTCGTATATTTTATCCCGTGATCGGATTAAAATCTATATACTTAGGTACTTAAGTATACCACACATTCTGTATATAAGTACCCTATTTTCACCCCTACAAGCACTCGACGCTGACCTAGATTTAAATTCCCGCAAATACTGACTGAAAATAAATATAAAATCCAATATTACCCCCAGACCGGAATAGCACATACAGTCATTCACCAGAACTGTTTCACACAAAGGCAGTTATATACAGGGTGTCGTCGCTATACAGGGTGCCGGGCGTCGCTGTGTGCAGGGTGCTCGCTGGGCGTCGCTGTAGAGCGGGTGGGCGTGTCCCTGATGAGCGGCGCTCTCATTGGCCGAGCGCTCGTTTGATCTCTGCCGCCGCTGTAAAGGGGGCTGAAACATCGCTTTTCAGCGCCACTGGCGTCGCGGCCGGTTTATGTAAACGCTTTCAGGATTTACTGCCTCTGAAAAGCTTAATTGCAGCTGAATTTGCTGAGTTTAGATTCTGGATTCGTTCTTTTCAGGCTGTTAATTTGATGTATTGTTATCTTCTTGGATAATATAATGGGCATATCATAATAGAATATAAAAGGTTAAATAGTTACATGAGTAAAGTATATACTGAGTACATACAATACAATAAATATATACCCTAAAAATCTATTTCATCAATTTAGAGTATCAATTTCAATTCACGATAAAGTCAAAGTTTCATCGCTTGAATATCTTTAATGACTTCACAAGTTTATTTTCAGTTTGATTGTAACGTGGAGCTAGATTTTCATTTAATAAATAATGGCAGTAAAAGCTTTCCCCGAAATGGCGTCTGCTGTTCAATATTAAATTAGTTCCACTTCACTTTGTTAGTCGAAAGCCTTTGTAGGTAGGTATAGTATACATATAGGTAGTTGAGGACTTTATCGATTTCGGCTGCAGGACTAAGACTAGACTTAGCTGCTAATGCAACACATGCATACCTAATATGCTTGTGACTTTAATCCCCGAAAGGGGTAGTCAGAGTTATGTGATTGTATATTTTTTAATAACATTGTGATGCAATATAACTTAAATATTCCTACATACATGGGAAGATTCATGTTATGTATATACATTGGTAGTTAAGAATTTTAAGTAGGTACTTAGGATAAAGAAATAGCATCATGGAATCATTTAAGAAATCCTTGGGAGTGGCTTAAATAATGTCCTATTGTATTCTATTCTGGTCGGGGGTGAAGTTCCTGTACGTGGCTCTCTCGAATGGAACCTTTGTACATACCCCTTGATTTCAGCTCAGCCAGCCTAGCTCCCGAGTAAATAATGTCCAGCAGTGGACCATCGTTGACTGGTTATTGTCTCTGAAGAGAGGTCTTGTTGCGTAGAGTATTTTCCTTCGTCATGATAATAATGTGGCATCGCTTGCGATACTTGTTGACTGCAACTTGCATAGACCATGTTTTCAGAGCGATAGAACACTTTGTTTTCAAAACAATCGTTTGTTGAAATCTTTTTTTACATCGGCGTCTATGTCTCTAAATAGACCCTAACTTATTGTATGCTATCAAATAATAACTAACCACTTAGTTAGGCGATAAAAATATTGTACAAATGCCATTTGGAAACCTGAAAATCTGGTTCTCTTCTTTACCACCGTACCCTACCGTACCTCCACCGTCTTTTAAACCGTAAATTAACCATTAGGTGTAGTCCATCAAACGCATACGAGTAAAGATTAGGTACAACTTCATGTATCTCTGTAGTTCTGTAGGCATAAGTGAATAACGTTCCATGAAAATTTCAATAACTTTCAGTTCTTTCATTTATTTCATCCATTGACCGTAGACCTTCGGGAGTGTGGCACCATGTGGAGCTGTGAACTGAAATCCAGTTTCAGTAATTTGACTGATAGTTAGAGACGGACCAGCAATAAAATAAGTGTATTGAAGTTGATAAGTAATTAAATTAATTAAGACAAAGAAGATAAGAGAAGCCGCCGCCATGCTGTACGCTGTTAGACAGGTGAGTCCTGAATTTCAGTCATTAGATGTAGAGCCTGTTTCACAATGTCTGCATGATTGTTATCTGTGAGATGAAAATCATGCTGTCACACTCTGAAATAGTGTTTTACAGAGTGAAGCATGAGTTTTATAAGATATATTTATAACTTTTATCTATAGTGGACATTGCAAAACACGCTGTAAGCTGGCATAGTTGTTAGTTACAGGGTTAATCACCAAAAATGGAATTGAATTTTTCGTACTGTGTGCGTGTTTCTTTATAATATGTACTTATATCTAAGACATGGGTGCTCTGTATTGGGCAAGCATATTTTAGTGGTAGTTGTTAGTTCTTTCTTTGTTAGAGTTAGAGTTTGAGTTAGTTCTTTGTTCTGTGTTTTGTAACTGTATCATGTTTCATATTTGTTTCTCATTGACCACTTGCCGACGACAAGCGAGACGTGATCTTTGACAAAATAATCTCAAATCAACAATAATTACTCATAAGCAAATACCATTACTTTTATATTTGTGCAATAAAGGATTAAATAAATAAATAAAAAATTACTACACACACTAAAAATCTGTAGTAAAAAGTCACGTGACCAACAAAAACATTAGAGAATCTATTTTTTTTCGCGAATTATCAAAAATCCTAAAACGAAATATTCAGAATGACCAACGGAGTCACCCCATTCCGCTTACCACACATTTTTGCAACAGCCTGTAAGTACCTATATTTAAATTTTAAATTTTATTGTTGATCGAATAGCAACAACTGGTGAATGTTGTGTGTTCGCGGTCTCAGGTTCGGTGCACGGTCGTGTTATTTTTTGACGAAACTAAACAATGAAATGCGATACTCCAAATACAAAACGTAACGACGATTATAAGAACTAGTATTTTGTGCTGCTTGCCTGTATCGATGGTTTTAGTAAACATTGTTCGTAATCTCAGAGAGTTTTAAAACTATGCAATTTAATTAATCTGATGAAATAGCTAAGTAGGTATTTTTTTAATAAGTAGGTACTTATAGCCTGTTGGTAATCCCACTGCTGGGCAAAGGCCTCCCCACGTTTCTTTTCTTTCTTTACAAATCTTATAAAAAACTAATTGAAGTCAGTAAGGTTATTCGGGATGAACAGTTGAATACTTAAATGTCAAGGATGACTTCAATGAAATCTAAATAATGTTTACCAAATCAAAATCTGATATTATTGCAGGAAATCACGTAAGTCGGGGTAAAACGTGTGCAACACACATTTCCATGTTGAATACGCTGACAACAGTGCGCTCTGCAATTTAGGATATTGTATTGATAAAAGAAAATTAGGTAGGAATGTACATTCTTGCCTAAAAAACGCTTTCAGGCAATTCAGCTGACTGGCTAATCATTTCACGACCGTTATCAAGCGTGGACTCTAGTGTTTGTCAACGACACAATATGAAACGTACCCAGTAGGTAGGGTAACGTAACGTACCTTGGGACGCTTGTACCTTGGGACATTGATTGTATTTTAAAAACCGGCTGAATAAACACATTAAAATTCTACCCTAGGCATAGTATTTTACTCGCTTGGCAAAACTAGTGAGTCTCGTGATCATACCAGCATCGAGTGTGTGGTGAAGACAATATGAAGTTTTTCGGAGTCAAAAGTAGCTTTTGTATAGTTTTTGAGTTGCGTTATCTCATTGAGGCATGCTCAAAATAGAGACATGGATGTCACGTATAAATTTTCAGTTATTTAATTTTATGACATGGCAATTATCTGAAAGATTTCTAAATTAAAAATAAAGATATTTAAATTTTGGTTAAATATTGCTTTTTTTGGACCTTGGGACACGATTAAATTTGTACCTTGGGACACTGTTTCCTATGGCTTTATACTATGGAAAATGCAAACTTCTAAATAACGCCTTATATCTCTGTTCTTATTACTTCTTATTAGTGGCAGAGTGAAACTGGACAGAAGAGAGATGCAGTCAATCAATAAGAACAGAGATATAACGCGTTATTTAGAAGTTTGCATTTTCCATAGTACAAAGCCATAGGAAACAGTGTCCCAAGGTACAAACGTGTAACGTACCTTGGGTCAAAACAAGCACTTTTACTTTTATCTTAATTTAATAAAATCTGGCCACACCAAAGCTCCAGCACAAATACTAGTGATAATAGATAATATATCCTACCGAATAAAGAAAATTTCACATTAATATCTTAGTTGTACGCTGCGATAGCTTCATTCAAAGTTGGGGTAGTCGAAAATGTCCCTAGGTACGTTACGTTACCCTACTTACCTATTTTTTTTATTGTAATATCTACTCTCAATATTGGGGAAGTACTTAGATTTCATTAGAAAAAAAAAACAAAAAAAAAATGTCATAACAACGCAGCTCTCAGCTTGAAATTTCGAGACAATTATTTTTAAATAACCAACGGAAATGTTCAAATAACATAGCGCAGCAAGTACCTACTAGATGTATTGTACTTAGTCCTCACTCAGTACTACAATATACCAAATATTTTTATACAACAAGCCCTACAGGACGGAAACCTATTAATAACAAAATCTAAACAATACTGTTATAAAAAATCACTAACACTAGTTTACAATCTAGGTGCACCATCGATCCTTGTTGATGTAGAGCAGGTGATTGTCACAACATATCTCCTCAGTGGGGAGGTGAGCTCATCATGTAAATATGTTGTGAAACTAATATTATGTTATGTAATTATGCTATTACAATAACAACTGGGATACCTTACAGTATAACCTAAGGGGGAATTATAAAACGAGCGAACAAAAAAAAACTTTGCGACTGATGATGACATACTGTTTTAATAACTTGAGCGGTATGAATTTTAGTAAGCGAAAAATTAACTAAACTGACGACGAATATTGATTTATAATAAAATCCAAAACGAGCTTACAAAAAGTGGATTATGATAAATCCATTTCAGATATTAAAATTTTATCCGAGCGACTGAATTACTAAGTGAGCGACTGGAAATACAGAGAGGGCAACTTCAATATTAATTAAGATAGATTCGATTTTTCTAAGTGAGGTTATACTTAGCGAACTACTAAAAAGTTCACTTTGAGCAAAGTTTTGTATGCTGCTTTATTAATGATTATTGGTTACTGATATTCTATTTGAGGGCTTATGTTTTTTATTTTGATACGCTTCTTTTTGCTTTGCTTTGCAACGAAAATGCTACAGATTTAAACTATACTATAAGTTTAGTCATATAAGTTCTTTTGTTTTATTTGTTGTTTCCTTGTGTATTTTTGGTGTGTGGTGCTGGTCACCGAATAAATATTTTTTATCTTTTTTATCTTACCCTGACTACTGAGCCGATGGTCCCGGGTTCGATTGCCCGGCTGGGGCAGATATTTGTTTAAATACAGATATTTGTTCTCGGGTCTTGGATGTGCCCGTAAAATGGCAATAGGCCCGCCCCCCTATTGGGACTAACATAACGCTCTGGCGAAAAGTGGGTGCAGCAATGCACCTCTGCCTACCCCGCAAGGGAGTACATTAGTACAAGGCGTGAGTGTATGTTTTTTATACTCTGCTCATTAGTATATTTTTCAAAGTGGTTTTTGTATTCGAAACACTTCATTTAACATAAAATGCCGCTCAGTATAAAAAATACATTTGCCAAATATTGAAAAAAATGCAGGACGTAACGTTGACACTCAAACAAATATTAGGTCGCTCAAATATTATGAAGCTGCTCATTTTGTATTTTAAGTAACTCAAATTAATGTTTGTAAGTTGCTGTTCTGTTGATTTCTCGTCACTCGCAGTCAGTCGCTCACTTAGTAATTCTATAACCCAAATTAATTAATTTTGACACTTAGAACTGTAATTTACAGTCACTCGTTTTATTGCTACCCTAACCTAAGTACGACTTTATGTAAGTTCACCTTTCAGTATCGTACGCAGCGGACGCATCGCATTCAGTATTCTTTTATGTACCTACAGAAATTCATACAAGTTCGTCCCCTTCATGGACATAGCCGATGCCGTTTCTCCATACATTTATGACAATCCGTTTGGTGCCATACGTACGATTTCCTGTAAGTTGATGAAACTATTTGCCTTGACTGACTGTACTTTGGGCCTGGAAACGGTATGATATGAAGCTATATTGTTCACCGTCAAAATTTCAAGTTTAAAACTAAACATTTAAGGTTTTCAGGGCTTCTTAAAAAAAACAGTATTTCATATAATACCTATGGACGTACCTACTCACATTAAATATAAAGAATAACAATATCCTATGGTGCAAGAGGTGTATGCGTGATGCAAAACAAAATAATACCGCCTGAATCACGGTCTCGTAACACAAGTGAGATGTTGTGTTTACTTAGTGTAAACAAATGATTGCGACATTAGTCATAATAACTAACTAGGCTTTGGTTTACTTCGGTGTGCTGCGAGCGAGCTGGACAGGAAAAGGTGCTAGGATTTCAAATGGTCGAGTTTCACATAGTGGATTTATGTCTTTTCTATTGCAATCGTGATTGATAAGATTAATTTTGCGCTTTTACTATTTACAAGGTTTTCTACTGTGCTATCTATAGTATCTATAAGTACATCTAGTAAGCTTTTTTCGGCACAGAGCTTATAACCCTCATTTAGATATTGAATCATGAGGTATTCGATTTATGAAAACATAGATACATGAAGTTAAAACTCAGAAAGTACGTAACTACTTACGTACGTAATACCGTTTTAGGTCGGATTTTTTCGGTTTTCATGCAACTCTCTCAACCCCTAAAACCCATGCAACCCTCCTCCTGATCCCCATGTGAATAACGCTGGTCTCCCGCAGGGTCCGGAGCCGGCACTGAACCCGGGCGCGGGCGGCGCCGCCAAGCCGCCGCTACTCAACACCTTCGAGCTGGAGCGCTGTCTGGACCGGTGAGTGGACCATCAGCCAAGGACTACAGGTTGGCCCAGCAGCCATGGACCGAAAGCTCTGCATTCCTGGCTAAAGACCTTCAGTACTGGGCAGAAATTTTGTACCATCAGCAATGGACTATTATACTTAAACTACTTTCTCCAGATCACTAGCCATAGACCTCAAGTGGTCAACCAAGGCTGTGTCCACAGAGTTAGGTGGCATCTACGTTACCACTGATGAGAGTATACTACTGCCTCCATTATCAGTGCATACTCTACTCATAGTGCTCGTTTCGTACCATTCGTTCTTAATGATCGGAGCCATTTAAATGAATCTCACTGCATTTCAGCTTCAATTGAGGTTAAAACACCAGGGTAATTGGTAACCTTCCAGCTTCTCTTCAAAAGTTACCAAGGGATAGCGACGGAAAATATGTACTGGGACAACGGATGTAGAAAATTTTTGATCCTGTCCAGTCTCATGTCTTAGAAGTGACACATATCCACCAGCAGCAGACTCATATCCGTCGACAACGATCGGATTTTCAACAGACTGTCATAATATGGCAATAATGGATCCACTGCTTGACCTAGCTCTCCGCTCGCAGCTTCACAACTTGACTCCTCTTTCCTTCCTCCAACTTTGACCTTCACACCCATGATGCTGACTCTGCTGCTTCCCTTCCAGAGAGGAGTCCGGCAGGTGGGGCGGCGAGGCGGCGCGGCGCCGGCGCCGCTCCCCGCCGCGCCGCGCGTCCCCCGCCGCCGACCACGAGCCGAGAGCGCTCGCACGGGTCAGTATACCACACACTATTATGTACAAGTGAAGAAAATGATAGTAAAAAAAGCGGCGCTTAAAAGATAATGATGCGTTTCCACACTGCTTACACGTTACCAGGCGCGGTAAGGCTGCAAATTGCGTAGACTAGGCGCTATCTAGCACTTACAAGCAATCTGTGAACAATATTTTTATTTATGTTACAATATTGCACTTTAGGTTTTGCCAAATATAACGCATATAGGTACCTACCTACCTACATATATACCTTTCTACCGTCAACCAGAGCGCCAGAGCGGTAGCAACAAGCAATAGAACGTGCGTTAAGAGTAGAGTATAGCACTTGCTCGTCCATACAAAAAGAGAAAACGTTTTACTACCCCTAAATATTATCCAATCTCCATGATTTTTTAATATGTTATTGACACAAGGAATAACTAGGTTTATAGGTTTTCCTTTTTTCAAAATTTTCTATAGATTCAAACTTATAGGCACCTCAAATAATGTTTTTTTTTGTGATTGCGACTTTGTTGAATTAAGCCGTTTGTGGATCAATAACAACGTATTTTTTTTAAAAAAGCGAAACCTATAAACCTTGAATATATTAAGCTGAAGCGATTGACACTAAAATCAAAGAGATTGGTTGATATTTAGTTAGTGTAAAACGTTTTCTCCCAAAACCAGAATTTCATCAAGAAAAGTACCTATTGTCAGTCCTGAGCTGCAGTGCTCTCTATCGCACGATTGAGGGTCGGGGGGGGAAGCAAAGCACACGTACGATAGGGATGTCCATAGTGAAGTCGATAGTAGAGATGGGATCCCGCCTGCGTTATCGATATCTATAGATATACAGGATGTCCCATGTTAAATTGCACATCCGAATCATAGTGACACAACTCGTCATTCTAAACATCTTTTGTTTTAAGACTTTTGATTGTTTGCGTATTTTATTTTTGCTAATTCATAGAAACTTTGTTGGCTATGAGATTTTTTACTATAGACAGTAGATTTTTTTCACGAATTTACAAAAGTCGTAAAACAAAAGTTGTTTAGAATAACAAATTAAGTCACTATAATTTGGATGTGCACTTTAATTTGGGACACCCTGTATATAAAAAGATGTGAATAGGAAAAGTTTAAAGTACTAGTAGGTTTTCAAGCAAAAAAATGACTAGTGACTATATTATATTTAATCCTCACTCAACATGGATTAGGTTACTTAGGAAATTTTATTTACTTACATCTAAATTAACATAGTTACTTACATAAAAATATAATACTTACTTACTTACTATAAATTGACTTGAGGCCACAAAAGCGAATAATAAAATGTATTCTATGATATAATTACTTAGGTAAGTATACTAAGACATCATCAGCCAATAATCATCCACTGCTGGACATAGGCCTCTCCCAAGGAGCGCCACAACACTCGGTCCTCGGCCTTCCACATCCAACCACTACCCGCCACCCGCCTAAGGTCGTCAGTCCAGCGGGCAGGAGGGCGTCCCACGCTGCGTTTGCCTGTTCGTGGTCTCCACTCGAGAACTCGTCTACCCCAACGGTTATCGGTTCTTCGGCAGATATGACCAGCCCACTGCCACTTCAGCTTGCATATTTTGACAGCTATGTCGGTAACCTTAGTCCTCTGACGGAAAACCTCATTTCTGATACGATCCATCAGAGAAACCCCAAGCATAGCTCTCTCCATAGCACGCTGAGCGACTTTAAATCGGTGGACCAGTCCTACCGTCAGTGTCCACGTCTCTGCACCATACGTCATCACTGGCAGGACGCACTGGTTGAAGACTTTTGTCTTCAGGCTCTGAGGAATGGCCGAGGAGAATATGTGACGAAGTTTCCCGAATGCAGCCCAACCCAGTTGGATGCGCCTTGCAGCCTCCTTGTCGAAGTTGTGTTCCTCAGTGTCTGCCCGAGGTAGACATATTCTTGCACAACTTCGATTGTTGCCTCACCAACGGCGACCGGCTCCGGTTTGATGTGAGCATTGTACATGACGCAGCATTTAGGCCACTTAGCATCCAGCTGAGTTCCTGCAGAGATTCTGCCATAATAACGATGTCGTCCGCGAAGCGGAGGTGTGACATGTACTCGCCATTTATACATTTGCCATGTCCTTTCCAGTCCAACGTCTTAAAGACATCTTCCAATGCATTGGTGAACAGTTTCGGAGATATCACATCCCCCTGTCTCACTCCACGTTGCAGTTGGATAGGTCTTGTCTTGTGGTCCTGTACTTGGACAGTCATAGTAGCGGCATTGTACAGACATCTCAACACCTCGATATAGCGCCAATCGATTTGGCATCTCTGCAAGGATTCCAAAACTGCCCAGGTCTCGATGGAGTCGAAGGCTTTTTCATAGTCCACAAAGGCTGATTATACTCTTCGGTCTTCTGTATAATCTGCCTTACTGTGTGGATGTGGTCTATTGTACTAAAGCCTTTTCGAAACCCAGCCTGCTCTGGGGGCTGAAACTCGTCTAACTATTGGGCAAGACGGTTCGTGATAACCCTTGAGAACAGCTTGTATACATGGCTTAAAAGCGAGATCGGTCTATAGTTCTTCAGAAGGGTTTTGTCACCCTTCTTAAAGAACAATACCACGACGCTCTCAGACCATGCCTCCGGTGTAATGCCATTGTGAAGAACCGAATTGAAGAGCCTCTGGAGCTGTTCGAGGGTTGCAATACCTCCAGCTTTCAGAAGCTCTGTAGTAATTCCGTCTTCACCCGGAGCCTTGTTGTTTTTAAGCTGCTCAAGGGCTATCCTAATCTCGCCTATGTCGACGTCATGGATGTCGTCAGTGTAGTGGCGTATTAGTGGCGCTCTGGAATCGGTGAGCTGAGCCACAGACTTCTGCGCATCTGAAGCATAAAGTTGTCCGTAAAAATCTTCGATTTCGGCAAGAACCTCCGGCTTAGAGACAACGATATTACCATCTGCAGACCTCAACTTCGTCAAGTGGCCTCTCCCAAGTTGCTGAACGAAGACTTTCGACCCCCGATTTTGCTCAATTGCTGCTTCTATGGCGCGTGTGTTGAAGCGACGGAGATCTCTTCGTATCAGCTTCTTTATACGCTTGTTGAGTACCCGTAGTTCTGACGAAGTGTCACCTGCCGACGGAAATTCGCGTCTCTGGCTCATAAGCTCGAATGTCTCGCTTGAAAGTTTAGACTCCTTGCTTTTGCTTCTCATGCTAAAAGAAATAAATACTAAGGCAGCGTTCCCACTACGCCGGACCGGCAGATCTGCCGCGCCGGTAAATCTGCCGGAAGAGCTAGTGGCTGTACAATTTAGGCAGCGTTCCCACTACGCCGGACCGGCAGATCTGCCGCGCCGGTAAATCTGCCGGAAGAGCTAGTGGCTGTACAATTTATATGAAGCTATTCACATTATCCCGGGTCCGGCATTTTTGCCGAGCCCGGCATTTCTACCGAACGTTTTGTCACTACGAATTGCCGGTAGAACGACCGGGCCCGGAGTAATGTGAACGAGTTTGTGCCGGTATCTGTCCCCCGCTCGCCCCGCTCGTGCTCCCCTCGCCCCTGGATGTAAAATGAAAAGCATGGAAAATCTTTCCCGTAAAATAGGGTGTACCCAATGTTTTCTTTTATTTTGCCTTCTATTAAGATACCACCACAACACAACAATTTCGTCGTCCATTGTGCGCGCAGGTCCAAATTCAACTGAGGACTGTCTGAATTTCTTCCGGGATCCGATGTAATGTGAACACTCTGTCCGGTGTCCGGTTTTCGGCAGATCTGCCGGTCCGGCGTAGTGGGAACGCTGCCTAAGACAACTCAACATTTATAAACAGCCCCGAAACTTTGTTAGTAGGTAACTACTTATAAACTAACCCCCTTATTCATAGAGAAGTTACAGAACGTTTTAACTAATATACTGTTTTGTCCCTCTCCGACAAAGAACAATTTGTTCTTTCACAGAGAGGGACAAAACAGTATATTAGTTAAAACGTCTTGTAACTTTTCTATGAATAAGGGGGTTATATTTTTACTAACATATAAGTTTATAAATAACTTAAATTTAACTATCATAATGTTTTTTAGATTCACTGCATATATAGATCTAAATAACATTGCATACAAAATGATAGTCCAAGTACCGGCAAAAGGTCTATTTTCCAATAATCAAAAATCCATTTTACGTACTTACCTACTAACTCGTTACTAGGTAGGTAATTACCTACATAATAAAATACTTACTCACATGAAAGTATTACTAATTACTTATACTTCTTTCTAAATTTATCTTCAATAATTTCAAGTTTCGCTCACAAGTCACAACTCACAATCACAACACAGAAATAATAATATGAAGGTAAGACGAAGACACTCCGTGTTTGGTCGCAATTTCTCGCCAACCGGCGCGGCGGCGCGGTGGCGGCGGTGACGGCGGTGGCGGCGCGGCATCGGCAGCGTCCATCGATGTGTGCGTGACGCTACTTGCATGTGTGTGTGCGGTGCCCGGCGCGGGCGAGTGCACGAGCGACAGCAATACTTTTCCTAAATACCTATTTCGCTAGGATCGCGAAGCTATACTCTCCTCTTAACTTCGCCTTTTATTCGAAACCTATAGGGTGTTGCAAAAAGGGTACTTATACTAAGCCGAAAGCTACATGTGCAGCATGTTATATATATCTAAGCCCGAAAATAAAGAAACATGTACCTAGGTTTCGGTTTAGTAGTTTTTGCAAAATTCTGTTTAAACAACCCTCATCCCCCCTAGCAGGCGTCAGCGCCCGCCTCGCCAGCGGCGTCTGCGCGGTCGAGCCCGGCGTCGCCCGCGCGCTCGCCGCCGCCGCCGCCGCTGCCCGCGCCCGACCTGCTGGCGCTGCAGCTGCTGGACCAGCACTCGCAGCTGCAGGCGCTCATGAAGCAGCGCCTGTTTCACCAGCATCAGATGCAGAAGCAGGTGATAACAGGCATCAGTGTATCAGTATAGTTTAATATGGGATAGAAGACGTGACCAAAAGATTTGCGTCTCGCTAACTCACATCGCGCGGCCTCGAGAGCGAGCGGGAAGGAAAACTTTTGTCACGTCTTGACAAGCGCATCTTGCTCCTCGTGCTAGGCTATCACTTGAGGCTTCAACAACAGCGATCATTAGGTCGAGAATCGTGAAGAGACATACATAGTTAAGTGTGCTTAGGCGCCAAACAGAAACCTCAATCTATAACATGGATTCGAACGCAGAATTGAACCTTCGACAAAATAATAAATGAGTGTTGATGACCGCTACGCAACCAACTCTTTAATAATTACTGATGATTAGAAATACAGAAGCAGCCTTTGATAGAATACAAACTTATTCTTGTAAATTATAAACGTAAGTATTCTTATATTTGAAATTTAATATCAATAGCTTGCTACGATTTTTGTCATGTCGCATAGATCGATGGTCACAAGTTGGAGTATCGATCCTTACCACGTGTATCGTGTTACTAATTACATCAACATTATGTTAGTTTGGATTGTTTATAAATCCACCGTGACTCTCTTCGTTTCCGAATAATTACATGATGTCATGTTCTTATTATATCACTAGATTGGCATTTTCTCGCAACCTTCCTAGTTATAAATATCTACAATAATTATTTATTTACATAAAGTAAACAAAACACAACACATTTTCCGCAGTTAACTTCCACAATGGACAATAATGCATTAATTACTAATTGATCATTTGTTTTTGAAGTAAGTATGTACATAAAGTATTAAAGTTTGATCAACAATAACAACTATTGTCTTCGACCAACCTACAGCCCTACAAAGGTACATAAGTAAATAATTCATAATCATATTATTGTTCAAGCAATACAGAGTGGATACTACTACACTAGATACTACAAAAAGTTTGTCCAAGGACGCACTAAGCTCCTGTCCCAAGTAATTTCGTCAACTTCCCATCTTACATTAGTTAATTATTTCAACAATTCTATACAATTCAGCTAAATTTCTGATTCTGGTCTATACCAGCACTTTCTTTCTAAGGAATTCCAATGTTTTAATTTTAATTCACTAAGTATCCCATTTATCCACGTATAATGACTGCTAATGTTATAGTGTGACATCTTCCAGCAGTCGATTTAAGTCGATACAAATTCGACAGGAAAGTCACTGGAATTTGTATGCGTTTTATTAGTTTCTAACGTTACCGACAGGGGCGCTGATCACGATGTCATACAAATTGCTATCGAATTACCCTAGCGACATGAATTGACAGCACTTGTGATAAGCCTACAGCACCTTCGCAGACAGTTGAGCGTCCCGACTATGTTTCCATTGTCACGTGTCGTGATTGTGATAGTCACGACCCTATGTTCATTCTATGGCTGTAAGTTGTAATACCGGTACCTCCCCCAGCACCTGTCGTCGGAGGCGGCCAAGAGACAGCTGGAGCAGTCCCGGCTGCAGGACTCGCTGAGCCTCAACCTGATGCAGCCGCATCTGCCGCCGCCGGACGCCTCGCCCGGTGAGTCCACGTCATCATGTTCATCAGCCGCCTTTTGTCAATTGTTGGGTTAGGCCTGAGTCCACATCATCATGAGACCCATTTGGTCAATTGTTGAATTCGATGAGCCGTCACGCCTCATTTTGATTCATCCCGGTAAATCTCTGATTCAAAATCAAAATCTATATTGATTCAATTGATTGCTCGTCATCATGAGCCAACGCAAATGAAGTTATTAGTGTTTTTCATGGTGGTCTTCAGTTGAGCGCCACAACACTATTACGATTCTTCGTTCGCCTACATGATTTTAAACCTACATCTTTTATTTCATACTAGTTGGTGAAAATGTTATACCTAAACCAAGTAAGGTTGGGGTTGCTAAGCAGCTATCACACCACGCTGTTGTCTGGAAGCTCCCCAAGTCCCCATGTCGCTCCACCGCCGCTAACCCCCCCCCCCTCCCCCGCAGGCTCGCTGCAGCAGCAGCTGGGCGCGCAGCAGCAGCAGCTCGTGCAGCAGCTGCAGGCCGTGCAGCGCCAGTACCTGCTGCACGCGCCGCTCGCGCCACCGCACAACGCGCCGCCAGGTAACAGGATACTCTATGCCTTGATCTATGAAAAAATACTTCCCGATCAGAATAAGTCTTCTAAGGCATATTTTCAAAAAAGAACAATTTTTTTGTGACCACCAACAACCAAAATCATAGACTAATATGCCAACAGTCAGCATTCATCATCAAACAACGGTCGCTGCTGCTTCAGCACGGATCTAGATGCAACTCACAGTTTTATTTTATAGGAGAATTAAAAAGGTGTATCTAATGTGCAGGTGTGCATTTCTATCTAATATTGTAAGTCAGTGGAGAATTGGCTAAGGTACGGCTGCTGCCTTATCATCATCGACAGTCCGACATATTAGCAATCAACAATCCAGCTAACCTAGCACAGGGCAGGCGCTTGCGGTAGCTGCGGCTCTCAAAGACGTTTCGCCTGTTTCTAACCACTCCATAAATCATAGACGATTTGCTAAGGTCTTCCTGGTATTGTTCCTGCAGGTCTGATGCTGTGGGGCAGCGAGCTGGAGGAGCACCCGCTGTACGGGCGCGGCGTGTGCAAGTGGCCCGGCTGCGACGCGCTCGCAGACGACTACCAGGCCTTCCTCAAGTGAGATCACCAACATTTCATCATCATCATCAGCCAATAATCATCTACTGCTGGACATAGGTCTCTCGAAAAGAACGCCATAACATTCGGTCCTCGGCCTTTCTCATCCAGCCAGTACCGGCTACCTGCCTAAGGTCGTCGGTCCAATATTTCATAACCTCATTCTTTAATGACCCTCGGCAGTATAGCGACCTGACGTATCAGCGTGGGCAATCAGCGAGTGCCTTACCGTGACGGGCTAATCTTTTGAAAATTTTATTGGAGTTGCGTCACGCAAAGAACATCAGCCCCCTATCCTCGTTTTGAAGCATCCCTAATTCAAATTTACGTAAAATATGGAAAATTTAGTTTTTTAATTTTAAAATTGTTGAGGATTAATGTTTGGAATATATAGAATAATCAGTCGGAACCACACTTCCCATGAGGTTCACTTACAAAAAACGGCATCACTCTTTTTCTTTCGAATGGAGAGTAGCTCTTAGCAAACCTTTGTCAAGAATGTATTCATTTTACGACGACTAAAAATGTCTTCTATCTCCCTCCCTCCCACAGACACCTGGAAGTATCCCACACGCTGGACGACCGCTCGGCGGCGCAGGCGCGCGTGCAGATGCAGGTGGTGGCCCAGCTGGAGCTGCAGCTGCGCCGCGAGCGCGACCGCCTCGCCGCCATGATGCGCCACCTGCACGCCGCGCGCGACGCCCCTCATCACGCCGTCAAACATCCGCATGGTAAGTAACAGGAGCGGTTTTGGTTAGCGAGGCATTGAGATAGTCTTTGACGACCGAATGGCGTGGTGGTTAGTGACCCTGACTACTGAGCCGAAGGTCCCGGGCTCGATTCCCGGCTGGGGCAGATATTTGTTTAAAGACAGATATTTGTACTCGGGTCTTGTGTCCGACACCCATAACACAGGTTCTGCCTAGCTTGGGATCGGATGGCCGTGTGTGAGATGTCCCCACATATTTATTATTATTATTATTATAGACTTGGTGATTTGTTAGAACCCTTTCTTGATACAATCTTGAAGTTTACGGTTATTTTGTTGAATCATTATGGAAATTTACGGCTTTGTCCTCATTAGCAAAGTCACAATGCTAGAACTCCTGCAAGTAGCGCCTTCGATTTTCTTTACCATCTTCAACCAAGAAAATTACGGCTTCTGCAAGAACCAAGAAGATAAGGGCAAGAAGCGTTTATTGCAAGAAGTTTAGGGCATCGTCATCATCAGCCAAAACACACCTACTGCTACAATTTGGGTACCGTCAACCAGTGCAGTGGATGGTCTAACCTTTTGATAGTATAACGTTCAATGCGGGTCGTCTGTTCCTCTATCAGTCCTCAGCTTAATTCGACTTCTTAATTTAAATTAAATATTCAATAATTAGAAGATCGAATTCTATTATTTTAGGTGGGGCACCTGCTAACGAAGGTTCATCGCCAGGACCTATCAGACGTCGGATCTCTGACAAATCCGGTGTTTCCATCGCTGGAGGTAAGATTCATATTCATTTTAATGAAGAACATTACTTTTGAACAAAAGTAAACAACGATTATACAATAGCACTTTCTATGTCTAAAGGTCTTCCCTATATGCTCGAAAGGGCCGGACTAGATGTGCAACAAGGTAAACTTATTGAAGGTACAACCGTTTGAAGGCAGGCCGCTTCATACCCTGGTGGTAACATGGTATCGAGACCAACAACAGGGTCTAGAAATAACTTCAAATATTTCTGAACCACATTGCCATTACGGAGTATGAAGTGGCCGTATGATGTATTTTTGCTGAGTTTGTCCAGTTCGTCTAGGGTTGCTCACACTAACAGAATACTTTTCACATTCCAGAAATTCAGCGCAATCGTGAATTTTACAAATCTGCCGATGTTCGACCGCCGTTCACCTATGCGTCTCTTATTCGACAAGTAAGTTCTTCCTTAAAAGTTTTCACTGTAGTATAATAAAAGAATTATAAATAAATATCAAACAGATGTCCCCACATATATATAATATAGGGTCTAGTGAAATTTAATGCAGACAAACTCTACCTACAAATATTTATATCAAAGGAGTTCCGCAAGGACGTCGTCTTGGGTCCTTTCCTTTTTAATATTTTTCTTATAAGTTTTATGTATTTTCCAGGCTATAATCGAGTCTCCTGACAAGCAGCTGACTCTGAATGAGATCTACAACTGGTTCCAGACAACGTTCTGCTATTTCCGACGCAACGCAGCCACCTGGAAGGTACGTTCTGAATATATTTTCTTTACCAAATATTGTGATGATATTGTTATTTGACAAATTTCTCGATAACTTTTCAATATAAGTGATCTCGATAGTAATAATAATAAGCATAATAATATAGTTCTGAATCTGTTAAAAAAGTTATTAAACTTTGGTTAAAATATCTATTAATCTCCGATAATTACATTTTAACCATCCTTCATAATCAACACTGAAGTGGAAAGGTAATTAATTGTAGACGATTTCATCACTGTTTAGCATATTATTTACTGACGTATTATTTGTATTAAAAGTTATATTATTTATAAAATAAGCCTAATTATAACCATAATGTGTATAACATTTTAAATGAAGCCAAAATATGTATTTAAACATTTTAGTCTAACATTTCTAACGAAAAGGGTACGTTGGTGCATTCAATGATATTAAGTATACCTATATATGTCACTATTCACGACAAAGCTTCATGAACATACTATAAACTTCATACATACACACTATAATCTAGAGCATCGTTACAAACAAAATGCCACCCTTGATCAGAGCAAATGCTACCAACATACCCTTTCTGTAGTGTTTTGTGACGTCACTCTACCATGTGACATCACCGCTACCGTCACACCCATGTGACTCGACCGCTAAGTCGATGGTGCTAACAGAACGCGGTGCGGCACAACCTGTCGCTGCACAAGTGCTTCATGCGCGTGGAGAACGTGAAGGGCGCCGTGTGGACCGTGGACGAGGTGGAGTTCTACAAGCGCCGCCCGCAGCGCGCCGCGCACGCGCCGCCGCCGCCGCTGAGCCACGCGGGGTACGCGCGCCCAACGCCTGACCATTGCCTCTTTGATTTTTGAACAACACATGTGAATACATGAATACACATTTCACACTGACGCTGTCTTTAACACGAGTACACTACATTAAATATCTACACGTTTCCAACTGACTCTGTCTTTAACACGAGTACGCCACATTAAATACCTACACATTTCACGAGAGCACCCGTTTTTAACACGAGTACAATACATTAAACATCTACACAGAACTACACATTTTACACTCACGCTGTCTTTAACACGAGTACGCTACATTAAATACCTACAGAGAACTAAACATTTCACACAGACACTGTCTTTAATATGAGTACTCTACATTAAATACCTACACATAACTACACATTTTACATAGATACTGTCTTTAACATGAGTACACTACACTAAATACCTACACATAACTACAGATCACACTGACGCTGTCTGTAACACGAGTACACAACATTAAACTCCTACACATAACTACAGATTTCACATCCAGGCTGTATTTATCATGATTACACTACATTAAATACCAACACAGAACCACACGCTTCACGATGTCTTTAAAACGAGTACAGTACATTAAATACCTACACATTTCACACTGACTCTGTCTTTAACACGATAAGTCGACATAAAATACCTACAAATTTGCAGTTCAAATACGAAAATGGAGTCATATTCTTGTACAATTACACATAATATGCCTACTTAACACTAATTTCATACACAGACACTGTTACTCACAAGATACAATGTAGTAGACTATGCTTAAAATTACAATACACAACCTTCTGACACTGCATTGCACAATGCAATAAAACTCATTACAAAAAACACAAAGTATAGAATTGGCATTCATAGGATACCTACAGATCAGCTTTTCAGGGTTCTCATCAATTCAATCTTCAAACACACGTAACGTTCAGCCAAATTTACTTATTACATTTGCACAGGTGAAAAAGACAAGGTTCTTCTTGTTTGTTTCACTGCTACACAGATACCTACATTATTTAATTTAAATAAGACGGTTACAAAACATACATCAGATCGCATACATCACATAATTGCTTACTTACAAAAAAACTACAACATTTTTACTGTCAATAAATTAACACTGTAAACCACCAAAAACCTGTCCCACCATAACACGATTTACCTGGAAGACACACACTCTTAAAGAATTGATTAAAATTACTCACCTCCACACAATTACACATCACAGCACTTCATATTGTATAAATTCCATTTTTACACACAAAATTTTACAAACTTCAAAATAGTTATAAGTTGACAGTTTTCCATAATACAATCAACGATATACACACGGACCTACCTAAAAAAACATAAAAAGAAAAAACATCCCACAAATACTTAAAATACGAGTATAATAAATTCTAATAAAAATACATTCCACAAAATAAATATAATATCGAAAGATCGCATTCGCAATTGAGAACGTTAATTATTCAATAACATTGATTGATGTAAACATTACATTTATACAAATCCATGGATCCAGCAAGCCAGCAACACACATATGTCATCAATTCTTCAGGAAGTCATAATTTTTCATTTCATTACGATTGTAATGACATGCTAATTATGTAAATTACGTTAAAATTATTTAACTAAAGTTTTCTACGAGCTTAAAAGAATCAAAAATACTGTCTAAATAATGAAATATATTTTCCCACGTGATAAAAAAATACTATACACGATACACAAAAACACTACAACACATATATATTTCAAATTCTAACATTTTAATCTTCTCTTATAATATTTTCTATCTGAACTAGAGATGTATCTAACTCTTAATGTGTACATAAACGTTTTATCTTGTTTCAGAGTTTAATATGTTTTGTGTAGTGGTTTCCAGCATTGTTTGTAAGTGTCGTTATAACCACTGCATCCTTTGGTTTTTCGGTTATAACGTCACAACTTGGAATATTTTGTATTCTTTCGTATTCTAGGATTTGTTATTGTGTGTGTTCGTGGAGTTCGGGCAACGGTGTGCGTTGTATATTTGAATAACGTTTTCTGGCTTGCCTCTAACCCTGACCCCTGTCACTTCCCCTCCTTCTGGGATTTCAGGATCTTTGGGTTCATCTCGCCTTTCCTGCATGATAATGATACTTTCCTCTCCACGACGATCTTAACTTGTGCTTTCATTTTCAAAGACGCTACTAGATTATTTATCTTCAAAATATTATACATAAATCCATTGGGCTGTCACAATAATGAAATCACAATTTGCGACTACTTTTTATTATTGACCAAAGTTGCGTTACAGATCACTTTGTCCACCCTGACGGGTGAACATTGTCGATTTGAGATGTTAAATGAGACGCCTTTTAGAACGCGATCCGGACCAACCTATCTCTGCACAAATGTTTCGTCCGGTACGAGGATGACTTCGGCTCGTTCTGGATGGTGGACGACGCGGAGTTCGTGAAGCGGCGCCACCTGAGCAGAGGCCGCCCGAGGAAGTATGAGCCGGCACCGGGGCCCAACGCGCACCCGCCACAGTAAGGACGCCACCAGCCGCGGCGACCGTCCAACGACTCCAGATCACACTCACCTTTACAACCAAGTACAACCAGCCGTCAATAAATGTTTCTATTCGACGAAATAGCAGATTGTACTGATTTGCAAAGGTTGTTTAAATTGTTGGTTTAAAATTTTTCACTTCGTCAATTATTTATGCTATGTCGCAGCTACTCAATAATTTATGTCAAATGCTATTCATGAGAATCGTTGGACGATCGCGTCCCTGTAAAAGAGTGTTTCGTTGTATTTGTAATTTTATGCCAATAATTGTCAATAGTAATTAATAATCATAGCGTAAAATCATGGACAATTGTTGGTTGAGAAATTATAGTTTTAGATGGATTGAGCATCACTATAAATATAACAGTGTCAATCATTATGTAAGGTTTTATTTTTATTTTAAAATGTTATGTTAGATTCAACTAGAATACCTACAATGGTTCACAATAATAAAATGTAGAATTGAATGATATAACTTGTATTTTATATTGGTGCACACAATGATAATTACCCATGGATCTAAACAAAACATCATCAATATAATACACACGTTATATTTTTACTATAGGCTCTTAGAGTGCAAGCTAAGACTAATTAATTTGCATTATCTCTATATTTAACTAATAGTTTGAACCACATCTGAAAATAAGCTTTGATTCATGTTTTGCAACTGTATTTTTGGATCCTAATATTTTTATATCAATTTGAAATAATGCCTTGAACACTTCTAATGTATTAATTTATAAGTGTTTTAATTGTAATGTGTTTATTGAATTTATGCATGTAAACTATGCATCTACTGTAATTTGAAAAGGATCGTCGTTGGATTTCAAGTAAGAGTTAGGTCTTAACTCTTTTTCCTTCCCATATACTATTTTGTACCTATCGCTGACTGCATGAACTAATAATTATTGCATTTTAAAGCTTTCTCTGCTTTGCATGTGCTGTGTGTAGCATGATCTGTATGACAATTAGATTTATATTTTTTCTCATACTTTTATCTTTTATACGCTTATTTTTATCTTTCTCATTTTTATAATCTTTTTCCTTCAACTATCACTACAAAGACCCATTACACTAACACAGACCGATTGGATTCTACATTAAAAATTCTACACTTTACAAAATTTACACTTGAACATATTACACTATGGTTTTTAACCAATAATTAAAAAGGTTGAGAAAATGGCCAGGGTATGGCGTTTTTTATTATTTATTTTTTAAAGTTTGCATAGAAGTTCTTTTTGCGCCCTTTTTTACTGCCCTAAATCATGAAATATTTTTTTGAACTCTGATAATACTTAACCTTTTTTTAAATATTTAACATACTTAATGTTCTGTCCCTGAATATATTTTATTACAATTTGTTTGCATTGTAATTGCAATTACTGACGATATTATTATCTGTAACAGATTTATGGGTGCACAGAGTCCACCGATGCTGACTAGTCCACATGGGTACAGCGAAGCCCTCAAGAGAAACATTCAGGTAAAATCCTACTTAAGACCGTAATCAGCAATATTATAAAGGCCACAAAGTCATATAATTCTTGTATTGTAACGTAAAAATTATCCTGGTAGCCAATAAATAACCTAGAAAACTTATCAATTCCAGGGAATGATGGAAGAATGCAACCTGTCGTACATGTCTAGCGAAGACCACATGGCGGGCGGCCCGGACGACTACCCGTCGTCGCACGAGGACTACAGCCGGGCCAGCCTGCTCAACGGCTACGGGGCCGCCGGCGCCGCGCACGAGGTGAAGGCCGAGGACCTGAGCGCGAGCGAGACGCAGGACGTCAAGCCAAACATTTACGCGCTCAAATCGGAGATGCAGGCGTCCGATTATTCGAATAAAGGTTTGTGTTTTCTGCAAGTCAGTCATGTATTTTCTGCTAATCAACCAGCACGATATGCTATTCTTTAAATATTTATTGTCGTTTGCTTTAGATAATGAATTGATGTCTTTCCCCAGGCGAGTACGCCAGCTCGAACAAGGAGTCGTCGAGCAACCGCTCCGGCGAGACCAGTCCCTACGAGGATTACTCGCGCGAGGAGCGGTACCGCGCCGCCGCCGCCGCCGCCGCACCGCTCGCGCGCGATGAGGCAGAGAACCTCTCGCTGAATGAACAGAGAAGCGACAAGTAGACCCTTATATAAACGTGCTAGGGTTGCCAGCGCGAAATAAAGGCGAGGGGTTGCCAGAATTAAGAGAAGAAAATAGGCAAATCGTGATCACGGCCTGAACTGCAATAATTGAATTGAAGTAAAAAATAATGTTCTTGTATTTTTAGCATTTCGGAAAATTATGATAAGCGTACTAACGAATTTTCTGCGTTATACATTATATTATAATTATTGTAGCAAATAATTATTATCACAGTATATGATACAGTTTATACTTACGGGTGTAGTTCTATAACGAGTTATTAGAAAGTGTTTAAATCGTGTAATGTGTTCACTGTTGGATTTTTTATATTAAAAAAATAAAGGAGGATCTCGAGACGAGGAATTGTAAGTTAGAAATAACCAAATATTTTTGTTGTTATGTTTACACGGTGCCCGGTTTTAACGGGATTTTTCAAGTATTATAGGTTTTACGATTTTTATTTTTTTAATGAAAATAATAGTTGGTTTAGTTTTTTTCGTACCTACCTAAGGCTATTTTTTTGAATAAGTGTTAGATGATTTAGGGCACGAATACGAAAGAGAGAACAGTCATCGAGATAACCGTTTAAGGTCCATATCAATATTAAAGATTTAAAAGTATTTAATCGCAAGGTGTAAAAATAAAACAACTAAGAACAATAAGTAGATGTATTCGACTGTTTAAAATAATTACAATAAGATCTCGCTTGGCGAATACTTTTATTTGTTTGCGTTTATTTTGCAGTGATTTGATTATTTTGATTAGTGTCGTTGGCTAGATGAGACGTGATAGGTTATGTCATATATGAAAGTGATTTAGATTCAATGTTCAATTGTGGTAAGAGATGGATCTGATTTGAAACCAATAGTGATTAATGAGGGGTGTGGCGGCAGCGAGGCGGCCGACGCCGGGACACAGCGCGCCAACGAAGGATCATTTGACGGATCGAGGAAATTTAACGAATGAACGATCGTTGGCGTTCGCTAAACGTTCTTTGGCGCGGTGTGTCCCCGGCATATTGTGGCGAGTGCCATGCCGTCGCTATGGCCAGGCTAGGATCGAGGTATGCCATATAATTTCCAATTTATTTTTGATTAGTGTTATATAAAGTTGTGTAAGTTTTAACTTCGATAGTCATTTAGAATGTGCTGTAAATATTTATCATAATTATCACGAATTGTAAATTCTTACGGTATAATTAGAGTAATGGAACGTACGATAAAATGCATATTAAATCGTTCATGTTGTAGATTTTTTTGAAAAATAATCATAGTAGCAAAATTATGCCATATTATACCTTTAATATTGGATGTAGATGTTAATCTTTCATATTTTTGTTACAGTTATTTTTGGGTGATTTTCTAGATTAATATGAATTTTGGTTCAAAATGGACATGTTTTATTGAATGAAAAGTTATAGGAATAATTTACGTATTCTTTTGTAATACCTACTTATCTAAAATTAAATTAGTGATCGGGTAAGGGTGAAAATAATCATATCACATTTTTGTGTATGTATATTGAAGATAGATTAGAGCTTCAACACATCGTGAGTCCCGCGTGTCTGTGTATCTGTGTGTCAGCATGATGTCTGTATCGCATTGCATTCATATCCACTGGCCCTATTCATGTATTCATGTTGGTTTTCAGGATTTTGTTTTCCTTTCCAAAAATATATGTATACTTAATTTTAGTATTGTCTTTTTTTGCAATATGTGGCCTATTTTATGGACAGTAATTTGAGACTTTAAACTTATATAATGCGACTATCTAAAACTAAAACACTTTATTCTCTGTGTTCGTTTCCCTGGTTTTTTACATTTACTAAGCATTTAAATATCACTAGTTTCCAAGTACTTAACATTATTTATTTATTTGTCTCGCACCGGCTACCTGCATTTCTTACTGAATTCGTTTTGGAATTGATATATACATAGTTGTTATTATTAATTATGGATAATAATAATAAATAGGGATGATAAAATAGCATTTACCGTCTAGCGGTCGCTCCGCCGTCTTTCAGGAATACAACACAACACAACTAATATTGAATTACTATCATGATGTAGCTAGATAATTCATAAAAATATTTCCTTGCAATAAAAGTGAAAGATATAAGTAGGTCAAGTACAAGTAACTAACCAGTAAATTGAGTTTATTGTTACGATCGTCACCATTGTTTTGTTGTGAACTTTTTTTAAAGTGGTTATGAGTTTCACGACTTAAGCCTTTAAAATAAAACAGCTTTTAATACCTGAGTACTTATTTAAAAAAATAGAATGCCCTTTTCTTGGGCAAGTAGGCTGTCTTATTTTGATACTACTTATACTATTGTTCCGAAGTAATTGTAATAAATAATTCAATATTACTTGTGTTTACACAGTTGTCCAGAAAGACGCGTCTATTGATCATTGTAAATTATACTTAATTAGTGTTGTATTAAACCAAATCATTACAATATGTTTTGTTTTATTTTCCGTAGAACCTAATGCCCATGTGTGAACCTAAAAACAACGAGACAGTCGGGACTCGGGACAGAGGTTAGCCTACAGCCTAGGGCTAGCGTAATCTATAGTCGAGGGTCTGCAATAGGGAATCGAGGGTTGGCATTGTCATAGAATTATGTAGTAAATGATGCTCTACAGCCTTGAAAAAAATCACACAGGTAGTTGAAGAGTCTAGCTAGGTGCTGAATCATTCGAATTTAAGTAAATGATTATGGATAACTGTAAATTAATTTCAGAATATCAAGAAAAACCAGTCAATCACACTCCCGTATTGTAACAACTGTGTCGTAATTATAAAGAATTTTCATATGATTTTTATCATATTATAAAGTTAAAGGCTTGGACTAGGCGCTAAATAGGTACCTTGTTTTTTAATAAACACACACTTATTTTGTGTAAATTAATCCCAAACTTGAGCAATTTTTTTCCCTCAAATCTTCATACAAATATCTATGGCGGCTTTCTGTGTTATAAAATCATAAACACAAGTGACGTTTGACTCAGTTGGCCGCTGGCCTCCAAAGAAGGGTCACGTCGGTTTAGGCAGCACTGACAGCTCGCGATCTTATCGTGTACAGATACAAAATCACTGCACATTGGTTGTCATTGCACTTTTTCAACTTTTATGACACCAACATAATTTGATTTGAAATTGAGGAAGCATAATTCTTCCAGTATATTCAATACATTAAATTAAATTAGATAGTGTGCAATATTCTCGTGATATTACAGTCTCTTAAAGGTCTGATGAGGAGCAGGAATATAGCGAATGGATCTAAGTGATGACAATACGCACGAACATTAGGTTAGGGATCAAAAATACAGTCTCTTGGTGCTGGTTGAGGTATGGTCTCGTGAGGATCTGATGAGGGCAGTAACACGGTGGTGGCTCAATTTTATTTCAAAGATGTTAATAGCTAAAAGCATCGAGTTTGGGCTATTAAGTATGTTTTTCAGAGAGAGAGAAAGAGATTTTGTTTTTCCTCTGGATGTGTTAGGTTTACTGGGTTTACTAAGTTCATTCTGTTAATGGCATCAAGTTGTTATGTGTTCATAAGTAATAATTATTTATTAACAAAATGCTGTTGATTCTCCACGAAAATGTAAAAATAAAAATAAAATAAATAAAAATAAATTCGTAACGTAAAATTGTCAATGACGGAATTTCTTCTATAGACAGTAGCCACAAAAAAAACAAACGATAGATGGCGTGATTTGAAGATAAAGATACATTTTTTCGACACATAGACAGCAACAACAAAAAAAATACAGATTTAAAGAAAAGAAACACATACTTATACAAAACAACAAAGAAAAAAAAAGGATACACATCAAAATAACTGGAAAAAATATAAGCCCCAATTTACTTGTGTGGGACAGGGAGTACCATAATATTTTTTTTGGGGTACTCCCCATCTATGCGAAATATAAGCTTGATATCTTTACCCGTTTCTGAGAAAAAGGGCGGTGACAGACAGTCAGTCAGACAGACGGACAACAAAGAGATCCTATAACGGTTGCTTTTTTTCTTTTGACGTTCGAAACCCTAAAATTAAGTAAAAATATTATGCTGCCAAAAAATGTACTTACAGGTATTGAAAAAGCGGTATATAAACAAATTATACCAGCAGAGGGTTCACCATACCATAAAATACAAATCTTGGGGGATCAAACGTGCCTTGGATTGTCACAAAAATTAAGCGAGACAAGAAAAAATAAATGGAATGACAAGTATGCTGTTATTGGTTACAGCAAACCTCAAGCCTCCGCTATAGATATTTTAAGCAGCGTTGATAATATCATAAAACATTCAAATAGTAATGATATTATTGTCTTGTCTCTCGGATCAAATGATAAAGATCCCTATCAATTTGTTTTTGAATTGTGTAATGCCTTGTATAGATTGCAAAAATTCAGAGTTTTGGTCCTTAGTATAGCAAATAGCGAATATATAAACTCAGATATGCAAAACCGTTATGTAAAATTATTATGTAAACATTACAAATATGCAAAATTCATTGATGCTGATGAAATGGACCGTGACACTCTATGCTTTAAGCTAAATATAGAGATAGATAGTTTGGATTATGACCTTCAATTCATAAACGGTGTCAAACATAAAAATTTGAAACCAATTAAACCCGTAAAAGAATATAAAAAAGGTACTATACCTTATTTACTTAACAAACTAATAAACAAATCACAAATGCATCGGCACGAAACCCCTTCGAAAGAATTAGTGTACAGGGATTTAAAAACCAAAATGGTTCCTAAGTCATCGCAAAAGCTTAAAGTTGGGTCCATACCATACTATTATTTGTTTGGCAAACACCTTAGTAAACGTAAAACCAACGATGAACTTAACAAGAAGCAGGATATTCTGCAACAATCCAAGGAAAGTTTAACTCAGGGACAATCAGAGATAAATGAATCGTCAGCTAATTTTCCCCAGCATCCAATGGTCGCCCGAAAAACTTAATAAATCGTAGTAAAATTGCGCACATTAACATACAAAGCCTCAGTCAAGCAAAATTACCACAGTTGGAGGTTTGGCTCAACAGTGAAGAAGGTAAAACAGTTGTAGTCCTTTGTATTTCTGAACATCATAAAAGAGAAGAAGATTTACAACTTATAAATATATCGGGATTTATATATGCATCTAGTTTCTGTCGTACAAAAAATAAAAGCAAAGGAGGTGTATGCATCTTTGTGAGAGAAAATGTGTTATTCAAGGAGGTGCCAAAAATAAAAGAAATGTCCATTCCATACATATTTGAGGTGTGTGCAATTGACTTAAACGGAACATACATTACTTGTATTTATAGGCCAAAATCGAAATATAATGATAACTTCATAAATAATATGGATGATTTATTGTGTAAGATCAACAAACATAAAAACCGTAAGATGATAATCTGTGGGGACTTTAATGTGGATACATTGATACTTGATGCAGAGGCGAATGCGTTTATGAGCCTATTGGAGACATTTAACTTAAAAAAACTAATTCATGAACCTACTCGCATTACGCATCATAGTCAAACCTGTATAGATAATATAATATCAAATGTGGAGCTAACCGGGGCAAAAGTTATAGAAATCGCTCTCTCTGATCATAGTCTGCAATATGTAAATCTAGATATTCCGTTTAAACAGAAATTAAATTATTATATTCTAACGAGAAATTTGAAACCCGATAACTTAGAAAGACTTAAACAGTTTCTATTCTCTGTTTCGTGGGATAAGGTTTACAATGCAACTGATTGTAATATAGGATTTGACATATTTCATAACATATTAACGAATGCTTTTGAGAAGTACTGTCCTGAAATTAGGGTGAAAAATAAATATACAAGTAGAGATACTGGATGGATGACGCCTGGAATAAGAAAGTCCTGCGAAACGAAACGGGATTTGTTTATTAAGGCAAAGCATAACACAAATAAAGAACAGCATGCTCATTATAAAAGATATTGCGCAATACTGAAGAGGGCTGTTGATTTTGCTAAACGGTCTTACAACGAAACAAAAATTTTAAATTCCGAGGACAAGGTAAAGGCCACTTGGAATTTGATCAACAAAAATATTAAGGGCAGTTCCTCATTCGAAGTCAATAATTTTGTGGGATTAAATGATGGTAGGGTAAAAGGGGTAGTAACTGGCCACTTAAGCACCTTGGCCACTTTACGTGTGTGCTCCATCTAAATGCATGATCCGATTTAGGTGATTTATATATCTAATGATTCACTAGATCCTGTTGATTGTTTTTTTGATCAATTTAATAATCAATAAGAACTATTTATTTAAATATCTTTATTTAAATGAAAAGTATCACTTTTGTGTAGTAACTGGCCATAAATTTTAGTAACTGGCCCTCTTATTTTGCAGTAACTGGCCACCTAATATAATTAACTAAAATGACAAGTTTTAACCTTATAACTACTGCAAACATTATAAAAAACCTATTACAATTAATGTGTTATGACGTAGTTAATGTGTTAACACTTAATAATGAGAAATATCTAATATTTCTTAACAAATAAACAGTTCATCATCATCATCACGTCCCCACCTGCTGGGGCACGGGTTTCCTTCCAATGAAGGAAGGATTTTCTAACAAAATTTAATATAAAAACAAAAATACTTCTACAATTCAATACTCCTTCAATGTAATTAGTGTAACAACGTCACAATTCACATATTATTATGACAAAAAATAAGTTTCTTATCTATAAATCCTCACAAATCTTTATTAACAATCATATTGAATTATTTCAAGTTTATATTAAGTCAAATCCTTAAATCTTAGCTTCTTCTTGAACTAATTTTAAGATTGTATAAAATACAACTTGCTACATACAACGCACGGACACTGAGAGAGGACGAGAAGATGATGTAACACGAGGTAGAGCTGGGCAAAAAAATAAGGACATCTTAGGGCTATCGGAGAGCGGTGGTAGCTCAGTCGGGTAAGCGCCCGCTTCTCACGCCAGAGATGCGGATTCGAATCCCGGTGCTGACATGTACCAATTAGTTCTTTTAACTTAAGTACAATGTATACCATCACTCTTACGGTGAAGGAAAACATCGTGAGGAAACCTGCATGTCTAGATTTTGCACATCTAGATATGTGAACCCACCAACCCGCAGTGGAATGCCAGCATGGAGGGAAATGGTCCAAGCTAAGAAAGACAGTTTAGACCTTGGGGTTATGCACAAAGGTTCCATTCGAGAGAGCCAGGTGCAGGCACTGACACCCCCACACAGAATATAATAGAATAGGGCTATCGGAAATCCTTAGAGAGGGACACGATGACCCTGAAGTCTGGCCACATGCTCTACCATCGAGAGGGTAACCAACTGTCCCAAGGTGGCGTAGGATTTCTTGTCAACAAGATCCTTGTCAACAAGTTAGTGGAGATCAGTAGTGTGTCGAATCGGGTAGCGTACCTTGTACTTAAACTAACCGAGAGGGATTCCTTGAAGGTCGTACAGGTATATGCACCAACGTCGACACACTCTGACTCAGAAGTCGAAGCAGTATAGTTACGAAGATATCTCTAGGGCTATCAAGTGTACTGCTAAGACCCAATACACCATTGTGATGGGGGACTTCAACGCCAAAGTGGGAGTACAAGAATGCAAAGAATTGAGGGTAGGACCCCATGGCTTTAGTAGCAGAAATCGGAGAGGGCAAATTCTTGTTGACTTCCTCGAATGAGACAGACCAGAATGGGCTGTACTTGATGAATTCTTTCTATGAGAAACATCCCCGGAGGAAGTGAACATGGTCAAGCCCCGATGGTGTAGGACGAAAAATGAAATCGACTTCATTATGACTGACAAGCGGCACATATCCAGAGATGCCTCAGTGATTTACACAATATGATTTATACATTTTAAACTGGGAGTGATCACCGACTTCTTGGAGGCACTCTGAATATCAACTTCAAGCTGGAGAGAAGACTGATGAAGCAGGCCCTTCGTCCCACGCTGCACCAAATTAAAGTTGGCATGGCAACTCCAGCTTCCAAAGAGAATAACAGAGCCGATTCAAATCGCTGCTAACCACTACGGATATTGACGAGGATACAGTCCAAATGAAAGAGGCTGAAGGATGAAGGCTGTTTGTCGGCTGGGCTACCATTATCCTGAAGAGATTTTAGCATATATCCTGAAACATAAAATATTTTGCAGTAACTAGCCATGTAGTAACTGGCCACTAGAATACCTATGCCAGTTACTACTAAATATTGAACGATTTTTACAAAATTTTTACCACAGAAAATGCTATTTAAATCCAAGGTAATAAGCTGTATTTTAAGTTAATTTATTTGCAAGTAGCAAATTGGGGTAACTGGCATAGGGGGGCCAGTTACTAAAAATACTATAAAACAGGAACCAGTAACTGGCCAAGTCGAAAAATGCAATAAAAAATCAAATCAAGGATTAAATCAGTACAAATTATAATTGCTTACCTCAAAATCTATCGTTGTCACTATTTAAAGTCACTCACAGAAGCTGGGGACAAAAAATATCGCCTCTCGAAATAATGTCTTCGCTTAACGTTTTCTTAGCGCACAACCATTTTAACAGACGCACTGTCGCCGACTGTCAGAAAATTGCGGGTATTTTGAAGACCAATCCTTCAAGCGGAATGAGTGTGAACTAAAATGAACGACAACTTAATAGTGGTTAGTGTCAAGCTGTAACAGATGGCGTGCTGTCATCGTATTTCTTATTTTAGGCGAATGAAAAGCTGTGTGGCCAGTTATTGGGGGTGGCCAATTTCACCACTGTTTACCCTACTAAAAAAAATCGCATGTATCAGTGAGGCTCCAAATTTCTTCAGTGATTTTTTTGCATCTACATCGAGTGAAAGCGAAAAGCAAATCGATAGTTCTCAGGCTCTACCGGAACTACCCCCTTTTGTCACTGCCTCGATGTTTATACGACCGATGGAAATGGAAGATATTCTTGCGACAGTTAAGAACTTGAAAAACAAGAAGTCAAGCGGGTACGACAATTTACCTGCAATAGTCATTAAATATATAATTGAGGCTATCGCTGGTCCATTGCTCTTTCTTGTAAATATGTCTCTGTCTACAGGGATATTTCCGAATAAATTAAAGAAAGCTAACGTAATACCGATCCATAAGAAAGATGATAAACTAAATGTCAACCACTATCGACCTGTTTCTTTATTAATCACTCTATCAAAAATTTATGAAGGGATTATGGCTAGTAAACTTAGATTGTTCCTTGTAGAAAATAAAATACTGGCAAAAGAGCAGTTTGGTTTTCAGAAAGGATGTTCCACGACCGATGCTCTATTTGACTTAACAGACTTTGTATGCGAAGCATTAGACACAAGGAAAAATGTTTCTGCAGTTCTGCTTGACTTGTCAAAGGCTTTTGACCATGTTGAACATAATACCATGCTCACAATCTTGGATAGATATGGAGTACGAGGTATCGTAAACGACTGGTTCAGGTCATACTTGGAAAATAGAGAACAAAGTGTCATTCTAAATATCCTTGATGACAAAAAAACCTTAAAAAAGATAGAATCAAAGTCTTCAAATATACAAATGGGTGTGCCACAAGGAAGCATATTGGGTCCTATTTTGTTCCTTCTCTATGTGAATCATCTACCTCATATTGTCAATGATAAGGTAATAATGTTTGCGGATGATGTTTCTGTTTTTTTTAAATTCAACAAAAACGCACAAATTGATATGGGGAATGTTATTGCGACGACAATTAAAAATGTAATATCATGGTTTAAAAATCTAAATCTCAAAACAAATGTAAGCAAAACAAAAATGCTTCACTTCAGGAACTATAACGCTCAAAAAAGTGATTTAGTAATTGATACAGGGGACTCAATTATTGAAAGTGTACCATACGCCAAGTTTCTGGGAATTGTTATTGATGAGCATTTAAACTGGAAAAAGCATATCGAGATGCTAGTGAACCGTCTAAGCAGCTTTTGCTACGCCCTTAGATCTCTATCATACATCTCTACAAACAGAGCTTGCCTTCAATCATACTTTGCATTCTTCCAATCTAGAGTCCTGTATGGATTAGCAGTATGGGGTGGCAGTGTACACATAGAAAACATTTTTCTCCTTCAGAAACGCTGTGTACGTATTCTGGCTGGTTTGAAATCGAATAGGGAGTCCTGCAGAGAGTCTTTTATTAAATTAAAAATTCATACAATCACAGCACTGTATGTCATTGAGCTATGTAAGCTAATCAAGAGGTATCCAGCGAAGTTCCTTTCGAGAGTGCAGGGCCCGAGCAACCGACTCAATGAGAAATTTAAATATGATTTAGAAGTTCCACAGAGTAGAACCGCCACATACTCTCGATCGGTCAAGCTGGCGGCAATAAAAGTTTTTAATAACCTACCGGAGGAACTTAAGGCATTGCAAGGAACTAAATTTTTCAATGGGCTAAAAGAATATTTGCTAGTGAATTGTCCCTACAGCATCAACGAATTTTGTAATTTAAATAAATAATCTGACAGTTTAGATGTTAAAGATATCAGGATTTATAATATAGTTAATTAAGTATATATAATTTTTTTATTGATTTTATTGTATGAATTGGTGTAATTTAATGTAAATTGTAAATACAAATAATTATTTCATTATTTAACATGATTATATTGTTATTAAAATGTAAATGCATCTATGAAATTATGTCGCATTGTAAGCTATATTTTAAACTTAAATATTTATTCAGTGTTTGTCTTTTGTCTGACCTTTTCAGACAACTAGATGATGTAATTGTAAATTAATTAGTTTATTTATGGTGCTAAAATTTATGTACTTATTTACAAACTTAATTTTATTTTTTTCAAAATATGTAATATAAATAATATATTGTGCTACACCCTAAGCGGTAAAATTACATTGAAACTAATTTACACTGTTTTGTACATACATCTAAGCAACCTACATGTAATTTATGGCAATAAAGAAACTGAACTGAACTGAACCATTTAGCTGAATGTTACTTAGAAAACGGCCTTGAGTGGCGGTCAAGTTGGTCCCCGCCTGCGATACTTTCCATTAACATTGAGACTCGTTTTCATGTTTTTAGCGTACAGTCAGGTTTTTAGTTTTTTATAATTGTATTTTTTTATTTGTAACTTTTTAGTTGTTTTTATTTTATGAAATTTTACGTCGGTAGGTAGTTCATGATCATTTTTTATTTCAATAATTTTGGTGTTGTTATTTAAATACCTTCAATATGCATATTTTTGTAATGTGAAAATCAAGTCCTTTCATTTGATACCTTACACGGCAAAGTTGAATTATTATTTTTTCGATCATCACGTTATGTCCTCAAGAGGGCGCTATGTACATTTTAATGGAACGTCACATAGCCTATAGCCATCGCGCCATCAATACGCTTCTAACAATACCTCATACATCAAAATCTATCAAGCCGTTTAGGCTACAGGAGGGAACAAAGAAACAGACAAACATACATATATACATACATACAATCAAAAAACATTACCCTCCTCCTTCGGCAGTAGGGTAAAAAGGAGTAAGACAGGGGGTCATTCTGAACTTTTGCTCTACGAGTTTTGGAAATTAACAAAAAAAAACCTTTTTCATAGAAACTTTGTTGGACATGTGACTTTTTACCATGGAAAACGAATATTTTTTTTCGCGAATTTGCAAATCTCGTAGAACAAAAGTTGTTCAGAATGACCCCTTGAGTCATCCCCTTTTGGCTTAGTATAGCCCTTTTGCGACACTATGTATTTACTTTGCTTTGTCGTCGGGGTTCAGTTGGCTGGAGGATGCCCGAAACTTATTATCTACACTTTAATACTTTTAGTTACCTTTCTACAAGTAAATACCACATTTGTTTGAGAAAGCTAATCGGGTTCCGAGTATAGAGTAAAGTGGCACCCCTATTAATTTCTACTCTTTCCTGGTGCCTACCAGTGTAAGTAAGAATTATACTTACTTACCCTAAAATCACCCAAAATGTACTTGAACATGGGTGCGTATTGCGACGTATAAAAACGAAATGTATAATTTCACATTAATAACATTCACAACATATAATGAACGTTACGTATAACAACAAAATCTATATTTTCATAAGGTATAAGATTCACTTGGTATAACATACATTTCATATAATATCAAAATAACTAACACTCACGAGGACTAATATCGATTCGTATAACATACATTACGTATATCAATTAAAATATATACTATAATTTTGTATAAAGTTCTTCTCATATAGCATAATCTGTGTTTAATTACCCAACGCTGTCAAACCCCCTAGCACCAAAACCTAAAGATAGGTGCGACGACGATCAAAGCGAGGAGGAGCGTGTTAGGTGCACATGTTTGTCGAAACCAAAGCGGAGCGCAGCGAAGCGGAGCGTAGCGTCTCCCAACATAGCTTCAAAAATAATAACGCTGTGAAAACCCCTTGTACCAAAACCTAAAGATAGGTGCGACGACGAGCAAAGCGAGGAGGAGCGTGTTAGGTGCACATGTTTGTCGAAACCAAAGCGGAGCGCAGCGAAGCGGAGCGTAGCGTCTCCCAACATAGCTTCAAAAATAATAACGCTGTGAAAACCCCTTGTACCAAAACCTAAAGATAGGTGCGACGACGAGCAAAGCGAGGAGGAGCGTGTTAGGTGCACATGTTCGTCGAAACCAAAGCGGAGCGCAGCGAAGCGGAGCGGAGCGTCTCCGAACATAGGTTCAATAATAATAACGCTGTGAAAACCCCTAGTACCAAAACCTAAAGATAGGTGCGACGACGAGCAAAGCGAGGAGGAGCGTGTTAGGTGCACATGTTCGTCGAAACCAAAGCGGAGCGCAGCGAAGCGGAGCGGAGCGTCTCCAAACATAGCTTCAATAATAATAAAGCTGTGAAAACCCCTAGTACCAAAACCTAAAGATAGGTGCGACGACGAGCAAAGCGAGGAGGAGCGTGTTAGGTGCACATGTTCGTCGAAACTAAAGCGGAGCGTCTCCCAACATAGCTTCAATAATAATATACTTTTTTGTTCATTATACATAATGTGAATAATATTATATGTTATAAACGTTATATATTATGAACGTTATATATTTTAATCGATATATCAATTGAAATTATACTTTTTGAACGTTATCCTTTACGAAATTATGTATTTAGTAATTATACCTTCCGTTTATTATACACAATGAACTTTATACTTAATAAATTTATATAAAATGGGCGTATACCTTGTCAATGTTATACTATTCGTTTTTATACCTCGTATTACTTACCCCTTGAACATAATTGTCAATAAAGTTGGCGAGTAAAAGTTTATCAACCCACTGTGCAAACTTACATGTGTGCGTGTCACTGCGTGTGCTGCTGTGTGAAGAGCATTGAAAACCCAAAATTGGCGCGGCACGTCACCCTGTACGGGCCCTTAATACAATACAAATAACAAGGGCGTACCCAGGTAGGAGCAGGGGGGGGCAGCTGCCCCCCCTAGAAGATAAAATAAACGTAAATTTTCCTTACAAGTGGGAATTAAAAACGTGTTACTGTGCGCAATATGAAGTGTTGGAAACAAAGTACTTATCTTTTCTTTTTAGTCAGATATTTTGATTTAATATTCTTTTATCTATAATGTTTCAATATAACTCGACCGACCATCATCTCGGAACATGTATGAGCTGCCCCTGTCGCGAACCGCCCTAATTATGGCGATCACGAATTGTCATGATACTATTCAATCATAGGTAATATTTAAGAGATGTAATATGAGGTTGTGATTCTTGTAGAATAGGCACAGGAAATCGTACCCTGCCGGACCGTCTCATATGGTAACGTTGTGTTCATACTATAAGAAATGAAATTAAAATAAATACGAATATGCCAACTCTCACCGGGTGAATCAAATCGGTGCACTGTGGTAACACAGCCTATATTAAAACATTACACGCCAATCACATACATCCACTCTCATTGCCATTGCATTGCACTAAAGCTTCAGACTGCATAATATATGTCAATAGCATCCTCACTTGCCCCGCCTCTTGGCTGAAGGCCGTAATACACGTACCTGCACTACGATGCACACGCGTATACGTTTACTATCATCAACTCATGCCCCGCGTCTTCGCTAAGGGACGTGATACGAGTACCTGCACCTCAATGCACACCCGCACACGTTTACTATCATCAACTCATGCCCCGCGTCTTCGCTAAGGGACGTAATACGAGTACCTGCACCTCAATGCACACCCGCACACGTTTACTATCATCAACTCATGCCCCGCGTCTTCGCTAAGGGACGTAATACGAGTACCTGCACCTCAATGCACACCCGCACACGTTTACTATCATCAACTCATGCCCCGCGTCTTCGCTAAGGGCCGTAATACGAGTACCTGCACCTCAATGCACACCCGCACACGTTTACTGTCATTAGCTCATGCCTCGCGTCTTCGCTAAAGGCCGTAGTACGCGTACCTGCATCGCAATGCACACGTGCATACGTTTATCATTCTTTCATCATCTATCACTCTCTCATATCATGTTTCGTCACTATTAATGATTTATAAACATTAAATGTCGGTTCTGTAGATACCGACGAAGGGCCTCCAACCACCCCTTATAGCCCTCCCTGACCACACAGTATATTCTCTTCTCACTCTAGTTAAACATTTACCCAAGTCACAGTAGTCCACTCTTATTTGGGGTACGACTTCAAATTACCGTATGCTTAACGACATACAATAACATTAGTATAATCAATGTCAATAGCAATCACAATTCAAAACCAAGAAAATAAAGTATAAAATGGTTTCCACTTACATTATCTCCATAGTTTCGTTACTCATTATAAACACAATTGGTCCATCAAGAAATAAAGTGTATAACTTATCAATCATAAACGAGAGATAAAAAGTAAGTAGAAAGATCACTTAGCTGTACTCGCTGTAACTATTGTCTGAACCGGGCCATCACTCCCGCCTCGGCTCCACGTGCCTGGTCGCCTCGGCTCCGCTGCGCCGGGTCCTCACGATCCCACGGTACTGATCACTCCCTCACTCTGACCGTCTGCTCACCGCGGCTGCTCACACAAAAGTGGCGCTCCACCACACCCGTCGAGTCGCCCCGTATTCACTTCTACCCACTAGTTACCAATATAAATTTTAGGCTCGTCTACACTATTGAAAATTCTACTCGATTTAAGTGAAGTCGAAATGTGATTCGCGATCTTTCGCGACACTCCCGGCAATAAGAAAGTGAAATAATAATATAAAGTCAATAAATAATGTCTATTTTACACTATACGTAGTATCGGTAAATCCGTTTATAGTAGTAGGTATATAAGTATGATTTATGATATTACTATACTGTTTTTACTAATAAGTATACTGTTACAACATTATTCAGTAATTCAAGCAATTTTCTATTGCAAGTTATATTTGATACTTCTACTATGTGGCTTCTATTACAAATAATTCATCCTATTTTTCTATTATCTTCTATTCTTACTACACCTCTTCTTTTCTTACTACCTATACCTCTTCTTGCATTTACATTTATTACTGATATCTGTCACATAACACACACGACTGTACTGTAATTTTCTGCTTTTAGCTATTGGTCCTGTTGACTTCAGCATGTAGACACTTGAACACTATATCTTAATACTCAATCAACGATAATCTTAAATCAAATAAGAATTAGCAAACAAACTATTGTGACAGTTTACTCGGGAGCTGTGGCTGTCCTAGCCGAAACCAAGGGGTAATGCACAAAGGCTCCACTCGAGAGAGCCACGCACAGAAACTTCGCACCCTCTCTGATCAGAATAGAATAGATCTATTTCAACACACAATAATGTATTCGGTGTCGATACGTCTCCCATATAGCTAAATTAACGCTTCACACTAAACAATATAATCATGTCATATTCTTATCATTTATCTATATTATATTGTATTTATTGTTTGCTAGTTTGCTTCTAAGTATATAATATTAGTATCCCAAATGAATGTTCAATCTACAACAACTATATTAATCTCTTCCTCTATAACCATACTCTAACTCAATTTTATTATTCTATATGTATTTATGTTTTGGTATAAGTGGAGTGTTAGCTACTACAAGCTATTATCTTGAACTACGTTCGAAGACCCTCCCCGGCACAGAAAAACTTTTAATTTGAACATCTCTAAGCCTTAGCTTTTATTATAACAAGCATTAGAGTAAATTTCTGTGTATTGTAATATTTTACATTCTGTAACCTCCATCATTATTGTTATGCTTTCATATTGCCTTTGACAGTTAAAATGTTGAACCAACACATACATGGTTCAAGGGCAAATATAGGAAGTTAACAGCAGTTCAAAGTTAAAAATTGTGATTTGGTATTCGACTTATTACGTCGTTGCCCTATGGCAAGTTTGTTATCCATACGACTATTCGTATAAAACAGTGCTAGTTATTAATGATAATAAGACTCTAAGACAGAAAGAGCCCCCCCTTATCCGAACGGAGAGTAATTTGTAAAAATTGACGTTCATCAGAAAATTTTATATTTGTACGATGAATAAAAAATTTTGACTTTGACTTTAATAAATGCTAGCAAAACAACAAATCCATTTTGTTACTGAAATACCTAGTGAAAGCAGGTATACTTATGTCTGTCTACTGCCATAAAATATTAGCTTAGTAGTCATCAGACTCTTATTGTATGCCTGAACTTTAGGAGTGCTATTCTGTCTTTTCATCCCTTCATATTAGAAAACCATTAAATAATCTGTCTCTTTATCATTAACAGATTATGATATAAGTTTGGAAACATTCATTGCAACAAGTATTTGTAATAGGCCTAAGTTGCTGGGAATATTATGTGATAGTAAACCCACATAAAAGTCAAGAGAAGTCCTGATCATGAATAAGATACTTTAGTATTCCTAAACTGAGGCTAACTCTCTCTTGGTCTGACACTGGACTTGGTTATTATACAGAGTTTGATGACACGGTTAGTGATACACCGATATATGCAATTCTATGTTCTGTCTATAGTTCTGTTCAACGTTCTATGAAAGTTCAGATGTATGGGTAGGTTCATTACTTATAAATTAGCTCAACCTTTCCAATTACAACGGGCACTGACTTTGCCACTGACTCTGACTGTGACTGTGACTCTGACTCAATGAACAAGTATAGTAGTACCCATTCACTATAAAATGCACTCAGGTTACCATTTGCATATCTGTCTATCTGCATTAGGGCATGCAACACCGCAATACCGGGATCGGACCCTTTTAGGCTATAAATAAAGCGATTAGGATATAGTTAGTCTTGTGTTCCTACATACCATGAAAGCCCACTTGTTTCCAACCGTTTAATGCAGTTTTCGGACGTTGGAAATCTACTGTTGTCCATGCGTAAACAAAAATCAATGTTAAAAAATATATATTCTAAAATATAAACTCTAATACTCAATTGTTGTAAGTAAAACTAAATTTTATTGCCTTTTCTTGTTTAATTTGGTCCTACACGACCTTTAAACACAATATATGCCATTTATTACAATTAAGTCTAATACCGGCACCAATACCGGAATCCCGGTATTGAGTTGTAATACCGGAACTCTTGAAAATTTATCCGGTATTGTATGCCCCAATCTGCATACTTGCACTAAGGTCTTCTTATCTTATCTTATAATTACATCATATTTCAGTTACATTCCAATTGGGCCTCAAATATTCTTTTCATTTATTCACACTAAAACACAGCCAACATCATGTGCAACACATGTACCTACATGTGTTGAACGATCTTTTCTGGACGCTTCCGTGCTTCGGACGGGACGTTAAGCCGTGGGTCCCGGTTGCTGCTTCGGCAGCAGTCGTTAAGCCTAGTCAGAGGCCGCCCGAAGGGGCGGCTTGAAAGCATCTGACCGTCGGGTTGCCCACTTACTCGACAACTTCAGTGCATTGTACTCATTCAAAAAAGTCGATACGGCTCGCGACCTATCACGTGAGTATAAATGTACAGCGAAAAGCGGGTGACTTCGTTTATTAATCATTCCTAATTAAACTTAACTATACCTAATTAATTTGAAATTAGTATTTCTAACCCATGTTCTCGAATTCATCGATAACACTTATCGATAATTGTTACATCCATTGGCAAGAAAAATGAAGACACTGTGTTCATTATTAAATGTCACTTCACGTAACCCTTATTGCTGCGAATGAAAACTCATAATGATATGTCCCATGAGACATAATTATGGTAAACGGTAAAATTTCCTCCCGCAAAAATTGGCAGACTTTTTTGTATCAAGAATGATCGCTATGACGCTTCCCGAGGGTACACCCGACTTCACCCGAGTCCGCGCTGTTCTATGCTATTTACCTATGGCAAACTTGTTCTGACAACCATTTTGGATTCAAAATAACATGGATCTGAATTTCATCTTTGATGACTGATTTAAGTCTGTGGTGGTCTATGTCTTATATCTAACGTTCCTCTATATCAGTACTGTTATAACCATGGATTTAAGATCACGTTTCGTAAAGTAAAACTCTAAATTAATAATCGATCTACTGTACCAACATGATATGTATCACTAAGATTATGATAGTTACTTTGTAGGTATTCCACATTGTCAATGAGTAGTCTAGATTGACTTCTTAACTAGATCTGAATTCTTATTTCTTAATAGCAATGCTTTTGCTGCAACTGGGCTATTTTACGTGCTATTACTAGAATGTTATAACATTAATCATAGTAGAACTTTCATAAAATTGGCCAATTTTAAGGCAGATTTGAATATTAGCTAAATAACTCATTTTAAAAATATATTATGGTGAATACCACATACCACAATGCAACGTTCTGATTGACTGACTTAACTTGGTCTCTCTGAATAGTCAACTTACTGTTACTGATAGGTCATAACATGCAACCATGCAAGTTTTGTGTTATACTTATGTTATAATTCTAACAGCTATAACGACACTAATCAACTTCATCCCACATAAGTACAACTGTTTCAACCTTGATGAAACTGAAACTACTTATTTTCCTGTCGGACTCATTGACTAAAACTTATGAGATCACTCGTGATCCTTTAAATTCTATGATTACTATAAACCTTCTTTCATTGTGCGTCCCAACTTGATACTTATATGCAAAGAAAAAGAATAGTCTTAGTTAACCCAGTATACATACATATATCTAATTTCAACTGAGTATATCAATTTTACAGTTTGTTTTCCTTTACCTTCAGAAACTTTAGGTTGAAGGTACAGTACTTAAGCAACTATACAGACTTATGTTACGTCTGGTCTGCTTGAGAAGAAAATCGCAAGAATTTATCTGAAATTTGACATTGTAAGTATAAGTAAGTATACTCAGTAAGAGTACGAGTTTCAATACAATGACAATTCAAACATTCTTAACAGTATTGGGCACAATGTGAATCATATTATTTTTTAAGAGGAGATTCATTCTCCGATATTGGCCACCCTGCTTGGGAATTAATAACCAAAAACGTTCTTTGATTTATAAACTAAGTACTTTAAATTCTGATCCTTTTCTGAGTCGCTCCTTGGTTAAGGCCATTCACTTGTAACTAAAGTTTAACGCTTACTGAAATCTAAACATTTTAAAGTTCACATTGAACTAAAGTAAGACATATATTTAACTTCTAAATAACTTGAAGCTTAATATTATAAAGTATAACTTCAGAGAATATACATGGGTATAATCTTCGTTAGCTGACAACTTCACTATTCATATTCGGTACTATATTCGACCTCAGACTACTGATATACTCAGTACAAGTTCTACCAACTTTCACGATATCTAATTCTAATATTTTCGAATTATCAATCCGACGAGAACTATAAAATGTTTGGTAATAGGCAAACTGTTCCTTTCGAACATCTGGTATAGGTATATTCTTTAGCTCATAGCTTTTCAACTGGTTATTCTAAATTTCAATGGGTAGGTAGTGTAGGTACAAGCAAGAGCATCACCTGAGTCTGTACTACTTAACATCAAATCAAAAATATTTTCTGGGAAATCCTTCATTAAACTTAACCATATTCAATAGGCAATAAAAAACAAATTTCTTTGCAAATTATTTACACCGCAACAATGTAACATAACAAAGAAACGGGCGGTGGCGCCAGCGCGGGCGTCTCTTGTCTACTCGCCTCGTACAGTTAGCTTACTGTGACTTGCTCCTTTACAAGTTTCATTTCATTATAAAATTGTAGAATTTGTGCTTCATTTATCAAGAATAGCATTAACTATGTAACATCTATGCAGTCCAATAACTTGTAAGCAACCACTTGATTGTCCCGATGGCGTCTAATTCAATCACTAAATATCTGAATCTGAACCATAATAAGTGCCAAGAGTAAATTACTCACACACGCTATGATAGATTACTAAAAAATTCACTAAATATATCTATTCTGTATTACTCAGGAAAAATATATACTGTGTGAACAGATTGCAGTCTACAATACCTAAATAAAATTTATCAAAAAAATTATCTAAAAGTCACATTTCGGTGACCTGACTGTACTTTCACATTATATCCGCATGAGAAATAATAACTTCAAATCTGACTTCGCCCATTTGCTGGTCTAATTTTGATCAATCGCTAACTGCAAACTGGCATACTCCAACATTCCAATCATAACAGCGAAAATCGTTCGTATATCGTTTTTAACTTTAACTAAAGCATGTAACCTTTAAACTCACATTTTATAGGCTTACTTCAATTTATATTTATATTTTCATCAAATACTCAATAAGTAATGCTTAAAATACTATTGACTACTAATATAACAGCTACACCAAACTAATTTACTTGTATCTTAATCTTTATGTATATATTTTAATTAAAACCTTTTACGAGTCTCAAGAATAGTCCCCAATTTCTCTCAAACAACTAAAGTATTCACTGGTGAACGTTTATCATGATATTTCATAATACCTTTTCTTGTATTTTGCAAAACCCTTTTGCAGGGAAAAATAAATTATACACCCAAGTCAAACAAAGCTGTAAAACTGGACTCAGATCCCAGCATCTCCACCATGTCGCGAACCGCCCTAATTATGGCGATCACGAATTGTCATGATACTATTCAATCATAGGTAATATTTAAGAGATGTAATATGAGGTTGTGATTCTTGTAGAATAGGCACAGGAAATCGTACCCTGCCGGACCGTCTCATATGGTAACGTTGTGTTCATACTATAAGAAATGAAATTAAAATAAATACGAATATGCCAACTCTCACCGGGTGAATCAAATCGGTGCACTGTGGTAACACAGCCTATATTAAAACATTACACGCCAATCACATACATCCACTCTCATTGCCATTGCATTGCACTAAAGCTTCAGACTGCATAATATATGTCAATAGCATCCTCACTTGCCCCGCCTCTTGGCTGAAGGCCGTAATACACGTACCTGCACTACGATGCACACGCGTATACGTTTACTATCATCAACTCATGCCCCGCGTCTTCGCTAAGGGACGTGATACGAGTACCTGCACCTCAATGCACACCCGCACACGTTTACTATCATCAACTCATGCCCCGCGTCTTCGCTAAGGGACGTAATACGAGTACCTGCACCTCAATGCACACCCGCACACGTTTACTATCATCAACTCATGCCCCGCGTCTTCGCTAAGGGACGTAATACGAGTACCTGCACCTCAATGCACACCCGCACACGTTTACTATCATCAACTCATGCCCCGCGTCTTCGCTAAGGGCCGTAATACGAGTACCTGCACCTCAATGCACACCCGCACACGTTTACTGTCATTAGCTCATGCCTCGCGTCTTCGCTAAAGGCCGTAGTACGCGTACCTGCATCGCAATGCACACGTGCATACGTTTATCATTCTTTCATCATCTATCACTCTCTCATATCATGTTTCGTCACTATTAATGATTTATAAACATTAAATGTCGGTTCTGTAGATACCGACGAAGGGCCTCCAACCACCCCTTATAGCCCTCCCTGACCACACAGTATATTCTCTTCTCACTCTAGTTAAACATTTACCCAAGTCACAGTAGTCCACTCTTATTTGGGGTACGACTTCAAATTACCGTATGCTTAACGACATACAAACATTAGTATAATCAATGTCAATAGCAATCACAATTCAAAACCAAGAAAATAAAGTATAAAATGGTTTCCACTTACATTATCTCCATAGTTTCGTTACTCATTATAAACACAATTGGTCCATCAAGAAATAAAGTGTATAACTTATCAATCATAAACGAGAGATAAAAAGTAAGTAGAAAGATCACTTAGCTGTACTCGCTGTAACTATTGTCTGAACCGGGCCATCACTCCCGCCTCGGCTCCACGTGCCTGGTCGCCTCGGCTCCGCTGCGCCGGGTCCTCACGATCCCACGGTACTGATCACTCCCTCACTCTGACCGTCTGCTCACCGCGGCTGCTCACACAAAAGTGGCGCTCCACCACACCCGTCGAGTCGCCCCGTATTCACTTCTACCCACTAGTTACCAATATAAATTTTAGGCTCGTCTACACTATTGAAAATTCTACTCGATTTAAGTGAAGTCGAAATGTGATTCGCGATCTTTCGCGACAGCCCCCCCCCCTAGCTAAAATTCTGGGTACGCCCTTGACAAATAATACTATACATATAAGTACCTACTTGTAAAAGTAATGTACACATACTATATAGGACCTATACATGTCAAATAAGGTAATTAATAGCAACATTTCCATAACTATACTTTTGTAAATTAAAATTATAATTCATAGAGATCTTTATACTTTATAGAGAGGTGATGCAGATATAATATATTGAGAATTACCACCTAAATCACCCACTTTAGGCTTTCCATACTCTTCTTGCATAAACTAAAAAGCTGTAGGTACTTCAGCCCATGACCACAACGGATGTCTGGGTCTGGCATTTACTGAAAAAATATTTAATCAGCAAGAAATAAATGTGCAGCAAGTGTAGCGGAAGTGACTTCAAGTGACTCGGCGGTGAGTCACGAGCGAGCGGACTCAATTGAAACAAAACATGTGTGTGATGCAATTCACCAGGGCAATGAAATTAATCCACAAGATTTGAAATTGCGACCGAAAAGCTAATGCGAAGGTAACTTCATGTAAAGCTGGGAAAAGTATTTCTATTCTTATGAAATTTTGATATAAACTTTTGTAGTTAAGTATTAGTAGTATCAAGTAGTAAGCATTTTTCACGCTATTTCCAAAACTTCCAGCCTCAACACAGATCAGCAGCAGACTAACAGAATTAGGAGCGATAAGTAATGTATCTACCTCACATTATTATAGGTATACCTAAGCACTATGTGACTATATAATACACGCTATATAGCTCTACTAAGTACAGTGCTCCAAAATTGATAATGCGCATAGAAATCTTTGACAGATCGGTTGTCTTCGATTATGTGACACATGATATTGACTCCTATTTCTTTCGAACAAGGTGCAAAATGCAAGTGTTTTTTTTAAGGCTCCTACGATTTAATTATTCTCGTGTGAAGATCTGCATGTGCATTATTAATTTTGGACAAGTGTATTAGTCTATGGCTTTACCTACATCTTCTAATGAGGTAATGACTTTAAGCTGTAGCATATCATAAGGTAAGGATAATTATCTAAATGATTAAAACGTGAAGCACTGGCGACGAACCACTTACAGCCATCAGTGACGACCGGGCGCTGATGATTAATGACTTCACACAGGGTAGTTGTGACAACACTAGCGGGTCCTAGTGATGGGATGCCCTGTGTTCGATACATGACCTTTTCATCAAATTTACTGGTGAAAGAAGTTAAATGGTAAGTGAATTTAAATGTGTCTTACATAATTCTTAGAATACTTCAGAAAGTCTACCTTTCATCACTTCCACATTGAAAACTATATTCCAGCTCTAATATGTGTCATCAAAAAGATAAGAAGATGAAACCAACCAAATACTCCTGAACTTCATTCTGTATATATACTTAGGTACCTATCTACTTTACATAAATAGGCACAGACCTGCCCCCGTATTATGTAACTCCGAGTGGGGTTGGTTGGTATAAAATGGCTGACAACTTAGAGCATTATTAATTAATAACTTTTTACTGACTTATCTGATTTCACAATCGTTTATGTTGAATGTAAGGATATATTGAAAGGCTTCTTGCATATTTCTTTCACTAAGATTTTTGGTGTTTTCGGTTAATAAGACACTAAGTTGATACCAATTATCACCTGTTACTAACTCTCAAAAAATTACAAAATACAAAATAAATTCCATGAAAACTGGACATCATTACAAAGCGACTGCATAAAATGTATCTTCTAAATGAGTAGTCGTACCCTAGGAGAGGGCTGAAAAGCTGAAGATTCTACCCTACCGCCACGTCGCAAGGAAGTTTGTGTGTTAACACATTTGAATCCCACATTAGCTTGTCAATGCGAGTTCAATTATAATTCCTTCTCCCATTTTACAAATGAACTAAAAAGTAGAACGCTAAAAAAACTGAAAAAAAACTTCTGTTCTTAATCCCGATCTGGTTACTGAACTCAACCTGTGTTTAAAAAAAAACTTTTTTTTACTTCACGCACATGTCGCGTCAATGGGTTAATGGTTTTTTAAATCTTTTTTGTTAGAAAAGTGTCATTTCGATTCGAAATGGAAAGTTAGGGGTTAATAAAGTATTTTAATGTGTGCTTCAGGATTGCTTACTGGTGTTTCTGGTGTTTTTAGGATTCCGCAATATAAATACGAAAACGCTTAAACATATGGCTTGTAACTTTACCCGCAAACCCTGGTTTAATTTTTATCGTGGTATGATCCTAGTTAGGTATGTACTTTTTTGAAAGGTAGGTATGTACGTAAGATACGTAATTTAACACTATGCACGTTGCACTGTGAGGAATGGGAGGGACATAAGGATACATTATGGACTTGAGCGTTTTTATTCTCCCTGCTTAGAGAGTCTGTAATTAATCATCGTAGGTTCATCGATGAATGATAACGTCATAGCTTTAACTTTTCATACATTCTAACATTTCATACATGCTATTTAGATATAAGATACTGTGAGGAATCTAGGGTATATAATCCTTCAGAATTAGTGTACACATTTAACACATTTTAGATTCAAAATGTACTTATTGAATTTGACAAGAATTACATAGGTACGCGATAGGGCTCCAGCTAGCTAGTCCTAGGTTTAAACTAAACAGTAAACAGAACCCCTCCACGCCTCCACCCGCACCTGACCCAGGGTGTTAGTTTTTTCCTCCACTATGTGAGATGAGTAATGGGGTGAGTCCCGCGTGACATGTGGCGCGACATCTGATGCACGTGAGAAACTCTGTTCTACCGTGTTTGTGGCCATTCCTATGTAAATACGGAGAGATAGTAATCTATCTTTAACTAGGCACCTAAAAAAATATAAATAAAAGATTAGACACTACCTACCTACATTGAATAGTATCATTTTAGGGTCGAAAGCTACTCCGTGCCTAAAATGCATAGTGAAGACTTTGTTTACTACATAATTAATCAGGTATATTGTATATCTGACTTAAAATAAACACGTTTGTACAATACGTAAATAGGTAAGAATGTTAACTTAAAACCGCAGTCATTTGTTTAAAATGCGTCGCACGAACACGCTCCAAATAAATTAAAATATGAAAAATAAACATTAAACAGAAGTTATTATGAAAAGAGACGTATTCAAAGAAAGTTTATTTTAGTAAGTTTTTTATCAGCGGAGTGAGCGCAATTACCGTAGAGTCTCCATTATAATGTTTATTTCTGTCCGACACATGCTGTTACTGTAATTGTGAGGGGCTCCCAACTGCGGCCCGCGGGCTGAAAGAACTGAAAATTTCATGAAACTATTCCAAGTTTAGATTGCCAATAAATGAACGTGGAATGCCTAGTTCATTACACGGGACATTCCATAATCTAGCATTACTTACATACAATAGGTACATATGTACATCTCGTATGCTCCCTGAAAGGATAGATAGAGGTGACTCGCAAGCCATCCGCTTATCACAGACATTTAATTTTGTACTCACATGACAGTTACCTTATTGCCGGTTTAGAATGAGTATAATACCTAGTACACCAATAATCTAGATGTGCAGGTTTCCTCACGAGATTTGGCTGTTTTAAAAGAATGCGGATTTGCTCACGCATGCGGGATTTCCCCGCACGCGTTCATACAAGTATTCATTGTAACGCGTGGAATATGTACGCGAGACGTCAGAAAATTACGTGCCAACCCGCGTGCGTGATGAAATCCGTATTCTGTTAAAATTAGCCATTCGGTAATAATACTTTTATGCATGACGTGACGCTAGGTATTGTTGTTTGGCCCGCGGGCCGCGGCTGGCCGGCGGGGCGAGCACGAGTGTTAATTCGGTGCGCCACCGCGACGCTCAGCGGCGCTCAACCTTGCGCCGCCGCGGCCCGCACCTCACATGGCTAGCATCACTGTGAATCATGGAGGCCCTATGACAAACTTGGGATTTTAGCATAAGATTCATAATAATTCATAATTATAAGTATTTTTATTGATTATATAATAATGAAGGTGTTAGAATGCCCTTCTGTCTACCCTCTCTGTAATCAATCAATACAGCGATCGTACTACTATTAGCTCAGGCACTGATGAACACTACCTAGTACACGTAGGTAACCTAGCTAATATCCTATCAACAATCCGTTTTGCAGAATAAAACCAAAATTTACACTGTACACAAGTTCACTGTGTCAGATTGGATCATTGTCCTTTACTTATGTATGTGTAAAAAATGGCGTTAGGTCAGTATATAAAGTAGGTCATTCCTTGTACCCAGTGAACTAGGACTAGGCCGAACATTAAGATTAGTACTTAGTAACAAATGACTCGCTGCACCTATCTGTGGACTAATTCAATGAATTATTAATTTCTCTTTTATCAAATCGGTCAAGATCGCCGAGCTCTATTTCATGAACTATCGATAACTTCAATATTGTTAAAGGGAGAATGATGTCGAAAATGAAGGCACAAATTATAAATTAAGTGCTGTCAAACTATAACTCCAGAGAAAAATTATATTTACGGAGATACTCATAGAGTCAAATTTAAACAAAGAATTTAAGGTTTCGAGAGCACTAAACTGAAAATTTCTGCCTTCAGAATAGACATAAATATATCGTTGTCTTTGTAAAAAAATATACCTATCTCTTTAGCGATTACTCCTATTTTACTCCTAAAATTACTGTACGCCACCATGGTATACCTAGTAGTGTTATATTATTATTATTGTTATATTTACCATCCAGAAGCCCCTGCCCTAAGTTTGGGAACCGCCGCGGCTGCAACAAGTGTACTCCTTGTCCTAGATACGTGGAGTCGGCCGATCGCTCGTTAATCATCGCCCGAACAGCTCGAGTGGATCGCTGACGTGAGATACATCGGCTACTATCACTTGTATTGTGTTAACACGAGGAAACAAATACCATCACAACCCATCAGGTCCCACTGCTGGGGCACGGGTCTACTTCCAATGAAGGAAGGGTTTAGGCCTAGTCCACCACGCTGGCCTAGTGCGGGTTGGTGGACCCCAACACAAGCAAGCTTGTGCTGAGAGTTATCGAGTAAAGGAACTGATTGAAAATTTCGGGAACAAAACTTTTCCTTGATGGAATGTCGACAGGTACAAAGTCGCTGAAAAAAGGATTACGCTTGGTGATGAAGGTTTACGTCAAAACACTACGATAAAAATAATACACCCAATCTTAACTGAAGCTTAATGTTAAGATTAATATTATTTTTGATTTGAATGTCCGGTGCGCACTACGGATTGAGTTCTTACCATGTATTTTGCGATAAATAAATTTATTAAGTTTGGATGTTTAAAAAATTAAGTAGGTAGGTATATAATAATTATTATTTACATAATCTCAATAAAATTTTTTTCAGTTTAGATAGGTACCAAAGTATGTTATTTACTAATAATAGCTACGCCATGAGACCTCCTATGACTATTGACTGCAGTTTTGGTACACTAAGGTATGGTACCTTAGTTTTACGTGTACCAAAACTGCCAATCGCCTGAAAAAACTAAACTACCCAATTCCTGAAAAAAACGATGCGTTACTAAAGTACCTACGATAGATAAAATATGTACCTCATCCATATTTGCCTGCTAGAACAAAAATAAAAGCACAAAAGGGCGATCACAAAAATACAACGTTTTTTTTCTAAAGTAATGTCACTTTTTTCTGAACCCGCGTCGAGTTATAAAAACAATGATATGATCTACACATGCCGCGCAAGTGCATCCAATATTATAATAAAAGGGATGCGCGTGGATGCACTTTCCATACTTTTTTAATATTCTTTTTTTAAACCTTTTTTATCTTTTTCGGGATGAAGTCGTGTGTCGATCGGGATTGAGTTGTTTTTGAAATATGAAGCGCGCACATTTTATTATTTTAGTTAATGTGAGTAGTAGTAATGAAACATTCAGTCTGAGGTAAATAGTTATTATGAAACTGAATAGGTGACATGATATAGAAAATATTATGATTAACACACCTAATTAAAATGTAGAATGACGACTGAAAACCCACGTGTAACGAGTTATCAGTTTATTTTGCTAATAAATCGTGTATTGAACTCCATCTTGCAAGTACCTATCTTACAGAATCTGCAGTCGGACAAAACTGCAACATTGATGCGCCTTGCCAACCCTACCTGCATCTCTACAGACGGATATCAACTTTATTTAAATAAACATAAGACTAAGGCACATTTGATGATAAAATGGTAAAGTTGTCTATTCCTTGAACATCGGCAGTAAGTTCAAATGTTATTCTGATAAATTGTAATACGTTTATATCATAGGTAGCTTTATCAATGACGATTGCCCAGAAATAAACACTCTATGATTCCATGATGCATACCTGAATCCTCGTGTAAGAGTATGCAGGTACTTAATAGATAATAGGTACCTAAGTACTTTTGCCTTTTAGGTAATCTACATTTATTTCAGCTATCTTCAATGTGAACTCATGATGACTCGTTTCGAGACCCAAAGGGTAAGTACATAGTTTCAAGCTTGTATGTATCAAAGCTCTAACTTAGTGAGGTGCTATCTAACTTTAAGCAATGTTCTTTATTTTAAACTGTTCTCTTTTTAGATAGGAAAATACGTAAGAACTTGACTTGTTTATAACATTGTATCTAAAGCATATACAAAACTTTCAGCGTGCTTCAGCTGAATTAAAGAATCCGCAAAATCTTAAACCTAATTTATACTCAATAATTAGTTATAGCTAATTAGGTAACTAGTGAAATCTAGGAAGTGAGCGTAACATAAATAGTATTATCTTCCATTACAATCGTATGAAACCCCATTGGATCTTGCCCAAGTACAATTAGCTCTTAAAACCAAGACAATAAAGTCAAAATTGCCCTACAGGGATACTGGAATAATTAAGTAGCCCGTTTTTCAGCGTTCACGTGTTCATCTTTCAGTGTTTTTTTCTCTCTCCCTATTCTCTTGTTGGTTATTACCGATTGAGTCCTGAAGGAGTGTGGTCGCTGGTTAAAAATATACTTTTAGGTTATGTGTCAGTTTGACAGTTCGCGCCAAGCGTGTATTTTGAATTTTGAGTTAATTTTTTTTATGTTTATTAGTCCTAGTGTGTTTTATTGAGTGTGCAGATTCAGAAGTTTTTTTTTAAATTGGTAAGTACTTGTTTACATTAGTTTGGTACTTATTCGTTTTTAATATTGTACTTATATATTGTTACTTAATTTAATATTTTTACCCAATTAAAATACAGTTTTTATACTGGTTATTACTACAGCAAAATATTTTTTTATTGCCTTCAGTATAAATTCAGTATAAAATGCATTTTCGATGTGTATATCCACGTTATATTCATAATGTGTTTCCTGTTGAACTTTATAGTTATGACCTATTGATTACTTATTGTGTTCTTTTTTCGTCCGCATAGGTATTCTACATACTATTAGGTAATATGCCAAAAAAATACGTAAGTTAAGTTAGTTAGTTAAGTTAGATTGTGAAAATACAAGATACTGCTTTCATCATTTCATTTCCTCAAATATAACTGAAAAAAATGTTACGAAGCAGTGTGGATATATGAGTATTATGAAAGTACCTACTTAGGTTAGGTATAGGTACCTACCTACTTATCATAATTTCAGAAAACCTATTTTGAAAGCTTAATTTCATGAAATAATAACCTAACGAACGTTTTTAACATAAATACTTATTAAACATTCAATATATTAAAATTCACATTTGAACGGCAAAGCCGATTTTGATTTGAGTCGCGTTGTTAAAGTTGCACCCTTTAAGTGTGTACTGTCAGTACTGTGTAGTAGACATACTCGGAAAATTCAAGACTTTTTTACAAAAACTACTTTTATTGTTTCATAGAAATTGTTATCCAATAATAATTTTGCTATCTGCCATTAACTGCCAGTTATAATAAGTCTATCTACCACTGACTGGTAGTTACTTTCATACTATTTTGACACATAGTTAAACAGTTATAGTTAAACACATTTATTTACAAAAGCACAATACAATTCACAGACACATAGATTTGCCAAACCGTGAGGTTTGTTGGCAGAAAATCCTCTCGTTTACAATACGAAGTTTACATTGTATTGAGCAAGTATGTAAGTACACAAATGAATAATATAAGAAGGTACAGATCAATCATAATCATCTTGATAAGGCAGAAGATAGGTAATAATACACTAGTTGTTCATATTTAATATGTCATGTATGAAAATATATTACATCAAAAGTTACAACCTATCAAAATCGTATCAAAGGAACTATACCCACCAGTCATCGGTAGATAGAGTTATTAAAACAGGTAGTAAAAGCTCATGCTTAAAAATGATAGTATGGTTAAATGATAAATTGTTTAATTTTAAAAAGTCCTTCAATTTTAGTGTTTAATGAATTGAAAAAGAAATTAGTTCCTATTAGATATTAGGTAGAAGATCTTATCAAGCAATCACAAAAAAAAACATGAAAATGTACCAGGCTGCGTACCATTGGCGATGTATGGTGTAGGAGGAATAAATAAATATTGGATGAATAGTCGATCGAAATCACAGTAGTATTTAACAACTTATGTGTGTTGCAAATATGCCGAAATATGGAATAAGCCGAAATGAGGCGAATCAACACACCATTCTGAAAAACTTTAGTTCTAAAATTACTAACGACATCATTAATTCAATTCGTTTATTTCAGCCTTTCTGTCTATAAATAGTTAACAATTATAGATAAAAGTATCCACTGCCTAAAACGATCATCACCTATCTACCGAACAGGAAATTTGCACACGTGTTACAAAACATTTATCTAATAATATCAAAAACAAACACACGCAAAAAGTGATTAAAACATTACAATTCGCAGATGCGGAGCCGCCAGCCACTCCACATCCAGAGAAAGTTTATTTGCTTAATAATAGCGAAGCATGTGCCGCGAATATGTGCGTGTAGTCACCACATGTTGAAGTAGAGCCACGACTAGTGAACTGTGCGGGGTAGTTGACCTCACCATGGAGCCAGCCACAGACCTCCTGACTCCGCTCTACGACGACCGCAGCGGCGGCGGCGGTGGCGGCGGCGGCGGCGTGGCGGACCTCCACGCCTACTTTATGACACAATTCAACCTCGAACTCGACCACAAACACAAACCCAACAAAACCATCGACTGCTTCAAAACACAGAACGAGGAAAGCTTCGACTTCGAGGTCATCGAAGATCTGGACGGAAAAGACAACTACGAGTTTGAAATCATCGATTCTGTTATAGAAAACAAAAACGTCAGCGAAGAGAACATAAAAGATGTTCTACTAGACTTAGATAGCATAGGGTTACAAAGTAAAAGTACACAAAATGATTCGTATGATAAGGAATGTCTTAAAAGAAAGAATTTCAATAGTAGCAATGATTACATTGATGATGAATATCTGATAGATGAGCTGTGTAGAGAAGACAGCGACTGTCGGTTAACTCCAGACATATTTCAAGACGAATACCTCTCCACAACTACCAGCGAGACAAATACATTACCTTCAATGGAGACAGCATTCTCCAAAAAATACTGCAATTATAATAAAGACGATTACACTTTACCATTGGAAGAGACCTCACAGGATTTCAACAGCCACGCGCAACACAATGCGATGGTTCCGAACTTAGATTATTACAGCTATCCAAATAATATACTGTGCAACTTGGAAGGTGAGAACAACTACATTCTACCGGACACCCCGACCAGTTGCACAGAATTCAACTACGATAGAAACGAGAGAAAAGTTTCAGTCTCAGAGTCCATAGAGAGCGACGCACATAGCTCCAACTACTACGACGATACCTCGGAAGCTTTCGACGACGACGACCTCTTCATCAATCTCGATGACTTTGGCCTCACGTTCCAAGGTGACAATTCCGTCAACGCAGACGACAGCGCGGTCCCCCAAACTAGAAGCAGGAATAGTGACAATGAAAAAGTACAAGGTACGAATACCGTTGTTCACTGTTTGTTCGTTTCTTTCTCTAGTAATGTTGTGTACAAGTACTGACGTTCTTGTTGCTTGCAGGTGAGCGCGTGTGCCAGTGGGAGGGCTGCTACGAGCGGTACCCCTCTCAGAGCACGCTGGTCGAGCACATCGAGAGGTCGCACGTCAACACTTATAAAGGTAAGCAGCTGAAGACTTTCCGAGCGGGTTGAATTTATAGAGCCTTGGTTGCAGAAGTGGTATAGTGAACGAAAAGCTAATTGTAAATGGTATCAACGCTTTTCGTCTTGATATCCCACTCGACCTCTACTCTGACGCTAATCTGACTGATCTTATCCATTAACCACAGTGACTTCCAGAAGTGCAGAGGGACTAGCTGATTGCCCTTGATCTCCAAATCTTCACTTATTTATATTTCCTCCCTCTACAGGAGACGAGTTCAGCTGCCTGTGGCGGGGCTGCGCGCGCGCCCGGCGGCCGTTCAACGCGCGCTACAAGCTGCTCATACACATGCGCGTGCACTCCGGGCACAAGCCCAACCGCTGCCATGTGAGTATACACGGGTTCTAGTACTATCTGACACACCACCCATTAGATTTGTTACACCTTGATTCTCATCTTTGGACAGGCAGCGACGGACAACTAATCTGATTCGCTAATTTAATCCTTCCATAGTAACAGAACCAGTCTGGTCTAGTGTAGAAAAAAGCCTTAGAAGAAGTCTTGCTTCTGTTCTTTTCCATGACAAAAGGTCTCTTTTTCAATCGAATAAGTTTACGGTTGTCAAATGTCAAATTAACTTGTAATTTTGATTAGTTTCTTCATTCATTTCATTCCGAGAAATTACTAACTTAATTCCACTCCTTTGCATTGTTCAGTTTAGCTGCATAATAAAAAAGCAAGAAGCAATAAAAGTGCAGCGAAAAGATGAAAGAATCTGAGTCATCGTAGACACAGTCATGACGATACATGCAGCATATCGCAAACGGAGACACCAAAAGTTCCTCTTCCCAACTTCTGAACCAGTTCCTCTCCCCCAGCACCCCGGCTGCGGCAAGGCGTTCTCCCGTCTGGAGAACCTGAAGATCCACGTCCGCTCCCACACCGGCGAGCGGCCCTACGCCTGCCCCGCGCCGCACTGCCGCAAGGCCTTCTCCAACTCCTCCGACAGGGCCAAGCACCAGCGGACGCACTTTAATGCTGTAAGTTGAGGCCTTTACTTCTTACTTTTAATAAGGGTGCATTACAGAAACATTTTAGGCGCAGCATCATCAGATGCAGTGTATTAGTTGCTGTGCTACTTTTTCATAAACATTATCATCGTATTATACCGCTGGAACGTCGAGCAACGCTCTTTATCCGATAGGGGTTGGATGAGGAAGGCCTTTGCCAGAATGTAGTAGTTTTTGATGAAAAACCGCTGATAATTAATTTCCTAGGTATCGCAGTTTGCGAAGACCCGAAAGGACTTCCGCTACTATATCAAATATCTGAACGTATATGTTGTAAATACCATCATCTGAAGCCACACCAGACATGTACTAACTCTCCTATCATCTCTTTTCCAGCGTCCCTACGCATGCGGCGCCGTGGGCTGCGGCAAGCGCTACACGGACCCGTCATCACTGCGCAAGCACGTGAAGTGTCACCCACACGCGGCCGCCCCGCGCGCCTGCCTCGCCCCCGCGCGCGCCCCGCGGCCCCCGCCCGGCCCCGCCGCGTCCCCCGCCAAGCTGGCCACGCTGCGCTGCATCAGGGACAAGCTGGCAGTGCCGCGCCTGCAGCGGCTGTGAGGGGGGCGGGGGCCAGGGGTGTTGTGACGCGGTCATTGGTCTTGCTGATTTTAGTTGAGAGTAGGGGTGGTTGTACCATTATACGACTAGCAATTTACGATCTATGTAGAAAGAAAGAAAATTTGAACCAACTTGGATGTAATTTTAAAAACGACAATAGTAAAGACTTAATAGATAATAATTGAAAGGATTATAGTAATTGATAAGTTTAAGTTATAGATAAATCTTGCGTTGTTTAAATACTGCATCTACATAGCTACGGACCGTTATAATTTTTATAAATTATAATAATTATGTTATAATATTCTGAAAACCTAAACTGACAAAAACATTAATTAATTATAGTTAGATAGGTATTTAGTTAGTACAAAAACCTAGGTTAATGTGCACTTAAAAGGATCTCTCCAAAAGACATTAAGAATTAAGTTATAGTACTCATAACATACCTGTTAGTGCATTATTAATAGCATTATGTAAGGTAAGAGTACTATTTAAACTTAGGTTTTAGGAAAATGTACTTTTATTTCGTTATTTACTTAATTATTATAAATTTATAACTAAGTAAGCTACTTTTGTAAGTTAACTTACTCAAACTATGAAACACCTACGATTTGCTCAATTATGTAAGTAGTATCCTTACTATCCTTACTAATCCTTACTAATATATAATAAATGCGAAAGTAACTGTGTCTGTCTGTCTGTTACTCTTTCACGCCAAAACTACTGAACGGATTTAAATGAAATTTGGTATACATATGGTCTAGACCCTGGGAAAGAACATAGGCTACTTTTTATCCCGGAATTCCCACGGGAAAACTTATTAAGGCGAAGCGAAGCGCGCGGGAACAGCTAGTACTTAATAAGTATAATTGAGTGGATGAATATCAAACTGCCATATGTCACGTCCACGCAAAATTTGGGAAATGGAGGTTTTTGTTTTCTCTATTATTTAATCGTCATAGAACTTGCCCCGTGATTTAATCAGTTGACTTGTGACCTTAAGAATCTATTTTAATAAACAAATCCATTATAACACTCATAGAAATGTGTAAAAGTTAATAAATAGTTTGGACTTATAGCAGTTTGATATGCCCATACAAGATTTATGCTGTTTTGATATGAGTCATAAGGACTTATAGTTGTTTGAAAAATACTAATATCATGGGCCGGACTCAGTAAGACTAATATAGTCTATATTCTATTAAATACAATGAAGTTAATCAACCAAAATTTATCGGTAGAAAAGTACCTACCTACCGTATTATATTCTACCCGATACGGCCCTGTGTTTACTACGAAAATGCTTTGTGATTGACACGTGGGTTGGAAAAAAAGGGGTTTTAAACTTACTTCGCCATAGTTTTCTGTCGTTTTTTTGCTACACTCTTCAATCTGTTCCTTTTCCGAGCTTTATCAGGGTCCACAATCACAATTTCCTCAACATTTTCATTCATATTCGTTATAAAACACTGGGAGCACACACCACAGCCTCGAAATTCTAACCAAGACTGACGCCATGTTGAAAAAATTACGCTCTGTGATTGGCCGGAATGGACTTGTGAAAATTTGTAATGCGAAACGGTTAGACTTAAAAGGATTTGAAAAAAACTTACTTTTTTAACGGCTTTTTTCTCGTGGATGCCTTGCACTTATTGGAACTTGAAGGGCATAGGCAAACTGACATTTTAACGGAGAACACGACCAAATCAAAAAGTCAATTTTTCGGGTAGGTGGACATATGGCAGTTTGATATTCATCCACTCAATTGTAACCTTTTAGGTTTGTGTACGTCGTAAGTACCTACTTATACTTAAGTATATACAAATAATATTAACGTACCTAACTAAGTACTTATTAAATTAGTATTTTTATGAAAATGTACAAATGCGGTATGCTTTCCAAAGAATCTCTTTTGTTGTTAAACTTAGTTTAATTTACTTTTTACTAGTTTTTAAATATTTAATTCCATTTTAAGATCTCTAATTATATTCAGTAACTAATTGCTCATTTAGTTATAGGCTAAAACGTAAAATTAAGTTAAATAATGAATATAAAAAGTTACGGCAGATACTGTCATCGTTTTTATAATATTTTAAATAATAAAAAAATATGATTAAATGAAAGTTAAACTTGTATACGTATTTGTTTAATTTAGTCCCTGAAACTAATATTAGCATACGGAGGGAGGTACCTACTTATGATTTGATTACCGCAGCATTGTTTCCTGTGTGAAACTTGATACTTAATATTTTATATTAATTATTTAAATATTATTATACAAGTTAAAAAAAAGTAGGACTTAGGTACGTGTTACGTTTAACTATATGAAATCTACGTTTTAAGTACTTATATATATTATGAAGTAAGTATAAACTTTATGATTCTAATCATAAAAGCACGCTCTGCGCTCCTCCATAGGTCCAGTTACGTATTATGTTATGTCAGCGACTGACACTATCCTAAGTATTCTGATTTCTGACTGGCTTGATCCGTCCACGACGTTGTCTCAATAAACTAAAATAAACTCATAATATACCGACACGATAAAGACGACGACGACTACCAAAGCCGCAGTCAGGCTACTCCTGCACTGAATTTCTGGCTGTTGATGGTCATAATTCATAATAAGAGCACTGATCCGAGCCAAGGTGATAGTGCCAACAATCTTGCTGACTTACTCTAGAATTCGAATAGTACTTTCAATACAATGATTAATTAGTAGTTATAGTTAGATAGGTGTTATAAAACGATTATACTGTAACTCAGGTTAAAACAGTCATAAGGTGATTATGGGAAATCAGATATTCTATTCTCTGTGGGGGTGTAAGTGCCTGCACCTGGCTCTCTCGAGTGGAACCTTTGTGCATATCCCCAAGGTCTAAACTGCCTTCCTAAGCTTGGACCATTTCCCACCACGCTGGTCCACTGCGGGTTGGTGGGTCCACATATCTAGATGTGCTAGATCTAGAGATATGCAGGTTTCCTCACGATGTTTTCCATCACCGTAAGAGCGATGGTTCATGGTATACATTGTACTTAAGTTAAAATAACTCATTGGTACATGTCAGCGCCGGGAATCGAACCCGCATCTCTGGCGTGAGAAGCGGCGCTTACCCGACTGAGCTACCATCGCTCTAAGAGAAATCAGATAAGAAATTAACTTTTATGAACCACACCTCTATCTCCATCTATAAAAAAAACGTATAGGAAAAGCAAAAAGTTTCTAAGCTACTTACGAAAACTCACTCACTCACACTGTTAAATTAAGATGATTGTCATGATTTGTCATCTGGTAAGTACATAGGAGTACCTTAGCTGCATCAACACCAGCAACGCTCTTCCTCTTCCTCCACCAGGCCTCGTGTACACGCGCCGGCTGCACCCTGCCACCGTCAGCACAGTTCAATGCCTCCACACTGCGATGCGTGTACCCTCTGACACGATCATTATCATAACACTACTTATCAATCGATTCGCAATACAAAGTATTAGCTCGTGCATTAGTTAGTCGTCACCGCCGGGTATATAAGCTGTGGGAACGGGCGAGGAAGGCAGAAGTATTCTTCTCCCAGTGCGAGGATCATCAGGGACCTGAGACATCAAGTCTGCTGAGATGAAGGTCTTAGTACTCGCCGCCCTATTGGGTAAGTTTTTCTCATTGGTTTCACTTTAGTATAACCATAGCAAAGATATTCTATTACATGTTAAGGGAGACCACTACATCCCCTTACATTTTGGCTAAGCTTCTAAATGAAAGTAACTACCTACTTAGTAAAAAAGATTTTCAAACTTTAGTCCAGAAATTGCATTTAAATATAATGTTCTTAACTAATTAATAATAATATATTTAATAACAACAAAGTTAACAGCGAAGTTTGTGAAAGCATGTTCACATAAGCAGTATCTTAAAATTTTGCAATCCTAAAATCCGCCCTTAACTAAACTTTTCTAGATGTGCTTGTGATAGTGCTATCATATGGGAGAGCATAACTATCCCACTAACCTAAGATACCTAGTCAGTGAAATATCATTATAAAATATTCTATCGGCTAACTTTCTGATAACAATTCATTACAATGTTGCAAAATCGTATCATTCTTACAGGCATTCTGATATTTCAACTACCTACACGATAGTTTTACAATAGATAGAGCTTTAGCGAAAATATGAACTAAAGCATTACCTATACGAAACCTTTATTTCAAAACTTGTTTTAGTATACCGTCCTACGGTATGTAACGTCTTTTCTGAAAGCTTCAAGGCTCGAGTGCCCCTGAAGCGAATTGGATTGAATTGGCGCCGCGAACTTATTAAATGCAGTTGCGATGCAATTCTTAAAATTAACTAATGACGTGCTCGCGAATATGCTTATAGCGAAAATCCACTTCAATTTGCCAAAAAAAAATATTGTTCTCACCAATATTCAGAATGTAAAATTTTATGTTAACTTTATTGGTCAATAGATTTTTTTTATGCCACCAAACGAATCTTTTTCATTAGAGTCAAATACAAAAAATACAATGCTGAACAAAATATACCTACGCCACAACCTACAAACTCATGTCAGTTCACGATAGTAAACGATCACTGCTGACGACGCATATTTCCCCCGCAGTGGCCGCCACCACCGGCAGACCCAGCCACGACGTGACCTCCGAGACCACGGCCTGGCCCTGGCAGGACGGCAAGCTGTACGAGTATGAGGTGACGTCGCACACGCTGGCGACGCTGCCCGAGGGCGCCAGCGCCGGGGCCGCCCTGCGCGCCTCGCTGCAGCTGCGCGCGCGCGCCGGCCGCCTGCTGGCGCGTCTGCTGCTGCCGCGCCACGCCCGCGTGCACCAGCCCCTGCCCGCCCGCAGCCTGCCCGCCGACCTCGACTACAAGCCCTACACCTACCTCGACCAGCCCTTCGAGATCTCCGTCGTCGGCGGCCGCGTCGTCGCCCTCAACGTGCCCGCCACGCTCAGCGCCGCCAACCAGAACCTGCTCAAGGGTCTCATCAGCGCGCTGCAGGTCGACCTCACGCCCTACAGGACCGTGCGCGACTCCCACAGCTTCTTCAACAAGGAGACCTTCCAGGGACAGTTCTACAAGAAGGAGATCGACGTGACGGGCGACTGCGAGACGCTGTACACCGTGGCGCCGCTGGCCGCCGAGTGGCGCCGCGAGCTGCCCGCCTTCGCCGACCACGACGAGCCCGTAGAGATCACCAAGAGCAAGGACTACGGCAAGTGCCACCACCAGGTCGCCTTCAACTTCGGCATCCCCGCGAGCGCCGTGTGGTCCGGCGTGGCCCTCAACCCGCAATCCACGCAGCTCATCAAGCGCCACACCGAGTCCCGCATCATCGCCGGCAAGCAGGGGCCCATCTACCAGGCGCAGGTCACCAGCACCGTGCACGCCAGCCCGCTCATGTACGGACAGCAGAAGGCCGAGGTCTACTCCGTCGTGAAGCTGTCCCTGCTGTCCATCAAGCAGGACGACCAGGAGGAGTGGAAGCTGTCGGAGAAGATGCGCGCCATCAAGAACCTGCTGTACACGGTGTCGGCCGACGGAGTCCACATCGACGAGAACTCGTCCGAGGAGTCCACGGAGCAGATCGACTCGATCCGCCGCCGCCGCGCCTCGCACGAGTCCGACGAGATGCTCGACATGTGGAGCTCGCAGGAGACCAACGACGACATCGCCAACATCGAGCACCCCGCCTACATGCCCATGTACATGGTGCAGGGGAAGGAGAACAAGAACGCGCCCGCCACCGTGCAGAAGCTGGTGCAGGAGATCGCGCAGCAGCTGCAGAACCCCAACAACATGCCCAAGGCCGACACGCTCACCAAGTTCAACATCGTGGTGCGCCTCATCGCCGGCATGAGCCAGGAGCAGCTGGCGCTCACCTCGCGCAGCATCGAGGCCGCCAAGGCCAGCGACATCATCATCAAGAACGACATGTGGATGGTGTACCGCGACGCCGTCACCCAGGCCGGATCCATGCCCGCCTTCCACCAGATTCAGACCTGGATCAAGACCAAGAAGCTCCAGGGCGAGGAGGCCGCCCAGGTCGTCGCCACCCTGCCCAAGACCCTGCAGTACCCGACTAAGGACCTCATGATCCAGTTCTTCAACATGGCCATGTGCGAGGAGGTGATGAAGCAGCCCTACCTGAACAGCACGGCGCTGATCGCCGCCGCGCGGTTCATCAACCAGGGACAAGTGAACAACCTCACCGCCATCTCGTACTACCCGACCTACATGTACGGCCGCCTGGCGCGCCGCCACGACAGCTTCGTGGTCGACATGATCCTTCCCCGCCTCAGCGAGGACCTGAAGCAGGCCATCGAGCGCGGCGACAGCCACCGCGCGCAGGTCGTCATCAAGGCCATCGGCAACCTCGGCCACCGCGCCATCCTCGACGTGTTCACTCCCTACCTGCAGGGGCAGGTGGTGGTGTCGACCTTCCTGCGCCGCCTGATGGTGGACAACCTGTACCAGCTGGCCAGCGAACGCGACCACGCGGTGCGCGCCGTCCTGTACAGCATCCTGCGCAACTCCGCCGAGCCCTACGAGGTGCGTCTGTCGGCGCTGCAGAGCATCTTCGCCGCGCAGCCGACGGTCGCCATGATGCAGGCCATGGCGCGCATGACCCTCGACGACCCCAGCGTGCAGGTGCGCGCCGCGCTCAAGGCCATCATCCTCTCCGCCGCCAAACTGAAGGACCATCGTTTCCGTGACTTGTAAGTGTAATCAACTATTCAACTATGAATAAGTTCATAAAATGTGTCAGCTCCCGTTATAACTTCTTGATTTCTATTATTCCAGGGCTAAGATGGCTGACTCTGTTAAGGAGATCGTGACCAAGGAGAAATTCGACATTGTCTACTCACAGAAGCAGATGATTGACTTCTTCAGCCAGGACCAAGACCTGGGCTTCCTGGCGGTGCTGAGCTCCATCGGCTCCGAGGACAGCCTGGCGCCGCAGTACCTGCGCTACTCCTGGTGGAACAAGGTCCACGGCTGGGGCAACAAGAACACTGTAAGTTACATTTATTCGTAAATCAGGGTTCTAGACTTAATTGTGCTAATTGCACTGACTGAAATATTTATAGATACAATAGTATTTTTTTTATTAATTTGACTCCATTATTCTTCAGATTGCCGCCTCCATGTCCAACGTCCGCCAGTTCATCGAGTACTTCAGCGAACAAATGAACATCCAGAAGAAGCAGGAGTACAAGACCTCCGACTTCAAGGCCAAGTTCTCCGCCGAGAAGATCGCCGAGATGCTGCAGATCAAGCGCGACCCCGAGCAGCCGCTGGAGGCCGCCTTCGACATCGAGATCATGAACCACCAGCGCTTCCTGGTGTTCAGCGAGGCCGACATGCAGCAGCTGCCGCGCGAGTTCGCCCGCGGCATCGAGCGCCTCGCGCAGGGCGTCGACTTCCACTACACCAAGATGCTGAGCCCCGCGCGCGCCACCGTCATGTTCCCTGTCGCCATGGGCGTGCCCTTCATCTACCAGTACAAGGAGCCCACGCTGCTGCACGTGCAGGGCAAGGCCAAGGCCAGCGTCACGTTCCCCGGCAAGGAGAGCAAGGACTTCGCCACCACCATCGACAAGGAGATCCAGATCACGTTCGCCAGAAACATTGACGGAAGCGTCGGCTTCTTCGACACGCTCTCCAACCAGTACTCCAGCGCGGGCGTCGTCAGCAAGATCCAGTTCAACATCCCCATCAAGGCTCAGATCAAGATCGAGGCCGGAAAGCTCAAGTTCAACTTGGAGCCCCTCAACCCCGACATGGACACGACCGTGGCGCACTTCAGCGTGTGGCCCTACACCGCCAGCCAGGCCAAGGACAGCCACGTGCCCGCGGCGCTCGACCCCACCACCAAGGTCATCACCCGCTCCGAGAAGGTCACCACCGTCGACACCAAGTTCGGCCTCGTCTCCACCGGCATCCAGTTCCAGGCGCAGGGCTACTCCTACTCCAAGGACTTCCGCAACTTCGGCAGCATGATGAAGGGAAATGACTTCATGTCGAACATCATCTTCGCCGCCTACCAGAAGGACGTCGCGCTCACCCACTATAACTTCAAGTTCTTGGGCAAGCAGTCCGTGAACAAGCGCGTGTCGATCACAGCCGTGTACGGTAAATACTACAACCAGAAGAGCTCAGTGGACGTCCTGAAGCCGACCGACATCTCGGACGTGTCCCCCGACAGCGCGGCGCGGCGCGAGCTGCTGGTGCAGCGCGTGGCCGCCGGCGTGACGCCCGCGCGCGTACAGCTGCTGGACCTCAGCGCCTCCTTCCTCGGCGCGCAGCCGGCCGACTACGTGCTGACGGCCGCCGCCGCGCAGAGCTCCGTCGACCCCAAGATCCAGTACGCGCTGTTCGCCGCGCGCACGCACGCCAAGCTCGGCAACTCGCAGCTCAACGCCGTCGGCACCTTCATGAAGCCCGAGATCACCTCCATGAACTTCCCTGAGGTGCTAAAGCAGGAGATCAAGACCGACTTCAACGCCGACATCAAGTTCGGAACTAGCGGCAAGATCCAGGTGATCGGATTCCTTGAGCGCACCAAGAAGTACACCGAGATCCTCAAGAACCTGCCGAGGTCGAAGCAGTGCATGTCCGAGATCGCCGAGAAGAACTACTACCAGCCGGCCTGCCACCAGATGATCAAGATGGCGAACTCGCCCGACTTCCTGTCCGCGTCCGTCACCTACAAGGACGTGAGCCCGTCGGTCAAGAACATGACGTACCAGCTGTACCGCCTGGCGCGCCACGCCGGCTTCTGGTACACGGAGGAGAACACGCTCCGCAGCACGGTGGACGGCAAGTTGGAGGTCACGCTCGACATGTCGTACGTGCAGAACCGCTTCGAGCTGGCGGTGGCGAGCCGCGCCGGCGACCTGCGCGTGCGCAGCGGCTACCTGCCCGACGTGGCGCTCTCCGCCGCTGCCATCTATTCGCCCATGTACACCAGCATGGTCGACCGCGTCGTCAACTACTACACCGGACACCAGTACATGCGTGAGTTTTCCAACCCATCACTCAGACCTTTTTCATTAACTTGAACCTCCCTCTTTGATTTACAATGGACGCTTTCTCTCATCGAATTACCGCAAGTAATAAAAAGCCCAATCACCCCCTTTACTTGAAACTAACAAGCCCCATCCCCACAGCCTACTGCGCGGTTGAAGACAACAAGATCAAGACGTTCAGCAACCGCAGCTACTCGTACTCCATGGGCGCGGCGTGGCACGTGGTGGCGCTGGACGACGCGAGCTACGCCGGCCGCCGCCAGCACGACCCGCGCCAGCTCGTGCTGCTCGCGCGCCGCCCCGTGCCGCAGCACCAGGAGATCTACATCTTCTACAGGTACGTACTGATGCGGTTTGAGGCCAATTTGTAAGAGGCTGTGTCTAGTAGGCTGATGATTTTCATTTGCTATAATTAATAAGGCTAAAAGTGGTGTATTATCGTCCTATCAATGAATTCTAATCGCTTTCATTCCTCTGCAGAACCGAACCCGGCAAGGAGATGGAAATCGAAGTGAAGCCCGCACCCGAGGGCTCCAACAAGAAGGGCATCGTGAAGATCACCACCAACCTGAAAATGATCTCCGAGGGCGAGCTCACCATGTACTGGGACGAGGAGACCAAGATGCCGCTGCTCAAGTACTACACGCTGGCCGACGGCTCCATGGTGTTCAGCATCGAGCAGGGCCGCGCGCGCGTCATCTACGACGGACAACGCCTCGTCGTGCTGAGGAAGGAGAACCGCGGCAACTCGCGCGGCGTGTGCGGCTACATGAGCGGCGACGCGCGCGACGACTACCTGACGCCGGCCGGCATCGTGGACGCGCCCGAGCACTACGGCGCCAGCTACGCGCTGCGCGAGCACGCCACGCCCGCGCTGCTGGAGCTGCAGCAGCAGGCCGCCAAGCTGGCCTACCAGCCCGCGCAGCACTACACCGCCATCCTGGCCGCCGACGCCGAGTGGAGCCAGTCCGTGCAGCGCGAGCACGTGTGGCAGCACGCCTACCGCGCGCGCTACTACGGCGCGTCGGCCGAGTGCCGCGTGCAGCAGCAGGTGCAGTACTACGAGCACCACGGCGACACCTGCGTGAGCACGCGGCAAGTGGCGGCGTGCGCGGCGCAGTGCCGCGGCGACGGCTACGAGGTGCAGCCCGCGGAGGTGGTCTGCGGCCCGCGCGGAGACAAGGTGTTCCACTCCTACGTGGAGCAGATCCGCGCCGGCGGCAACCCGCAGGTCTCCGGCGTCACCAAGATCCAGCAGTTCCGGGTGCCCAAGCGCTGCCTGGCCTGAACCCGACCCTCCCCTCAGTATTCAATGACGAGCAACCGCATGGAATAGGACGTGACTCAGCTATTTATACTTATAGTATTCGTTGGTTTTGAGTAGTGACGAAGTGAATTCGTTCGTTTATGATATATCGAAATTGTATGTAGTTTTTAGATAGATATTTATGTATGATAAATATTATATTAATATGTATATAGAGCAAATGAAAATGAAAATAAAAAAATGACTGTATGTTTATAAAAAAAAACAAAGTTTTTGACTTACCAGCCTGCTCCAAAACGACCCTGAACTCATTCATTGTGACACTGCATTTGAGCGTTTTAACTTTTAACACAATCAAAATCTAATGTCTCATCTAGCCAACCTTGGCCATGTTGTAAAAACTATAACGTTTACATTAGTGGACACACGTAATAGTTTAACACGTAAGGGGACGCAAAATGACTGTATTTTATTTTTGAGTACCTAGGTACAAAAGTTGTAAAACGAAACGACACAGATCTAAACAATGAAATGAATATTAAAAAACACTATTTTTTGTGGCAGCACTGGAATCAAGGCGCGAGGCAACTGTCAATCTGTCAATGTCATTGTCATTACCACAGAACACATAAATATACTCACACAGGTCATTACTTGTCAAAATATCAGCCGGTGATCACTGTCTCTTTACATTTTCCGACGGTTTTCCTTCTAATTTCGGTCTCGAAATTAGTCGAAATTTAGTTAAAACTTGCAATATTCGAGCTTCAGTTTGAGAATAAATTCAACACGGTTTTAAAATAGTTCTCCTAAGTAGCAGTGAAAAGCAGGTAAAGACTCTTTTGGTAAGTAACTCATTGCCCAACTTTTGTTTTCTTCTGACAAATTATTTTATTTTATTCTGATTTGGTATTTCATACACATTCCAAGTTTGATTTTATTAGGTAAACTAAGTAAACTTGTTATTGCAGTTGCTAATCCTTACTCCTTAGTAATTTCATTTGTAAAATCGTCAACTGTTTTTGTGTTCCATGTCCACTGAAACAATAAACACTTGCTACGAAACCACTGAAAAATTATACATACCTACTTACAGAATAATGTGCTATTACAATTTAACCTTTTCAGCTATGCTAAAATATATTAAGAGTTAATTTTAGACATAAATCAGTTGGCCATTTAATTTTTGAAGTAGTAAATTAAGTTCTAAAGCCTTCCTAAGGTCCACTGCTTTTTTATTAAATATACTTAAAAAATACAGTACAATTTATATAATTTCACTATCCTACTATACCTACTATATTTTAAGGATATATTTTTACAGCTGCAGCCTTTTAAAGTTTTCAAAATAGCAATTTGGTAAATTTTATAACAATAAGTGTATCTCCTTAATAAATTATACATCATTGGCATGGTGAAAAAGACAAACATATCCATATAAAGTTTATTTTTAACTATTATACGTGCTACACTCAGTAAATAACTAGCCCGCTTAAATATCCACAAAATGACAAACTCCTTAATAGCTAATCTAGTATGCTCGTTTATTTGGATTAATGAAAGAAAATGTTAAATGATTACATTTCTTGTTTTCAAATAGATTAGACTTTTTATTCTTCTTGACGGCTGTGTGTGTCAGTGAGAAACAATCCATTATTACCACCACAGGACATTAGATTTACGGGCCTCCTCCAAGACTGGGAGATTTTTGATATAATCTCGACATTGTCAAGACAAAACCTTCAGGTTTAATTGTACACACATTTAAGGACTTAATGATATTACCCAATGTTTTGTATTAAATAAAATAAATTTTAGTCAGGTTGGGTTTATCACATAAGGGGCATTCCATAGTGACTGGTGGGACTGTTTACTCCAGAATTGCTATTGTTTAGACCTGTAACTTTTTATTTTAATCAAATAATATGATTAAATATATACTGTATAGTAGATAATGAACCAAGTAATGTAATGATTACCAAATTAATAACCCATGTACATTTATTGGTGATATATTAACGGTTTAAGGAGTGTGACTGGTGGGACAGCCAAAAATACCTCAGCCCCGACCTCTGCTCCGTCAAACGAGATTTTAGTCCAAATACTTAACATAGCAAAATGTATTTGAATGTGCTATTAAATGATTAAATATATTAAGACGTGAACTATAAACTATGAGCAAGCTTTGTTTCTGCAAGAAATATACTTAGACCAAATAAATTGTGACTGGTGGGACATGAACATGACCCAAAAAATCGTACCACATGTTCAGAACAAAAAGACAACGTATGAAACGTATGTAAAAAAATACTTTCCTGCTTTTTTCAGAAAAAAAAATAACAGAACATGTAAATATGTATATCTAATATTGAATTAACAATAAAATAATCTTGATTAGATTAATAAAAAAATATCTCATTTTCCCACTACCTGTGGAATGCCCCATAACACAAACATTCAAGACCATATTCTATTTGATGTGAGAGTGCAAATAACTGCACCTGGCTCTCTTGAATGCAACCTATGTGTTTATCTCCAATCCCACCAATAAACTGCCCTCCTGAATATGAACCATTTCCCATCAAGCTGGTCCCCTGTGGGTTGGTGGGTTCACATATCTAGATGTGCTAAATCTAGATATACAAGTTTCATCACGATGTTCTAACACCATAGATCCAAGAACAAAATATCAGTCTAAATAAATATCTGCACAGAATGAGGATCCGACCTTGGATCTTCCGCAGAACAGAGTTTACCACTCATTCAGCTGCAGTTGGCAGGTGCTCTGACTGACTAGGGAAGGCTCTCTTGGAGTATCTCTTTTATTAAATAGGCAAGCAATGTATCACATGGTATTTTTGGAGGCTGGAGGCATGTGTGAAGGTATATTATAAGGACATAAGAGCAACTACAATCTCCTACAAACAGGTCAGCCAAAAAAGCTTCAAAGGTCATTTAAAAGTCGAACAGGCGCGCGGTTCTATGCGAATGGCGGCAAACTTAGCCGCGTGTTGCGTCAGCCGTGACGTCATTGGGCGAGCCTCCTTTCCCCGCGCTCTGATTGGCTGCGACGCGGCCTCCGGCACGTCGCCCTCACGTCAAACACTGATACGGCGATTTTGAAATTTCGACTTTGGAATGTGAGGTAAACGGTCTGGAACGTGGTTGGTAGGTCTCTTTGAAATTCGCAGCAGTGGAACATTATTTTCCTTGTCGGTTGTGCTTAGTGGTATTAGTGACTACTAATTGTTGGTAATATAATTGTAGATACCTACAGAACTACTTTGATAGGAACATAAGTATTATAGGCACTGGAAAAGACTGTTCATCTATTTTTTGTTTAAATATGATAATGTTCTCATGATGATAAACACCTTTCTCGAATATATAAAAAAACGAGACAATAAGTTTGAGCGTGACTGCCTTCAGCCATCCGTGCACTGCTAGGACTTTGATTGGAACGTTTATTCTTATCCTATCTACATTACATTTCTTATTCGGATAAACTATTACTTACTGTTTGTGTGTTAGTTAAATTTGTCTGTGTTGTTGAGACATGACATCATTCGCTGCACTGAGCCAGCACAATAATTAGACCACTTGTTGTTTGTTGCATGATCGAGTTTCTTTCTTCACATTTTGCAATAGAAGCAGGTGATGAAATATTGTTTCTATCGTTAATAGTCGTATGATTGTACTAAAAATATGTAGGTATTATCTAAATCTGAGAAAAGTGTATTTTTTTTACGTAAGCCTCTTAAAAAACACGCCACTGGATGCAATCTATAGGTTTCCGCATCCAATCATTACCAGCCACCTTTCGCAACTAGTCACCCCATCAGTTATCGGTTCTTCGACATATGTCAAGCTAACTATGTCGGTAACTTTACTTATGAAACTTTCATTAGAGATAATTTTACTCGTAAAGACTCTATGTAGATAGATAGATAGATAGATATTCTTTATTTGTAAACAAAAACATGGACAAAAATTACAACAAAAAAACTTAATCTAACACATATGTACAAATGGCGGCCTTATCGCTTAAAGCGATTTCTTCCAGGCAACCTTTGGGTGGAAGGATATTTCGATGAAAAGGGCAATGTAATGGCAGGTGGAAAAATATTTCTGAGCACAACGCTGCTGCTGTTTTCATGCTATCGTTTACATAAAGCTAAAGTGACTCTCCGATCATCAAGTGTGCTACCGCATCGCGACAGCTTCATGGCACGGAATAGGGCCTCGCCGCCGCCATCTCTCAGACTCTTTACGAGCCCGTTTAGGAAAGCTATCAATTACTCGTTGGAAAATTCCTACGAAGGCCGCCTCAGAGTGTTTGCCATGTCTTGTTTATGTGCGACTTGTCGTCCCGCTGTGATTGATGTGTTTTGGAGATAATTACGGAAGATTCAGCTGCTAATGTCTGAAGAATCTACTTTGGGTGCGATCTAGACCTTCCGACCTTTCTTTCGTGTTTCAAAACTTCATCAGTTTTTTCTTATCAGGAAGTACAGGTTTACCAACTCCAATTTACCGATTATTATAGTTCATAGACTTAACTCTACTTTTAACTTAACTACCACCTTTCGATCAGCTGTTTAATTACAGCCTGTCTCATTCTAACAACCGGTCGGGGCCCGCGAGTGGGCACATTGCGGCGTGCCCGGGATCACGCATTTACTTTCTAAACAGAGTTTTCCGGCGCGTGACGTCAGGAGGCGCGCGCGTCGCCGGCCAATCAGCGAGCAGGGATCCAGAGGCTTGGCACGGCACAGTGTTTTCATGGCCGACCGGTCGCCGTTGCCGTCAGTCGCCGCTATATCTGGCGCCTGCGCAAGCGCTTGCATCAACTGCACTGACATTTTTCTCATGCATGTGATTACTGTTTTTAGAATCGGTTTTGAATGATCATCTGACTGAGTTACGTACACTTTCATCAGATTTTTGTTTAGTCTAACCCCCCTGTCACTTATCTGTAATGTAGCGTCAACTATCTCGCGATAATCACGATTGCTATAGGAGCCTAATAATTATGATGATGTCATATTAAAAACAATAGTTATCAGGTGATGGCTTGATTTGATTTCTCTGTAGACTTTAGAGTGTAAAAAGTCAAAAGACTTCAACATGCTTAAATCTTCTTCTATGTTAGCTCAGTATACAACTATACAGTTTTGTATCTAATCACAATAAATCTCATATCATCATACAACCGTCGGGTTGACCACTTACCCAATAACACGGTCAGCACAAACTTGCTTGTGTTGGGGTGCAGCAACCCGCACTGAGCCTGCGTGGTGGACAAGGAATAAAACCCTGCCTTCTTTGGAAGGAGACTTGTGCCCCAGGAGTGGGGACGTGATGGGTTGTGATGATGATCATCAATATTACAACCGCCTATTCAAAGATTAACCGCCTATTCAGACTTTGACATGGTGTAATAAAAGTATAGAGCTACTAATGAAGCTGAAGTGTACGTACCATCTCGATCTAAATATCTAGAGATTGAGGAACAATTTAACCAACGAGCAAGCGGTGGTTGAACGTGTCGGTCATCACGATCGGAAGATGTCCCTCGACCAATCAGCGCGCCGCTCACGCACACACCCGCGCCGCTGCGCACGCGCATCCACTCCAACACTCTTTAATTCGAAAATTGAAATTGTGACGTTCATGCAACTCTTCATCTAATATTAGATCGCAGAAACGTAGATGATACAAGGCGACTATTACGTGCCATTATGATAACAATAAATTATGCTAAGAATGCAGAGAGCAATGTGCTGCTTCTGAAAATTGCAAGTTGTAATAATTTACACAGATATTACAAGTTGTTTGTGCCAAACATTCTGCAGACGAATCGGCCTTGAATACATTTAATAAGTACATATCCAAAAGAAACTTGCGTGCAGACACTCGAGACACTGTCAGATTTCCTGGAAAGTAGAGACAGCTGTAAAGGACTCAGAAGTTTTGTTATAGAAGCAGACACGAAGGGATAAATTGAGACCTGACATAAAAAACTGCATTGGACTGAGATTAATTTACTTACGTATTTTATTGATTGCTGAAATCGTAACTGTCTATGCATCATTCATGTCATAAAATTACAGAAACTGAAAATAGCTGTGCAAAATAAAACCATCTGATGTCAATGAACCGTCACAACGGACAGGCTTTTGGCAGAAACTGAAAAGCTATTGAAACACAAGACGATCACCGTCGTCTTCCACAAATAACGGTACAAACAGCTTCGAAATTTTCGTAACTGCAACAAACAGTTTTCAGTCGCAACACTGACAAACGTACATTATTATATAAACACGGCGCACAGGTAGCGACTCCTGCGCATGTCGCGCGCGTCACGTCGGCGCTGATCTGTCAGTTGCTCGCCGACCGCCGCGGAGGACGCACGTCTCGCCCGCTGGGATTACTCGCGCGAACGTTACTTCGACACCTATCAATTAAGTGTTCTATTTGCAGTGTTGTGGTTTCCTCTACACCTTGCCTGTTCTCGGTAAGTCGTCGCCAGTTGTCCTCCTTACATAAGTTGACTGTGGCGTTTGACAATCCAGAAATAATTTTGGCACAATACTCGGCCTTCCATCCTTGACGACTGATAGTTTACAGTGACTTTGAATAGTATTTATATGAACGGATCGAACGTGCTCATTCGTTGCAATTGCAATTTGTCGCGGACATTATGAATATGGCGAGAATAACTGCAGGACTCCTACCAGCTATTTTCTGTTCTTAGATCACTTTAAGTTCATTGGTACTGTTTTTTCTAGTAGTTGGAGTGTGGGTTGCGATGTCAGGTACGATCATAGCGGACCACGGCTATTGTGCCGAGAGGCAAGACGCATGGCGATACGAAATCATGTAAATAATGGCCTATGCAATGCACACAGTTCACGCTCTGGCTTCAGTTGTAATTACAGATAAAGCAAAGATTAGTTTCAGTTATAACATCTCATGTGATTGTGTCGCCTTCCGGCTATGGTACTTGCCCATACTTGGTTATTTGTTTAAAATTATTGCTAAAATTATCCTGATCACAATGGCACATATTAAGTACCTATACACTTGGTTTCATTAAAAATGTTTAGTATACCGTCTACAACTTCATGGAATCAATTAAATGCAAATACGAAGTGGTGGAAATTGAAATACTGACGCAATGAAAGCTATTTTTTTTTATATCATCTAAATAATCCCAACAATGAACAAAACATGAAATTCCAACTAATATGAATGTGCAAATTAGTGAATAACAAATTTCAAGGTTTTCACCGGATAGTATTTTATGTTCATAAAAACATGGTGTGATGATTCTGAAACATTGTGTACAGGTACCTACTATAAATTTAATAACATAATTGATCGCCATATGTTTATAAGTACATATATTTAAACTACTATATGGCAAATATAAATCTGGTTTTCAATGTCAATCCATAAATTCTTCAGAAAGCCTAAAACAGATTGATCCAGTACAAACATATCCTCTGATAATTATTAAGAAAGGGACAGCTTCTTATGATTGTTGAACGGCTACACAAATTTGATGAAACATCTCATGGACATCATTGACTGCTGTGATGGAAGTGTCAAGATGTGGGTGCAAGAACGCTTGTGACTGCCTCGTAAAGTCACAGGCGTTTGACTTGTTTACAATAGTCAGTTCCAGCTACTCGACAGTTCAACAATATGTCCACTGTCCCTCGCCGACGACCTTGCAACGACACGTGAGCGCGGTGTGGACGGACGCTTCACGCGGAACAAGCCTGTCGTCAACCAGACCAGAGAAATGGATCTATCAAAGTTATACTTAAATCGCCTTTATAATTTGGCGATTCGTATTCCCGATTCCTGGTGGAAAAAATCAAATTTCAGTTCTAGATGCCTTAAAACGCTGTAAGATACGCATTGCTTTAGTACCTTATGGATTTCCTGCTCGTCTAAGGCCTGGGGCAATCCTCTCTACCCTTTTTTTGTCACTCAGCTCTACAAATGGAGCCCCAGACGTATTCAAATCAAAATCTCGTCTTTGCTCTGCATCTACAATCATGATAATATACAATGATGAAGTTGTTGATATTTAAAATTTTCTTAGCAAAGGCAAAGGTAAAAAACTTAATTTTATTTCAAAAGGTTACTATTGAATAATGAATACTGATTTGTAAACGAGAAAAAAGTATACAAATAGCTACACTTTTTGTGTTTCTGTTACCTAATATTCGGAGCGGTGGTAGCTCAGTCGGGTAAGCGCCCGCTTCTCACGCCAGAGATGCGGGTTCGAATCCCGGTGCTGACATGTACCAATGAGTTCTTTTCTGAATTTAAGTACAATGTATACCATCGCTCTTACGGTGAAGGAAAACATCGTGAGGAAACCTGCATATCTAGATTTAGCACATCTAGATATGTGAACCCACCAACCCGCAGTGGACCAGCGTGGTGGGAAATGGTCCAAGCTTAGGAAGGCAGTTTAGACTTTGGGGATATGCACAAAGGTTCCATTCGAGAGAGCCAGGTGCAGGTACTAACATCCCCACAGAGAATAGAATAGAATAGAATATACCTAATATTCTTCGACTAGGTATATTATTAATTAATTAATTGTCCTTAAATATGAACTATGAGAGCTCTTTGGCATTACCAGTTCAACAACGTTAGAACCTGCCACACATAAAGAAGTGTTATGAAATTTTGTATTGATTAATGTCAAAACTTTGTACCTAAATTCACAGTGCATAGTTCAACAAGCTTTCACTCATCAAACCCGAATTTAATTTAGTACCTTGATTAAATTGTACTAAAATAGACTATTTTAGTACAATTTAATGTTTCCCTTCAGTTCTATTTCCCTTTCCCAGCTATTGTAGAAGCGAAGAAACGAGTTGAATAAAACTATCAAATACAGTACTGCAGTCCATGAATTTGAAACCTCTACCGACTTGCCATTCCCACTCGAAGCCAGTTAAAGCTGGTTCCCAGTTCCTGTACCCGTATCATGAAAAACCGCAGCATATTCTATTCGATAGTCTATTCGAAAGTGCTGTCAACCTGTCAACAACAAAATGGCGGTGTATTGCGGTGTACAGATTTGCGAAAGTTTGACAGCTATCATTCCATAGGTCATTGTCAGAATAATATCATGTACTCTGTGGTCATTCTTTTCGAAACTCATTCGAAAGGTAAAAAGTGTTCGAAAGTGCTGTCAAGTTGACAATAGTCGCACTCGCATTCGATTCTATTCGTTAGCTCGAATTTTCATGATACGGGTACTGTAGGGCGATCCGGAAAAAACGCAGCAGATTCTATTCGATAGTCTATTCGAAAGTGCTGTCAACCTGTCAACAACAAAATGGCGGTGTATAGATTTGCGAAAGTTTGACAGCTATCATTCCATAGGTCATTGTCAGAATAATGTTATGTACTCTGTGGTCATTCTTTTCGAAACTCATTCGAAAGGTAAAAAGTGTTCGAAAGTGCTGTCAAGTTGACAATAGTCGCACTCGCATTCGATTCTATTCGTTAGCTCGAATTTTCATGATACGGGTACTGATCATCCATTCGCGAACTGTCGTGCGACAGAGACTCGACTACCTCTTCTTGGTAAAGATAGAGAGAGATCGACAGCATCTATAGAGGCTGTTCTGTCGACTAGGCCACGACTGCCACAATGCGCAGAGGTGAGCTGTTGCAAATTGCTCTAATTTGGTGTAATTTTCTTGTTAGTGGATGTCCAACGCGACCCACGCTGCAACATGAGAGCGGATTGTCCAATCGGGGACCAGATTGTTTGACGCACGCGACATTTCTTCTCGTATAACCAGACTTAGTTTTCATTAATCTTTGTTCAGTTTATACAAACTCCATAGCTCTCTACACTGTCTAGTTACTAGTTACTATCTAGTACTAGTTTGGTTTTGACAAGGCTTTGTAATAATTTCTATGGTGTCAACCAAGGAACATAATACTTCTCTGACGAGAAGGTGTCGACTGTACAGTGTACACCAATTAAAACAATTAGCTGCGCAAAATGCACTGTCACGCTCTGTATCTGCAGGCAACATTAAGATTGTCTAAACAGCTGTTAACGTCGATCCCGTGCCAAGTGTTTAGTCAATATTTACAAAGTGATTCAAAGTCGTTATTGTATCTACCTGTCCTATCGCATATGGAGTAATCAACTTCAATATTCATAACAAATTGTGCAGTTGTGCACTCGTTATTCTGCTAAGAAAATCATTTCATTGCGAATTTACATAATAAATAGCTTTACCATTCATAAAACTTCATTATAATGTAAATTATTGTAAATGACTTACATTATATTGATTGTTGATTAGTTGTTCTTAAAGTTCAGCTCATTGGCTGCTACTATTTCTCCTAATGATAACACTTCCTCATTTCAGGCAATACTTATGTATATTTTTAATTTATGATCTGGTTTTATCAGCAGACTGGTCTCTAGACTCTAGAATTAGACACAGAATGCAAATTATGTATTTTTATTTGCATAATTTATAACTAGGTAATTCTTATTTCTTACAGCATCCTATAAATGTTATCTCTTGTGATGCGGTTATCTCTAGAGTATTTGTTTCCTCTACAGACGAGACTGCTTGTTTTGTAGACAAGTAATTTGGATAACTGAGTTGTGTATACGGCACACATTATAGTTAGTAGTTAGGCTATATGTTTCAATTTGTATTTTTGTGCATTTTTTTATGCTCTAACTGTTTTGTTGCGTTTTTTTTTATTTTCAAATGTTACCACTTAAATTTCTTAAAACTACCTCAGTCCATTACGCTTTAGAAATTGGGTACAGAAATATTATTTCGCTAAACCGCTGAATTCACAGAAAAAGTGTTAAGTACACAAACTAAAACCTCACCCGGACTACTGGCCTCTCCCATAATATATCATACTTATTATTTGCCAATATACTTGATAGTGTCATTGCATGCTGTGCTGTATCTGTCAATCATGTCTGCAGCCTCCAGCAATCTTGTGCGGCCAGCGAGCGCTTTACCTTGCACTTTCACTACCACTCCACTCTCGTGCCAACTACAGTGTACCTATACTATATGCGTACCTATCGCTACCAATAAACCGTGTTTAGCTGATGTTTTACACAGTACTTAAGAGATTTGAAAGAACTAAACATCTGCTGGAGTGTCTCGTTGTAAAAGCAAGCATAACAGAATCTACTTTGTCTTGTATGTTGTCTAGAATACTTAATGCATGCAATGCATTCTATAAAATCCACATTCTTTTTACCTGTAGTATTACAGTATGTCTTCTCAAAATATCTCTAAACCGATACGTCAATGCATAAAAGGAGCGCTGAAAAGCGTTTAGCCAAAACGCTAATAGGCAAATGCGTTACGGCAAATGCCGATAGTGTGCCAACACAGTCATAGTCTTCCGCTCTGCCAGCACAGATATAGTGGGGGCCGCGGTCCAAGTCATTCATGGGACACACCCACCCTCACGTGAGGAGGGGGCGGTGTCCTTCATTGGACTGTTTACGAGAGTCTCTAATTATAGCGAGCTCTGACGGACGACATCGCGAGGAATGCTGCACAATTAATTGCACAACAAGATTGCAGACGATCTACTTCTAAGATTTCTTCTCGTACTTCAATTTCCACTGTACAAGTAATCAGTGCCTGTAGGATTTATTTAACTTGTAAATATGATACATGATTAACATGAAACATGCAGTTGAAAAATTTTACCTCTTCGAACTAAGGCATTTTCTGTCAGTCATGTTTGAATTTGAAATCATCGATTATTGAATCATGACGTTGCAAGTTTTATTTCCTAAAACACGTTCGATTAGATACAGCCAGTAAATGTGGCTGATGCAATACGAAGATAGACAAGCAATGACGTCAGCGGGGGTGTGACTAGAGCTGCCTAGCAACAGCACAGCCATGCGTCCACGTGCAGTCCGCCATCTTAGCTCGTCCTCCGTCGGTGCACTTGACAGCTGACACCTCCAGTGATGCACGACCCACCACCAGCGGACATGTTTACGAGCTCAGCGGAAAGTGTTGACAATGGCAAACTCTATTACTGTTGTCCCCATCAATTTGTGTTGCAAACACTTTTGTATGTACGGAAATGCTGACTTGCTAGCATTGATCGGGCAATTATGAAAGTATTTACAACAGTATTTCGCAATATCAGTTAAGCAGTTAAATCTGGCATCAGGAAAAAGTACTAACGACAACTTGCTCACGTGTAAGTAGTGCTGAGTTTGATTTTTTTCTAACCTTTGGATCACGGACGGTGTGGAAACGCAGCGTAATCGAACACGCCTTCACGTGAGCTGATATCTTCACGAGTAATGTTGTGATTCATTGTTCGATTGTTGCAGAATTGACATTTCCATTTTTAGATGTGCAGACGCATGAATTTTGTCTTCTTTTATGGATGAATTAAAACTCTTAATTTTATGTTTTAATTTTTGTTGCTTATTCTCTAATGTTATTTGCTCCTCGTTTATTTATCAATAGGCTAGAGCATAATATAGCAAATGATTCCAGAAGGATTCCACCAAGGTTAGCGCGGTGCCATCAAGGTTGACAAATAGCATTTGTGCGCAATTTTCCAATCTAAACGGCCATATGCGTCAATTGAGCAGTCGTAAATCAGGTGGCAGATATTTTGGTCGTGCATGGAGAGCCGGCGTGACCCCTATTCTTCTTCCTGGAAATATTTCAGGATCACGAACAGTCGCGATAGAAGCTAATCAATTACTTCTATCTGAAGTACTTACGATATAAATGTCAACTAACTATATTTAGGGACTACAATAGCTACAGGATTTTGCTACTACATTAGATCTGAAATAGATGCTGCACTTGGATTTTTAATAATAGGCACTCAAACAGGAAATGAATGGTGAACGACAAGAGATACAATGTTACAATTAGGTAGATCAATGAATTGTTATCTTCTACAAATCTTGTTAGGATACGAAACTACATGACTGCGCAGTTCCGACATCAGTAGTAGGTAGGTATTTCTCTTCTGGCAGTTCCGAAAGGTTAATTTAGCTTTGTCGTCTACGAACCCTGGGGCTCCTCACCACCCCGGAGTCTGTCAATTGTCCAATTGCACGAGCTGTGCGCGTTGCGCGTTGTGCGCAAATCGCGCCAGGAAGGCGCAGATTTCTGCTCCCGAAGTGATGACGTCACCATCATCATCAACATCCAATCGCCTCTGATTGTGCGGCATCCAGCACTTGGCTGGGGTGGGAACTGTAATAGGTTTATTGACACGTGTTGGATAAATAAGTAACGAATCCTGGTGTACCTAATGTGATGGATGTCGATTAATAACTGTGTAACAAGAAATCTGGACTCATTTAGTCTCTAAACTGAAGCACTATATGCCTAATAAGATGCCCGCGTAAATCATGACCGCAGCTTCTGGAATTAGTTTCCACATGGGAGCTTTGGTATTGCTACTGTGATAATGACCATGTGGTTTAAGTAACCAAAAGTTTTTCGTTGTTTTCAGAGTGCTGGAACAAGCTTCCCCCGCCGCCCCCCCCGCGCCACCATGCCCCGCGCGCCCGCCCGCCGCGCGCCGCCTCAGCCAATCACAACCTTCCTCAACACATAGGGCTGCCACAAACCACAGCTGGTCTAGTGATCTAGCTCATAACTAGTGCAATTCATTATTTATTCTTTAATTTGTTACAAAGTGATATTAGTGTTATAAAGTTATTTTTTAAGAATAGTGCTGTGCCATTGTTTGGATGTTAAAATGTGGGTGCTAAGTGTGGTGTGCGCGGCGACGGTGGCGACCCTGGCGGCCGCCGCGGACCGCACGCATCTGCCCCCCACTTGTGATAGGTAAGTTATTTATTTATTATTATTTTTATAGTATTGTGAGTTATGTGGTTATAAGTTATAGCGAATAGTTATAAGAATCCTGACCTTGCACCTTGGATCTGTACTACTCGGGCACTTCATGACGAATGATTACTGAGGAAATAGTAGGTAAAGGTACTTAGACCTGTCGCAGTCGTGAATATCGCAGAGAGCTCCTTAGGTTTCGATTACGGTGAACGGTATTCATGATCGATTACAAGAATATTTGTTTTCAACGAACTATCAATCCTGGAGTGAAGTCAAGAGCAGACCACTTCAAGCTACAGACGCATAAATCATCATAAGTCGCGGAGAAGTGCGGATTTAGTAACACTTTATCATGCTTTACTATTGAGCCTACCTTACCTAGTACTTAAGGTTCTTTCATAGCTTCCGATTCGAATTCTCCTTTTGCTACCGTAGTAGGTTTAGGTTTTGCCATATTATTTTTCTTATCGTGTCTCTGACAAACACAAGAGCTAGATTAGACTAGGCTTTGCCAGCGCGGTTAAAGGATTGGCCAGTCAGATTAGCGTCAGTCGCTGACTGCCCAGGGTGCCATGGTCGTGTATTATACAAACACATAAGGAAGGGGATCATTTCACATAATAGTACAAACCTTTGTAATATAGAGCAGAATAGTCTGCAATGGACATAGGCCGTTGTGTCGTCGACGAGAGAATGTAACCGGAAGCACATGCGACCTTGTACTGCTACCGGTCTTCAGCACCCACCTGCCATTCCACTCACGACCTTAATTGTAACACCACACGTGTCATTATCGGTAACAACTACAACACTTTGCCCAGGTTAATAAGGAATGGACTCTAAGCCGGTAGTGGTAAGATTTTTATTCGCGTAAAATGGTAACGCTGCAACTGAGGATGATAGGAATTTGAACTTTAATCTTGAAGCAATAAAATATATTATCATAATTAATTACATTGTCTAGTCGGAGGTGTAGAAGTGAACTTCGAAGAGATAAAGATAATGATTATTGCATTGATGTGTCGGGTTTATTATTTCATGTAAATGTAGAGTACTTCCTATAGCGGTGGTGTACTCAATATACCTACCTCACTAAAGTCATTATAGTTACTAAATAGTTCTGCTATAATTATAATAATCGATTGATGAAATGGGTTCCCATAAAAATGACAGTCCAAAGAAGATGTTTACCCTAGCTAGGAAACTAGCGTATCTATTTACTTCTCATCTACTTTTGTGGACGGTTATTATATTACCAGCATGAAGCATGATGGACATTGTCCCACCTATCTATGCCACGTTTTAAATTGCATCGTATACCTATGAAGGCGTAGACAGACAGACAATCTGAACCAGACACTTAGAGGCATAATATAATATATAAGGCACTTGGAGCAGGCGTTGCACTGTCAAGGGAAGAGAGATAGTAATGTTATCTATCACTATCAGGTATCGTTGTACCGCCATCAAGGACATCCTCGACTGATATAGATTACATTTTGCGATGTTTAGTACGCGGTAATTGCAATATTTTATCTTATCCATCGATTTTAAAATAAATCCTCAGCAAGGTTTCATAAACTAAACAGATTTATCACAATTAGGGCCTGTTCCACAATGTCTGGTTAGTGGCTACCTGTCGGATAAAATACATACTATCACTGTCTAAAAAATAATGACAGAGAGTGACAGCATGTATTTTATCCGACAGGTAGCCACTAACCAGACATTGTGGAACAGGCCCTTAATGTATTTATATCCGCAAAATTTGAGTTTGTTTACTTGATGCGCGATTTTTGATAAAGTAAGCACGATTTCACGTTTAAATCGAAATTATATATTATAGAAATGATTTATTTTGGGCGGTAGGAATGTAGGAACAACTGTAAATGAAGTACTTTGTTCATTTATTTATTTATTTAAACTGGAACACCAGCAGCTTATACAACTAACATTTTTAAAACAGATATTAAAATTAAAATTTCGTTATAGAAGCCAATTAAAGGTGTACACAACATTCGTAAATTATCTAAGACAACTTAAAATAAAAATTTATATAATTTTTTTTTTTTAACTAAACTAAAATATATAAAAGGTTTTTCTAAGTACTAAGTACAGAGATCACAGTATGAACACAAATATTTATTCTTTCAAACTAAAACAAACAGGCAGGTAAGTGATAAGAATATTATTTCATACATTGGATTTTTTTCTTAAAACAATTATACGAATCGTGAAAAATGTCAAGGTTAACATTATCCAATTTGTTGCTATAAATGTTATGGAGATCACATAGCCTATTTACTGGTGAATGTGAGCCTAAATTTGTACGGGGTTTAGGTCCACACATTAGTTTTTTAATTGGGTACCTCGGATATTTGAAAGGAATCGGGAAGGAAATACTCTCAAGTAGATCAGGACAGTCTATAAGATTATTAATAATTTTATAAAGAAATAAAAGGTCATGGGTCTCTCGTCTATTGCGTAATGATTTCATGTTAAAAAAAGTTAAGCGGTGATCATACGGAGATTTATGAGACACATTAGAGGAAATAAAAGCAAGATGACGGGTGAAGGCTCTCTGTATAGATTCGATACGATGTGAGTTGGCTGCATAAGAAGGACTCCAGGCAGAGGAAGCAAATTCGAGATGACTACGAACTAGGGAATTGTACAGGATAATCTTGGTGTCAGCTCTAAAGCCTTTACTTTGGCGTTTTATAAATCCTAACAATAGAATAGAATAGAATAGAATAGAATAGAAATATTTTTATTGTATATAATTTTGTTACACTCTTATGTCTCCCTAGTGGAGGTGTGTGCTTACGAATTTTGTCCTTGGTGGGATCTGTTTCGCTTAGACATTACTAATTCACTCATTACCTTTATTTTTTGGTAATGAGGTGTGTAGTGTAGGAGCTCACATACTTATACCCGATGGTACACAGTAGTCCTATTTATAATGTGCGACGATCTAGTTTACAGGCACCAGTGGCGTGGAGGGGCCGACCGTTTGCTAGGTGGCTTTAGCCTCTCGTGTCTGGTTATTTGCGGCACGGAGTCACCCCGGAGCCTGCTGGTCGGCATCATCGGGTTGTGTTGATTGCGTCGCGTGTAGGTAGCTCCGACGTCAGTTAGGCCCTCGATTTCAGCACATTGTACCTTGGCGAGGAGCTCGTTGTGAAGATCCGATACACGGATGTGCCACGGGTCTTCGTCAAGCATCTCCCAGACTATTTTGCTGTCTAGACAGCGAGGCATCTGGGCGGCATTTTTATAGGCGGTTCTCAAGGTTGCTTCGAGCTTGTTTAGGTTGGTTCGGCTGATTCTTGGCAGGAGCTGGACGATTCCATAATCAAGTATCGGTACTATGCATGTCTTGATAACAAGCAACTTGACACCTAGATCGACTTTGGATCTCCAGCCGACAATAGGATTGAGCATTCCTATTATTTGCTTGGTTTTTTTAGCAGTGTGCTGAACATGCTCATTCATAGTCAACCTCGAATCAAGATGTATGCCAAGGTATTTGATGCTCTTCTTGTAGTCTACAGTCTCGCCTCTCATACGCACGTGCGGCCGAAACCCGCGTGGATTGGATCTTGATCTTTTTTGCTTCGTGGTGAACATGATGCAGTCAGTCTTATCTACGTTGCAATGCAGGCCCCACTTATCGTAGTAATCCAGAATACACTCTGCTGCCCATTCTGTGCGTACTGTAGCAAGGTCAGGTGTTTTAGAGGGATTAAGCAGACAAAGATCGTCAGCGTATTGTGATTTATACAAACCTTGGATTTGGTTAGATTCAATTTTATTACCAGTGCCAATATCAGACATATACAGGCAGAAAAGTAATGGTCCAAGTATCGAGCCTTGGGGAACTCCATGTGGGACAGGTGTTTCCACGCCGACAGTTGTTCTAAACCTGCCGCGAATTTTTCGGTTTGTGAGGTAGTGATAGATCATTCGTATTATTGAGTTTTCGATTCCCGCCTTATGTAATTTGTAGACGAGTGCCTTGTGATTGATTGAATCGAAAGCTTTGCTGAGATCTGTGGATATCATCGCGACGCTGTTGCCCTCTTCAAGTTCTTTGGTTATTTTTAAAACTGTACGGAGAATCTGCGTTCCGGTACCTCTATTGCGCATGAATCCGTGCTGGTATTCAGGGATAAGATGCCCGGTTTTGCATAGCACTATCTCGTACATTAGTCTTTCGCAGATCTTAGCCATGGTGTTAAGAAGTGTGATGGGCCTGTATGAACTTGCTAGCCGTGTGTTCTTTCCAGATTTATGCAAGAAGATGCACTCTCCGAGTTTCCATCGTTGTGGGAAGTAGCCAGTTGAGAGAACATAATTTATAATGTGTGTCAGTTTAAACCAGAGGCATGGCCCGGCTGATTTCAGAGCGTAGCCCTGTATCCTGTCAGGACCAGGCGCTTTTCTATTTTTAAACTTGAAAATGGCCCTCTTTACATCCATCATTGTGACTTTGTAGTCTAACATTTGCGCTGCTTTTTTAATAATAGAATCTATATGAGAGGAAAATTGTAATTTCGAGTCAATTATTATTCCCAGGTCACGAATCTCACTGACCTTCGTCACTGCATTACTGGCGAGAAGGTAATCAAAGGAATGTGGAACTTTTTTACGTGTAAACTTAATATGAAAACATTTTTGAGCGTTGATCAACATGCAATTAATATCACACCATTTCAAAATATTATTAAGATCGTCTTGAAGAAGACAGTTGTCGTCGGTAGAAGTTATGGTACGGTAAATTTTTAAATCATCGGCAAACATTGAGTATTTACTATATTGGATGTGATGGGTCAGATCATTTATAAAAGCAAGGAAAAGAATTGGACCTAAATGAGAACCTTGAGGCACACCGGACTCAGCATAGAAGAATTTAGATTGAAAACCATTGATTGAGACAACTTGTTCCCTTTTTTCTAAGTATGAAGTTAGCCACTTTATTAATGAAACATTTATGCCGATTATTTCAAGTTTTTTGAGAAGAAGGGTGTGACACACTTTGTCAAATGCACTGGTAAAGTCGATATAAATTGCGTCGACTTGCAGACCTGTGTCGACTGTATGGGACAATTCACTAATATAACTAACCAGATTTGTTTCGACTGAGCGACCCTTCCTAAATCCATGTTGTGATTTACTTAACGCATGATCTAAATTTTTTGTAAGTATTGGACAAACGATAGCTTCAAATAGTTTAGCAAAACAGGACAGGATAGAAATAGGTCTGTAGTTTTTCACTAAGGTGATGTCACCTTTTTTATGTATCGGGGTAATTCTAGCTCTTTTCCACTCTGTAGGAAAATGACCATCTTGTAAAGATTTATTAAATATAATGCACAATGGGAGGGCTAAGGCTGTGACGCACCGTTTTACAAGTAACGGATGAATGCCGTCCGGACCTGCTGATTGAGATGCATTTAGTTTATTAATACATTTAATTATTACTCTTTCAGTTATTCCGTAGTTAATATTGGTAGTTATAGGGGTAGTGGAGTTACTGTTATTAGTTCTGGCTGAAGAAGAAGTTTTTTTGTTATAGATATTAGAAAAATGAGTAGCAAAAAGATTAGATATGTCTGTTGTGTTGTTACCAATTAGGTTATTGAGATGCATCACTGTAGGTATAGTCGAAGCTCCTTTACGTTTGTCCTTCACATAACGCCAAAAAGCTTTGGGATTAGAATGCATTTCATTCTCCAGTCTACACTTATAGTCAAAGTAGCATTTATCTAAGAGTTTATGACATCGGCTACGCAGTAATTCATATTCAAATTTGTCTCTAGGGTTTTTAAACTTTTTGTATTTGTTTCTTAACTTGTTTTGTTCAGTTAGGAGACATATTAGTTGTTTGGTGAACCATGGAGGATATCTTGACATTTTTCTAGTTCGTTTGGGTACAAATTTATCAATAGCAGAGATTAATTTATCCTTAAGTATACAAACCATAGAATCTACATTATCACAGTTAGAGAATTCGGAATGCCAGTCGGTAGAGTTTAGTTCTAAATTAATACTATCAAAGTCGGCCTTATAGTAGTTGAGTGAGGGGCGTTCATTAGATTTTAAATATTGAAGACTAGTAAGTGGAAAGTTCAGTAACAAACCAGGATGTAGTTTATCTAATTTGCTTAAATTTTCCAGTGGAACTGAGTTTTCTAGATTACTTATATTACTAAGAATGAGATCTAATATTTTATCATCACTATTGCGAGTGGTATTTATTTGGTGTAAGTCATTAGCATTAATAAAATCAACTAAAGCGTAACCTAAGTTATTGCTATAATTATTAGGAACCATATGATAAGAATCTAGGCTTGGACTCCAGTTAATAAAACTTAAATTAAAATCGCCAACTATAATAACATCATTAGTATTGTGAATAACATTATTGGCATTATCTAGAAATGTATTTAGTGTATTAATTTTTACGGGCGGAGGGAGATATACAGCGCAGATTGTAATTTTTCTAACAATATTGTTAACTTTTAGATTAAGTGTAACCCATAAATCTTCACAATCACTTTCCCAATTATGTATGCGAAAAGATTCTATGTCACGAGAAACAGCTATCATGACACCTCCACCATCTTTTTTTGCGGAACTAGTTATACGGTCTCTACGATATACAATATACCTATTATCAATAAATTCTGAATTACTTATATTTGAATTGAGCCATGTCTCGGTAAAGACAATAATTTTATAATTGTGACGAAGAATATTGTTATAAACATCTGTTGTTTTGGTTTTTATGCCTCTAACATTTTGATAATACATATCCATTATTGAAAAATTTAAACTTTAAAAAACATTAATAAGGTAAGATGAGAAAATAACTACACTAATTCATTTTATGTAAGCAAGAAGAGTTTCTTATCACCAATATTGGAGAATATTCATCTTTACGTGCTTGAATGTTCATGAGTATCTGATGCAATGAGACACCCTGTCTGAGTGCCCGTGACTCTCGCGAGTGACTTTCACAAAGTATTTCAAGTACTCGACATTCTGACCTTGGCGGAAAGAGATCGATGTATGTTTCGCAGGCTTTTCGCTGCATTGCAGGCTGCATGATACATACAATACGTAAAATGCGCTATTAACAACTTATCCTATAGATAAATTAGGTATTAGGAACGTAGAAACAGCTAGACGATGGATTGACCATGTAAAATTGACTCACAGCCTATTTACAGCCACTGACATAGAGTCTGATCATGCTTTGTCTCCAGATATTCTCAGTCCACACTCATATAATACTACTACTCTTCTAGGTTACTTTCATATATTACTTCTACTATCAAATAGAATGGTAGACATGTGAGGCACATTTAAGGAGGCCTGTACGATTAGACTCCGATACATACACTTAACATAAGTAATAGCATGTTGTCTGTCTGTCTGTGGCGAGTCTGGCGAGCGATATCCTTCACCCCCAGGCAATGAACTCTACTCACGGAATGTAATCTGTGAGAAATTATATTCATAGGCCGCCCAATCCGCCCATAAGCCAAGTTAAATTAAATAGTGTTGGGTGACTCGAGTGCACAAATCTAGACATCCTCCAAATATCGGTGCTACATTTATAAACATATCTATAGCATCCCATTTTTCATAGGACAGTTCTGTATTGTATAGTTTAATAAGTATTCCATCTTCAACTACAAGTTCTACCAATTAATGTTTATCGGGCTTCGTGAGCCTCGGACGCATTGCATTTCAGTCATGAGCACGAGGAAAACGTTTCAGTTAATAACTTAGCCATTTTACACACTTCATGAACACGTCCACTCTATCTGTAGATAAAGTTCGCCGCAATGGCTCAATTTTCTGGCAGGTCACCACTGCTTCCCGCGCGTAGCTGTACCACAGCTGTACTGTACTGGAAATAAGAGTCTGACAACAGTTTACCAATACTTACCTCAAAGTGTGACGCTCAAACATAATATATGGTCCCTTTCTGCATCGGAAATAGCATAGATGTATAATACGAATAAATACAATCTGTGCTTCCCAGTTAAAAAGTAAAACCGTGCGTCAAGTGTGCGGCCTGTTTGTTTTGATATCTCCGCTTTATGCGCCTCGACCACTCACGTAACATCACAAATCATCAAAATTGGCCAATCAATGGGTTAGTCACGTCTATATTTAGAGGCAATCTCGGCAGTGGCTCGATGCTGCCCCGACTCCTCAATTGGATTATTTATAAACTACCAATCAGCAGTAGTTATCGCGAGACAAACAGTGGCAGACAGAAACAAAGTGGACCTCATTTACACCCATACCTACCTGTTGGTTAATGTAGCTTTGTGCTCCGATAATTTAGACCAGTGTTTTTCAACCTGTGGGTCACGACCCCCTGGGGGGTCGCGAAGCTTCTGTAGGAGGGGTCGCCAAAAGGCGAAAAAACTGGGTACTTTAGTAAAAAAAAACAATGAAGAAAATTTGTATTAATTTATTAAATAAGACTCTTGCTTAAAATTTTCTTAAATGCAAGGGTTGAGCTTGTTTTTTTATTAATTAAATTATTCCATCGTGGATCTGTTTTAGTACAATAGGAATAGACCACATCCACACAGTAAGGCTTATACAGAAGACCGAAGATTATAATCAGCCTCTATATCTAGCCGTTGTGGACTATGAAAACTCCTTCAACTCCATCGAGACATGGGCAATTTCGGAAACAAAAGGTTTCAACCAGTGCGTCCTGCCAGTGATGACGTATGGTTCAGAGACGTGGGCACTGACAGTAGGACTAGTCCACCGATTTCGAGTCGTTCAGCGTTCTATGGAGAGAGCTATGCTTGAGGTTTTTCTGATAAGTAAATCGTATCAGAAATGAGGTTTTCCGTCAGTCAGAGGATTAAGATTACCGACATAGCTGTAAAAATATGCAAGCTGAAGTCACTACCACTTGCACTTGCTTGTCATATCTGCCGAAGAACCGATAACCGTTGGGGTAAACGAGTTCTCGAGTAGAGACCACAAATAGGCGAACATAGCGTGGAAGGCCTTCCTGCCTTGTTCAAAGACGACGACCACAAGTATTTTTTTTTGTAAGTAAAGCCAGGTATTTTGTCTTTTTCGTTTTAATTTCACCCTTAAAAACAATTATTCAAGATATTTAAATGCTCATAAAAGTCAGAAAGTAAAAGCTAATTTCAATAGAAATTCCGGGTCGCAATGGCATTAGTCGTACGTATGTACCGTATGGCCACACGTACGTATCTGACGTATGTTATTGTAAAATAAATAAAATAATATGTTTTTAAATCCGATAAGTATGTACTTGGATCAAGATCCTAATCATGGAGACCATAAATACGTCGTAATGAATAGATACTGTATAAAAAACCGAAAGGGTCAAGGGGGTCGCGAAATATTTTTTTATACCAGGGGGGTCGCATCATGAAAAAGGTTGAAAAACACTGATTTAGACCATGGAAGTCCAGAGCATGTTTTTCCAGCGCTGGTGGTGAAAGATCTCTACCGCCAAACCACTGCTTTAATATGGGATTCGTGTTAACAGGTTAGATGTTACTCATTTATCGTAAATTTTACTACAATTATGCCTTCACATGTATACATTTTTCTTTAATATCACGTGGAATGATTAGTTTCACTGTAGTTGAACTGGAAAGCATTGGTAGTAAGTAATGCAAATAAAGCATATTATAATTCATTAGTTACAATGAGCGTCACTGATTGTGCTAATAGAATCGCGGGGCAGCACGTGGTGATCAGGTGTATAAACTTATTTATATTGACGACCTTTTAAGGAATTCTACCAACATTATTTATAGCTCTAAAAGGTAATTGAAACTTTCACTTAGTACCTAGCACCATTACCTATCTATACATATAAAATACCTTCTTTTCCTACTCATCGGTAAATCATAAAAGATCATGTCGATTTTTTTTTTTTAAGCTCGAAATATAGTATATTTTACGATACTTCTAGATTATAGGAACGAATGTATAAAACAATCAGTGGGTTGTAAACACGAGTGTGGAATTGTGGATCAGCTGATATTTGCGTCTCGCACACTCGATGTGTATCTACACTCTACACACTCGGTACAACCGGCTCAGGGCGGTAATACTCTGTGTGCAGAGTTACTCACCTGTGAGCTACACATTTCCCAAGTATTACACTTGTTGCATCATCAGGATTACGAGCTTGAATGATATGGGGAATGCCTTGTTGACTCTCGCTCTAGCGTGGTGGACTGAACCTCGGTATTTGCCTTGTCATTCTGCTAACATCCCGGTACTAGTTGCCGGTTGCGTATAGCACTAAAAGTGAATTTTGTTAGAATCCTTTTTTTAATACACTGCCGGGCAATGAAAAAGTTCCACTCACAAAAAGCTGACAACAAAGGACGCCAATTTTTTCAAAGATTGAATTTAAAATTGTGACAAAATATTACCGATTTTAGTTGGTAATATCCTGATGCTCTGTTAAATGTACTTCAATGTTGCAGAAGACGGCATTAACCTAGCCTTTCCCGTTTAGAAGTAATTTCGTGCTTTTCTCAGTGGAACCTTTTAATTGCCCGTGAGTGTATGAATAGGAAAATATGTCTAACTGCTATAAGCTAGCATTTTTGTGCAGCCACTTTTCCTGCAGCCACTCTTTCTGCTGTTTCTCAATCGTAGCCATTATCGCAACCTCCAGATATGGCGAAAGTTCAATGGTAATGACTTTGCCTGCTGTGCCGAGGATCCTGGGTTCGGTTCCTCGACCGGTGCATAAAATATATTTGTTCCCCAATATTTCTATCCTAGGAGCCTATGGAGCTTATGGCATAACCATTGGAAGAGCCTCATATTCTGCAGTGGTCTATCCCAAGTTGTGTGTTTGATGAGTATACCTCTATACTGACCTCTCCCCCCTCCCCTCGCAGTGTGATCTACTGCCACGGGCCGCTGCTGGACACGGTGCAGATGGCGGGGCTCTACAACGACTCCAAGACCTTCGTGGACATGAAGATCAAGGTCTCGCAGGACGACACGCTCAACCACTTCTACGACATGATGAACAGGTAACGCTATCATACTGGAATAGTCATCAGCCAATAATCATTTACTGTTACATGCACACATGTAGGTCTAGAAAATAAGGGTCGTTCGACCCGACGCATATTAATTTTCGTAATCATAAAGTAACTCGGACATACCCGCTTTTAATCTTGTTTGACCGTAAAATATTTGCCAATATCTGTCCAGTATTGTCCACCAACCCGCACTAAGCCCGCGTGGTGGACTAGTCCTTAAACACTTCCTTCATTGGATGGAGACCTGTGCCCCAGCATTGGGGATGTTAATGTGAATGGTTTGTGATGATGATGTATTGTATTAACCCCTCCCCCCTCCCCTGTCTTGTTGCAGGACGGGGTCGCGGCCCACCAAGGCGGACGTGCAGGAGTTCGTGTCGCAGAACTTCGACCCCGAGGGCTCCGAGTTCGAGGACTGGCGCCCCCCGGACTGGAAGGAGAACCCCCGTGAGTAACAACACCTGGCCCTGTAGCACAGGGCGCTATTAAGACGTGACAAAAGTTCTCCGTCGCGCTCGCTCTTGAGGCCACGCGATGTGAGTGAGCGCGATGCAAAACTCTTGTCACGTCTTAAATGCGCCCCATACTAGCCCTTCTGGTAACAACTACGATTGCCATAACTATTGCTTCTGCGGGTGACCAAATGGAAAAGGATTTCCTGGACACCCTGTCTTAACTGTATAACTGGTCTACCCCAACTGTTAGAATAGACTGAGAATAATGTAGTCTCTTGTAGACTGAGAATATAGAAAGACCGCCGGTCAAACTTAGTCATGCTAGCCACAAATTGGCCAAATTAGTATTTGAATCAACACAATCACTGGCTGGCATCGATTCTTGATTGGTTGTTTCAAACAGTGACTCGTTTAGCAACCAATTCACACTTGTTTTAAATTTGACACAACAAATCTATGTTTTAAATTTGTTAGTATCACAAGCAATTAAAAAGTTCCAGTGATATAATATACGGTACGGCAATGACAGGTAGAAATTTTTCATTGCCTGCCAGTGCAATTTTATCGTCAGTTGACGAATCGATCGGTTTAACTAATTTGTTCTTCCAATACATAATTTTAACTCTCCCACGCACCTGTTGTAAGAAGTATTGCAAAAAACCGACTTCAAAAAACCACTAAAATGTAAGAAATAATTTAAGGTTTACACAAATTCTACTCGTATGTGACAGTACAAATATACCTAAGCAGGAACTGTTCTCTTTTGATGTTGGTGCGGTGACAAAGTAGGTAATCTGAAGAAATATGGCACCAACTTCAAAAAAGAACAGTTCCTGCTTAGGTATATTTGTACTGTCACATACGAGTAGAATTTGTGTAAACCTTAAATTATTTCTTACATTTTAGTGGTTTTTTGAAGTCGGTTTTTTAATTTTTTAAATTATTATTCTATTTTATAGTTTTTAGTTTATTTGCAATAGTTTTCAATCAAAAGTAACGTGCAAATGATACCAAAATGTCCTACTAATCAATACGAATCATTCAAGCCTAAACACGAAGTAGTTGCTATATACCGTTGAGGAGTTCCCCTGACTGCCTTCCGTTTCCATCATCAGATCAGCTCAAGGTCACCATCATATTTTTTTGTTATAAGAACTATATTTACATTCTTAATTTCATTAGAATCGGTTAATATGTGCCCAAAATGGAAATTCATACCCTGTTTTTACCCCTTTACCCACCCTTGGGGGTGAACTAAAATTCTGAAAAAAAATGGGACCACCTGGGAGCTCAATGCAATACAACAAAAAAAGAATTTTCAAAATCGGTCCATAAACGGCGGAGTAATCGGTGAACATACATAAAAAAAAAAATAAAAAAAAAAAAAAAGATCCCGACGAATTGAGAACCTCCTCCTTTTTTTGAAGTCGGTTAAAAAACTTGGGTAATCATGTTGTCAGCAAAAAGTGGATGCAGCTTGCCAAATTACCTTCAGGTCATTGCCCCGCCACGGGGCTCATTATGATATGCTTTTCAAGTGGGTGGTTGTGGGCTTTCGGCTGAGCCAAGGAACATAATTAAGTACTTCTCTAACGAGAAGGGCCGAGCTGACTGAAACAAAAAAATCATTACCCTTGAATGCTTCAATGTGTAGTTAACCAAATAATGCTGTTTTTATGTTATCAGTAATTTAGAAGTGTATACAAATTTGGAGTAGTACATAACACATAAGAAAGAAATAGGTCTGAGAAATAGCTACCAGCTCAAGTACTTTTTCGCATGTCTCATCTTTCTAGAGTTTCTATCCCTATTCTTCCTCAGCTTATGATGAACCTATAACTCCTGAACTTAACCGTCATCACCTGCCTCCTTGCACACTCACCTTAGTCAGCAGTACCAACCCAACATGTGAACGTAGTTCCTTTATCTCCTGTCTCTTTCTAAAGTTCCTATCCCTCATCTTGGTCAGGATTATCAGCTCAACTTGTATTCTCTGTACTTAAACCTTTGTCATCTCCTTGCAGAGTTCCTGTCGCGCATCAAGGACCCCCTGCTCCACGCGTGGGCGGCCGACCTGCACCGGCTGTGGCTGGTGCTCGGCCGCAAGATGAAGCCCGAGGTGAAGCTGCAGCAGCAGCTCTACTCCATCATCTATGTGGACAACCCCGTCATTGTGCCCGGTCAGTCTAACAACTTGGCTTGTTTTGGGACATGTTTTGCATGAAGGGTGTTGAGCAGTCGCCACTCTGTGGACACGAGAGAACATTGATTGATTTTTTGAATATTTCATTAAATAAATATAAATACAGTTGACACAAAAAAAATACAAATTGAGTCGTCACACAACTTCAAAAAAGATTTTTTAACCAGGCTAGCCGCCTACAAAACACTTATAACATGGAGAGACCATTAAAAGGGGCTCATGAATGATTTTATTTAATGTGCACCAGGACTATCTGATCTAGAGATAAGATGTATTCCTGTCGCGAAATAGTTATCTTCTATTGTAATAATAAGCAATTCGATCAAAATGTCGAACGATCATAACGAAAAACTAAACCAGCAAATAATTTTGTGGCATTAATAACCCTAGCTATCAACTACACCTGTACTCTACTATACTCTCTTTCAAACAATCTCAAAAGCCTCTTAGACTGTCTAAATGCTTGTTGACTCCGCGAGGGTGCAGCGGGCGTAGTCGCCTAGACCGTGCATGCATTTCGTACTCAGCACTTTCATATCACCTCATATTTATGTTTGCTACCTAGGATGTTGCAAAATTGGTGTACTAAGTCGAAGTCGTAGAACAAAAGTGGTTTAGAATGCCCTCCAGAGTCACCCCTTTCAGCTTGGTATACCACTTTAGCAACACTCTGTATACAGAAATCATTTTCCATAGAAACTTTGTTGGTCACGTGACTTTTTACTATGGAAAATGATATTTTTTTTTCGCGAATTTCCAAATTCTGATTTCAGTTTCAGGCTTAGATATACTATGCTGCACATGTAGATTTCGGCTTAGTATACCAATTTTGCAACACTCTGTATATAACCATTAACCAACTCTAACCCCGCTCTTGGTTCTAGGCGGTCGTTTCCGCGAGTTCTACTACTGGGACTCGTACTGGATCATCCGCGGGCTGCTGCTGTCGGAGATGCGCGACACGGCGCGCGGCATGCTCTCCAACTTCCTCAACATCGTGGAGAGGATCGGCTTCATCCCCAACGGGGGGAGGATCTATTATGCTATGAGGTGAGACTAGTAGTAATATATCATTAATGGTAGGATTAATAACAGGACACTGTTGCGTGAATAAACACTTATATACCATAGGTAACTCAACTAGTCCCTTATGTAGGACATGTAAGGAAGTAGATGAGACGGTTGAACATATTCTGTTAGCTTGTCCACCTACTACAGAAACAAGATTATCTATTCTTGGACCAACAGAGCGCCTATCTCAGCTATTGCAACACCCAGGCTTGCTACTCCAGTTTACTCGGGAGCTAGGCTGGCTGAGCTGAAATCAAGGGGATATGTACAAAGGTTCCACTCGAGAGAGCCACGTACAGGAACTTCACCCCCTACCAGAATAGAATAGAATAGAATAGAGGTGAGACTAGACTAGAGTAGTAGTGCTGTTAACTTAGCATGGGGCGCAAGACGTACACGTAAAGACGTGACAAAAGTGTGAGTGAGCGCGACGCAAAACTTTTGGCACGTCTTGGCGTGGGAGTATCGCACTCCGTGCTAGGTCTTAAATTAAGACTTGCTTCGGTCTGTGTAAGTAGGTATATTGTTTCTATGTCCAGATTTAGGAATATGACTTTAGCTATGTACTGTTACTCGCAGCAGCTTATGAAATGCCCGTTACTGTCTTAAGGAGCGTCCAGATGTTTCGCGGCATGATTACCTTATCGACTATTAATTTGAAACTAGAGCAAGACAGCATATCCTGGGCATACTTCGATTCACTGCTACGCAACATCTCAACGCATCCTCTGATATGTCATATCTCAAATCCAACGCATCGAACGGATATTTAAGAAGCACTTTATTGGTGTCTAAATTAAACCTTACAAAGATCCGTCCGGGACACAACGCACATATAGTATATCACCCTTGACCCAACAAACAGCACAATATAAAAGTATGTTCTTTGTATGTCTGAGTTACGTGGTGTTCAATAAAGCAATATTCTATTAACCCTCAATATCATTTCCATTTCCAGGTCGCAGCCGCCCCTCCTCATCCCCATGATGCAGACCATACAGGAGGAGCGGCCGGACCTGCCGTACCTGCGCCAGCACATACACACGCTGGATCGAGAGTTCGACTACTGGCTCACCAACCACACCGTGGAGGTGGAAGTTGGCGGACACAAGTACGTAGATAAAACCTATAACTTAGAATTATTGTCCGCTGCTTGATAATAATTTAGTATTTACAAGATAATCTACAATACTCTGTTCATCTTCAACTCTTTCAACTACCAGCCAACTGTCTGAGGCCGTCTGTAGCTAGTCCTATCATAATTTATGGATATATCTCGATGTCGAGAAGTGTTCTAAATAAAAACAATAATCTGCTCTGTTCACAAACAAAAATGCTGGTTTTCAGAAGCGCAGTAGAATATCACTCAAGTTATATTCCATACCGCTGCTGATTTTCTATTAGGGATGTTGATATAAGGAAGTGGAAATCCTTTTAAATAGCAACAGATTGACAAGAAAACTTACACGTTAAAAACCTTCTGGAGCTACGTATAATATAATTAATATATATTATGTTTATTGCTATTCCAGATACAAGCTAGCGCGGTACAACGACATGTCGCAAGGCCCGCGACCGGAGAGCTACAAGGAGGACATCGATGTGGCCAGGTAACACCACCACCATCTCTTGGTTATGTTCTTAAAAGAATCCGAAGAGTTCGTGAATGCAGACCTCGTAATGCACTCATTCTGTTGTCCGACGTGACGGTATAAAGATATAATGCAACTAAAAAAATAAGTCCCCCTTATTATAAAACGAAGACTAAGTTTGCATAATAAATATATTTTCATTTCATTTTCAACCCGGCTTTTGACTATCTACAGATTTGTATGAAAACTCTGGATTATAACTGGTTCTAAACCAGTACTATCTTTAGTCTACATTTAATAATACGCGGCAGTGTCTACAACCGTTACGTCAGACAGAAGTCTCCACTCACAATGCAGTATACAGCCATCAACGAATGCGGCGACTCATAGAGTCAGAATCCAGACATCATCTGTACCAGATGTCCCGACTAATGATGCTAATGTTAACTTCCAGACACCTGGAGACCACTGAGAAGAAAGAAGAGTTATATGCGGAGCTGAAGGCGGCCGCGGAGTCCGGCTGGGACTTCTCCTCGCGCTGGTTCATACTCAACGGCACCAACAAGGGTATGTCCCAGTTACTAATGTCTCATTTTTAATCCGGCGGAATTTTGACATTTCATAATCATAACATAATTCATTTTATACCCATAATCGTACCCATGGTATAATAATTAGACCATGATCGTAACTAGATTGAATGTTGAAGAGGTCCTGGGTCGATCATAATAGCCGTAAATACGATGACCAATCAGGTAAACGAGTGAAAACCGTGACTAGACAAGCGTAGCGTGAGAAGTAGCAGTGGAAGATTACTGCGAGCGCTACACGTGTTCGTTATCGACTTCGATAAACTCGTTTGATGCGCGTTCCATCAATCACAGCGCCGTATTTATGGCGAATCGCGATATAATTACGTTTATTTACGTCGGTAACGGACCTGTGAAGAGCTAGCTGACGAAACAATACGATATATCGATTTTTTTATCGATCCAATTAAATGCGATCTTCACGCAGATCGAATCGTATGAACGAAATCAAACAGAAAATGAAACAGTTCTCTTATTTTTTCATCAAACCACCACCCCTCCCCAGGCAACCTGACGAACCTGAAGACACGGTCCATCGTCCCGGTGGACCTCAACGCCATCTTGTGCTGGAACGCGCGCCTCATGGCTGACTTCCACCAGAGACTCGGAGACCCCGCTAAAGCGGAGTATTATAGGGCACTGCATGAGCAGTGGGAGACCGCTATACATGAGGTCAGTACCTTTATTAACTAACTAGCTGTTCCCGCGCGCTTCGCTTCGCCTTAAAAAGTTTTCCCGTGGGAATTCCGGGATAAAAAGTAACCTATGTTCTTTGTCAGGGTCTAGACCATATGTATACCAAATTTTATTCAAATCCGTCCAGTAGTTTTGGCGTGAAAGGCCACCAGCGCCTCAGAGACCCGGCTAAAGCCGAGTATTATAGGGCGCTGCATGAGCAGTGGGAGACCGCTATACATGAGGTCAGTGTTGTAACAAAGCCTCTACAAGTAACAGTAGCTTATCTGAAATTAAGTTAAGTAAAATCGACATTCTCACTAAAATTAAAACCCTCAATGTAAATAAAGGAGCCGGGCCAGACGGCATACCACCCTCATTTGTTAAAGCATGTGCGGATGAACTATGTATTCCACCCTCAATCATCTTTAATAAATCTATTAAATGTGGTGTATTTCCGTTACAGTGGAAAATCGCCCATGTTGTCCCTATTTTCAAATCAGGCGATAAATCGCTATGCGACAACTATAGACCAATAAGTATACTGTCTTGTATTGCAAAGCTTTTCGAATCACTTGTCTATGATAACATATATACACAGGTAAGGCCTTTATTGTCTGAGAAACAACATGGCTTTGTTCGAAATAGATCAACGGTCAGCAATCTCCTAGAATACAAAAACTTCTTATGCGATTGTTTTGCTAAAGGCGGCCAAGTCGACAGCGTTTACACAGATTTCTGTAAGGCGTTTGACAAAGTTAACCATCGCATCTTATGCTCTAAGGTATCTTCTTACGGGATTCACGGAAGCTTGTATAGATGGATTAAATCTTATTTAACTAAAAGGAGCCAATTGGTAACAGTTAAAGGATACCTATCAGCTCCAATAGACATCTCATCTGGAGTGCCACAGGGATCCCACCTAGGCCCTCTTCTATTTATATTATTTATCAATGACCTTGTAGACAAACTCAATTGCCACTATCTAATGTATGCTGACGATTTAAAAGTCTTTACCGTAGTTAATAATGATCGAGACTGTTTGAATCTGCAATCTGATCTTGATACCGTAGAAGCCTGGTGTTCTCGAAACAAAATGTTCCTTAACACGAATAAATGCTCCATTATCACTTTTAGCAAGAGGAAAACGAATAAGATCCTACATAACTACACTCTGTCAGGGCACATTCTTGATCGAAAACGTGTGGTAAGAGACCTTGGTGTTCTTTTCGACGATCAACTTTCTTTTAGACCTCACTATGAGCATATTATAAAAAGAGGAGCAAAACTTTCAGGTTTCATATTGCGTTCCACTAAAGAGTTCAAAAACCCTAACAGTTCCATATACTTATTTAACTGTTTAGTCCGAAGCGTCCTGGAGTATGCGAGTGTCATTTGGTCACCCTATTATGATATTCATTCCGATAACATCGAACGTATCCAAAAAAAGTTTCTAAGAACCTTAAGCTATAGGTATCATCATGGTCGTATTAATTATCTAGATAGGCTTTCCAAATTCAAAATGGTGTCACTCGAAGCGCGCCGTGAGCAAAGCGACTTGATATACCTTTACAAGATTTTGCATGCTAGAATAGATTCCCCCACTCTGCTATCATTGATTAATATTAACATCTATTACAGAACCCGCAATCCTAAAACATTTCTGGTCCCAACTTGTAAAAACAATATAGCATACTTTAATCCCATTCTCCGAATGTGTCGGCTTTATAATGAGTTATCTGTGAGTAACAAAGACATTGATATTTTTAATAACAAATTCTTTACATATAAAAAATCTATTGGCATCCTTCAGAGCTCTAACCCGAATAGCTAGTTCTAATTATTTCAACTTCATAGAAATTTTTAGTTTTATTTAATAAAATTAGTAGGTATTTACCTTATAGCATAGAACACATGTAATGAGTAATGTTCCATCCTAAATAATTAATGTTGTGCATGCATGTTTTGGGTATCAATGTAGAACAGATGTTTAGTTGTATTTTTTAAATTTTGTAACCATTGTTATCTGTTTTGTGTGCCTCAATAAATAAATAAATAAATAAATAAATAAATAAATAAATAAATAAATAAATAAATAAATAAATAAATAAATAAATAAATAAATAAATCCTTCTTCTTGTGTTATCTTCAGGCTAGGCATAGCCCTTCCTTCATTGGAAGGAGGCCCGTGCCCCAGCAGTGGGGACTTCATGGGTCGTAATGATGATGAATGATGAATGTTATCTTTGCAAGTAATAGTTCTAGAAAGCTTATGTTGAGTGTAATAAAATAAGGCCTCTATAATGATTGAATTTAATAGTACTCAAGGAGTGAAAGCCCTCCAAACGCTCAGGCGCCAAACCCTTGACTGAATTTCATCAAGCTCCTCACCTTTATCATCGAGTGCTTGATTTAAGAAGACTTTCACTTGAATTTCTTCACAATTCATCGCATTTTAGATACAAGGTAGCATTTTTCCCCGGGATCAAAAAAAACTATTTTTAACCAATTAAAAAAAAATTACCAAAAACTTAAATTTACCGTTAAGTAGCCTTAAAAAGGCAAATGGAAAATAATTCCCTCCTTATTTTGAACTCTAGACCCTTGAATTACGGACGAAAAGCATATTTTTTTTGTATTGACATGCCTTATTAAGGCTTAACTTTTCACATTTTTCCTGCCCTTCCTTTTCAACGTGTTTTAATATAATATGTTTCCCTCCCAGGTGCTATGGCACGAGGACGTGGGCGTGTGGCTGGACTACAGCCTGGCATCGGGGCGCCGCCGAGACTACTTCTACCCCAGCAACGTGGCGCCGCTGTGGACCGGGGCCTACAGCCAGGAGAAACGGGATTATTACGTCAGCCGGGTTATTAACTATCTGGATAAGGTTAAGGTAAGAGAGTTTTTTGAATATACGAAACAGATACGTAAGGTTAAGTAAAGAATACTTCTACCCCAGCAACGTGGCTCCACTGTGGACCGGGGCTTACAGTCAGGAGAAACGGGATTACTATGTCAGCAGAGTTATCAACTATTTGGATTAGGTAAGAGTTTTTTGAATATTCGAAGCAGATACGTAAGGTTAAGTAAAGACTACTTCTACCCCAGCAACGTGGCGCCGCTGTGGACCGGGGCTTACAGTCAGGAGAAGAGGGATGTCAGCCGAGTTATTAACTATTTGGATAAGGTTAAGGTGAGTGAGATGCTGTTTATGTAAACGGTTAGCTGCTGAAATATACGCAGCAACTACATAAGTAGTATTGAGTAAAAGTACCCTTTGATTTGACGAATTAAGGGTCACTTCTACCAAACGCTAAACGTATTGAAAATTGTATTTAAATTCAATTTTAAATACATTTTGTACTAACTGACAGACGTTTGACAGGCTACGTTTAAATTTGAAATTTCACCTAAATTCATGTTCTCAATTGAAATGAACAAGTGTCGGGGTCACCACATCTATAGCTTCTAATCGCCAAAGATTTATGTTGATGGACTTTAGCAGTCACTTTTTTCATTATCAGTTTTAACGCGTTTCGCTAATAATTTCATAGAAAACCCGTTCGTGAAAATATATGTTTGAGGAGACGACAGAGAAAGATCCTGCAGTTATTTACATAAGCAATGTAACCTTGTTCCCAGGTGGACATCTTCGAGGGCGGCATCCCCACGACCTTCGAGCATTCGGGCGAGCAGTGGGACTACCCCAACGCCTGGCCGCCGCTGCAGTACATGGTGGTACGTACAGTGTCAGTACATGGTGGTACGTAGTGTCCAGAGTATACCCACCATCGTCGACAAGAGTTGTCCACTGTCGGACATAGGCCTCTCTCTACCATAGAACAACGCGGATTAGGGTATGACCTCTACCAACGAGCGCCGTTCCAATCACTACCGATTACTTGTCTATACTTTGTAAAATATAGTTAAAACACGTGATCTCGTAATGTCTAGTGCTCTCGGACGATATCAATATAACGATTCTATTGTTTCATATTTGGCATAAAAGGTACACTCACGGGCAATTAAAAAATTCCACTCACAAATTGACAACACCAAAAAAAAACATTTTTTCAAATATGAAATTTAAAGTTTAAACAAAATATTACCGTTTTTAGTTAGTAATATGCTGATGCTAAATGTACCTCAATGTTTCAGAAGGCGTCATTAAGCTATCCTTTTCCTTTTAAGAGTAATTTGGTAATATTCTCAGTGTAACCTTTTTATTGCTTGTGAGTGTGTTTATGCCAATATTAAAAAAGGCAAAGTAGGACTGGGCATTCTCTTATCGTGTAAACCCCGTTTTACATAATAATATACATATAGTTAAGTATTATGATTAATGATATACGTCAATCGATGAATGTATTGTTGTCGTGCAGGTGATGGGTCTGCACAAGTCGGGCTCGGCGGCGGCGGCGCGGCTGGCGGGCGAGCTGGCGGCCAAGTGGGTGCGCAGCAACCTGCGCGTCTGGAGCCGCCACCGGGCCATGCTCGAGAAGGTACCGTCATATGCCTTACATACGGACATCCGACCCCAATATGCAGAGACACAGACAGCTGATATATATACACAAATAGATACATATTAATACCCAAACCTGGGTGCAAATATGTGCTATGTGGGTCTGGAACAGGCACCAGGTCATGCTCGAAAAGGTAATACCATGTGTCACACACGGCCATCCGACCCCAAACTAGGCAGAGCCTGTAACATGGGTATTGGACAGCTGACATATCTACACAAATAGATACATTTAACACCCAAAATCCAGGTACAAATATCTGTCTTTTAAACAAATACCTGCCCCGGGCGGGAATCAAACATCGGCATAACAGCCATGGTCATTACAGACACCGTCGGTTGTCTAGCTAGAGTAACCTCCTCATCATCATCATTACAAGGAGAGCCATGTTGGTCTGGAGTAGGCACTAGGCCATGCTCGAGAAAGAAGGTATGTAACCACTGTGCCTACCCAACAAACAAGCACAGAGAAAATCGAACGTTGACATTTGCATTTAGAACCAAACACCGTCTCCGCCGCCGCCATCGAGGTCACTGTGCGAGCGTGAGGGCACTATTACTGTGCGCGTGCGACAGAGACAAATATAAAAAAGTTCAACGCCCATTTTTCGCTGTGATTAGCGACCGTGCCTTAGTATTGTACATTAGTGAATCTACGAGAGACAGTACGGGACAGAACAGGAACCTCCTTAAGTGACGTATCAGCGTGTTTTGAAACTATACAAGGCCAGAACGCAGAGGGTGGGACTGCTCGCGTATATTTTCAAATTGAAATGGTGCCATGATTTACTTGAAAGTATACAAGGCCATTACTCACTAATCGCGTATATTTTCAAGTAAGTTGGGCCAAAATTATGGCTTGAAAATATACTGCAGCAGTTACCACTGCGTACTAATCGTGTATATTTTTAAGTGCCAAAGGGCAATGCGAGCACTTGAAACTATACGTGATTAGTTACCAGGTAGCTGTTTTGAATGGTTGCTTTCTCTTTCTTTCATGCGAAATAGTAATAAGTCTATTGCTTTCTAAACATTGCATCATAATTCCGCACATGGCATTGTTTTCGTAACATGTTTTTTATTTACACCGTACAGTTAAAAAGTAAATTGATATGTACTGTACTGTACTGTAGAACTGTTGTTATTAATAGTAGAAATTATCTCAGAAGAGGGTGTTTATTCATAAAAGACAACTACGGTGAATTTAAAACTTGTTGAAATATATGTCTGTAATAGGTATATAGGGTAGTACCTACTACACTCACGAGCAATGAATAAGTCCAAGTAGCAAAAAGTCAACACCAAATGACCCCAATTATTAACACATTTAATTTTGAATTTGATCAAAATTTACATTTTTAGTTGGTTATAATAATATTTTTATGCGCTGTTAAATGCACTTTAATATTGTCGACGGCGTTATTAAGCTAGTCTTTTCCGTTCAGGAGTGTAGTAGGTAATACTCTTAATTCATATAAATAATAAGATATTAGTATTCTTACTTACAAGTATGATTGCTATAAATATCAATTTATCAATCAAATCAGAGCTTGTTCATCTTTATTTATTAACATTCTATAGGTATGACAGGCAGAACAAGTCAATTGTAGTCATTTAAATTTACCGAAATTGTTAAGTAAACTAGAATCAGCATGTAGGTATAAATTATATGCGACAAGTACGCCAATCAAGCAATGTGCGTAATAGCAATGTATATTTTCAAGAACGATTCAGTAAATCCCAACTTGAAAGTATACGCGATTAGTACGCACAAATCGTGTATATTTTCAAGTAAAATATTAATTTTTTTCACTTGAAACTATTCAGTGCTAGTACTCTATGGGTGCGTTCTGGCCTTGTATAGTTTCAAAACACGCGACGTATCAGCACCTGTTCCTTATATGCGTCCGGCGCATTCTCGGCAGATAGTGACTGATGCTAAACTGAGTGGCCAATCCTGGCTAATTGGTGACCCCAACGTGATATACTAGGAACCATCTTAATGCCGCTGTGTACAATGTACAATATACATCTTTTGATATATGTGGGTTGATTGGTAGAAAATGCAAGTATTAAGTCCATTCTTTGTACACTTATTTATTTATATCTGTGCAATAAATGAATAATGGTATATTTTCTCGTCAGTACGACGCGACGATCTTCGGCGGTCTGGGCGGCGGCGGCGAGTACGTGGTGCAGACCGGCTTCGGCTGGACCAACGGAGTCATCCTCGAGCTGCTCAACACCTACGGAGGTACGTGTCTATGTGCCACCTGGCCTATGTGCCACCCGGCCTATGTGCCACCATCACCCGGCCTATGTGCCACCTGCCACCCGGCCTATGTGCCACCTGACACCCGGCCTGAGTGCCACCCAGCCTCTGTGTGAATCACGGGCATTGTCGACTTATGTCAATAGCAATGACATCTTGATCAGCACCCCTGTTAGAAACTATTAAAACCAGATTAAAACGCAAACAAATTCCTGTGACTCGCCTATAGAATTAATATCGACAGAAGTCGACAATATTCGTGATACGCACACTGTACTGCCCCATATCACCTTCTTTCGGCTTGCAAACGTAACAATGGCGTGGTTGATACAGTTCCTCATAATTAAGTTCTAATCATCATTTTGTGATAACGATATTTGATGTGGCAATACTGGCAATCCTAAATTAGTCCACCCAAGTTCATTTATTGATGGCGAAGACTCGGAATATCATTTTTCTTACTCTATTATCTTTATATTATTGAAAAACTATTCACGCTGCTGTGCTATATTGTACATATTTTTGTTTGCTGCCTGATGAAAATAATAATTAATAATTTGTTTCCCTCCACGCATCACTCGGCAGTTGAGTTCTTAGGTACGTTCATTTTCATATCAATTGTAGATAGTTCATGTAACAATAACATAACACTATACTACAGTCTTGCAAATAAGCGTGGCATAACAATTAGAGCTATTTGGTGTTTAGTGAAGTGATATATAAACATTCGAACAGCTTTTACAAAGCTTTGCCACGTTTATTCATTGATATGATTCGGAAAGGGGTACAATCTTATAAATATTTAGAACACTTATTAATCTTGAATTCATTGTTTAGTGATGCATGCTTCTGATTTTCTTAGTAGTTTCTTTAGAAGGTGTAATAGTAATTATAGTTGATGTTGTAGTTAGTCTATTATTGCTATGGTAACGGTAGTACACTAAAACTTGAAACCAGTTTTTTTTTACTATATTTAAATTTTAGTTTGCATGCGTTCTTTTGGGCAGAGCTATAAATTAACGATTGGTTTGGTATTTTATTTTGCTTTTATGATCGTAGCTTTTACATACTTAATTTTTTTTACAGAGTAATATTTAATGACTTTATGAAGCTATAGAAAAAAACCTTTGCAAAGCAAAATTAATGTTAATGCTATTCCCCAAAATTGTTTGTAGTCTGCTCAATGGTACGCAAGCCTGAGTAGTACACTTTCTTATAAACCGGCTAATCTCTATTTCGCTCTAACAGACAGGTTATAGAGATACAGAGAGATATAAAGGGCAGAAAGTGCATTACGTGGAAGTAGAATTGAGGTTTCGTAGTAAGAGCATGATTCAATAAGCATGGATGTTAGTCGTATTCACTACAAAAATTCTGTCGAACTCAGGTTTCCCATTGCAAAAATCTGACATTACATCTCAGGTCAGGTCTCTACAGGTCTATATAGCCTAAGATCAAGTCAAAGTCAAATGGTTTAATCGACGTAAAATTTTAAAATTATCGACAGTCATCTATCACTATTTCACAAAGGCCCTGTCATTAAGGAGGAAAGAAACTCCTCAAGCATCTTCGAGAAGAAACACTCTAATATATTTTACACATAACTAGCCATTACACCAAAGCCTACAAATGACATCTAGCAACGTCTCCCACAGACGTGCTGACGGCATCAGAGGCGTTCGGCTCGGGAGCCCCCTCCTCGGGCGTGGTGGGCGCGCAGCTGGGCGGGGGCGGGGGCGTGGCCACCGCGCTGCTGGTGGGCGTGGCGTCGCTGGTGGCCACTGCGCTTGGGTGAGGTCAGTACAACCAACTGTTTCTATTCTATTCTCAGTGGGGGTGTCAGTACCTGTACCTGACTCTTTCGAATGAAACCTTTGAGCATATCCCCAAGGTCTAAACTGCCTTCTTAAGCTTGGACCATTTCCCACCACGCTGGTCCACTGCGGGTTAGTGGGTTCACATACCTAGATGTGCTAAATCTAGATATGCAGGTTTACTCACGATGTTTTCCTTCGTAAGAGCGATGGTATAAATTTTACTTAATTTCAAAGAACTCATTGGTACATGTCAGCGCTGGGATTCGAACCCGCATATCTCTCACATGAGAAGCGGGCGCTTACCCGACTGAGCTACCACCGCTCCTGACTTACTTATTACTACTAGTTATTATTTTTCCCGCTAGGTGTCTCATTCTCTTACAGTAGGTTACTTACTTAATATAATGTTATTTTGTTTGTTGCAGATATCATTCTATATTTGGACGCGGAAAAAGAAAAATACATTGATGTACACATGGCCCATGAAAGTAAGATCTTTCCATTATTATTACTAAACTTACTAGTAAACAACATTATTATTCATTACAAATAAGAGTACAAAATGATAAACATTCCATTTTATATAAATAATAATATTTTTATATAAGTATTTGTATTTAATACAAGAAATAAAGTTACCAACTTAAAAATGTGTGATACTATAGATAGCAGTAATTATTATTCTTTCATTTAGGTATAATTAAATTAATGGATCGGTATGATTATTGTTATATATTTACAATTGTATATAGTACAGTACGCCTTATAAGAGTAAATAATTATGATTACCCACCCATAACTGCACACTGTACAAATGTATGTATAACAGAATTTTGCCGATTTATAATTAAATGGTATTTTGTTAACTGTATAATATAAATGTTACTATAATATTATGTAGATTGATTTATTACGTTTAAAACGTGCTTAAATTATTATAATTAAGTTTATTTAGTTGCTTCCCTTTGCAGTTTATTATGTTTAAAATGTTGTATAATTGGTCTTTCACATACAGGTAAGTCATTTATATTGTGTGTATAGTTCTAGTTTAATGACGAATTGTAAATTTAAAATGATATGGCTATTCACTCTTAATCAGTAATACAGCCTTCCTGCCGCCATGTGGCAGTAGTCCACGCCGTCTACTGCTAATTTAGTTTACTGTCCGACGATCTAAAATGTGAGGATGAAATCCACTACATCATTTAAGAACTAGCTATAGGTACTTATGTTAGAAATCTAATAATTAAATAAAACAAATACTTATGCAGCAATATTTAAATATTATCGGTTATTTATTTATTTACGTTATAATCCTATATAAATTTAATTTAATGTATAAAAACATTTCTATTAAATTGTTACCACAAATATGAATATAACTACACTCTCTGAATTAATTATGACTAAACAAGTACACAGTGAGTTTAAATGTGGAGAATTCTGCCCATGGTCTATGTATTTGCTGATACCCACGCAAATCCACTCCGGCACACATTGCGTGCACCTCGCCTGCAACATGCCACTGACATCTTTGTACTTGCATATCCGTCAAGACATCCTGGTATAATACAGGGTAATAAGGAATTAACTGGACATGACCTGATTGCACCTGATACTATATATTATTTAGGTGTAACTCTTAGCGATATTTATTTATAGTGTAATATCTGCCGTTATCAATACAAAGTTATAGCGACAGATATTACAGTTAGACAATACAGCACATTTTAACGCAGCAATGCAAAAAGTATTTGTATTTTGTTCCGGTTCAAAGGCTAACAACAAAACATAATTGTATAAAAATACTTACCATTTATTAATATTATTCGTGGTGGTTATTCCATAACCGCAAAGCAGTTATGCGATAAACGTTTTTTGATTACAGAAAAAAATATAGTAACTATACCTGCTTGTATCATACCAGATTTTTCTGTAATATTGTAATAATACTCTCCAATGTTATATATAAAAAAACAAATCATTTTATATTTCATATTGATTTATTGGAATTTTATTCGATCTGATCCGATAAAGCGGCGGCTCCTCATAAATTAATCTCAACCGTATTAGTCCGTGACCGCCCCTCCTGTACTCAACTGAAGATAATGGCTTCCTGTGGAAACACTCCTGGTTCGAGTCCTTGCCGCGACATTGAGCACCACAGTCTTACACTAATAGGGTTAGTCATCTAGGCACAGACTGAACGGCTATAAATAAACCCCTGAAAGGATATATACAGTTATGTCTCGGGATATACAGTTGTTACATCGGGAGGATAAGATAAGGCCGCCTGTAGTGCTGTAATTCCTGTCTTTTCAAGAGCATAATATTAATGCTATTTCCAACACAATAACATTTAATCTGGGTTAACTATTAAACCATATCAAATATGCCATACCAATCCAATTACATTACCTTGTAGAGTACTTGTGAGTACTTGTTATGTAATCTAAAGTTACCAACAGATTCAACAGCCAAAAAAACGAGTGTTCCTTGTAATAATATTAATATTTGAGTTTGTAAAGTAGTTTCGGTTCCGTCCGATTCTACTCTAGATCGGTACCAAGTACTTTTGAATGGCCTACATTTAAATTATAAGTGCAAAAAATATTGTAAAGTTGTTTAATCTTCCACTCTCTCGGCCTTCGTATTATTTTTATCGCTTTTTAAACACCGTTTACAGCGACAGAAACTTTTAAACCGCAATATGAATAAAGTAAGTACCTAATAGTAAAGTAAAAACTAGTACTTTACTTAGTTACTTTTTTTACTAATATGAATAGTTCAGAAGAATCTATATTATGGCGAATAATAGATATAATATTTGAGTAATATACTTACGTTTCACATTGAATTTTATAAGTATTGAAACAGTTGACATGAAATCGTTTACCTCTATGCTGTCATCCATAGTATAATTTGGCATTAAAGTTAATATAATAAATCAGTATGTGTACACAATTCCACACATACTTAATGTACTTACGAGTAGGTATGCCTAATGTAATTGTAAATTCGCAACATGTGTGTAAACAACACTACCAGCTTGTTTGTTTTTCAGTTATGTCCTTATGGAAAATTACTTGGTTTTCGTCGGAAATCTATATCTACATACATTGCGATTGTTAAACATTTCTAATAAACATTTATTATATGAATGAACATTAATTTAATTTAGTTGATATGTGTACAATTAAGTGAAGATGGTTTTAATGTGTAATTGGAATGCTGTACTTGTAATATTATTATTAACCTTATAAACGCCATCGTGGAATTTATAATAATGCCACCAGCAAATAGACCATGAACTTCAACTATCGTAGGTCGCTGTGTAGCGCCACGGCTAGCATCACCCTGTATCTATCCGAGCGTGCTCGCATCACCCTGTATAATCTACAGCGTGTTCTCACGCGCGGACAGGCGGACAGTTATTGTTGTGATCATTATCTAATTAGCGTAGAGGTACGAAGGCCGTCAGTTTCCCATCGCGGCGCTGGACAGGCTGTGTGCTCTATGTAATAATCCCTATTAGTTATAATTATTTCACATGTTACAGAAATACTAGTATGGAACTATACTTACCACAGTTCAAAAATTAAAAAATTCCAATGAATATTACATATACCATCTGACTGTTTCAGCAATCAGTGGTGTATTAGATTTATTCGTAACAATCCATATATTATCTGTTCTAATTATATTTTTAGAAGAAAGCTATGTATTTGTATAAGAATTACTATTTATAGTAATCTAGATACAACATCTTGTGTACTACAATCTCATTTATTAATTAAAATACAAAATTTATCAAACATACAATCCACCCTCGCTTCGTCAAAAAGTTTGTGTACTTCAGTTAATATTTATTATGTAATTACGTAGGTACATGACGTACATGTAGGTACTAACTATTGTAGAGTTGTGCTCCACGCCCGGGCGAGTCCATTGTCTGGTTTATCTGATAAATTATCACTATTTTATTGCTATTTGTTTTGCGCCAATTCGCAAAACTTAACTACTCTACCTACCTATGTACTGTATGTACTGTGGTCTGCACAAACAATACAAAAGCAGGATGTACATAGTGACGTAGTGTTATGTATATAAACGCTTACTCATCATGTCATATTATGTAAAGCAGAGTAGGTAGGTACTCATTGTTAAAATAATATGCAGATAGACGACAAATTGCATAAGGGAAATTAAATGTAGTTTACAAAATTACAGAGATTCCCGGTCAAATGTAAGAAAGCCTGATGTGAAATGTGTAGTTTAAAATTTGACACTATTAATAAGATTAGTTTGATGTTACTTGTGGAACTTTATTCTGTTGATTCGCTAATAATAATAATAGAACTAAACTGATGAAATGAAATAAAAGTAAAACTTGGTAAAACCTTGTTGTTTAACATTCACCTGTTTAGTAGGTACTCACACACAGAGACCTGCCAAGGCGAGGGTCACAGGTTCAATACCTGTTATTTGTATTTTTCCGAATATTTGTATTTAAAGTCATACGAAATATTTTTGTACTTACATCGTTATTATGTAAATATCTGCTTACTTATTTTGTTCATGTGTACTTACTTATTTTGTGAGCCTCCACTTAATATACATGACATTAGGACAGATGAATTTAATATTTGAGAAGTAGAACAGATAACTGTGTATTTTAGTGATTTCTTACAATTACTTATCATCAGTAGCTGTAGCAATTTTAATGTACCTTCAGAACTCAGCAGGGCATGCCTGTCCCTCTCAAAGTATAGCAGTTGAGTAAACATGAAACCTTATTAACCGGAGGTAGCTATGTATACCTACCCCATAATCTGCCAAGTACCCAAGATTACAGCCACAAGGCTACAAGTGAGCTAATGTACAATTAGTAACTATGTATTTAGGTATTACCTCCTTAGGGGCTTTTTACACTGCTCGTGCCGATCCGATGTAGTTGCCGAAAATCTTTATACCTACCTCAATGCTGTATCAGATCGGAAAACAGTGTACCTCCAGTGGAAGAAGACCTTCAGATCTATCTGGGTCCACATAAGTATCAGTCATTTGTATTAGATCTCCGTTGCGTGGCCTCCGCGCGTATCATGATCACTAGTTTAACGTAATATTTGCATCCAAACTATCATGTATCAGCGATCATGATGTCTGAATCTGATACAGGGAATTGATACAATTATGTGGCCCCAACTTTATGATTTTCCTCTCTTGCTAAGTAACTAGTTTAATTACTTACATGGGGTTTAGCTGGAGTACTTATGTAGACTTGTGTGCCGGTTCCACGAGGAGGCTTATCTCTAGTGTGCCTCTCACAAACCTTCAAGCATATTACCTAGTTATTTATTAGCTATAGTTTAACAACAATAGGTTTACCTCCATTGATCTTTTTATTACCTGTGATGAATGTTGTATGTCTAATGGATTTAGATATGGTCTAAGAAATCAATTGTTATTTATGTGTGTGTAAACTTAATTATAAGATATGTACGGTGGCCTGCGCCTAAAAGTATACAGGCGGAGTTTTTAAAATCGATCCCTGATGATGAAGGGACCAGCTTCATCTGTTATAAATCCGGGGACGTGTTGTGTGTGATGTGTGTAGCAGTGGTGTTTATGTGGATGTGCTTGAACACCATGTGAGCTTAAGATCGTTATTTTAAAAACTCCGCCTGTATACTTTTAGGCGCAGGCCACCGTACTTCTCAGTTATGGCTCACTGGGTAAAGTTTCGGATGTAAAACCTTAGTTACGCCCTACTTATAGTTTTTATTAGTTTTAAAAATGCCCAAAAAATAAATAAGTGAGAAGAGACCTTTAGTGCATCTAATGAAAACATTATCTGTATCAAGCAGACTAGTAATTTTTCAAATCGCAGTGGAAAATAAAAAATCTAGATCTAGCCATTTTTACTTAACTCAATGGAATGTTACCTTCATAGACTTTTGAAAGTATGGTTCTACGTATTAGGTAATATAGATCTAAAAGTATTCTATAATATAAGATGTATTGGTATCTTTATTTCTTAATCTAAAAAACACAAAGAATTAAAATATGGAATGTATCTTAAATAAATTATATCGACCTTTTCGTGGACATCAAATAAAACACCAAACACAACAAACGTTTATTCCAATAAACACACAACAGTACATTTAAATACATCACCGAATCATCCGCAGATACACATCACCTAGTTTCCACCAAAATTACACCGAAGACAAAAAAAAACCCGCAAAATTTTCTGCTCTTGAAACTTTTCCGCATTCATTCACTTCTCGATGTTTGTGCTGTAGATTCACAAGTTTTTTTAAATTCTTGACTATGTAATGATGTTGTAATGTGTATGTCCGCGCGTAGCGGCGGCGCTCGCGGCTCTGAGACAGCCGCCGGAGCGCTACCGTGGGCCGGTGACATGATTGTATGTAGTCATCTGCGCGAGCGCCGCTTATAAGTTATAGGGTGATTCTCTTTCAGGGTTCCGTGGTTTCGCCTTGTAGGGATTGAGAACACTCCGCTTGCTGATTTGTTGTAGAATTTTGGTTACCAAATACTTTATATTGGTCACTATCATGGCCAATAGTGCTATGCAGAAGACTCTGCTAAGGATATCATTCTCGATATACGTAGCGTTTAATCATAATTCAGAATCAGGATGCCAGGTTCTCTCGTGCACTTACTGGCACGAGGCAGTAGTGATCGACTGAGGACGGCATAGACAATTTATATGGTCTTCCTTGGAAGAGACCTCTATATTCCACAGTAGAGATCGCGTGTCTACAAGACGACAACATCCTGTATATACTATTACAAGGGATCATTACCGATATGATGAGCCTACTCAGTCTCGACTCGTGACCGGGCTGCTCTTGAACACATCTGTGCGACAGACAGATACACAGTGACTGGACAAATGTTTGCAACTCGCGTCGTCACGAGAAGTCACGAAGTCGTTACCGACATGTGTTCATGTAAAGGTGTCGTTTAGTTTTTAATTGAAGTTCATTAACTAGTTTATCGTTTCAGTGTTAATGAGCGATGCATGTAGGAACACTGTAAATAATTGCTCTAAATAAGAACGCCACCACATGCCTACATTGCTATAAGTACCTAGATACCAACAGTATGTTGGTACTTATGGTGCAGCATATTAATACGAGTACTTATACATAAATAAACTAACATACACCGGTATATCGTGCCCTCGTTATTATTTTTAAATAACTGTGCGGATTTTAAACTAATAAAGCGAAATACTGCATACATAAAGGCAATGTGCTTATGTATGTCGCAGGCATCTGGTTTAATCTCCTGTTTGATTGAACCGCTAGCCCGTTTATTGGATGACGCTATTCAGTTGTATGACTAGGCCGAACGTTGATTGTACAAGCGTCACAAAACGTCCAACTAGTTAGCGGACTTAAAATCAGTCAGGTGGTGAATAAAACAAATATGGCGTCTAACAGCGAACAGCTGACACAAAAATCACTTGTATTGTTATTTTTTGCATATAAATTAGCTTTAAAGTGCGTTATTTATGTTAAAATAGTGTGACCACATGGATTTACCTATTATTACACCGCCGGCGGATAGTTTCAAAGAAAAAAATGTGCTGAAACTGGATAATTATGAACAACAATATCAAGGTACGTTTATTGTTATTGTTTAGTTAATTTGTGAGATGAGAGCTTTGTAACATAGTCTTTTTGTTGACTCTTGTCTGGTCATGTTCATCCTAACCAGACATTACAAAGTTGCTATACTATATCCCATTTAACGACTTCGCTGAATAACGTTCAGTCAAGACGTTGGACGTTACAGTCAACCACTTGACGAGTTGTTCTTTAGTCATTCAACTGAGTAGCGTCATCTAATGAACGGGCTAGCGGTTCAATCAAACAGAAGATTAAACCAGATGCCTGCGACATGTATAAATAGTAAACAAAGTAGGTAAGTTAGTTACAATTAAAACAACAATGCTATCGGTATAGCAGTACCTAACTGCAATCCTGAGTCTCTATCTTATTCTTATCGTTGCCTTGTAAACATTGGCTTTGTTCTTGTGTATCTATCGCTGGTACATATATTTATGCCCCTGGTTAATTGTTTACTTATGCCACCTATGCATTTGCCAAACAAACACAATGCAACTGCTCTATTTCTAATAAAACTATGGAACAATCAATACTTACAGACAGACCCATAACTTATGGAACTTGATTAATGAATATCTATTAGCTATAGATACCTTTCTCAGATGCATTTCGGCTGTCCAATTTCAAAACACAGTAACAGCCAAGAGACAAAATGTTCAGGAGAGCCAAAAAACGTTTTTGTCCCTTCATTTCAATGCCCTGGTAAAACTATGATACATATCTAAACGAATGTAAGCTTAAAAGAACCGGCAGAACCTAGGCTTTACATACAATACTATTTCATTTAAATATGACTAATATTGTTGCTGTAATGCACAAAAGAAAACACTAACTAGGTTTTAAATGGTTTTCTCACCCTAAAACCGCCCTCACTGACCATTTTATAACCTAGTAAGAGCCATTATTGTGTAATTTAAGACTAGTAAAGTATATTGAAATTGCAATACTAACGTAATAATTTATATGTTTTTTATTTTTTTATATGTTTTGGATCCTTTACATAATCTAAATCAAATTTTGCAGCACTTTTACACGACCGCACTAAGTAATAGCTGAAATACCGGCATATTTTTAAGTTTTATCTAAATGAACCAAATCGCCATATTAAGAAGGCATGTCTGACACGAACATTATTTATGGCTGCCTTAAATTAGACAATATTTCCTAAATTTTTAGCTAAAATTAGTTTACAATGTTTGAGTTTTTTTTGGTTTATGCAAAATAGGGCTAGTAGAAAGGTTCTGACGAGAAAGGTCTCTATGGCTTTTATAAAGAAGACAAAATTTCCTTATGTTCTACTTTTAATTCACCTCTCTAGGTCTCATTGGTTCAAAGATACAGGTTCTGAAATATCTGTTTTTTTTTCGAAAAAAGTGTTTGTAATAATGTATGCCATTTGTGACTTACTAAAATTAACGGGCAAAAATTGACCTTTGCTGACCATTTCAAAACCTAGTAAGCGCCATTGACAATTTTAAAACCTGGTAAGTCATTTTCACTTACTGTGTTTTAAAATGGTTGGTGGCTCTTACTGTGTTTTAAAATGGTTTTCGTGGCATTTTTGATTTCGCAGGGTGGAGTTACTAGGTTTTTAGAAATTTTATTTTCGTTTCTAAGCCGTTTTTTGATATTCTGACAATGCAGGAATGTGCGGAATCGCCTAAAATAATGTATAAATCAAAGACCTGTTTTTTTTTAAAGTTGGCGCTTACTGTGTTTTGAAATTGGACAGCCGATTTATAGATTAGAACATACAAAGTGAAAAATATTGCAATCTAGTTCCCATTCGGACAGGGCCGTTATGTCTCATAAGTAGAATCATGAAGTTACTAATAATATTGTTTCGTTCCCCCGCAGTGTGGTGGTGTACCGCCGGCGGCGCGGCCTGCCCCCGCGCGCGCCGGGCGAGGTGTCGCGGCTGCTGGCGCGAGGCAAGCGCTACACCGAGCTGCGCAGCCTCAGCGGGGCCCCGGCGCGCCAGCGGTGAGCTCAGACCAACATACCAGGAGACCAGGGAAATATCGTGATCGTGACCACCCTTAAAAGTCACCTGTAACTATACTTTGTAAAATATAGCATGAGCCGTATGACGTTTCATTGACAAGAGATCCTTTTGCCTCGTGCTATATTTTACAAAGTACATATAAACGGCCCGGCAGCCTACCCCACTATGTCAAAAAAGAATAAAATTGAAAAAATATGGCGTTTGTATGGTACCAGTTCTCTAACGTGCTGTGAATGATTTTAGCTCTTGTATATATAGTATTAAGTGTTGATATCGAATGTTGGAGGAAGCTCGTTAAACGGTGAGGCCAAAGTTTGGGTAAAATCATTTTCCCAAGTTGCCCTCTCATTAATTCAAGGTATTATTTGCCCAATTTACAAATAATATGTGTTGTATTAAATTAAACAGTATTTTTTAGGAAATACCATTTTTTTATATTACTTGAAAGATATTGTTCAATTGAAAAATATAAACTTTAAAACTAAAAGCTCAATTATGTATGTTCTTGTTAGTGAAGCAATATGCCTGTATACAGTGTCAAGTTCTATCCATTTTAAAACATATTTTTGCTATCGTAGGCTCGTGATTGTATTTAATAATAATAATAATAATATAATAATAATAAACGTTTATTCCGTGCCATCGCACACACACAGAAAAAAAAAGAAAACATATTGAAAAACAGTAATAAATGAACACAAAGACCTTATGACTAAACAAAAGAAATAGATGAGAGTATATGTGTGCGTTGTCTGGCACCGAAACGGACGGCGGCTCAGCTAAGGCGGTAGAAGATAATATATTACCTACTACCGCGCTGATTTTCAGCCGCTTCCCTTTATGATGCCACTGACTATAAATAAAAACTAAAAACTAAAACTATGTATATATTTAGATGTTTTATCTTTATGTACTCGTAGGTAGTGTGAATTAATGTACTTTTAATATACCTATCTAAGAAATTAAACCAGATATAGATATACGTGTTACTGTCATTTTATAAATATACAATAAGTAGTAATATTTTATTCTATACAATTTCATTTTTAAATCACAAAATATTTTTATCATTATGAGGTCCGCATGTCTGTAAGATATCAAAAACTATTAAAGAAAATATTTAGGCTGACTCTTTAAAATAATAATATCATGTGGTTTTGAATTATATACATAATTTATGCTATGAATGGATATGATTAAATATTGTTGCTTGAGGGTTGGCTTCTTATGTATCCATATGTATTGGTATCAGCCGATAGTATTACTAGAGTAGATCGTAGATATAAGTAGACAATTGTTTTCATACGCTTATGTATAGAGGAGAATATTATGTTAACTGTGCATTGCATTTATTTCTGTGAAAATATGTTTTAAAATGTTCAAATTTTCGTAGCCATTTGGAAATGTTCTTTCTTGCTTTAGCATGAAAGAGTATTTTTGAATACGTCTCCAAAAATATCTCCATATCTGTTAAACATATTTTATTAATGTGTGTGTTACGGTATTTTATTTATTTATATAAAATATTCATCATGTATGACCTAAATGTATCATTTAGATATTATTAGCAAACCACCATTCGATAAAATGTAGAAATATAATTACCATCTCAATGTGCATGTATTAAATTTTAATCATTAAAGTTTTATAATATCAGTGAGCTAAAGATCTGCTTAAACTTAAACTATTATAAATGATAATGTACCTACTCGTATATTTGAGAGTTAAGCTACTTATTATTTGAGTTTAAACAAACTACCATGTAAAATGATGCCTATAAAATAGGTATCCCATTAGGTGAGAATATAAACATGAATATTAATATAGCAGTAATCCATAAACCGCATGGAAAAATATTAAACTTTTGTATTATAATTATTTAGGTTACTATGTGTGTGGGTGCTGGACACCAAACGTATAACACTTGTCTGTCGAACAACCGCAAGCCACTGATCATTGTGATGACTACATACGAGACAATCCATGTTTTTCAATCAGTATTGAATGTCCTATCTTCTTTCACTTGTATGCGGTGTATCAAGTCAATAGTTATATGCAAAGGTTTATGTTCTAGGTAGGAAATACTAGCTTTTACTATAAATATTATCTCAGACTTTTACGATAGCTCAGCACCTTGCATAGAGCACCAGCATCATCATTATTTATTAACCTAAGTTTTCGCCAAAATATGATTTCTCATGTTGTAGAGTAGTTAGTGGAGATGTTGCCCTCAGTGTATAGTATTCGACACATAATCAGACTCGATGTGATATTTGTAGATGACATGAAGTGTCGGCGATGTTGTTGACCACAACTTGTCGTTTGTTCCTAGATATTTTATTTTAGAATCATTTTATTGTTTCACGTGTTGTTTTAATTATTATTTTGATTATAATTTAAATGACAAAATGTGTTTTTGTGGTGAGATCATGCCATTGTGTATTAGTTTTAGTATGAACTTTGACAAATAAATAGGAGATTTATAACATACTTACATTGTTTTATTTTAAATAAGTACCACTAAAGTTGACTTCAATTTTTAAATATCTATTGGAATTGAAAAGGCTTGGTAGCCTTATGATCGGATCGCTGGTAGTAGAAGCAATGTTTATTGGTGTATTACAAAGGATTATTTACATGAAAGATAACTTAATACCGCGATGTAGTTTGCGGGATAGTGACATCTATGTAAATACGTAAATACTACTTGATAACTGAACAGGAATCGTATTCAATTTAAGCATTTGCCCTTATATGAATGAACTGTAGGAACTGTATAAATGGCACACACTTCTTTAATTCAGTAAAGTAACATAAATATGACTTTATATGACGGTAATTATACTGATAGGTACAGTTATTACTTAGTTACCTACTGCGTATATAGCTACCGAGCAGGCAGTATCGCTCTAACCCGGGGATTGCTGAGTGCGCAGATCAAATTACGTTCCTGCACAAAACTGCACTCGCAAGCTCAGTCACCCGTCATACCGCACAATGTTAACAATAAATACTTTCATTTTCATAATTATTTGCGTGACACCTCTCTCAAACTGTAATTCCACCATCAGTGCGACGCTGGACCACATCAAGCACGTATTGTATAACTACGACAGTTCATTGAGACACCGTAGAGACGCCAACAGGACTGTAGTGGGGGGGTTTACTGATGATTTGCTGGGGTTCCTCAACGAGACGGAGCGCTACGGCGAGTGGCTCCGCTACTGGGACGCGGGGGCCTGCGGGGGCGCGGGGGACGCGGCGGGGGGCGGGGGCGACCCCCGGTACGTGAAGCGACACATCCACCACGGACTATTGCTGGATGCGGACGTGCCGGAGACGCACTGGTTCGAGTACAAGGTATGTTCTAAACTGTATGGCTATTGGGGCTGAAAGCTACTTCTAGGTGTAGTATAGGTAATTAGGTACTACTAAGCAAGCAGCATCTTCATATGAGACAACATTCCGAATTCCGAGTTCGAGCAATGGCGCGGCCACAAATCTATAGGTACAATAAGTAGATTAAAGACATCAGAAGCCAACTTGGGGTGATAAAACTAATAAACTGAAGCGGTGAAGCCTCAACATCATCAACCTAATCTTTGTTATTCATTCCTACTTCAAATCAATATCTTTGGTGGCAACTGATATGCTTAGTAGGTATCAATAGTAGTGTAGTGCCTATCCATGGAGGCATTGCCTACCTACTTACCAAGCTATTGCTTACTTCCCTAACTTTCTGTACCTAACATCATGCCGCTGCAAATGACATCCTTATCCCACCTTCCCATAAAACATTAAGAAAGTAAGATTACTTAATATTTTCTGTTCTAAGATTAATTAATTTAATTTAATTCAGATAATAAAATGATTTAATTTAGAGCTTTTCCATCTGAAATACAGGAAAAACTCTGTTATTTCCTAGTTCAGATCAGCATTTTAAACTACCTTTAGCATTAAGAGTTGACCTATTATTGTAAATCACATTTAGCATTGAGTATTTTCTGAATAAATATTCTATTATATTCTACCTTCCACCTGCCCAGTCGGTGTTCAAGAAGCGCTACCGCACGGGGCGGCACGAGGCGGCGGCGCGGCGGCGCTGGCGCGACAACGCGCGGCACGTGGCGACACACAACCGGCAGTTCCTCGCCGGGAGAAAGGGGTTCGCGCTGCATCTCAACCACCTCGCTGACTTCGTGAGTAGAGCGGTATACACTGGGTTACAAAAGTTCAGCAGAGGAGGGTTTGACACCAGGAGCGGGTCTATTCCATTCTCTGTGCGGGTGATGTAAGTAGCTGCACCTGGTTTTCTCGAGTGGAACCTTTATGCAATTTATCCCCAGGGTCTAAACTGCCTTCCTAAGCTTGGACCATTTACCACCGCGCTGGTCCACTGGGGCTCGGTGGGTTCACTAAATATCATGGTTTCCTCTTACTCAAATTCAAAGAACACATTGGTACATGTCAGCGCTGGTATTCGATCCCGCTTTAGCGTGAGAAGCGGGCGCTCCGCACCGGTCTCAAAACCGGGAGGGGGTCATTCTGAACAACATTTGTTCTTCAATAAATTAGAGATATGATACACACAGATATACAACACCCTATAGAGGCTATGTCGTGCAGGGTCCCTCGGAGTACACTCGGCGCATGCTGAAGCTGCTGGAGACACCTGACCTGCCGGACCCCGCGCTCGACCCGCGCCGCCGCGCCCTCGCGCGCCCCCGCCACCCCGCGCCGCGCAGTGTGAGTTTGAAATTACCTATATATTACAATGCCACAGCCTTTTACCTTTAATAATATTGAAATAGCTGAGAAATAGTTAAGGTTAATATGCTACCACCACCACAAGTACTACCAACCTACTTACTTAATAAATGTAAAACGCTAGACCGACACCACGCGCTTGCGTGTGTGTGTACGCCTTCGATAGACCGCTATACCCCAAAGCGCGCGCTTCAAAACGCCTAATGTGGTAAAAGCAAATGTTACGGTAAACTGTCAAGTCTATTCGAATTTACAAGCAATAACGCAAAGCTAATTCCAGATGTCGCCACTGGTGAGTAGGCCAGATTCCCCGGTTCTAATTGGTTGGTTCGTTCAGTCGCCATTTTTCTCCCCAGTAATGTAATTGGTCAGAATCTGAAAGGCACAATCGATTGTGCTGCCAACGTTTCACTTAGATTTCTTCCCCATTATGTAAAATGAAAAGTAATGTTTCAGTCGCCATCACAAATCTCTTTACATTGCAGGTGGACTGGCGGTCGCGCGGGTTCCGGCCGCGGCGCGCGCGGCAGGCGGCGTGCGGCGCGTGCTACGCCTTCGCGGCCGCGCACGCGCTGCAGGCGCAGCTGTACCGCCGCGGGGGGCGCTGGGCCGACCTCAGGTACGAGGGACAGCTCACACACGCCCATCCGACCCCGAGCTAGGACAGCTTTGACACATTAACACCAAGACCCAAGTACAAATATCTCTCTTAAAGTAATAGCTGCCCCAGTCGGGAATCGACCTTTCGCAAGTCGATCGGCACGCCATCGCCATTTAGCCGGAGGGCGTCCAAGCTCTATTGTAGACACTCTTACCCTTCTCGTTAGAGAATTATAATGTACCTTGCTTTTGTCCCATCGGTTATCGGTTTTTCGAGAGATTTGACCAACTTGATGAGCTATGTCGGTGACTTTATATATTATAAAGGTAAACAATGATCTTATTTTTTTGACGGCTGAATCGCGTAGTGGTTAGTGGCCCTGACTGCTATGTCGAAGGTCCCGGGTTCGATTCCCGACTGGGGCAGATATTTGTTTAATGACAGATATTTGTACTCGGGTCTTGGGTGTTGATATTTATATTTAGTATGTATCTATCTATGTATTTTTGTAGATATATCAGCTGTCCAATACCCATATTACAGGCTCTGCCTATTTTGGGATCGGATAGCCGTGTATAACATTTCCCCACATATTATTTATTTATTAGTATTATTTATCTACATTAGTGAGAAACATAAAGTCCATGCTTGCTTTCCTGCAGCGCGCAGCAGATCGTGGACTGCAGCGGCGCGGACGGCAACGCGGGCTGCGCGGGGGGCTCGCTGCGCGCCGCCTTCCGGTACATGACTCGCGATGGACTGCACACCGAGGCAGACTACCCTTACCGGGGAAAAGTATGACCAATTATTTATTATACACCCATTTTACCATTTGGATTTTATTCTATTTTTAGCGCCATCTGTTGCATTATTTTGGAAGTAACTCAAATTGCTACTCAGCACTAGATGGCGCTAGTGTATGCTTTTAGAATTTCAATGTATTTTAATTCGTTAAATAGCTAGCTTTAGTGAAAGGTGATAGGTATTATTTAAAAATAATCCTCGAGGTTTCTCATTTAATTCAGTCTACCAGCAACATGTCTTATTTCGTCAAACTAGATCGACTCTTCCACATCCATACTTACATCTTTCACTCACGCGCCCATTTCATGCTTACACATTTCACACTCGTGCCTAACTACCTCCTCCCCTGGCTGTGTGTAGAGAGGCGTGTGCCGCGTGGGTCCGTGGTGGCGGGCGCGCGCGCGGCGCTGGGCGCTGCTGCCCGCGGGGGACGAGGCGGCTCTTGAGCGCGCGGTGGCCGCCGTGGGGCCGCTCGCCGTCGCCGTCAACGCCGCGCCGAGGTCCTTCCAGCTCTACCGGTAACTAGACATCATCAGCCAGCAGCTAATAATCAGCCACAGCTGAACGTAGGCCTCTCCCAACGAGCGCCGCAGCACTGTCCTCAGCGTTACTGCATTAGATATCTTATTGAACAGACATACGAATTGAGAACCTCCTCCATTGACTTATACATACATATATTATATTACTAGCAAACCGCTCAAGGAAATAGCACCCTTGCGCTGGCCCTAAAATCTGTCATAATCAAGTCATAATTTGATAATATTTCATCTGCTACTCGACAGCAGATGGCGTTAGCTGTAGTTTTGGTATGTATATTTCACTACGGAATAAAGTATTCTTACCTATTATTGTAATTCCATGACCATGATCTCCGTGGCTCCAGGTCTGGCATCTACGACGACCCGCTGTGCGCGCCGTGGGTGCTGAACCACGCCATGCTGCTGGTGGGCTACTCGCGCGACCACTGGACGCTGCTCAACTGGTGGGGGCGCCACTGGGGCGAGGACGGATACATCAGGTACATCAGAATGGCTAGCACAGGGCGCTTTTAAGACGTGACAAAAGTTTTGCATCGCGCTCACTCAAATCGCGCAGCCTCAAGAGCGAGCGCGACGAAGAACTTTTGTCACGTCTTAGCGCCCCGTGCTGCAAAAATAAAGACGATTTTTCTGTGGTAGACAGGCCAGCATTCGGTATTTCTCATCCAGTCATTTGGATGTCTAATTTAAACCATATAAAGTCATGGTGATATCGATAGGTCGATACCACGCCAACTTAATACATTTAAATACTATTTGTTTATTACAGAATTCGCCGAGGCCTCAATATCTGCGGAGTCGCGAACATGGCTGCGTACGTGGAGCTGTAATAATGTTAAGGAATACTGTTAATAAATAATCAAAGTATAAAACGTACCCTTTTTATTCCTTTTAAGTGCAAGGTAGGGAGTGGTAGATTAAAATTACTATGATGATAAAGACCAATCATAGATAGTTTCCCTTTCACTAGTACTTTATAATATTGGTAATACTTAACTGCAGAATATATATCTACATAGCTATACAGGTTATGTTAGGAATCACAAGGAACCATAATTATATTATAAAACCATGATAAGTTGATAAGTAAGAACTACACCTACCTATTCGTTATTTTATAACAAAAACAGACCTAAATGAACATTTTAAGAGTACCTACCTATTTATAAAAAACAACATTAATATTAATTTTATTAAAAGGTGACTAATCTAATTATTTTATCATACGAAGTAATTTTTATAATTCAGATAAATTAGTAAAATGTAACGTATTAATAATAACGTGTCAACAATCGTTAATAACCGTTGTAACGTATTCAAAAATAGAAATTTCATCTCACGATGTTTTCCTAATAGATACTTGTTCAACTTCACTTTATGTATTTCCAGTTAAATCAAACCATACCGCGATGTACAAAACGATGTTACAGTGCCATCTACAAGGCATTTTGGAAACTGAATATTTCAGTCTGTCACTGCTGCTGCACATGCATTACAAAAAGATATCTTTAAGTAAGTATAATAATGGATGACCATAAAGATTTATAGATACTTATACATAAAAACGTATTACTTATTAGCTTAACGCCGTCGCCGTACGCCGATTGGTTCGGTTCGGCCTTAGACAAGTAAACCACCCTTTTAGTGAAGAGGTGGCAAGTGGCATAGACTAATACACCTTGTGCAAGTGGCAACCCTCAATACAATATTCCTTCCCTTCCCTTCTCGAACCTAGTGTAGGCTTATCAACCGTTCGAGCATTGGCAACGCAGAGCATGGCGGGAGCTAGTGCAGCGCGGCTACCGCTAGGTGGCGACTCTCCCGAGCCATATAGATTGGATAGATTCGCGTTTACTCGCCTCTACTCGAACGGTGTGAAAAAACTTGCTATCCCAGTAGTCCCAGTACCGCGCAAGCCGCTGTCGAGTGTTCACTGTACAGTTGTAAACGTCACTAGCTCACGGGGATTTGTTTGTCATTGGGATTATTCCAACTATAGTGCCACAAACTTATCTGTTCCGGTGAGAGCGAACTAAATTGGTCCATATAATCTATGTCAATATGAAATTCATTAGTACAGTAAGTTATGAGGTATGGACCAATTTAGTTCGCTCTCACCGGAACAGATAAGTTTGTGGCACTATACCTAGGTACGAGTAATAGAGGAATACAAATTCGCTTCTCGGTGGTTGAGTTGAATAGTTATTTGTGTGACAAGTTTGTGATAGTGGGAATATAACCACAATAAGACCTACATGATCCTTCGTATCTAAACTGCATTCATTCATACTTGTCACAAAAGGTAAACAATCTTTGTAGTGTATCTTTTTATTACATAAAAACTAATGAAATACTTATATAAGTACTTACTAAAAGTCCGTCTATTTCAGATACTAAATTGACGTTAATTAGTTTTTGATTAAAAATACACTACATAATTGTTTTAGTACCTTTTTTGCCAAGCTAGTAGGTACCTAGCTACTTAATATAAGTCAATGATGGGAACTAGAATAAATTAATTATACAGTATACATTTTTATATTAAGTAGATACTTACTTCATATAAATTTTTGTATGGCACGTCTAAGACATGTCTAAGATCTGCCTCCATGCTGTATCATGCCCTTCTAAAATCAGTCATCAGACTCGTCAGGCACTCACTCTCAGACTCACTGTAAAAAATAGAAAAGTTACTGAAGTCTATTCTTTTATCTCAGATAAAAAAAACTTTTGTGATGATAATTATATTTTTAAGTAGTTATTCAATGCGTCGTCGTCTGACCCCACATCTGCCGCCACACAGTGCCCCCTCCCCGCCGCACACCGGCAGACGCGTCGTCAGTCGCCCGCCAGTCGAGTCCGCGCCGCCGCGTGCCGTCGTCAGTCCGCCCGCAGTCGCCCCGCCGCCGCCGCCGCCATGGACAACCGTCCCGAGTTCCTGACGGCCTTCATCCAGCTGTACGAGCAGCACCCGTGCCTGTGGCGCGCGCGCGACCCCGGCTACTGCAACCGGCGGCTCAAGGAGGCGGCGTACGAGCAGCTGGTGGCGCTGCACCGCACCGTCGTGCCCGACGCCACGCGGGACACCGTGCGCCGCAAGATCAACAACCTGCGCTGCGCCTTCCGCAAGGAGCTGAACCGCGTGCGCCGCGACCCCGCGCACCGCCCCGCGCTGTGGTACTACGAGCTGCTGGCATTCTGCGCCGACCAGGAGCCGCGCGCCGCCCGCAGCGGGGACCACCGGGCGCCCCGCGCTAGCGAGGTGAGTCACACGCACGATACTACTACTATTGAGAGCCTGTGCCGTTTTGTCGTCGCATCGCGCAAGTGGCTCTCATCAGACCTATCCGCAGACGAGTCTGACGATGTATAAGTAATAACATTTATAATTACCTACTTAAGTATAAACAAGGCAAAGTTGTGCTATATGTGTATATTAAGTAGGTAAGTACCTAACTAATTATAAGTTATTATAAGTAGGTATTGTTTAGTTCAAAAGTACCTAATATTAATAAATTTACTTAGGTCATTAATTTTGGACTCAGTGGGCCTTTCGTACATTTTGTTACATTCCATCGTTCTTTGAGACACCTTTACGACTACTGTTACCGTACCACCACCAAGCAGCGTCGCTCGCCTATCAAATATCTGTCAGATCCATACAAGTTATGTCAAATTTTACAAGCGAGCGACGCTCATTTTTCGTGGTGATGTTGGGTAGGGGTCCGGTAGATATGCACTCTGAAGTTTAGGACGATCATTAAATCCGTTTAGTAAATAAATTATCTTCGTAAGGTATTCCACTTTTCACAATAACATAAACGTCACGCAAGATACCTATTCAACTATTAATAAAAACCGTTCCCGCAAAGCACGTGGCAGGCCAATACCTCGCGGTCATTTACAAGTGAGAGTAAACAGTGTTGTGACTTGTGATTGTGCGTGTTGTGAAGTGAAGCAGCGAGCATGAGGACGAGCCCGCAGCAGTTCGAGCTGATGGTGGCGTTCATGGAACAGTGAGTATCAACATCCCCCCACAATTATACTTGACTTAAGTAAGTACTTGTTTAATTATATTCATTCTTCTGTTCATTAGACATGGAGATCTCTCCGGGCCGTTCCTCACCAGCAGAGGCAAGATAAAAGCTATAAAGCTGTGGACGCAGCTCACCGCGTCCCTCAACAAGGACTTCTACGGAGACGCCAAGGCTCAGGAGAAGTGGAAGAAAGTTAGTTGACCACACGTGGCCTAGCACGGGGCGAAAGACGCACACGCCAAGACGAGACGTGACAAAAGTTTTCTGTCGCGCTCTAGTCACTTCCTACGGTTTCGAAAGCGAGTGCAACTTTTGTCATGTTTTGACTCTTGAACTTGCGTCTTGCGCCCCCATCTGTACATTAAATTTGTCATACTGCGGTTGAGTTGTGTTATTTACATTTCTTGTGCTTATTAGGTGTGGAGTGATTATAAAAACAATGTGAAGAAGAAGGCGGCACGACTACGGCGAGCGGCAAACGGCGGCGGCGGCGGCGGGCGCAAGGTGTTCGCGCAGCTGACGGATGTGGAGCGGCGGGCGCTGCGGCTCGCCACGCAGCGGCAGCGGCCGGCGCGGACCCCGGGGGCCGGGGACCAGCCGGGGGGCGGGGCCCAGTCGGGGGGCGGGGACCAGCCGGGGGCAGAGGAGCCGCCGGGGGTCGCTGTCAAGGTTGAGGTGGAAGCACTTACGCAGGTAACTCTTTATTCTTTTATGACGATTTCATTGTAAAGTTTAAATTTTGTACATCACTGTATCTGCAGAATAAATGAACTACATTTAACTAAAAAAATATTTACCAATTGGAAAGAATCTAACATTACGAAGAAGACGGTAGGTAACCATAATAGAGATCAGCCTGACCGGCCTGTAATCTCGAAATTTCTAAAATACCGAAACAATATTCGCTCAAAGATTGACCGATATTTTTCGAAATAACAAAATTCGTCGTGGCACGTTGAGTAGTTTTGTTAACCGTGAGTGCGAGCGAGAGAGCAGCTAGCTCGCGTCCCTCGGAGCGCCTCGGCCGGGCTCGGCGGCGGGGGGGAGGGGCGAGGGGGGTGCGAGATCTCGGCTCTGCCATGAATACCGTAATACCGTGCGTTAGTCACTTTCAGACAGCTGTCCAATCATTGTTATTGTTTTTATTCTGTTTAACAAGTAAACAATACAATATATTAAAATGGAAACAGTGTTTATAGAATATAATAGTGGTGGGATTGTGTGGAACTACTTCCTGCGCGCGGACGACGCGGGCAGCGCTCAGTGCAAGTTGTGTTGGAAAATTATCAAAACCAAAGGAGGATCCACGACCGGCCTGCATGTACATCTAAAATCAATGCATAAAATTGATAGCAAAAATGTGCTAGCAACAGTCCGTCCCAAGACCGAAAGAGGTGCCACGCGGGTAAGTTCGGAAATTTAACATTTTATCTGTATATCTACCCAATTATCTATATCTCACAGCTCTCACACAATCTTAATATATAAGTAGCTACTTAAGTATGTAATATTTTCGTCATTGTATCGAAATCGAATTTCGGACCAGATCTGAAACTCTCGAAATTACGTTCCCATCCTCACACCAAATGTATAACGTGCAAACGCGATACACCGTGCCTTGTGCCTTGCTATTTTGTTTTTTTACGAAACGAGTAAGTAAGTACCAGGTAGTTCTGTTGGTCGTCGAAAATAAACCATTTTATCCGCACTTACTAAGGAAGTATTACTGTGTCAAATTAATAATATTCACTACTCGTAGAACGCGGTATAAATACAAGTGTCGATGTCGCTTATACGGACGGGCGAGTGAGGTGCGGGGCGCGGGGCGGAGCTACACCGTGCTAGTAGCGGCAACGTGTTGCCAGTCCGCGCCCGCCAGTAGCCGCTAGCACGCCACTAGCTCGCACGCTCGCTGCCACCCGCTAGCACGCCAGCACCACTAGCTCGCGCCACCATGGTGCGCTGGGGAGACGAGAAGACGCTGCAGTTCGTGCAGATGTACCGCGCGCAGCCGTGTCTGTGGGATCGCGCGAGCCCGCAGTACCGCAGCCGGGGGGCGCGCCAGCGGGCGCTCGCCGCCATCGTGGCCGCGCTCAACCGGCAACACTTCGGCCTCACGCTGGACAGCGCCAAGATGAAGATCAAGAACCTGCGCACCACGTACCACATGGAGGCGCGCAAGGCGCGGCGCGCGCCCCCGGGCCGGCCCTACCGCCCGCGCCTGCCCTGGTTCTACGAGATGGACGCCTTCCTCGGCGACGTGGTCGACGTCAAGGACGAGCCCTTCCTGGGTGACAGGACGGTGAGTTGCCGGCTTGAGGAAGTCTTGGTGTAGGCGGGGGTCAATACTTGTAAGGAGTTGATGTTTGTAAACAAACGATTTGGCAATCTTTCACGTGAGACACTTGTTTGGGGGGGTTAATATAGTCGTCGTTTAACCTCCTGGACATTCTAATATATTATAATCTAAACACTTACTTACTTATAAATCCTGTTTGGAAAGAAGCATAGTTTACGAGAAAACTGTCTGCCAATACGAATGGTTGCCATCTATCGCTGGCTTGATGTTTGCTCGTGTATAGCTGCGTACACACCGGGCCAACGAAGGCCAACGAACGGGTTACGTTGGCCTTCGTTGCTGCAATCTGCCCTGTATTATGTATGATAAATATCCATCGTTGGGATAACCGTTGGCGTTCGTTGGGCGTTCGTTGGCCCGGTGTGTACGCAGCTTATGGCGGCACGCGCGGCTTTTGGTTGCCGGATGGTTGCCGGCGGCAGTTTGCTTGCGGCTTCGATACGGAGTGGTAGTGTTGTCGTATAATTTCATAGAAGTAAATAACGAAATGACAGAATTTAACTGGGATAATAGTGCAGTACTTTTATTAATAGAAAAGTATCAAAAAAATGAACCATTGTGGAACCCAAGGCATATGGATTTCAAGAATCGCAACAAAAGAAATGCTGCTATTAGGGATATTGCTTCTGTGTTCAACATAGCATCATCAGAAATTGAGAGAAAACTGAAGAATTTATCCAGCCATTATTTTCGAGAAAAACGCAAATTTGAAGAATCTAAAAGGAGTGGATCTGGACGGGTAGATGTTCAATTGCCGAAATGGTTTGCTTATAAGGCGTTATCATTTCTTCGTGACAAGAATGCACCGGTACCGACTCTGAACAGCCACGCACCTATTGTAAGTACCCATCAAATTATTATAATCAAGTAGACTAGTTGGTCGCCCATTGATCGAAATTCGACCATAATTAATTTAAAATACATATTTCATTAAGTAATATTTTCGTAAATAGGGGTACAAAGATTTTTTCTCGCGTATTAATATTAGATACCTACTACCTACAACCCGGTAACAATACCACGGAGAGCGGACGGGCATACTCTCGTATTTGAACCTTATGCAGTCGGCAAAACGCTCACCGAAAGCGAAGTATCATATATTTGTATGAAAAACAAAGTTATTTTTTGTTGCCGAAAAATGTTTGTATTTTGGCTAGTTGTAGGTAATAGATACGTTCATTTTTCATAGATAATGGTACGGAACCCTTCGTGGGCGAGTCCAATTATTGATAAATGTTTCTGATTCCTAAATAAAACAATTATTTGAATAATCATATTTTATTTCTTTAAAACATTATATTTGATATTGCCAAGGAAGCTGACCTTGTTCCGATAGAAAATAACATTTTAGCTCATTTCTAATTAGGTACACTTGGTTCTACATTTCGAGCGACCTGCGGAATATTTTGTTGCTCTTCGTTCAAAACTCCATCAGTAGTTCTTTCATTTCTCTTCATAAAATTATGCAGATGCACACATGCGGCAAGGCGGTCTGAAACCCGGCGGCATGTGTGGATGCGCCATAAACAAACCGTATTTCTCACGTCACAGAATAATAACTAGTACCAGGTACAGAATGGCTATCAAAGAAATATGACTCCATCCCATAAGCAATAAGATCTAATTTAGATCGCGCTCCAGCCGCACACGTTTTTATTTACTTACCTACCAATTTATTTTTGAGGGAATATGCGCCTTATTTCACTGGACTACGGTGCATAATCAGTTATACGTGGTTATACGCATTGAAAAAGAAGCCACCTTAGGGTTGCCTCAGCACCACAGACTACAACGTTTACTAAGCAACGGACTGAGTTTGTAAAAAGAATGTCATGATATTAAAACAAAATAATTTGAATTTAGAATACAAAGCTATTCCAAACTTTTTTTCTATTGGAAATAACCAGTAAAAACAATGACAATTTCATAGTTAAGATATTTTGAAGTACATAAAATATGTATGAATCTAAGTAGGTACCTAAAACATTTAATTTTGTGAAAACATGTTTTTTTTTGTTATAATTTATATTATGGATATAATTTATGTTATGATACAGAACGTGTTAGTTTCGTTAAGCACTAATCCCACTCAGTGCACATTTTATAATCGATTCATTAATACATTTTGAAGGTAGTTGTGTCTGTAAATTTAATAATTTAACGAAAAAAATATTGGAATAGACTTTGTTCAACATGGAGAAAAAAAGGGTTTGGTTTGTAGTTCGGATTAATTTCATTTCAAATAAGGAACGTAGAAGAAATCAATAAAATACACGCACTCACGCCTTGTACTAATGTACTCCCTTGCGGGGTAGGTAGAGGTGCATTGCTGCACCCACTTTCAGATCTCCCACCCACCCCCTTATCAATAAAATACTTAGATTAGTTTTACCTGTCAGCATCTTTTGGTAATGTAAAAAAATTTAAATTTGGATCACGATCCGTATTTAAGCAATTAAATACGGCTCAGTATTTTTTTGCTGCTTTTTTTCTATTCATAATTCGCGCGCGCGTGTATCGTCTTCCGCTTGCGGCAGCCGACTAGATTTGCCCCATCGATGGGGCAGGCGCCAGGCTGGCGCCTGCGCCGCCCACGCGCGGAGTGACACAGGCCTGCCCACGTCTAGTCTAACCAGTGACAGACCCACGCGCCAACGTTGCCGCATCTCGCCAGTAACTTGCAAACGTTTGGTAGTACAGTACTTATCTTCTTTCAGTTTTTAGTAAGTACTTACACTTTTTCCATAACTGCCATAACTGACACGTTTTACAGTTACACCCTCTCTCTTCATGCTAATTCCAATATTTAAAACCTACCTCCCAATACCCAGTACCTTGAATGTAATGTGGGCCTTATTGTCTAATTTCAACATTTATTACCATGCGTTTTATTGTATCGTAAAGAAAAAATAATTCAATAACCTTTATTGAGGATAAATGGGCATTTTTCTGTATGGTATTTGCGGTGGCTGCGTTTTACGCGTAGTGAGACCAAAGGAGTAACATTATTGAAATGGATAGCAACGGTGCACCATCCGAGCTCTATTGTCTTATATGAATATCGATCGCGCCGCGTGCTATGTCCCGGAGCCGCGTTCGAGTGATCGTAATTTCTAATCCTCAATCGAGTGGACAGCTGCCCGCCTGCCAGTGTCAGTGCAAAGTGATCGCGATAGCGGAGTCGTTCCGTGGCGCGGCGCGGGGCGCAGTCGCGGCGCGCTCGCGGACACAGCCGCCGCGTTCATCGCTACACTGCACACTGAATAACGCTTCTAAGTGAACCGATATTTGGATAATCTGTAATGTGAGTATATCTATCGCTTTCCTTTTATGATTACAACATATTGTACAGCATAACAATAGTGATAGTATCACGATACGAGTAGTGTTGCTGCGTGTTAAGGAAAAATCGTTAAAGAGGCAAGTGGGGAATGTGAATGATATTGGCATTCCGCTCGCTCTCGCAGGTTCCGTTCGATGCGAGTGCGAGCGAGACGCAAGCAAAATAAACTGAAAACCGCATTCAATTCTCCTCTTTAACGACTCTGCTAGTGTCCGCAGCGCAGTAATATTTATACCTTACATTAGCACTCAACAACCTTTATCCCCTTACGTAGCATCGCTTATCTGTGTAAACTAACTTATGGATGTTAGATGTAATGCTACGGCGATAACGGTTCATAATCATCATCTATGCCTATAGCAGTTCACTGCTGGACGTAGGCCTCAACCAAAGCACGCCACTGGATACGATCTATAGCTTTCCGCATCCAATCATCTTTCGCAAGTCGTCACCCCATTTAGCCGGAGGGCGTCCTACACTACGTTTGCTTAGTCGCAGTCTCCACTACAGAACACGTTTACCCCATCGGTTATCGGTTCTTCGACAGATGTGACCAGCCCACTGCCACTTAAGTTTACTAACTCGGTGAGCTATGTCGGATAAGAGTTGTTGATTGCTTATGTGTCGGTGGTGGTTGTAGACTAGTTCTATCATCTGGTGCGTGTGTTGTAGCATGCCGGCGATGCGCAAGCTGTCGGCGCAGCAGACGGAGCTGCTGCTGTCGCACATGGAGCAGGACGGCGCGCTGGCCCGGCGCCGCGCCGCCGACGGGCTGCCGCTCACCAAGGCCACGTACCACCAGCACTGGGAGCGCCTCGCCGACCGGCTCAACCGCGCCGGCGCAGGACGCTACACCAAGACCGCCAAGGAGTGGAGACTTGTGAGTGCCGGCCTTTCAAACTTGGTGAACAATATAAGATATAAGAAAACGTCACCGGCTCCTCTGGTGGTACTCTGGAAATGTATAAAGATAAAATAAAAATGAAAGTATTTTTTCCTAGACGAGACGATAAATACTAGGGAATAGGGGCATGACATTATGATTACAAAAGCCAATAAATTTGACTAATACGGGTGGGCAATGGGCATGTCTACAACATACATCCACTAAACTGTACCCGTCCATGGCCCGCAGTACTGGAACAACTTGAAGTACAAGGCGAAGTTCAAGGCTGCTGAGAAGATGAAGCTGCTGAGCGGCGCGGGGGCTGTGGGGGGCGCGGGGGCGTCGCTGGACACGCAGCTCACGGGCGAGGAGTGCCGCATCCTCAACATCCTGGGCAGCGAGTGCGTGTTCCCGGACCCGGGGGGCGCGGGGGACGCGGGAGACGCGGGGGGACACGCTGGGGGCGCGGGGGACGACGCGCTCGCCGACGCAGGGATGTTCAAAGTAAGTCACATATTGAGCTCAGCGGCCTTAGCACCAACGTTTTTCTTTGAAAGGGATTTTTTAAAACTTTTCGGGGATAATCTTGATCTTGTAAATTATTATCTGATGAATATGGATGGCAGCAGAGATGATGATATGTTTGATTTTATTGATACTGTGTATTATTTATCCATATTACCATTACCTACCTCATTAATTTTAATACGGCAATTTCATTTTCATAAAACTTTAAGGTTGATTGAACCGGATATCTGTTGAAATTAGACAATATCACTCCTATAGCATTCGTTATTATTCTGTGACAACTGACATTACTGAAATCTTTTATGCTCTATTCAGACGTGAGCGACATGGCTATCACGATCGATAGCGATACTGTGTCGGTACTCGGTATGCGATATACCATATGAGTCAGTAACGCCTGGTACTGATGATGTCTTCCATGCCGATGCGGCTACGGCGACTGCTACTTGTTATTTAGGCTTCGCTGGTGTGCCCTTGTGTGGCTAACATAGCCAATCTTGGCGGTAAAAGTTCGTTCGCATATACCACACTTCAAAACTCCATTCTCATAATTATATGTTATAGCCGCAGGTGGTCGGGCCTTCAGCTGATCTCGCTTAGTGTCGAGATCTTTACGTCTTTTTTCTTCAAACGTGAAAACATTTGTCTGAACCCGGCGTCTCCATTCAGGCCTCTCAGCGGCGCACTTCTCCCAGTTCTCTGGAGCTATATTGCAGCTCTTCATGTGCCTCTTCAACACGTCTTTATATCGAAGAAACTGGCCACCTTGTTTCCGTTTGCCATCTCGGAGCTCCGAATAGAACACGCGCTTGGCCAGCCTCTCATCGGACATACGGGAGACATGCCCGCACCAACGCAACTGTCGTCTCATCAAATAGGCTTCAATGCCGCCAACATTTGCCCTGCGCAGTACCTCTGTATTGCGAACGCGATCTGACCATTTGATATTCAAAATGTCTCGAAGGCACTTGAGGTGAAACCTATCCAATATTCGGATGTGCTTGCGATATACGCACCAGGTTTCCGCTGAGTATAAAAGGTTAGGCAACACGATAGCCATATAAACAGCAATTTTTGTCGATCGTTTGATATCGTGAGAGCGAAAAAGCTTCAACTGTAGCTTTCCAAAGGCTGCAGAGGCCGCACCGATCCTGCTGTTTAGCTCAGCGTCTAGATCTCCTTTAGCTGTCAAGGTACTTCCCAGATATCTAAACTTGTCTACCTGCTTTAGAGTATCCTCACCAAGGCGAATGTTCAGTGCAGAGCCATCCGTTTGTAGTGTATCCAAGGACATAACCTCGGTTTTCTTGACACTGATTTTCAGCCCGTATCTACAGCAAGCCTCATGGAGTTTTGTCATCAGCTTTTGCAGACCGCCTGGGGAATCCGCCACAAAACACAGGTCATCTGCATACATGATCTCTGTTACGACATCATAGGAGACTTTGGTGCTCGCCTTAAGTCTAGCCAGATTGAATAGCTTTCCGTCCGTCCGAAAGCGAATGTGGATGCCCTCCGATTTGTCTTCAATCATTTCACGAACCACCACGGCAAAGTAAAGGGCGAACAGAGTGGGTGCTAGGACACATCCTTGTTTGACTCCACAGGTAACTGAGAAAAACTCTGTCTGCTCGCCATTAGCTGAGACACAGCATGTCATGTTGTCGTGGAGAAGTCTTATTAGCCTTACAAACTTATCCGGGCAGCCATATTTCTCCAGGATTATCCATAGAGCCTCTCGGGGGACACTATCGAATGCCTTCTCTAAGTCTACGAAACACAGATGAAGCGGTTGTCCTTGCTCTTTGCTCTTTTCTTGTAGTTGGCGTAGACTGAAGATCGCTTCGCAGGTTCCTCTTTGAGGTCTAAAGCCAAATTGACTCTCTGGTTGTAGTGTTTCAGACACCGGAATGAGTCTATTCAGAAGTATTTTGGCGAAAATTTTTCCAGGGATGCAGAGTAAAGATATGCCTCGGTAGGAATTGCAATCAGAACGGGCTCCCTTGTTTTTATACAAGGAGCAGATGCGTGAGATTTTAAAGTCGCTTGGAACTCGTTCTTCTTCCCACATTCGCAGAAATAATTTCCAGATGGTATTGTACAACTGCTCTCCTCCATACTTTAAGAGTTCTCCTGAGATGTTGTCAACTCCAGTCGCCTTGTCATTTGGTTGCTGCCTTATCGCTGTGACTACTTCTTCTAGTGTGAGTGGAACACACAATTCAGTCTTTTCAGTAAGTTTTGGTAGCGCCCTTATGTGTTGTAGATCTGCTGCTCGGTCTACATTAAGAAGGTGATTAAAGTGTTCAGCCCAACGATTCAAGGTGTCTACTTTAGAAGTTAGTCGTTGGGTGCCATCTTTGGATACGAGTGGCACATTAACACGGGGCACACTGCCGATTAACTTCCTTATTTCAGCGTAAAACAGTCCTAGACAGTTTGACTTTGAAAGCCAGTTGATGTACTCGGCTTTATTTTTCCACCACTGATCTTTTAATTCCCGAGTGAGAGTTCGGAGGGCCACACTGCTCTTCTTTATCTCGTCCAGTAACTGTCGTCCTCGACCTTGACGCCGAAGGAGAGCACGGTGCTTTGCAATCGCTTCGGTCAGTATCTGATCGTTCTCGTCGAACCAGTCTTCGTTAACTCTGGTTAGTTTCCCTAACGTGTGTTTGGCCGAGTCGATTATTTGCGAACAAAGGAGATCCCATATCGCCTGAAGATCACCGTTTGCGTCCAGTGTCGAGGTTGCGCTATTTAAAGCTTGACGATAGTCCTTTTGAGTTTCCAAGCTAGCCAGTTTTCCTATATCTAGACGCGTAGGTTTAGGTCTGTTGGATCTGATGGGAGGGCGAAGTTGCAATCTGGTTTTCGTGACTACAAGCTTGTGGTCCGTCCAACAGTTGGCTCCTCGCATTACTCTAGTGACGAGCACTTGGGATAGGTCAGCCTGTCTTACGATTGCATAATCTATCAAATGCCAATGTTTCGACCTCGGATGCATCCATGTAACCTTGTGCTTTACAGGTAATCTATAGTGGGTATTGGTTATAGCCAGGCCAAATTGAGCACAGAGGCTAAGTAACATTTGGCCGTTACTGTTCATATTACCAATACCATGTCGACCTAAAACACGCGGCCAAGCTTCAAAGTCCCGCCCAACTCTTGCATTAAAGTCGCCTAGAAAAAGGATCTTCTCCACCGGGCGAATGCTAATTAGTAAGGCTGACAAATCTTCATAAAAGCGATCCTTAACCTCTTCGTCGTTTGTCATAGTTGGAGCATATATGCTAATCAAATTCAGGAACTGGCTATTCTCCATATGAAGGCGCAGTGTTATTATGCGATCTGAGACATATACAGGGCATTCCACTAGGTCTTTAGCTATAGCGTTTTTAATTGCAAAACCAACGCCCGAACGTCTTGGCTCAGAGGCGGGTGTACCCTTCCAGTAGTACGTGTATTCGCCACCGTGTTCCACTAATTCACCTTCGTCTTCTAGGTGGGTCTCGCTTAGTGCAGCTATATCCACGTTGTATCGACGGAGTTCACGGGCCACTATGGCAGTTTTCCTTTCTGGGCACAAGTTGGAGTCGCGATCGATCAGTGTCCGTACATTCCAAGCTGCAAACGTCATGTTTGAGGTTCTTAAATTCTTTTTATTATTGAGCTTGTGACCACGAGTGATGGGATGCTTAAGCAGCCGTGGTTGCTACCTCCCTGTTGGTTTGAGGTAAGCAATTTTTAGGACACCTTTTCTAGTCCTGTCCCCATGCAGGGCAAGCAGTGCTTCCCTAAAAAGGGCTGCTTGGTCGCCCAGAGTGCTGCCGAGCTTACACTGTTACCTCTGATCAGCGTAAAAGCGACCACTCTCTCTGAGCCGCCTACGTGCAAACATCAGACAAAGCCCGGTGTGCATCACAACCGAACCTCTCTACCTTTGTTCATCGCCGTAGGGCTTTTTTAAATCCGGGTCCTTGTCCAAGAGCAGTCCGATGCGCAGATGATATTATAGTGCACAAGTGGGCGCGCAGTCACAGATGCACTCTCTCGTCCTCCCTCTTCTTAACCCGATGGAACGGAGACCGCTACGACCAGAGAAGAGTTTGGATGCAGTGTCTGGCCGACAGCCGCTAATAACCTCTACTGTCGCCCTTGGCTTTCCACCAAGCCTTTGCTATACACCGACTCCGCCAATGTCCTTTGCTTATCAGCCGTGGATTGCCTTCGTCGCCGATATAGTCTTCATGCACTCGCGGGAGGTGACCGCGCGTAAGCCTGTCCGCAGATGCGTGCAGGTCCCCTCGACCAGGTTTAGCCCACGAGCCGACGTGGTTTGCCGTGGTGTGGCCGCTGCGTGCACAACAGCTTCTTGGAGCCACTGGTGAGAGATTTGCAGGACGCCTGTGGACCAGTGTGATTTCTACACCCTCCCGGAGGAGAGCCGGCTGTAAGAATCTGAAAGGTACTACCACTAGACATCCCACTACACCACCACTGGTACTAGTTATTATTCTGTGGTAACGCGCGATCGCCATACTGCACCGTCTTATTTACCCAATGTTACCTACTTAATCAAAAATGGCGTGAAATCCATAAGACCACTTATTCCTCTTTTTAGTGTATATGTCGCAGCCGGATCGTATAATCCGCCGTATTACATTACGGCTGGCCGCATTACAAAACAGGGCCGCTTTGTAATACGGCGTATCAACGTTTAGCCGGATTGTCATTTCGATACGTTCTTCATTACGGCGGCCCACGTTTAGCCGCATCGTACTACTACTAAATTGTAGGGTGACCATGTCCATGAAATTACTGCTGAAGGAATTTTGCGGTTTCGGTAGTTTGACAAACATTTTGTAATCATAATAGAGTAAATATGCAATCATATGGACTTCCGTTAAAGTATCAAAATACTGTGCAAGGGCACCACTCGGATTGTAGGATCTTCAAAATTATTATTCTTCATCATCATCATCACTTCTGGACGTAGGCCTCTCCCAAAGCACACCACTGGATGCGATCTATAGCTTTCCACATCCAATCATAACCAACCACCTTTCGTAAGTCGTCATTTCATCTAGCCGGAGGGCGTCCCACACTACGTTTGCCTAGTCGCAGTCTCTTCAAGATCAAATAATCTTTGCCGGCCACAATTATATTTTTTGACCCAGTAATACTGTGTGGAAATCCGCCGACCAGCAGAATCCATGGTCACTTTAGCTGTTTGATGTGCGTTATAACTTTTGTACGTTTTTCACTGTTCCGCATTGATCGGAATAGATATTATTTAATTTCACGTGAAAATTCTTCTTGAAGTCACTGTTTACTAACATATTTAACACGATTACTTTGTTTTAATCATCATCAAATATCTGTATCCAACGCCATTATTGTTGTTATGTCAAGCAGCGTCACGAGTGTTAAAAAAACGAAACTAAAATATTTTGATGCGGCGGCTAATCTCTCGCCGTATTACATAACGGCCAGCCATATTGAATGACGTATGATGTCGAATACAATCCGGGGTATTTTCATTCAGCCATATTCAATACGGCTAAACGTTGATCCGCCGCATTACAAAGAGGCCCTGTCTTGTAATGCGGCTAGCCATAATATAATACGGCGGATTATACGATCCGGCTGCGACATATACACGACAAACTAACAAAGTCGCTCAATATATCAATACCTACGTCCCCGGAACTGGGCAACCGATACTGCACCGTATTATTAACCATACCTATGTCACGCTGTTTTTTTTAAACTAAACGTTGGAGGACTTTGTTGGAGACTTTACTTCTTGTTCTCTAGCACTTCCTACAGTAACTGGACCATGAATTAACATCTCGGATACAATACGATCCATGCTCGGCATGTCATTAGGTATATGTAAATATTATATCGCTCGACTATATGCCTCGTTTGACTTCAAAATGCTCCCACAATTACAGGGTCCACGGTCGAGGCCGTCGGCCGACATTCACCGACCAGCAAGCGCGGAAATTTTATACTTATAAATAGCTGATGTCTGAATATGTTTATGTTAAACAAATTCGGATAAGTATTGTGCACCCATCAACAGAATGTGATCAAAAATACCTAAATAGGTATTTTCTTTTGGCTGTCTATTCATGTTTAGGGACATTCAGTTACACATTTGTTTATCAAATGTTGTCGCTCGTCTGCCGGTAAACATTTCCCGTGGTATCGGAGAGCGAGGCAGCGCGAGCCGCCCGCACCAGTCTCGCTCGCGCAGCACCCGCAACAAGTCGCCCGACATGTCGCCGCAACCCCACGCGTGGAACTGCCAGTCTGTGCTGCAGCTGCTGCAGCTGTATCGCCGGTACCAGCTGCTGTGGGACACCGCCAGCGCCGACTACAGGAATAAGATGAAGAAGAACGAGGCGTGGGAGGCCCTCGCCGCGGGCATGGGCCTCACGCGGAGGGACGTAGAGATGAAGATCCACAGCCTGCGCTCGCAGTTCATTCGTGAGCGCAAGAAGGTGTCGTCGAGCGGCGCGCGGAGCCACTGGTTTGCCTTCGAGCCCATGAGCTTCCTCAACCAAGTACGTCACCACAGACTACCCGTTGTAAATGAACTAATCATGCACCTTCGCTGTAGTGTAACAGTTAGTTCGTGCCTAGGTATTCGGAATGTCGTGTTATAGTTGAATCGATAGCGGTTACGTCATGCGCGCGAAACAAGCCGCCCCCTGCCTCGCGCGGCCCCGCCGCCTCGCCCCGCGGCCCCGCTGCCTCGCCCCGCGGCCCGTATCTGCCGCGCTCTGGTTGCTATTATTATTCCAGTATTCAGAGTGTGTGCAGTGTACACCACTCCATACTACGTAAGCTATAATTCGTTGCCGCGCGCGATCTCAAACAATCTTTTAACTATTTACCTGCTTCTCGACTGACAATGGACAGGGATCAGTGCCTTCAACTAATACACCTCTACAGTCAATACAGATATTTATGGAATCCAAGTGATCCAAATTATTGCAAAAAAGCCCTGCGGGAGAAAACTTGGGCCAAAATAGGGCGGGAAATGAAGATGGCGCCCGCGGAGCTGAAGCGCAAGATGGAGTCGCTGCTGGGCTCCTTCCGCCGCGAGAGGCACCGCGAGAAGAAGAGCCGCGAGTCCGCAGCTACACTAGGTAACGTCCTCCTACTCCTGACCCACTATGTCTGGCAGTCACTGAAGTTCTCTTTGAACAGCTAAGTTCAGTTACAAAGTGGTGTTCCAGGCGACGACGCCGTGTACAAGTCTGCGTGGTACGCGTACGACGCGTTCAGCTTCCTGCAGGACCGGCCGGGCGGGGTCGGGGGCTGCGGGGGCGGCGGCGGGGGCGGGGGCTGCGGGGGCGAGGACGTGCACGCGCTGCTGCTGCTCGCCCCCGACATGCCCGTCATCAAAGTGAGTTTCTATTTCAACTGTATATCGCTCGCCCGTCACTATACCGTTATGTTTTGTTTCAAGTTCATGGCCGTGAGCGACTGTCACCGCCGCCGCGGCCGTCTCTCGTGTTGGCTAGACAGAGACAACACTCGGTGCGGTTTCACCGGGTCGGGACTCGGGTGTTTGTCATCGTCATCACTATCACTTATCAAATTATCATTCGGAGCAACCCGCTGCTAAAAACCGGGAAGCCTACTCTCTAACACGTTCCGTCGTGTCCATACGTTGATGACCGCATTATCGGTAGGTATTCTGGGTTACTGCTGGCTACTGCCAATGAACTGACTTCATGAACTTCAGAATAGCATGCTAGCATAGTAGCTATTTTGCGAAGCCGCGAGACGTGGCGCGCGATAATCGCGGAGGCGAGATTCGTGCTTTGTAGCGTCTCGCTCTCTCAACGGTGCAACGTCGCATGACTCGCGTGAGAGCGAGCGAGACGCTGCGAAGCTGCATGTTTCAACGGGTGATAGGGTGCGCTCCGCTGTCTCATTCAGCTGATTCAGCAGTAGCGATTTGGCAACGGCCACGGTTGACGCTATGCTATTTGTTTCACGTGCAAATTTGCGATCGCGTTGTTTGTTGTGATTTAACTTTGAAAGGATCATTTATGTACCTAGAGGACAATTTGTGTTTACTGTGTGTTAAACTTTGAAAGGATATTTGATATTACTTTGTGGTTTTAAAGTATTTTGTGTACCTATATTTTGGAACCTAAACCTAAATAGTTATTGCAATTAAAGAACGTTCGACAATAATTAATAAAAATGCCTAGTGTTGTGCCATTATGGCACTTTTTTGAAAAGTCTAATGATGGTAATAAAGTAGCGACTTGTAATTATTGTCGCCGGCAGCTGTCATATAAAACAACAACCACGAATCTCAAGAGTCATTTGAAACAAAAACACATTTCAGCATACCATAACTTACTAAACTTTGGTAAAAGTGTGGAATCGACTGCTGCGCTTCCAACGGTGAGTCAACTGCAACAGCAACCTATACCTGGTTCGCGTGATGTTGAAATTGTTGTTGGTGGAGGACGAGCACGTGGTGACACTCTGACACTGTCCCTGCGGGCTCCGCTGGTGGTGGGTCTGGGACACAACACAGTTAGGACTTTAGGACAGACTAACAATGTCAACCTTATTGAGCCGCCTACAAAAGTTCAAAGAGTTATGCATGCATAGGTATCTCAGATCATTGGTCTGAGAATCACTTGTCCAGTGTTTTTTTTATTATTATTAAAATTTTGATAGATAGATAGATAAGTTATTTATTTTGCACGGTATAATTTAATTAAAATTACGTTATTAAAAAATTATCAAATTACTAGTGATGGGCTGAATGTGGTATGAACTATGAACCGAAGTTCGGCTTCGGCTGAACATTCGTTTTAATTTTGCTCTTTGTCGATATTGATATTGAGCGGCAAGTTGTGTCTGTGTGTGACTCGCGTTCTCGCGAACAATGCACCCCTCCCCCCGCGATCCCCCGCCGCCCGCCCCGCGGTGCGCACAGTCCGGACTCGGCTATTCGGTATTCGCATTCGGTAGCAAATACCTACCGAAGTCATCGGCGCGTGGAGCGTGCGATTGTTTACATTCAACCAAAAAACCCAGTTGTTTTAAGTGAATTTATCAGGCTATTCGGTGATAAGTTTCGTTACCCTCACCTCACATCTTCATAAGTAAGCTTATTTCAAAATGATTGCAAGGAAAAAATCAAGTGTTTGGGCGTTTTATACAGAAAGTGACCAACCAAGTGTAGTGAAATGTGTCTTATGTGATTCTCTAATATCTCGTGGTGGAGTTGGACGTTGTGCGTCGACGTCTGCCCTGCACAACCACCTGCGAGCGAAGCACCATCGAGAATATGCACAGTTGAAACATCTCGTTCATTCCCCGCATCCGAGCGTTCCCCCAACTACGAACACTACTGTGAAGATAAAGGTAACTTCTCACTCCCACTGCCCACCTCCACCTACCCAGTCTACCCACACGCACTGCCCCGCAGTGTGCAGGCAGGGGGGCACTTCCCCAGTGATGCTCCTGAAGGACATGTTCCAGAAGGTCAGTAATGAACATCATTCAACCTGCCGAAGTTCGGTTCAACCAACCGAATGTGTACGGAACTTCCGCCCATCCCTACGAATTATGTAGTACCTATGTATTAGGGTATAGGTAATTCACCTAATTACGATCATGTGATTATTGGGAATTGACAATAAATTAAAACTCCGATGCCCTAATTAATAATATTAATTTGACGTAAGAACTAAATATCACAAAAAAATATTTTGCAGCAAACTTGACATAGCAAACTTACTTTCACAAGCTTACAGCAAATTTGAAATAAACTTCCCATAGCAAATTTGACGTAACTATAGGTATACTCGTATCACACAAAAAACAAACTTGCAGCAAGCATACCTACATGTTATCTGGGTCCGTTTTGCGAATTAATTTTTCTCACTGACTTCACAAACGTGTGCTCAACGTGACAACTACTAACTTACTTACTCTATGGCGACTACTCGTACTGACGTAAACAGTGGAAGTCGGCTAGTCGGGCACTGGCGCCGATAACGATAACTGACTGTACATTGACCCTGTCTAAATCTGCCTAAGCAAATCGCTATCGAGTGCGACCAATTTTTTCTACTTCCATGCATAGTTATTATAGTTCGTTGACTTCGTTGGCACTCACTCACTTACGCATCCCATTTCTGTGTGTCGCGTCGCGTACCTCGGCGGAGACGGAGCACTTACCTCCGCATCGTGCGAGACAGAGACGGAGCACGTACCTCCGCATCGTGCGAGACGGAGACGGAGCACGTACCTCCGCATCGTGCGAGACGGAGACGGAGCACGCGCGGCGAGACAGAACATCCGCCGGCGTCAGTTAGCGGAACTTCGCGCGCCGGAGCTCACGCGGTCTTATTGTTGTTATTACTCGGGCATCAATCGGTATCATGAAGCCGGTGAGCGCGCTGTGGGCGTACTTCGACCGCGTGGACAACGCGAAGGCGCGCTGCCGGCTGTGCGGCAACCTGTACTCGCGCAAGGGCTGCTCCACCACGCCGCTCAAGTGCCACCTGCGCTCGCGGCACCCCGCCACGTACCAGCAGTTCCTGGCCAGCGACGCGCGCCGCCTGCAGGCCGCCCAGGTCCGCCTCCGCCTCCGTGTGCGATCGTACCCACACGTACGGTCAGCTGCATAAGTAGCTATACACTTTTGTGCCAAGTCAAACTACTTATAAGATATCATGAGGGAATTCAATGAATGAAGCGGCTGTTTATTTATGATTTTGACAAAATACAAAAGTGGCTACTTATGCAGCTGACTGTACCTACCTAGTCATAGACCATAGTGACTAAAGCATAGTTTACACGAAGCCAACACTGGCTGCCAATAAAGCGCTGGCTTGGTATTTGCCTCGTGTAAACAGTTTTTCAAGCCAAGCCAGCGCTGGCTGCCAACGTGCCAACGCTGGCGAGAATAGAGCGCCCGTCTATTTTTCTAGCCAGTGACTTCCGCTCGCGGAGTGTCGGTCGCCAGTCATTGGCAGTTTCTTTGTTTGTTTGGAATTTCTGCGACAAAATGCCGAGAAAATTCAACGAAGAGGATACTTTAAAATTTGTACAACTTTATAGAGAGCACGAATGCTTGTGGGATAAGCGTTGTGAGGCATACAAAAATAAAGAAATGCGCGCTTCGGCATTAGAACAACTTCGTGTAGGAATGAATATAGAAGAACTGACTATTGATGAAGTTAAATCAAAAATAAAAAGTATTCGAAATACGTACTACTTGGAACTTGACAAAATCGAGAAATCTACGAGATCTGGGGCTGGGGGGAGCGTTTATAAGCCAAAAGCAAAATGGTTTGATGAATATGATTCGTTTGTGAAGCCGGTTTCTATAAGGAGAAAAACCATAGTAAGTAAAATCACATTATTATTTATTATTTTAAACGAAAATTACATTTAAGCAAAATTATTTATCTTGTATGTTTATAGTACTTTATAGGGTTATTCTGAATTACCTTTCTTTAATTATATCGGTTACTTAGGTACGTAATAATAATGGGTTCCCCTCATCTCGCCTAATCTTTATTTCCCAAAACTTGTTTCGCATAACTCGTATTGTCTAAACTTTTTTGGTCGAATCATCACTTTGCCAAGACTTAAGTGGCATAAGGCTCGTTTCGTCTAAAACTCTTTAGGCACAATCTTGAAACGCCTAAGGCCCAGTTTTTTGATCCGTGGTCAACTTTAACCATTAGTCAAATCACGTGTCAAGCATGACATCTGCATACGAATTTCGTTGGTTTTTAACCAATGGTAGCCATTTTTGACCAATGGTTGAGATAACTAGGGATCAAAAAACTGGCCCTAAGTCTCGTTTTCTCAAATTTATGTTCGTACAGGTATATAATCTTGTTTCTCCTAATATTGTTAAAATATAATACTCGTATATCAAGTATGTATTAAATGTACAAATTGAGTTATTTTTCTCCTACATCTCGAAAATCATTTAGGTATAATTATTACAAAAGCCATTAAACCCCATGGGATCGAAACCTAAAGATAGCCTCCATTTTTGCCTTTGCCTATGCTTATTTCTTTATCATATAGGTGGAAACTTGTTAAACGTATTTTATACTTAGTCTTAATTAATGTATTCTTGTTATATAGTTAAGTTTTCCTACAAAAATAAAATAAAATAAATAAATAGGTGCGACGACGAGCAAAGCGAGGAGGAGCGTGTTAGGTGCACATGGTCATCAACACATCACATAACGGAAACAATACAATGTAATGTTTGCGCTATGTAGGGAGACGCTCCGTCAAAGCCAAACGAATATTATTACTTTGTATAACCTATGCATTATTAGGCTATTCAAGATTTGGCCATACCATTTTTAGGCTAAACAAGATTATGTGAAATAAGTTTTTACTAAACGGGACTTATGCCATACGATTTTCGGCGAAACGAGACTTTGACCAAACGTTACTATGCAAGTATGCAATAAGAGATTAAGCAAATAAATCTTAGGCCAAAAAAGGTACAACCAATAATAATATAATTATGAGCATGAAGGACGGCAAACTTTATCCTTACTGATGATTTTGTCGTCATACCTACGGTCGACGACGACGGTTATCGGTTCATCGGCAGATATGACTTTCCAGTGCTACTTCAGCTTGCGTAAGAGAACTAGTTAGTTAACTTTATCAAAATACCTACATAATACTTAGTGCATTCCTGTGGGGTCACCAACTCACCACCACCAAACATTATTATTATTATTATTATGTTGTGTCGTTACCGTCTCGGGACCATGGGGTCCCGGGCATTTGGAAGGCGTGCATGGGGCCGAAGCCAACATGTAGAGGCCCGTTTGACAACATTAATCTATATGAAATGTGACACCAACCGACGATTTTCCCTGTGCAGACTATAGAAGTAAACCCAAGGAAAATCCCCGGTTAGTGCAGGACTATTGTAGGATATGGAGAAAACTAATACAGGGTTATGGAAGGGGGTGCTAAATGGACTGGGTAACTGGGACTATGGAAGGACTATGGCCCCTGCCTGACCTATGTTTCACACACGGATAAAAAGGCAGGGGGTGACTCGCACACACATTGAATGGGCCCCCCAAAACAGTCGCTAGCACATAACAGTGACGTAGCAACAAGGGGGCAACATGGCGTGAGGTGCTGAGGGTGGAGAGGTATACCAAGGCTCTCAGAGCAATCGCGGATGCCGGTCAAGACCCCTACAAGCACTTACTGGATATACATCCTTCCTCCGAGCATTTCTGCTCTAGCGGTACACCACTCAAGCCAGCCAATGAAGGCAAGCAAGAGGTGGGAGATCCTGTTCCTCGTCAGTGTTCACTCTGGACGACCAATAAAGGCAAGCCAGAGATGAGAAACAGGGGTTCTCCCTGGCATCGGGTGGGTGGGGTCGCTAATGCCCAACAGCTCGCCACAAGCTGCCCTGCCGCGTTATTATTATTATTATTATTTAACTCTTTATTGTACAAATATTACAAATAAAAGTACAAAGGGTGGACTTAACGCTATCAATTACTTAACAATATTTAAGCAGCGTCGCTTGCTAGTAAAATCTGACGTAACTTGTATGGATCTGACAGATGTTTGACAGGCGAGCGACGATGCCGCTGCTTATTTCGGTGGTGGTAGCTGACACCATCTATGACACTATTTATTAATCTTACATAATATTATTAAGTACCTATGCAATGTAAGTAAATTAAAAATAATATTTAGTTTTAATTATGAACAATTATAGCGGTCTATGAAGATAGGTAGCCTGCTAAAACAGACAGCTGTTATATCACACAAACACACACACTATCTCCCTTGCACACCGACACGACGCGTCCCCCCCCCCCCCTCCCCGCCCCCCGCGTGGACTCCGCTCCGATCCGAACCAGCCGGGCGGCCATCTTGCATCGTTTCGTTTCGTTTCGTCTCAGTTCAGTTTTGGTTCAGTTTTACGGCGCGTGTTGTTGTGGTTCTGCGTTTTCCGCACAAATAATTCTGCCTCGCGATTTAACTCTCTCTTCGTTTGTGTTTTGGTGCATATTCTGTAATCATACTTATATACGTTTAATACTTACTTAAAATACTATCTTTTTAACCCGGCTACTGCAATATCCGTTTGCATATTCGGTCTTGATTATCCGGCGGCGGCGCGGCGGCTCGGTAACATTTCTATTTCGGATTCCGACTAGTCGTTTCGGTTTCGGCTCTGCGAGCGGTTCAGTGCGTGTAGATAGGTGCGCAGAGGCTGGTGGTGGGCATGGGGAGGCGCGCGTGGATCTGGCAGTACTTCTCATGCGAGGACGAGTCGGGGCACGCGGCGTGCGCGCTGTGCGGCGCGAGCATCTCGCGCGGGGGGCAGCGCGGCCGCGCCGGCACCTCGGCCATGAGGAACCACCTGCGCAACAAGCACAAGCCCCACTTCGACCGGCACTGCCCCCCGGCCGGGTCCCCGCCGCCCGGGGGCCTCGTCAAGGTGATTCTCTACGCTCATGGGCCCCCGAACTCATCCCGGCCCCATTCATACCGCCTTCTTTACGTTTACTGAGTGAGTGCCTGTTTGACTGATAATTCTGCTACGATAAGAGGTAGGGTCATTATCATTAGGTGTTTTAATATAGGTAATATAGGTATCTCCCATTTATATTATTTGTTTTCGCGTACAGAGATCTAACCAGAGGGTTACCTTTTCTGAAACTTTTAAACGGGACGGTAAACAAGAAACCTTTCGTCGTCGTCGAAACAAGTGTTTTAGTGTTGCGATACCTAGTGTTATGTGCTATAACGTAGTGATTCAGTCAATCGTAGCCGCCATGATCGGGCCACTCTCCACACTATCGTGGACGTTTAATCGTTTATTGGCTTGACGGTGTACTGACTGTGATAATAATTTCTAATTCCGACTAGTTGTTTCGGTTTCCGCGAGCGGTTCAGTGAGTGTCACGTAGTCATTGACATATATGAAGGGCCCGCAGACTAAAGCACATAAGTCATTTTTTCCTATATTTTTTGTTAATCGCCAGGGGCATTATTTTGGCTCGACTCATAGCTGGACTAAAACACACATGTCAAATCATTATTATAAGTAGCTAAGTCTCAAATTGTTCCTTATGAACATTTTGAAAGCTACCAATTTGTAATCAGGCTAAACAACATAAGTGAACTTATGTGAAAAGGAACAAACACTCCACAGTCGCGTTGTGCCGATAAGGAACGACTTATGTTATAAGGTACCTAATAATTTTAACACCGTTTCTCAAGTGTCTTACTACCCACTAAATAAAAAATATATCTTCAAAGAATTTTGTTGAACAGCAGTCAACTACGGGTGGTCTACAAGTGGTTAGGTACCTACACGATATTTTTTATTACAATCCTGTGGGATATAAGTGTTATTTTGCTTCAGTCTTAACTTTGATTCTATTTTAAACAGTACGTTTAATCGTTCATATGGACTAGGCATAAACATCAACGGCAAAAACATCTTGCACCTTCGATTTGCCGACGACATCGTCATTATAGCCGTATCTGCAGGAACTTCAACAAATGCTGAACAGCCTATTCAAAGCTTCACGCCAGGTTGGCCTCGAGATGAACCTGGATAAAACTAAGGTTATGTATAATAACCACGTTTTACCGTGTCCAATAACCGTTGATGGCATGACCCTAGAAGTTGTTCAACAATATGCAGCTGGGTAGAAACAACTTCCAATCAGAGGTCAATAGAAGAATACAGTTGGGCTGGGCAGCATTTGGCAAACTTCGTCTTCTCGTCGCCCATACCACAAAGTCTCAAGACGAAAACGTCTTTGATAAGTGTGTCCTACCGGTTATGACCTATGGGGCTGAAACGTGGACACTAACAGTGGAACTGGTTCACAAACTGAAGGTCACTCAGCGAGCAATGGAAAGAGCTAATGCGAGAGAGAGAGAGATGCTTGGAGTCTCTCTGAAAGATTGCATCCGGAACGTAAGTAATCCGACAGAGAACTAAAGTCACCGACTTAGCACACCGTGTTAGTAAGCTTAGGTGGCAGTGGGCTGGTCGCATCTGTCGAAGAACCGATGACTGATGGGGTAAACGTGTTCTGGACTGGAGGCCGCGAAAAGGCAAACGTAGTGTGGGACGTCTACCGGCTAGATGGGGTGACGACTTCGCATCGACTGGCGTGCTTTGGGAGAGGCCTACGTCCAGCAGTGGACTGCTATAGGCTGATGATGATTATTTTGTTCAAGAATACCTTAGACCGAAATAGTGATTTCCAGACTATGAATCTGAAGAGAAGATAGTGCCCGATGCTATACCATTGATGTCCAACAAACCTATATTCAAAGAGAAAAAGATGATATTTCTTAGTTTTACAATAATTTGCCTTCTTCTGAAACAGCTCGGAACACACTCCCAGATGTTTTCAGTAGTGAAGAAGAGTTCAATAATTAGATAATTATTAATCATACACACACACATCTCTTCTGTGAGTGTATGATTAATATTATTATCTGAAATAAAAGCAACACTTCACTAGGCCTAATCACTTAAGTCATATCTAAGGTGTAGTTAGTAAATAATACGTATCACATAAGTCACTCAAAGTCCGCTTTTGACTTATTTTTTATAGTTTTTTATGTTCATCTAATGTATTTCATGTTTAACAATGAAAGTGTAATAAATAAATTATTAAATTCCAAATACATTGATTTTTATTATGTTTTTTGTTGTTCCTGTAAAAACTAAAGTGAAAATGAATTATGACTTATGTACTTTAGTCTACCGACCCTCCATATATTACTGCGTATTTTTATTGAAATTTATTGAAATCATTGCACGTAGTACACGTGTAGGTAGATAGCAGAGAGTTTGTTTTTAACACTTTGGTGGACACTTCAGTCAGGCCTGGTCCTCGTGATGTGACACTTTTTTTCCCCATACAAATAAAAACGACGTGTTATAACGTCTTGTCACATCGTATAGGATTGACACCGTTGTGATGTGACAGCGACGTCTTAGATAAACGTTGAAATTGGTACCTATTTTACATATAGGAGATATTTTCATAATCACGTTTTATCTCACAATAATTGCTTACATAAAGCCAAGGATTCGAAAATATCATTTCATTGTCTCTTAGCAAGCAATGGAGCATCGTAATCTGATGATATGTCTTAATTTCTACGATTATAGTTGCAAAAAGCTGTTATTGAAGTCTCGTGCATTTGCATCTTCAGTGAAAACATGTTTAGACAGATATGCTAATTGTTTCTGTGCATGTTAGTATACATAGTTATCTGCCATCTTGTAAAAAAAAAATGTTGTTTGGTGGTTCTCTGTGTTGTGACACCTGCTGACTGATGGGAACAAAAACGACGTCACTACACGTCGTGCGCATTTGGAGGCGGCCGTGTTGGCGTGCCGACACTTACACATTGACATTCAATAATTTCGTTGTAATATGACATATGATTAACAAAATCCTTGTAATGTGACACTTAATAGTAAACTAATATAGTGATGAATCTTACAAGTGAGTAAATAGAGCTTAAAATATAAAAACAAGAGCTCTAATTTCGACGTGTATACACGTCCGTCACATCGTGTTGTTACCTTGAGGACGTCTATACACGTCGTGTCCACTAAAGTGTTAAGTGGTCGTTTAAACGATTAGTTAGCTATAAACAAAGCTTTTTAAAAATAGCAGGATAGCGCGTTCCTGAGAAATAGCCTTTTTTTTCGTTTAAAGCTGGTAGCTCTTTGCAAATTCATCGATTATTGATTTGATTTGTAGTTTTCAACGCCATAGTTTAGTTTTAGTTTCGGTTTCGGTCCAGACATCTGCCATCTACCATTTATTTCAGTAACAAACTAAAGCGATGTACCTACCTATCACCTTCAACAGCTTGTGTGCAGTGTAGTCATAATTCACGAACATGAAATGATAAAAACGTTGCTTGATCTTAGGATGATAAAAACGCGTGGTCTTATCCACCTCAGCTAAGGCTATTGAAATATAGGTACTTAATTGAAATTGTAATAGAAATAAGATAAATTGTACCTAGGTACTAGAAAGTTGCAAAGATGCTCAGAGGTGTTTCACCGTTTCTTCTCCTCAGTGACTGAGGCTTTGGAATGGTGGTAGAGTAATATTATGAAAATGGACAAATAATTGTAATAAAATTTGATATACCTATAGGTAGGTATTCTATTCTATTAATTCTTAAATTGAATTAAATAAGTAGTCAAATAGATTGAAAAATACGTTGTAGGTTTAGACATTGACATTATAACGTATTTAAAACAAATAATTGATTATAATATACATATTTGGTAAGGATTAAAGTATAATTATTAATGCCTAACTAATATAAAATTAAAATTAAACTAAAAAGAAAATGCTGGCCAGATCGCTGCCACTGTCGGGTAGGGTACCCAAGACGCTGGCCGCGTTACCCCGTTGTATAGCGATGCTTAGCCTTTGTGCGAGGTAAGAGCCAGCCCTAGGGTCCCTTGAGACTTCTATTAGTCTGCTGCTGATGTCTTTAAAAAGCTGACGTGCCTCCGGTCCCCACGGCCCTAGGGTTTCGACTCCGAAAGGCACAAACATGTACCCCTCTCCTAGGGATGCATATTTGCGGCCTTTCATCATCTCCGCCCGCCCGGCCGCAGCGCCAGCCTCTCTGGAGGTAGATGGAAGATGGGACGGTGCTAGTGTGTCCACGCATGTTGCGTCCCACACCAGCAGCCGGCCCCTCTTCCATGGCACCAGACTCATGCCGTCGGGTCTCTTGCCGTCGTCCCGCATGATCCCGCTTGGCTCTAAGGTAGCGGGAACGTTTGCACTGGCAAGGGCCCGGCGGATGGTGTCGTTGAGTGCGGCATGGCGCGCTATACGCCCGGCACTGCGGCCGCACGATAAGCCGTGGTGACCGCGGCGGTCAGCATGTTCCCCACAGCGGCAGCGATGTGGTTTGAAGCCCTAGTCTCAGGCTGATGGCCACTGTCAAAGTAGTTCTGTCCAGCAACGTGCCTAGATTTGACGAAGGGTAGGCATTCAGCCATAATTGATTGTTTCACATTATACAAATTAACGCGAACGAGTTTTATAATTTAAAATCGTTTTGAGCTATTTTGCTGCGTTATGGCTAGTTACTGACGGTTGCGGTTTGATTTGCGCGGGAATTTCAGTATCCCAAAATAAAATTGTTAATATTTATATGTTATTTAAATCTTGCAGATACTTAAGTACTCAATTAAATTTTAAGTGCTGAACAAATTAAATTGTGTAATTATGTTCAGAAACCGTTCTGCTCCGTTGTGGAACTATTTTAGTAGAAATGAGGGATCAAAGATTGCGGAGTGCAATTATTGTAAAAAAAAATTATCTTTTAAGACAACAATTACCAATTTGAAACAACATTTAAAATTGAAGCATAGAAGTGTACATAAAGATTTTATAACACGAAGTACAAATGCTGCTGGTGGTGACTTGGAAGTAAGTTAGTCTTGTTTTAATTAACGAAAAAGACATCCGATATCGAATAATCATCATCAGCCTATAGTAGTCCACTGCTGGACGTAGGCCTTTCCCAAAGCACACCACTGGATGCAATCTTTAGCTTTCCGCATCCAATCATAACCAGCCACCTTTCGCATAAATTTATAAACATTCACACCTTGTACTAATGTACTCCCTTGCGGGGTAGGCAGAGGTGCATTGTTGCTGCACCTACTTTTCGCCAGTGTTTATGTTAGTCCCAATACTCCCAATGTAATAGAGGGCGAGCCTATTGCCGTTTTACGAGCACATCCAAGTATCGTAGTGGTTAGTGACCCTGACTACAGAGCTGAAGGTCCCGGGTTCGATTCCCGGCTGGAGCAGATATTTGTTTAAACACAGATATTTGTTCTCGGGTCTTGGATGTGCCCGTAAAATAGCAATAGGCTCGCCTCACCTACTTTCGTTTATAATTAACCTGAGAACTTAATAACAAATAACATTTAACTTTTTAAACGTGAATTTCAACGCATCGCAGTATCGTGTGGTATCGTTAAAAAGCATTTTAAGCGTTTAAGCATTGAGCTGATTTTATTAAGCATAGCATTTCGTATACAATTTAAGCCGTTATTTCCATTTCGGGCCTCTTCAAGGTGTGCTCATCTCATGCCTTCTTTTCTCTCGTTACTCCACATCCATACCGCTTTCTTTACGTTTACTGAGTGAGTGTCTGTGCCACTGATAATTCTGCTCTGATAAGAGGTACCTAGGGTCATTAGGTGTTTTGTCTTGACATATTAAAAACCTGTTTTTATTAAATTTCGCCTACACCGTACAGAGATCTATCCAGAAGGTAACCTTTTCTGGAACTTTAAAACGGGCCGGTAGTTCAGTTACCTACAAGAAACGTTTCGTAGTCATCGAAACAAGTGATTTTTGTCACTGCAGTGTTATTATTCTATGCTAAGTATATAGCATATACCTAGTGATTTGTATTCGGCTACTGTGTTTGTTGTAGTCTCATGGCTTGGTTCCTCTTCACAATGGGCCATGATGGCGACGGGCCACGCTGCACACTGTCGGGAACGCTCATTTGCTTGACCGTCTACTGTCAAAATAACACGTCTCGAAGATGGATATCGAAATGATCGCGGCTGCGGCAATATTTTTACTTATAGGTAATCATTTAAGTACTTAATACGGGTGAAAAAGGAATTATGAAAAGAAGATGTTGGAAGAGAAGGTGGTGGACGGTGGCCATTAAGCGGAACAGAACAAGGCACCTAGTTACTTATAGTAAATAAATAAAAATAAAATGTTGTTCGTTGATATCAGATGAATCAACGATTTAACATTTTAATTTGCATTTGATTTACTTAATAATAATATACATATAGGTAATAAATGCAGATTTGATTGGACCAAATTCCCAGATTTTATCAGAAAACGCGATAAAATGTCTCGATCGAATGCTAGTCCTGTGTGGGAGTTCTATCGAAAGCTGGATTATGGCGACAGGAAAGCTCAATGTAACACTTGTGGTGAAATTTTGAGCTACAAATCTACTACTACAAATTTGAAAGCTCATTTAAAGCGAAAACACCTCCAAGCGTATGCTTACGTTGTAAAAGCGGCGGCGGCGGAGGGCGCGGCGGCGGCGGCGGCGCGCGGGGACACAACGCAGCCCCAGGTACGCAGCCTACTTCATTTACTCATATTACGGTAGGTAGGTATCGCTTTTTTCGTTAGCTGAGGGACTATCACAGGCTAACGTGGCAATTCGCTAGCGTTGTAGGTACGATACTACACAAACATATGGAAAACAACAGCGCCAAATTCACAAATCACCTTACATTTTTGATAGTGACAGTTGACGATATGTTCGAAAACGTGATCGCAAACTGAAACGTTAGCGGCGGCTGCCGGCGCTGTGTACTTCTGTGTACATAACTACCTACGCGATTCGTGCGTCGTCGATTTTGGTAAAAAAGTACCTACCTACTAGGGCATGCAATACCGTAATACCGGTATTCGTAATACCGGTATCAGGGACAAAATTCACGCTTTTTTCAATACCGGTATTGAAAGTTAATACCGGTATTGAAGTAATACCGGAATCGGACTTTTTTAGGCTATAATAAAGCGATTAAGATATAGTATTCCTATGTACTGTGAAAGCGCACTTGCTTCCAACCGTTTGATGCAGTTTTCGGCCGTTTGATATCTACTGTTGTCCATGCGTAAACGGACACTTGATGTAAAAATAATAATTTATTGTAAAATTTAAACTCTAATACTCAATTCTCGTTAAAATCTATTACAAAATACTGAATTTCATTGCTTTTCCTCGTTTTATTTTGACCTATAAAAAAAAAAAAAAAAAAAAACACGCACTCACGCCTTGTACTAATGTACTCCCTTGCGGGGTAGGCAGAGGTGCATTGCTGCACCCACTTTTCGCCAGAGTGTATGTTAGTCCCAATGTAATAGGGGGCGGGCCTATTGCCATTTTACGGGCACATCCAAGACCCGAGAACAAATATCTGTGTTTAAACAAATATCTGCCCCGGCCGGGAATCGAACCCGGGACCATCGGCTCAGTAGTCAGGGTCACTAACCACTACGCCATTCGGTCGTCATTTTGACCTATATGACCTTTAATCACAATATATGCCATTTATTACAAGGAAATCTAATACCGGTATTAATACCGGGATCCCGGTTTTGAGTTGTAATACCGGAACTCAATACCGGTATTGAAAATAGTTCCGGTATTGCATGCCCTACTACCTACATGGATAGCGACTCGCGTTTCTTGCTTTTGCTCAAAAATATTAATAAAAAATACTGCATTGAATAATAGTCTCGTTTCGGGTGTTGTATCACTTTGATTAACTAAGATAGTCGTTGTTCGTGCGTCATTGGGATTTTATTCAGAACCCACTTGCTATATAATTAGGTATTAAGTACTCCTAAATTATTGTTTTTCCTAGTGTCATAGTTAAAACCTGCCTATACCATGGTTTCATACTCTCCGAGGGGAGCGGCGGCCGCAAGTGAGTAACCACAAACATTTAATGGCTCCTCTTCACAATGGGCCATGATGTTCATCAAATGATAGTCTATCATCGCCGCCATGATCGGGCAACCGTCCACACTGTCGTGACATTTGCTTGACTGTCTACTGTGAAATAACACGTCTCGAAGATGGATATCGAAACGATCGCGGCAATCACCGGCTATACTCTTACCCTTGTTTTATCTCTATGATGCTTAATTTTAGGATTCCAAATGCATGTTTCTTTTGGTATAGGTACTTCTATGATCTTAAAAGTTGCTTCTTCTTCTTATCGTGTCGACGACAAACCAACAAAGTCGCTAAATAATACATGCCCAGAACTGGGCCACTGATACTGCACCGCTGGTAGCGGTCATGAGCTCTTCCCGCGTACAGGTGTAGGGACACGCGGGGCATGAAGTAAGGTGCACCATAGTTTGTGGCGCTTCACACAAGCAGTTCAGATTTTGTGCATCCGTGAATCCCCACCTAGCCATATTGTCCTTACTACGACCGACCTGTGTTCGAAGTCGGTTTAAAGACTTCCAGGTCTCCCAAGGCAAGTTATGTCCAGGTGGGAGGTTCTCGGACAGCTGCACATATGGGGTTGGAAGGGACACTTTTTGACGCCAGAGAGCACACCTCGCTTGCGCTTGGCCAGTGTTCAGTGGATCAATACATTTCATAAAGCTGCGTCGACTTGGTAGCCTTTGCGGCGCAGGGATGAAGCCATGCATCGTGTGTCGTCCATTTAGGCCCTTTCTGCGGAACTTGCCACATTCCTGCGGACGTCCGGGGGCGCTATGCCAGCCTGTGGATAAAGCAGCTGTACCGGAGTCGGTTTTAAACAACCAGTTATAATTCGGCACGTTTCATTAAGTGCAGTATCCACCAGTTTGGCGTGGGCAGATCGACCCCATAATGGACACGCATATTCTCCTATGGGAATGTCACCTACTTTCTATACAGATTATTATCATCATCATCATCATAATCATCAGCCTATAGTAGTCCACTGCTGGACGTAGGCCTTTCCCAAAGCACACCACTGGATGCGATCTTTAGCTTTCCGAGAACAACATTGTGTGGACGCCATGGGCCGTCATTCCTGTGATGTACTCACCGACACGACGACGACTGTGCACGGTCGTAGCCGACGATGGCCGATCATAGACACTCATGCCCTCTACACTAACGTGAATGCTGTTGGCCATCATGGTCCATTGTGATGAGGAGTCATATGACCCCAGAGCAATAATGTCTTAAGCTGCGTACAGACTATGTAACACAACATGTTATAGGTACAACATGTGTTACATAATATGGATACTGAATGTTATAAAACATGGTATAGTAACATGTTCTAGTAACGAAGGGTAGGGGTAAAACGTACGGTATAGCCTATACCGTATATAGGTAAGATTCTTCCGGTAAGTGGACGCGCAACAGGTATATTGAGAATCGTTTTCCAACGTGGTCCATCTCCGACACAGTTATATTCACCTCGGCCATTCATCGGATCATTCGGTCCTATGCTAGCGTAGTGCTCGGCCACGCGCCCCGCAGCCCGCCCCCAGCCCATGGCTCGCCCCCAGCCTCCAGGCGATTCAGAATCGATTTCTTCGTCGAGCCACTGGTGCTCCCTACTTTGTTGGAAATTACAACTTGCATAAGGACCTTAGGATTCCGACCATCAGGAAATTTCTTAAGGATACCTCAGCCCGTTATTTCGACAAAGCATCGCTAGATTCCGTTAATCTCTTCCTCGTGCGATTATACTGTTAGGGTTTACAGGGTGTCCACTATCTGGAAAGTCAGGGAAAGTCAGGGAAAAGTCAGGGAAGCTCTAGGTGGTCAGGGAAAGTCAGTGAAATTGATGGGCCACCTGGAAAGTCAGGGAAAAAGACCTTTTTGTAGCATAATTTTTAGTACTTTCCTTTACGTAATACTTCTTTTTTACGTGAAATACATAAGTCATAAAATCAAATCTCGTTTAGTTTTGGAATATTTTTGACTGATCCTTACTATTAAATTATAATGATACGATTAAGTTCTTCAGAACAAATTAAATTTAAAGAATTTTAGAAGTTCGTGATAAAAAATAACGTGATTTTGTTGGTGCAGACGCGCTTATTAACTGGCTTTGAAAAATGGAGGAGGTTCTCAATTCGCTAATTATTTTATACGACAGCGAGACCGTATTGGTTGCCTCCGCGCGGCATCTATTAATCAATAACTTATTTTTTACTAATTTAGCAGAGCAAAACCAACTTTATTAGTTATATGTTGTACTGCATGTTTAATCAAATTTCATAAAAAAACTTACACAACTAATAACTTTGTTAGGCAAGAGAGTGCCATACAAAAAAATGGATCGGTTTCTGTTTCAATTTCTACTTCGATGGTAATCAATCTAATTTTGGTCAGACTATTAAACTAGGCAGTATAGCAACTTGGACTAAGGAAGCTGCAAGGCGGCTGCGTTTTTTTTCAGAAATTTTCAATACTCACACAGCAAAATTTGTTTAGAAAGACCTCCTAAGGCTTAAGAGGGAACCTCGAAAACAGGTATGTAGGAAAAAAATTACTACCGTTTGTGCACTCATGCCCCGGGGCTCGGGTGCTATACGATATGCTATGAGATAAATGCAGCTCGTCACTGACATAGGTACTTTTCTTTATAAAATTTCGGGAGAAACCGTTTCTCACCAAGTAAATAACAACAAATCTTTTTGATTTTGATGTTAATCGCATCAGCATAATATATTCAAGGGTTGTAGGATTTGCTATTTTAAAAAAATACATAGTTTTTGTTCAACATCGGCGTGATTTGGCACAGTTTTGATCACAAAAATTGCGTTACTTGAGCTGCGTATAAGTTTAATTCTATAGCAAATTTAGAGAAAAGATAAACGTAGTAATTTATTGTGTCGTTAATATCCTAAAAAAAACATAAAATTTCAGAACAACGTTTTCTCTTTTTATATGAACGAGCAAGAGCTATACTTCCCACTTCATATAATTTTTTTGCGGACCCTACTTAAATATTTTAAATTCAAATTCAAATTCAAATTCAAATTCAATTTATTTGCATAAACACAGGTTAGTTTTACAATGGTCTTATATGTAAGTTAGAACATGCCATGCTTTGCCATGAGGCGTACACAATAGAGAGAAGGCGTCGGTCTTAATTTAAACAATTGAAAAAAATATAAAAGAAAAATATGTCGGTACTTATTTACGAATTATTAAATTAAATTATACCGTTATTTAAAAAAATAATAATATATATATACATAAAATTATTCATTATTAATTGAGGGTTTATGTCAATAGAAATTATAAATTTTCAAACCTGCTAGCATACTTAAATATATTGTCATATAATATTATCTGTAAAAAATTCATTTAGGTTATAGTAGGTCTTTTCTATTAAAAACTTATTTAATTCTCTTTTGAAATAGAGTAGGTTATCAATGTCACGTATATATTTTGGCAGTCTATTGAAAATCTTTGGGCCCATACCAAGTACACTTTTACTAAATAGTGCAGTCTTATGAGGCATTGCTTTTAATAAAATAAATAAATAAAATAATTTTATTTCAGACTTATTAAATTAATTACAATCAATAGTCCATATGGTGGTTAGTAAACATGATATTATAATGAAATGGTTAATAAATACACAAACACAATAAAACGCACAAAATAACAAAAATATAAAAATATAAAAAGGGGTACACGGCCCGTTTGGACTCTCAGATACCTACACCTGCTAGAAGGCTGTCAACTTGACTGCATGTAGCCTTATCCAGCGCGCCAGCATCGGAGAGTCCCACCGGTCCGCCAACGCATTCAGGATGCCATTGGAGCCGCAGCGCATGCGGCGCCACATGGAGAGGCACCGCGAGCGCATGATCGCCTGGAAGCTGTCCACACGCGCCTCGGCCAGCATGCCGGACGCGCTGCAGAAACGCCGCAGCCCCATCAGAGCCCTGAATGCGTTGTTGTACTGGACACGCAGGTCGCTGTATGCCCGCTTCGTATAGTTCACCCACAGGCTGCAAGTGTAGAAGGACTGGCAATACGCCTTGAAAAATGTCACCTTCACTTCTTTGGTACACCCTGCAAACCTGCGGGCCAACATATTACATCGGACAGCCAACGACCTGCGCTCCCGTTCTATGTCTAAGTTGTCACTTAGGTCTGGTGTGACCCAGTGGCCCAAATATTTGAATTTGTTCACTCTTTGCAGAGGAGCGCCGTTCAACTCGATCTCCTGTTCGAACGGGTATGTCTTATTACCCGCTCTGAATAACATTAGTTCGCTTTTTTTTTCATTATATTTGAGCCCATGAGTCACTGCATATCGTTCACACATACCTACCAATTTCTTCAGTGCACTGACCGAGGGGCTCAGCAGGGCCATGTCATCGGCGTAACTAATGTTATTTACACACACCCCGTCTATGTGACAACCTATTTTGCTGCTGCTGAGCTCCTCGATCAGGTCATTGATGTACAGATTGAAGAGACGGGGAGAGGTCAACCCCCCCTGCCTCACCCCGCACTCCAACCTATACTCATCGGATAATGCATCCGCCCATCGCACATAATTTGTCTGATTATTATACCAAAACATAAGCATACATATTATTTCATTAGGTAAACTGGTTCCTTTCAACTTTTCCCAAAGCTTATTATAGCTAACAAGGTCAAAAGCCTTAGAAAGATCTAGGAAGCAGGAAAAAATAGGTGTTTTCCTAGATGTGTAGTATTGGACAGTTTGTTTGAGAGCCAGGATAGCACTTTCCGTTGAGAGACCCCGCCGAAAACCAAATTGCGCGTCATTCAAATTTATGTGCTTCTCCAGGTGCCGATCAATCAAACTGTCCAACACTTTTGCAATGATAGTCGCTAATGAGATAGGTCTATAGTTAAGCAGATTAGATGAGTCACCTGTTTTGTTTTTAACAATAGGAACGACAGTTGTACGCATTAACTTCTCGGGTACATAAGAATGATTCATACATAGATTAAACAGTAATGCCAGTAGTCTGGGCAGGTGAACCCCCGCATGCCGCAGGTGCTCGATACTGAGGCTGTCATGGCCCGGAGACTTTCCTCTAACCATTTTCGCGATTACAGAAGCTACGTCTTTGGAGGAGAATTTGACGGATACACCTGCGGGCTGTATCTGTTCCTCAGTATCAAGCACCGGCGGCGGCGGTGGCGGCGAGCCGAGCGGTGACGGCACTGTAAAATGGCGCTGAAATACATTAGCGATGTCGCGGGGCTCGTGCACACCCGCCACGCTCACAGGAAGGGACACTCGATTATTTAATTTGTTTGTAGATTTCCAAAATTGACTAAAATTATTTTTTGAATGGTGTTGCGCAATTATGTCCAGCTTTATTTGTTGCTCATTTTTTTGACACCATTTTAATTTTGATTTGAAAAATTTCCGCGAACTATTCATATTATCATACAAGCATCCACCTGGTGGTTTACCATGTAATAGCCATTCTTGATAACAAAGCCTAGCCTTACTATGAGCGTCGCGTACGTGCTTATTCCAACCAGTTACATAGGTACACTTGCGTTTAATTTTTACATTATAACTGCATTCAGCTGCCTCAGTGAGAATGACTACGATATTATCGTACAATTTATCTATAATAGTTTGATGACCTGTATCATAGCACATTTTATTACAACAATTAGCAATCTCAATGGGAAAATCTATTTCGCGTAGCTTAGAATGACATACATCATGATATTTATCAATTTGCAATAAATCACGTTCACCCCATACTATTTTATTTAATCTGATAATTGGTACAGTAATTTTAGGTTTCAAAAGATTAATATTACAAGTTATCATTAAAGGAAAGTGATCGGACCAGTAATTGTCATATAGAACCGAACAGCTGATTACAGTTAGTTTAGCGGCGTCCGTCACAACACAGTGGTCTAGCCAGCGGTGGGAGCCGTTCAGTTCACTCACGTACGTGTAGGTATCTACCGGGAGCAGTTCAGTGTCGATGCACGACCACGATTGTTCTAAGCAAAAGTCAGATAACTCTGTAGCAAATAACTCACCGGGATGTGCGTTGTAATCGCCTATCATGAACACAGAATCGATGTTATGACTTTCTATAATAGCATTCATTTCACTTAGGCATTCCGTGAATTCAATTAAGTTATCATTTATGTTTGTATGGAAATTCACGCTAACAGTGGAACCTGTTCTTGTGTTATTATACGGCATATACACTGAGAATAATAGCATTTCACGATCACAAAGATTTATTTTAATTGCTATCAAACGTGCACTCTTACACTTCACAACGGTCACATTGGGGAACTTAGCCTTTCTCCAGAGCAAGGCCACGCCCCCTTTTATTAAGTTTCTGTGTCGTCTGTTGTTGATTTTATCAAAAAGCTTATTATTATTTCTTATAAAAACTGATATTTCGTATATGTAGAGACACGGGAAAGTCAAAATTTTTAAACGTTTAAAGTAATCTTTGCAGCTGTCTGTTTTGCGCAAGTTACAAATGGAGCGTAAACATCTTTTTTGTGCTTTGAAGACATTTTCTCGGTCTGTACAGTTTCCCCAAAATATGACCCCATATCTTAATGTTGATGTCACGTAGCCATGGTATGACATGAGAGCTATATGTTGACTTACAGTTTTCGATAGTTGATAAAGAGCATATGAGTACTGACTAAGCTTTTTGCAGACTTGATCAACTTGGCTCTTCCATGAAAGTTTTTTATCTATTATTAAGCCTAAAAATTTGGTTTCGTCAGTCTCACTAATTGTATGTCCTAAGATATTTATATTTAATTTTGTTGTATCGTCATTATAGAAGTCCATTAGTTTCGTTTTATTTACATTAAGGTTAAGATTATTAGCGATAAGCCAGTCAACTACGTTATTAACGTTATTATTAATGTCAAATTCGTAATCATTTTCATTCATTTTAGTAAATATAATAGTACTGTCATCGGCAAAGAGTATCATTGAATGTTTGGTAATCTTTGGAAGATCATTAATATAAATAATAAATAGAAGAGGACCTAACACGCTTCCCTGTGGGACACCATTTTCAACTACTTTTTCGCTTGATGAATAAGTTATTTCAGTTTTAGTAAAAGGACATATCTTTTTTATCTGAGTTAGTTGAACTCTATTAGTAAGGTAAGAATTGATCAGCGATAGTATGTTACCTCTAATACCATATTTCTCCAATTTATTCAGGAGTACCTTGTGATTCACAAAGTCAAACGCCTTTGACAGATCCATGTATAGCGCTGATACACATTGCTTTGTGTCGATATTAGTTATTATTTTCTTGATGAAATTATATATTGCAACATTAATGGAGGTATTTTTTCTGAAGCCATGTTGTTCTGTTGCCAAGATGTCTAGATCTTCAAAGAATGAATATAGATTATTATACATACATTTTTCAAAAATCTTCGAGAATATTGGTATTAGTGCTATAGGCCGATAGAAGTCCATGATTTCTCTATCGTCCTTTTTAAATAATGGTACTATAACCGTCTTTTTAAGTTTAATCGGATAGACGCCCGTTTCAATACTTAGATTGATCAGATAGCTAAGAACGGGAGCAATAGTTGCTGCAACGTATTTTACAACTTTCGTTGATATTCCATCGTAACCAGTGCTGTTAGTGTTTTTCAGCGAGTTTATTATTAAAAAGATGTCATGTGCAGTTGTTGGTTTCATAAATAATGATTTGTAGTTTTTAATGTCCAATAAATTATTATAATTGTATTTTTTGTCATCATGAGAATTAAAATTATTATTATCAGAGTTTTTACTAGGATTTAAATTAGATTTCACTACATTTACAAAATAATTATTAAAATTTTCAGCAATGTCCGAAGGATTTTTTATTAATTCCCCTTTAATTTTTATTTGGCTTATTGGTTCAGGTGGTAAATTTCCCTTAGTCTGGTTTATGATTTTCCACGTTGTTTTAGATTTATTCGTAGAGTTGTAAATTTTATAATCGTTCTGATGTTTCTGAGTGAGCCTGATTATTAATTTAAGTCTTTTTGAATAGAGCTTGAGCTGTTTCTTATTATTGGAGTCTGGAGTTCGTCTATATGCCCACAGTAGCTCTCGTTTCCGCTTGCTACAAGCTTTAATACCTTTAGAAATCCATTTTGTTTTATTTAATGTCGTAATTTTTATTCTTCTAAGTGGAAAACACAAGTCATATAAAAGCTTAAAGATATTAAAATAGGCGTCAAATGCTCTATCAGAATCTTTTTCCTCATAGACATCATTAAAACTAAGACTATCTAGGCATTCTTTGAACTTTGCGAGATTTTCTGGTGAGTAATTTCGTCTATACGTGAACCAATATGGTAGACGACAGCTTTTTTTGACTGGGCATGTACCTAATTGCGCAGTGTGGTCCGATAGCCCCAAGTCGATGACTTGGGCTTTTCCGCCCTTAATATTAAGTATGATATTGTCAATGCAAGTACCACTACTCAAGCGTGTCGGTTGCCGAATTTTAAGTTTTAAGTTGTAGTTAAGGAGCAGGTTTTCAAAGGTTCTCGTTTGTTCACTATTTTTTAGAATGTCTATGTTAAAGTCACCGCATATGACACATTTTTTCCCTAAGCTGTATTTAGATAAAATTACCTCAAGTTTATCAAAAAATATATTGAATGCCTCCTGAGTATATTTTGGTATTCTATATATGCATACTATAATAATTCCATGGTCAATGAGTTCCAAAGCACAGCACTCAAAACGGTTTGGGCAGTTAAGTTTCAAAATTTCTTTTATAGGTTTAAACCTTGTGTTGTTTTTAACTAAGATGCAGGATCCTCCATTTCTATTATCCCTGCAGAAATATGTAGCCAGAATATAGTTTGGTATGGACAGTTGATTGACATCAGAGGCCATCATATTATGTTCTGTGACACATAAAACATCAACATTTGTATTGTTATCAGAAAGTTCATTCAAATTCACTACTAGCAAGTCCGATTTATTTATAAGTCCATTGATATTTTGATGCATGACACAAATTGAATTATACACGAAAAAAATCTGATGAATTATTATTATTACATGATACATTTGTGAAACTATGTTTAGTAGTGGCAGTTTGATTACATTTTCTATATTCAACGTTAAGCCTGGTCTCTATCAATGATGTGATGATCTCATTGACGTTTTTACATATATGTTGTAGCCCAACAGAGTTTAATTTGCCTGTGCGTTCTGAGAACATACTGTAAGTCAAATCATGATTACTATCGAACAATATAGCATAATTATGAGTCAATATATCAAGGCACATAAGATTATTAAATGTTTCTACTCTACAATTATACAATCCAGCTCCACAGATATAGGTAGGTAGACATATTATAAAATTAGTATGAGTAAGATTGGATATTCTTTCTCTTATAGTAGTGACGAGTTCTACGTAGTTGTTAGTGCTGAGAAAGTCGGTCTCTCCTATCATTAAAATACAATAGTCAGACAAAGTAAATCCCTCTAGTTTCTTCTCAATATTTGTAAGAAGTGCTTCAAGTTTTGAGTTTGTATTCTTATAATGACAGTATTTGTACTTTGTTGATTTGAAGGTACTGTCCAGTACATCACAAACTCCACTCTGTGTGTTGCTGCTCAAAATACAGAGTTTTACTTTATTGTAGGTCTTCTTAGGCTCTTGGCAGGCATCATGTTGCACGGTAGCGCTGTTCGTCTTTGTTTGATATTGGTTGAAGCGGATCGGTGGTGTCAGGTCGCCCTCCGAATTGGCTGACTCCTCTAGGTGCCCCAAAGAGCTGTCTGGTAGGTCTGAGAATATGTTAGGCATTGTTTTGTTACTGTTCTTACACTTATTCCGTTTTTTTCCTTTTTTAGGAGCACTATCTGATGTGAGACATAGCTTTGATAGATGGTCAACCTTATTTTTATACCTCTTTAACTCATTTTTCAAATCGAAATTTTCTGACAGCATGGTTTCTATCTCCTTTTCAGCTGATTTCAGTTGTATTTCGAGCCCAGAAACTTTTTCTATGAGTTTGTCCAGTTCGTTTGTTATTTTTATATTATACAGTTCTGAACAGCTCTTACTTCTGGAAATGCATTTTGATATTTTCGTTTGAAAATTCGTATTGATAGAACTGTATTCTTCTTCGCTTTTGGAATCGATAGAGTCCGATAATGATTCAAAAGAATTGTTTATGGGGATATTTACAATTTCTTTCCTGCGCTGAGTAACATTTTCATGCATCACAGGTGTGCATGACATGTGTTTGGTAGTGTAAACAGGCGTTTTATTGTTAATGGAAGTCGTATACTGTGTGGGTCTTTTTAATATAGGTGTACTTGATTTTTTCAAACATTTTGTGCACTTCCATGCCAGTCTCTTTCCCGGTTCCATAATGAGATATAGTTTTCTGGAGACATTTGAGCACTCATCCAAGCATAATATTACTTTACAATTTGTACATTGCAAATAGTCATTCTTTCGGCATTTTTTTTGGCATTTACCACATGCAAGAATATTTGGTGCCATGTTGTAAAAGTTCAATATTTAAGTGTTCTTCGTGCCCTCTGTTATCGAGTACCAGTACCAAAGAGTATGAACAATATCGATTTAACGTACAAGTTCGTAAGTTTTACGCTAGAAGTCTTATCCGTTGTTTTAACTTGTAGTTGCTCTAGTGGTTACTAGATGTCGCTGTGAGCTAAATATTATCGATAATTTGAATATTGTGTTCTTCGTGCCCTCTGTTATCGAGTAGCAGTACCAAAGAGTATGAGCAATATCGATTTAACGTACAAGTTCGTAAGTTTTACGCTAGATGTCGTATCCGTTGTTTTCACTTGTAGTTGCTCTACTGGTTACTAGGTGTCGCTGTGAGCTAAATATTTTCGATAATTTGAATATTATGATCCGTTAGTCCAAAGGTCATTTATAGGTCATATATATTGTAAACTGTTAGATTTGTATCTATTATATAATGTAAAATGCACTCACATTATGCTCTGGGTTTCTTCTTGGTGGTAAAATATTGACACTTTGCACAAATTGTTTATGTTTATATATTTTGTGAGATTCCGATGATTAATTCTTGAGGGAATCTCCCATAGCTTTAATTTTACACTTCGGCACAGATTCACACGGAGATAACAATAGTTCTTGTTATTTGGTCTGTCATAAATATAATGTTATTGTTATTTCGTTGATCACTGCACTTTATCTTTTTAAATAATTAAATTTACGCGGCGACTATGTTTACTGTGACACTAGCGCCATCTCTCTCTCTCTTTTACGCAGTCAAGTTTTAATAAGTGTCCATCAAATGAACGCAAAACTTTAAAATCAAGCTTTCGTCTTCAAACTACTTAATTAGGTTTATATTTTGATCTTTGGTCAGGGAAATTTTCTGAAACGGTCAGGGAAAAGTCAGGGAATTTTTTGAAGGATTCTGAGTGGACACCCTTTTAATAAATATTTAATAATATACCTCATTAATGCAGATTTTATTACTTACGCCAAATTCCCAAATCAAATATCAGGAAACGAGATAAAATGTCTCGGATTAATGCTAGTCCTCTGTGGGAGTTCTATCGAAAGGTGGATCATGGAGACAAGAAAGCTCAATGCAACACTTGTGGTGAAGTTTTGAGCTACAAATCTACTACTGCATGTTTGAAAGCTCATTTAAGGCGAAAACACATCGAAGTGTATAACGCGGTGACGGCGGCGGCGGCGGAGGGCGCGGGCCGCGGGGCGGGAGGCACGCAGGTACGCACACTTCTTCATTTATTCATATTTCGGTAGGTCTAGGTATCGCTTCTTACATAATAATAATTTATTTCACACCATATTGACCGAGATTTTATCCGTTACTTACCTACCTACGCCATCTATCGTCACCATGCCCCACGACTCTAAAAACTTACAAAAATCACTGACATTGATGCAGGTACTTATCAAATGATTTAAGGCCGGCTCCACACGTTGGTCCCAACGCTCATACCAATGTTGGACTGTCGAATGTCGAAACAAGTGATTTTTGTCACTGCAGTGTTATTATTCTATGCTAAGTATATAGTATATACTTAGTGATTTGTATTCGGCTACTGTGTTTGTTGTAGTCTCATGGCTTGGTTCCTCTTCACAATGGGCCATGATGGCGACGGGCCACGCTGCACACTGTCGGGAACGCTCATTTGCTTGACCGTCTACTGTCAAAATAACACGTCTCGAAGATGGATATCGAAATGATCGCGGCTGCGGCAATATTTTTACTTATAGGTAATCATTTAAGTACTTAATACGGGTGAAAAAGGAATTATGAAAAGAAGATGTTGGAAGAGAAGGTGGTGGACGGTGGCCATTAAGCGGAACAGAACAAGGCACCTAGTTACTTATAGTAAATAAATAAAAATAAAATGTTGTTCGTGATATCAGATGAATCAACGATTTAACATTTTAATTTGCATTTCATTTATTTAATAATAATATACATATAGGTAATAAATGCAGATTTGATTGGGCCAAATTCCCAGATTTTATCAGAAAACGCGATAAAATGTCTGGATGGAATGCTAGTCCTGTGTGGGAGTTCTATCGAAAGCTGGATTATGGCGACAAAAAAGCTCAATGCAACACTTGTGGCCAAATTATGAGCTACAAATCTACTACTGCAGCTTTGAAAAATCCTTTAAGGCGAAAACACGTCCAAGCGTATGCATACGTTGTTAAAGCGGCGGCGGAGGCCGTGGGGGACGCAACGCAGGTTGGTACGCAGCCTAGTTCATTTACTCATAAGCACAACGATAGGTCTACTTATCGCTTCTTACATACTAATAATTTATTTCAGACCACATTGACCGAGATTTTATCTGTTACCTACGTCACTGACACTGATGTATCAAATAGTATCAATATGAGAGTTGATTTGAAAATTACAACATATTTTTTGTACTTAGGTTTACAACTTTTTACAAGGTTTTTCTTGTCATACTTAAACTGGTCTAATTTGCGAAATGAAACGGATATTGTTCAGTAGTCGGGTTCACTGAACTGCTCTCGGTTTGATCACTAATTTAACTCCACTGTGGATGCAAGTTTCGCATAATTGCTACTTAAGCCCCGTAAATGCTATTACTTGAATGAACGAAAAACGCTGTATGGTTTGCGCGAATAACATGTCCAAAGTAATTTAGCTGAGGGACTATCGAAAAAGAACAGCGGCAAAGTCACAAATCACCTTACATTTGACAGTGACAGTAGTTGTGATACGCAACGTTAACGGAGGAGAAAATCTGGTGGTCGCAAACGTTAACGTTAGTGGCGGGCGGCAGCGGTGTGTTGTGTACTACTGTGTACGCGATTCGTTCGTCGACGATTTTGGTAAAAAAAGTACATGGATCGCGATTCGTGTTTCTTGCGTTTACTCAAAAATATTAATAAAAAATACAGCATTGAATAGTCTTGTTGTATCACTTTGATTAACTAAGATAGTCTTTATTCGTGCGATTCGTGTTCGGGATTTTATTCAGAACCCTCTTGCTAATTATTACGCCCAAATTATTGTTTTTCCTAGTGTTATAGTTAAAACCTGCCTATACCATGGTTTCATACTCTCCGATATGGGACCATTTCACAAGGTTGGAGGGAAAACGTAAAGTAGCGAGTTGTAATTATTGTGGGAAGTCTCTCTCGTACATCAGTACAACCGCCAACTTGAAGTGTCACTTGAAGCACAAGCACGTGGAGGCCTACCGCGTGGTGGCCACGGAGTCGCGGGCGCGGGCGCGGGCGGGGGCGGTCGCGGGGGCGGCGGGGGAGCGGCGGCCGCAAGTGAGTAACCACAAACATTTAATGGCTCCTCTTCACAATGGGCCATGATGTCCATCAAATGATAGTCTATGATCGGGCCACGCTCCACACTGTCGTGACCGTCAATTTGCTTGACTGTCTACTGTGAAAATAACACGTCTCGAAGATGGACATCGAAACGATCGTGGCAATCGCCGGCAATACTAAAGCTGCGTACAGACCGGGCCAATGAACGCCAAAGACAATTTAACAGTTAACTTACCCTTGTTTTATCTTTATGATGCTTATTTTTAGGATTCCAAATGCAGTGCCTTTTGGTATATTTCTATGCTCTTAAAAGTTGCAATAATTGCGTATGCATTGCGGCCATTGTGTGGACGCCATGGGCCGTCATTCCTGTGATGTACTCACCGACACGACGACGACTGTGCACGGTCGTAGCCGACGATGGCCGATCATAGACATTCATGCCCTCTACACTAACATGGATGCTGTTGGCCATCATGGTCCATTGTGATGAGGAGTCATAAGACCCCAGAGCAATAATCTCTGCGTGAATTTACGCCGCGGTTCGCGCCAAAGTGTATCCCTCCACACTCGCGAAGATTCGCAGTGTTGTTCGCAACTTCAATGGATGATGACGTGATTTCTGCTGCTGTTGGAGCTCTGCTTGCCATTGCTTACTATAATTACTTGTGTGTTAAATCTAAAAAGCCAGTCTTTTTTTCTATTATGTTCATCGCTCCCAAACTACACACGGACGGTCCAGACATATGCCAGGGCGCTTCCCGCCACCCCGCGCCCCGCACCCACCGCCGCGCCTGCCCCCACTGCCAGGTAGAGTTGCCAAGGTCCAAGGCCCGCAACAAATCGTCCCTAACTTCCTCCAATATGACGGTTGGACTATACGGTCTATACGTGGACGCAGAAGCAGGTACTCTATTCTTATGCGCCGATCAATTTCATTGGTCTGATTTTTCTTTCCCATGACGACTTCTTGACCAAGATAAACGTACTTCTGTACACTTTTATGACGTCATAGAAAGGGAACTTAATAATATGTAATATGTACCTCATTAATGCAGATTTTAATACTTACGCCAAATCCTCAAATCAAATATCAGGAAATTAGATAAAATGTCTCGATTGAATGCTAGTCCCTTGTGGGAGTTCTATCGAAAGCTGGATCATTGCGACAAGAAAGCTCAATGCAACACTTGCGGTGAAGTTTATAGCTACAAATCTACTTCTGCATGTTTGAAAGCTCATTTAAGGCGAAAACACATCGAAGTGTATAACGCGGTGACGGCGGCGGCGGCGGAGGGCGCGGGGCGCGGGGCGGGAGGCACGCAGGTACGCACACTACTTTATTTATTCATAATTATTACGGTAGGTATCGCTTCTTACATACTAATAATTTATTTCAGACCACATTGACCGAGATTTTATCTGTTACCTACGTCACTGACACTGATGTATCAAATAGTATCAATATGAGAGTTGATTTGAAAATGACAACATAATTTTTTGTTAGTTACAAGGTTTTTCTTGTTGTACATAATTATGTTAAATTTAATGGCTCCTCTTCACAATGGGTCATGATGTCCATCAAATGATAGTCTATAATCGCCGCCATGATCGGGCCACCGTCCACACTGTCGTGACCGTTAATTTGCTTGACTGTCTACTGTGAAAATAACACGTTGTTGCGGCTATTGAAGCTGGCAACATCGGTGCAAGAGGAGGAGCGCGGGGAGCGGCGACACCACGTATAAATGCATCATCTTCGGTTGTCCGGACCCTCTTACCCTCTTACCTTTCGGTCGGACGCACGATATTTTCATACATACATATTTTCTCATACAACCATTGTAAAACCTTACATTAAAATGTTCATACCAAAAATACAGTCCACTCATTTATTAGCTTAGGGCTTATCCAATCATCATAGTCAGGACCCTAGGCCCCATCACACGTCTCGAAGATGGACATCGAAACGATCGCGGCAATGGCCGGCAGTACTAAAAATCACCTGTCCCGCTGTCCCCGTAATTCTTGTCAACGGTACTTTCAGAAAATAAATAAAATCAGTCCGTTGGACGTGAGCTCCTCAACGGGGACAGCGGCACCTATTAAAAAAAAAAAAAATCAGACCCCGTTGTCCCCGTTTTCAAAATAAACTTTAAAAAACACAAGTATATTTTTTATATCATGAATTTTGTATAATATGTAACTTCACATCAAATCACTTTTTTAGCTTAGATCAATTCATAACTAACCTGTGATAATTTGGCAAATTTGATGAACGTGTAAATTTTAAAGGATGCGCTAACGGCACGACGAAATACTGCCGCGAAACAAAAGCACAAATAAGATTGTTGTTTGCAAAACTCTCATTGGCTTATTCTAAATCAGTCAACCAATAAGAGATTCCGTAACTACATTACACTTTTGAACCAAAGGAGCTGCTTAGGCAGCGTTCCCACTACGCCGGACCGGCAGATCTGCCGAAAACCGGACACCGGACAGAGTGTTCACATTACATCGGATCCCGGAAGAAATTCAGACAGTTTCTGCTTGAATATCCATGCTCCGAATGACGTTAGTGGAACACGGGCGGGGCGAGGGGAGCACGAGCGGGGCGAGCGGGGGACAGATACCGGCACAAACTCGTTCACATTACTCCGGGCCCGGTCGTTCTACCGGAAATTCGTAGTGACAAAACGTTCGGTAGAAATGCCGGGCTCGGCAAAAATGCCGGACCCGGGATAATGTGAATAGCTTCATATAAATTGTACAGCCACTAGCTCTTCCGGCAGATTTACCGGCGCGGCAGATCTGCCGGTCCGGCGTAGTGGGAACGCTGCCTTACTGATGTGAATGTAACATAATAAACGGTGTCGTTGATGAAATCGTAAAAAATGCATGTAAGTACATTTATGAAACTACTAAATACCTACCTATATTCGTTATTATGTATATTATTTCATATATGTTTGATGATTACATAAAAGTGTTGTTTTTTCATAGGTATCAACAATGTCACAACCGGGCACTTCGGGAGGAAGTGGCGATTTGAAGTACATAAACAGAAAGGGCGGTACAATACTTCTACATGCCGGACATCAATTTACAAAAAAATCTTTGTATAAAAGTGGAGCAGTCGTATGGGAATGCCACTTACGAAAGAAAAACAAGTGTACTGGTACATTAAAGATTAAAGTAAGTATTTAAAAACACATTATTTTGAATTGATTTTATTAAGCAACGATGACGTGTGGTCTATACATTTTATTTATTTATATATTTTATTTATTTATAGGACAGGCAGATATTAGCAGAAAGTTCCCATTCATGTAAACCGGATTTTAATAAAAATGAACTTGATAGTTACATGGAAGATTGCAAGAAAAAAATCATATCAGCGGATGTACCAGCCATACCGACAGTTTTCCATGCAACCATATCTAAAATCAAAGACTTAGGACTTGACAAGGTAATTGCGCTTTCTAAATATGAAAGCAAAAAAACTTCTCTTTATCGCAACAGAAATTCCACTTTTGTTGTTAAAAGAACACTTTTTGATGATATTCAAAATGTTACAATACCTCCCAAGTTTGAACATTTTGTACTAGCAGATTATTGTGAGGGTAGTACACGAATAATGGTGTTTTGTTCTGAGGAGGCAAAAAATAGAATGGCAAATCTTATGGACTTTTTTGGACTTTTAAAAGTTGCCCATCGCTGTTTCACCAAATTTTTACAATTCATGCCGATTTAGGAAGCGACTATGACAGCTCATTAGAAAATTGAGGTGGCTGGGTCATACCCTTAGAAGACCTGAAGAAACTCCTTCGAAGCGCATACTCACCTGGCAGCCCCATGGAAGACGTAAAAGAGGCCGCCCAAAAACAACAGTATTATAAAATCGCAAATTCCTGGCTGGAATCCATAGTCTTTTACTTGCGATTTCGAGGAAGCAATCATGTCTGCAATAAAGGAACTTTTTCCGATTGTAGGACTCCATGGTTGTTATTACCATTTTAATAAGGCTGTATGGCGAAAAGGTCGTGAACTAGGCCTTACAAAATCTAAGATCTTACGCCGCCAAGTTGCATAGTGCAGTGCTGCCATTGTTGCCAGATCATCGGATAATGGAGGGGTGGTTTTATATTGCCAATCAAAGTCCTGATGACAGCAAAAGCACTCAACTTAGAAAATACATGTTATCCCAATGGCTTCGCCCGAACTTTATTAAAGTATGGTGCAGTTTTGGCAAACGCCACCGAACAAACAACTTTGCAGAAGGGTGGCATTGTAAATTAAATAACGAAGTTGGCAAAAAAACAACCATTTTAAAACTCCTTCAACTTTTATACCGAGATGCCAATTTATTCAGCGTTAGGGCCAACCAATCACCAAACCGCCGCCGCAAGCTTAGTTCAATAGAGACTGACGAATTTATTATGGAGCGCCAAATTAAACATATTAACAGTGAAGTAACTATAGGACATTTCTTAGAAATGATTCGCTGATGAAACTGTATTATGATATTATTGTATTTTTTTGTATAGGTACTACATCTTCCTGGGATAAAGGCGCTGGGATAAACATTATGTTATGATTTATTATATATGTAGGTACTTATAAAGTTGATTCTGTGATAGATAAATATAATAATAATTGTGATAATTGTTTTTTGTGACCATAACTTTCGAGTTATATTTTTTGTTAATTAGACTGATTTTATTATGGTAGGTTAAGTATAAAGAGAGTTATTATTACCTAGGTAAATGGCATTGTTGATTCTGTGATCAAAGAAAATAATTGTGATATTTTTAAGAATAATACCTTAATTATTTTCTAATTAGCATGTGTGAAAAACATAAATAATTACTTATAATATGTAATCGTTATCTTTGTTTTAGATTTTTTTATTTCAATTTAAGCCGATCATGTAACATTTTGTTTCATTTTATTTTGTCCTTTTCGTGCTAATAGTATTCGGAAGGGACAACGACACGTAAAATTTTGACGGCCCGTTGTCCCCTTTCACTATTGCCCGCAAAGGGGACAACGGAATGAAAATATAATGACGTCCCGTTGTCCACGTAACGTAAAATTTAACAGTTAACTTACCCTTGTTTTATATTTATGAGGCTTATTTTTAGGATTCCAAATGCATGCCTCTTTTGGTATATGAACTTAAAAGTTGCACTAATTGCGGCCATTGCGTGGACGCGTGGATCATCATCATCGGCTAAACAAAGGGCAGTGGGAACCCGGCTTTATAACCACCTCTACCTGTAGCGGCCTGTACACTGACACTGTACGGGCGCGCCTGCGTCGGTTCAGTTTCCGATGAATCTATAGTAGTCTTTGGGTTCAGTTCCCCCGGGGCAGTGTGGGACAGCACGGACGATGGAGTGGACGAACGACGCGACGTGATATTCCAGTTCTTAACTCTCTACCAAAATGAACCAGCGATTTGGAATCGCTCGTCGCCACAGCACAAAAACAGGGGCGATGGCCATGAGGCGTGGTTACGGATAAAAACTGGTCTAAAAGGTGTAACCCGTGTAACTATACCTATCACGGAGTTAAAAAAGAAAAAATACTATTTTTGCGGGCGAGTGTATGTATTAATTTGGTTTTGGTCATTCTTCTTTGATGTCCTAAAAATTGTCCTTATAAGACAGAAATCGAAACATTGTGAACTAAACAAGTAGGTACCTAGGTATTACAATATTACAAATAGTTGTCCACGTCAACAATCCGTCTGTTCGACTTCGTGATGATGAGTTGGTGACCGAGTGTTAATTAATTGATTGCAATCACTGTTGTATATACCTATGTATATTATGCATGTAAACAAAATAAAAAACGAGTGTCCTTGCTTTTCGAAATAAATAAGTTTCGGAGAACGCAATGCAACCGGTGCATTGAAAGCAGCACCCAGCGACCGCCTGGCGCGGCGGCGGCTTGTTTAAAGGTCCGTTTAGTAGGCTATTCTTATATAGCACAGAGTACTTTGTTAATACTCAAAATTATATAGGTATATGTGGTATATAGGTAGGTACCTGACGTGATTTTAAACTAAACTAATTAAACTTTGAAAGTATAAAAAAAAATAAAAAAAAAACACGCACTCACGCCTTGTACTAATGTACTCCCTTGCGGGGTAGGCAGAGGTGCATTGCTGCACCCATATTTCGCCAGAGTGTTATGTTAGTCCCAATGTAATAGGGGGCGGGCCTATTGCCATTTTACGGACACATCCAAGACCTGAGAACAAATATCTGTGTTTAAACAAATATCTGCCCCAACCGGGAATCGAACCCGGGACCATCGGCTCAGTAGTCAGGGTCACTAACCACTACGCCATTCGGTCTTTGAAAGTATAGTTATTACTTTATACATAGTGTTGTGTACTTACATAAATAGTTTGTGAATAATTTATAAAAATGACAAGATACAGTGATATTTGGAACTTTTTTGAAAATTATGATGATGCTAATAAAGTAGCGACCTGTAATTACTGCGGCGGGCGGCTGTCGTACAAATCAACCATCACGAATCTGAAGACGCATTTAAAACAAAAACACCTTTCCGTATACCAGAAGTTATTAAGCAGTGAATCTTCTGCGCGGCCAGAGGTAAGTCGCCTGCAGTCTACACCTGTGGGGTCACCACCACCGAATGAGCAGCGTCGATCGCCTGTCAAATCTGACGTAACTTGTATGGATCTGACAGATGTTTGACAGGATAGCGTTGATTAAGGATACTTTTGTTAATCACTAGTGTCTCCAGTCGGTGGTGGTACGGTAGCTGGTATTTTATGGTCTTTAATGGCAATGTAACAAAGCAGAGCTATAAATGTATGACATAGCGTCTATCTATACTAATCTAAAGCATGTCGTTGTCAAAATGTAGCCGTTTTCCCCAACACTACACTATCTAGCACGTGACTTGTCCGTCATCCGTCCTACACTGGCCCGCTAGTGTCCGTACTGACCCGTGGCCTCGCGTACTGACCCGTGGCCTCGCGTACTGACCCGTGGCCTCGCGTACTGACCCGTGGCCTCGCGTACTGACCCGTGGCCTCCCGTACTGAGCGGCGTCTCCGTTGTTGCAGGACGAGCCGGTGGCCAAGAAGCCGCGCCCGGACTGCTTCTCGCAGGTCAAGCGCTGCTGCGTCGACCTGGTCAAGGTGCACGGCCGGTGAGTACCTGCACGACACGCACATATACATTACTACATACATATAATATATAGGTATAATACATATAGACTAGTACTAACCCCCATTTCACGCTCAAACGCATTCATCTCAACACCCTGTATAATAGTTTGACGGTACTGTAGCTTGTGGTGGTGAAACTGCTTCCGAAGCTTGGAGCCGCGGGTCCGAATCCCGCCTAGGGCAAACATTCGCGTGATGAGCACTTGTGATTTTCTTGTGTGAGGCTGTTGTTTATCTACAATGTGTGGTTTTTCAAATCCGACAAACTTTAAAAGTAGATTCTACGAGTAATTTCATCGAGAAAAAACCCCTAAATGTGGGGTCAAATCTCAATATTCTAGAAATGGCGGCCATTTTAAAGTTTTAGATAATTCGTTTTTTCTTCTTCATAAAAACCATATCTCGAGATTAAAAAGCCCTACGGGCATGAAATAAAATGCTTTTATCCGCAAAAAGTCATCTCTATCCAATAAAAATATCATAATTTGCTAAAAAGTTACATAAAATAAGTTAAAATAAAAGCACCTATACCTGGATCTTTTATTCGACGGATTTCTGACATTTCAAAAGTGATGCTACTTAAAAAGCTCTTAACCGAAAAAAGGAAAAATTTGGATCCATTTCTGGGCAATCAAAAAATAAAATGACAGATAATATATGGAATTCATATTAATTACTTTATTTTATTCTTTAGCTGGCATCACTTCCTACTAATTCAGGGAAAGTAAACCTTTTTAATCGATTTCAAAAAAAGATTCTTTATTCGGTACATACTTGTATGTACTTATGTAAGATTATTGGGACTGCACAACAAACAAATATACTTGCAAAATTTTATAGATGTATGTATGTTTATGATGTTTGTCCACGCATATCTCCGAAACGATTGAACCAATAGCCACTATTAATTTTTTTAATGGCTTACATTGAGCAGTCTAAGTATCATCATAATCGGTTAGTATTAATAATGATTAGATATTCTATTCTATTCTAATTTATACTTTAATTAAGTATATTATTTTTGTGATGTAAAGGGACGTAATTATTACTCACCGTAGGTATATCCCCTTTTAATTTGGAGCGCCGCACTTAATAAAATGGAAAGGTACATTCACTAACAAATAAAATGTATAGAGTAGTTTAGACTTAGATGTTCAGGGGGGTCACTCTCTAAATCGACGAACAAACGAACAAGAATTGTCACGCAATCGGCACGCTTAATACAACGAGATAGAGCCGAGCTCTTGTTCGTTCGTTCGTTTGAATTTGGTAGTAGCCCTCCAGACTCGTATTGAAAAAAGGGCTCAGCCAAAAAAGGTTTGTGATCTCTGACATGTCAAAAGTAGATAACTGTCAGAATTCCGTCGAATAAAAATCCAGGTATAATGTAGTTTTTTTAACAATAAAAAAAAGCAAAATTTTTCATTTTACTTGAATTTCTTTGAAAATAGCCCCCTTTGATGGTATTTTAATGTATTCTTTTAAAAGTATTTGAGTTAAGCTAAACAATGATACCAAAACCGTATCTCTACGTCGAGGCAATCAAGAATTATTGCAAGTTCAAAACACACCTAACCACTTTTTTCGGTGTTTCTTGCATAATTTTTTGTGAAAGAGTTCTGATTGTAAAGGAAATCAACTAACATGAGCTCCGTTAGGTGTGTGTGTGAGATGTCCCCACATATTTATTATTTATTATTATAATATGACCCTGACGCTGGTGGTTGCAGGTCGATCACGCTGTTCGACGACGCGGCGTTCCGCGCGCTGCTGCAGCTGATCCCGCTGCCGGCGGCGCAGCGCGCGCGCATCTCCTCGCAGTTCGTGCAGGAGCTGCTGGACTCCGACGACGCCAGCGACGCCCCCCACGATGACACACACGACGACGACGACACCCGGGACATGGTGGGTCACGCGCCACGCGCCGTGCACACTAGCACACACTCAGTTATATACACGCTGTTGCAGGAAAGGCATTGGTACTAAGTCAAAAGGGGTGACTCCAACAAATTTTGTTGAAATCGTTCTCCATAGTAAAAAGTCCTTGTTCTATAAAAAATATATTTTTTTTGTGATTTTTTAAAACTTATGGAACAGTAGTAAAAAGTTGTTCATAATGACCCTCTTAGAACCATAATGACCCTTTCAGCTTAGTATACCTACCCTTTTTGCAACACCGTGTATTGTACAATTTATAATCAACATCACAACCCTTCACGTCCCCACTGCTGGTGCACGGGTCTTCCAATGAAGGATGGGTTCTAAGCTTAGTCCACCACGCTGGCCTAGTGCGGGTTGGTAGACCCGTGGTAACAACGGGAATCATAAACAAATTCCCAGAATAAATAGATACATAACACCAAAGACCCTAGTACGTAATTCCAATAGGTTTGTCTTTAAATAAACATCTGCCCCAGCCGGGAACGAAACCCGGCCCGGGTTACGGCATAGCAGCCAGGGCCTAACTTCTATACCATCGGTCAATATTAGTCTGCTGATGCCCTGACTGGTTGTGTGTTGCAGGACACGACCACCGCTGACGACCAGGACGACGACGAACAGCCGCTGCGGATCAAGAGTGAGTACCACATACCTACCACACCTCGGCATTTCTATAGTCTGCGCATTTTAGCAGAGACACAATCATACCGCGACGTAGAAGTGGCACTAACTGTGGACATTGTGGTAGCTCCTAAACCGCATTGCATGTTCAATAAGTTACCTGCTAGATTTAAGACAATGAGATGGAACATGTTTGTCAGGGAAGAAAAAAAATGGCTATGTAGTAAATGTTTCTACACCGTACAAGAATTTATAAATGGAAAACATGACTCATCATAATTATAAGTATTAATACTGTGTGTTTCTTGTAAAACTTAATAAATATATGAATGTAATTTAACTAATATTTTAATTTGTAATGTTGCATGTTTAAATTTGACAGAATGTGCTGTACTTTCAGTATGATTATTATATATTATATGTCTCAATGATTTTCACTGATTATTGTAAACCAGCTTATTGTGACCACATTCTTTGCAATAAATGATTTTGATTTGATTTGAACCGTTGAAGCTATTTTCGTTAAGTTTATTTCGGATCATAGACAATGTTGACCAGAGCCCTGCTACCCATTACCCTGCAGCTATACATGTATCTGTACATTGCAGGCGTGGTGAAGGGCGAGGTGGGGGGGGAGTGCACGTGCGGGCGCGCGGAGGGGGGCGGGGGGCGGCACGACCCCACGTGCCCCGCCGCCGCCGCCGCCGCCGCCGCCGGGCAGACCTATTGGAACTTCTATGAGGTAAGTTTAAACACTATTTTTTGGTTTGATTAATTGTTTGTTGGTTTTCCAACGCACAAAGTAAGTATACTTAATAGTCTAAAAATCTAAACCAACGAACATAGGTGATCTAAACCCAATATACTATAGCGCATCACAATCTTTCCATAGATGAAACAATTCTTCAATTCGGCCGGTTTCTGAGTGTGAAAAGTGTAAAAATAAATATCTAAAATCATATAACACACCTTATTTGATTTTGGCCACAAACGGACTATTTCCTCTGTGAATAGATACCTAGATAGCAAATAGTCACTTACAACTCCCTCGCATGTCATCGTTATTTTGGTCCAAACATGTCCTCTTATGCGTAGCTCCCCGCGTTTATCGTTAATTAACGATGTCAACTATTTGATTACCGGTGCCCACGTCTATGCTCCTATGCCCTCGGCTGTCCTCAGCTGTCCTCACATGTCCTCACATGTCCTCACATGTCCTCACATGTCCTCACATGTCCCCTCACGTCCCCAGGTGTCGCTGGACGAGGCGACGTGCTCGCTGTGCCGGCGCGCGCTCACCTGGACCTCCGTGGCCACGCTCAAGGACCACCTGGCGCAGAATCATCCCGATGTCGAGTTTATAGACGACGTGAGTACCTAGCTGTAGCTAAATACTATAGCACTGTGCCTAAATACTATAGTATCTTGTAAATATTATGTATCATCATCAGCCTATAGTCATCCACTGCTGGACATAGGCCACTCCCAAGGAGCGCCGCAACACTCAGTCCTCGGCCTTCCTCATCCAACCACTGCCGGTCCCACGCTGCTTTTGCCTCTCATTATGTATACAGTCGGCTAAATAATATAATGTCGGGAGCAACGGTGTACAGTGTGCGAATAGCGATAACAATTTGTATGACAATTTGATCAGCGCCCCTGTCGGTAACGTTAGAAACTAATACAACGCATACAAACTATTGAATTACTATCGACTTAAGTCGACAATATTCGTGATACGCACGTGAGATGCACTTCCCAGCCGTGTCTCATAGGCGTAGGAATAGGGATGACAATGAAAGTCACTTTAAATAATCACTCCGTTTAACTATCTCACAGTAACACAACACAATAGCAATTTTAATAACAATACAGAGTAAGTCAAAACCCAGAACACAGTAAATACATCACAGTGTAGCTAAATACGGCTCTACTCTCCGTCGTCTCGCTAGCTCGCTGCCATCTCTACTCGTCGCCGCCAGTAGCAGCGCTGGCGTTCCATTAGCTTCCTCAACCATTATTTGTTTACTGAGTGTTTGTTTTATGGACTACTGTTCTGAGACGACCGAATGGCGTAGTGGTTAGTGACCCGACTACTGAGCCGAAGGTCCCGGGTTCGATTCCCGGCTGGGGAAGATATTTGTTTAAACACAGATATTTGTTCCCGTGTCTTGGTTGTGCCCGTAAAATGGCAATAGGCCCGCCCCCTATTACATTGGGACTAACATAACACTCTGGCGAAAAGTGGAAGCAGCAATGCATCTCTGCCTACCCCGCAAGGGAGTACCAGTTAGTACAAGGCGTAAGTTTTTTGTGTGTGTGTGTGTGTGTTTTTTTTTTTGGTCTGAAATCTTATTTATATTATAAATTTTACAGGACGAGGAGTTCCAGAAGGGCCCGGCGTCCAGCCCGGGCGCGCGCGAGCTGGAGGAGGTGTACCTCGACGAGAACCCCTTCGACGACCCGCCGCCCGCCAGGTACAAGTAGAACACCCTCTATTCTCTATTACATTATAGCATAGAATAACAATTAAGTACAGTAGTACTAGTACTCGTTATTCTATGTTTATAGACTAATCTGAAGTTTGACGAAAATTTTGCGTCGCATTCGCTTTCGAAGCTGCGCGACGTGAATAGAGCGCGACTCGCGTCCCGTGCTAGGCCTGTTGCGTAAAGAACCTTTTTCTAATTGTGTCGGTGACAAACACAAGAGCTATAATAAAGTTTGCCACCTTGCTGAAACGGAAAGTCAATTCCCGCTTCTCGTCTGCCTGTCTATATGTGGGTACGCTTAGTTCTTTGCAACTGATATAGGAAGTGACGAAGTTTTACCTGTATTCATACTAGAAATACAAATCCTAACTTAATATTACAAATGCGAAAGTAACTGTGTCTGTCTGTTACTTTTTCACGCCAAAACTACTGAACGGATTTGAATGAAATTTCGTATACATACGGTCTAGACCCTGGGAAAGAACATAGGCTACTTTTTATCCCGGAATTCCCACGGGAAAACATTTTAAGGCGGAGCGAAGCGCGCGGGAACAGCTAGTTCAAAATAAACAAACAATCCATTCCATTCCAGCTCGGCTAAGAAGCGCAAGAAGGCGGCGGCGGCGGCGGCGCAGCTGCTGCAGGGCGGGCGGGCGGCCACGCGGGAGCACATCGCGGCCTCGCTCGACAACTTCAAGAGCCTCGACGCCTTCGGGCAGTACGTGGCCGAGCTCATGAAGCTCATCCCGCGGGACAAGTGCGTCAAGTACCAGATACAGATCGTGGAGCGGCTGCTGCAGGAGCAGGCCGCCGCCGGGTAGGGGGGCCGCGGGGGGGAGTGGGGGGGAGCGGGGGGGGGGGGGGGGTGTCAGTGGAGGGGGGCGTGCTGTGCGAGTGAACTAGGGTCAACATCTAAATTCAATCATTTTTATTTGTCGTAAAATCTTTATAAGAAGTAATTGAAACCTTTTTCCATTAGGCTATGAAACCATAAAAAACCTCAAAACCACAATGATTTCTTTGTAATGAAAATATTTGAACAAAATTTCAACTAAACTGAATGTTCACGGCACATCACATCACATCAGGCGTCCAACACTTATCATTCATACATAAAATAAATTTACTTACGTGTTTATCAGAGTTAGTACAGCTTGCCCTCTAATACATAGTTTGAATTGATGTTTCCAAATGCGATTCCGTAAAGTACCGAACGGAACTTCACAAAAGATCTTAACATTCCACAACTAACTAACTAAATGATCATACATTATGAAAAATCAAACTGATCTTTAATTTACTGAATGATTCACACTCACTTAGCTATATGACTATTTAACTCCAACAAGCGATGCCCACAAAACGTCAATTCTACTATAAATACATGGTTGAGTCGCGCGCATGCTAAATATTTTTTTTCAACATGATACTCCAATCAGAAATGCGGTCGATATACACATCAACTATAAAGTCCTGACAGTAAAGAATACGATTTTTCAAAGACTTTTTATCATTATCAGTTATTTCATTATATTTACACACATTTTAAAAGCAAAATACCGATTGATAATGTTTTTAGCGGATTTGTCCTTAAATTATTAGAAATTGGAAGTTGGAAGGAGACCCGTGCCCCAGCAGTGGGGACGTGGTGGGCCGTGATGAAATAGAATAGATCGATTGAATACGGTCTTTAACAATTAGTTACGATCCACTTCCGTTTTCAGGACTTTATAGTTTTACTGTAGTAAGGGTAGTGGTGCCATCTGCCAACTTTATACTCGGTATTATAAAAAATATCATGAACTCCACTCCACTGACACAGAATGAAGGGCCAAATTAACAAAGGCTAACTAGGACCGCCACTAAAAATAAAACATGACTTGTGTTTAAAAGCTTTTTTTGCGAAAAACTGCTCACGAAGCAGTCGGTACTCGGTAATTTCTAGCACCTTACTTGACTTGACCTCCTCATATTTGAACTTACTTTGAGTAACGCAATAAAGTGTGTTTCTGGCGGAAATTAAATTAACTTCTACTACTTCTACCTACCCTACCTAGGTGCTGGGCATTTGGAAGTAGGTTCTAAAAAAAATTATTAGCATGATGATCAAAGTTACCTAGAAGTTTAAGAAAAAACGCTTTTATACTGAAGTTAGTATTTTTTGACGACCGAATGGCGTAGTGGTTAGTGACCCTGACTACTGAGCCGATGGTCCCGGGTTCGATTCCCGGCTGGGGCAGATATTTGTTTAAACACAGATATTTGTTCTCGGGTCTTGGATGTGCCCGTAAAATGGCAATAGGCCCGCCCCCTATTACATTGGGACTAACATAACACTCTGGCGAAAAGTGGGTGCAGCAATGCACCTCTGCCTACCCCGCAAGGGAGTACATTAGTACAAGGCGTGAGTGCGTGTTTTTTTTTTAGTTTTTTTTTTCAATTTGCGGTACTAGTTATTCTTTGTTAATATGAATGAATGTTAAAGGTATTATGTAATTTTGTTTGTTAAACTCAAAATGTATTACAAGTACAAGATTATTAAGTACTACGGCACGGTATGTTTATTTTTTCACAAAACCTAGGGTCAGTAAATAGCCTACTTTATGTTTACTTTTAGTTTGTAATATTCATACTGGTTCTGTAAATTCTCAGCATTTTGATGCGTATATATAAGTCGAGTCATTTACTTTTATTTGGTTGATTATCACCACTTAGTCTATTAGAATTCTGGTTGAAGTAACTTGTATTACAATTTGGATTTGTTATTTGTACATACTGTAAATAAGACTAGAAACAAATTACATGTATAAGAAAAGTGGTATCGCAGCGGCGCGCCTCGGCACCGGTAGTACAGCGGCGGCCATCACGCCGCATCGTACACCCTTACAAAATGTGATTGGGACCCAGAGGCCTCTAAAACCTATTTTGAGCAAGTGTTAAAGGAGATTTGGTTTCCCTTATTCTGGTTTTATTACAAGAATCGTGGCCCGGGCTGTATTAGCTCTGTTATTATACATTAACTACTATAATAAGTAAAAAATCGGTTTGCAAAGTACTTTTACTTTAGTGCTTTCGTTATGATAATATAAAAAGATCTATATAAATTAATAATTATATTAATTATTGATGAACCTGGTACAAATTACAAAAATTTGGAAAATCAGCATCACTCAAGTTTTTCTTTGCATACCGAATTATACATTATTATTATAAGTTATACAGATAAGTGTTTTTTTTGCCTACTTTACGTATTTTTTAACCTGGGTTCTCAGACATTCCGATCAATGAAGCGTCTATCTGAATCTGTTATAAATTTTGGACCAATTCAAAAGTATGTTTTGTAGACTGGATCTCTAATTTGATTGATTTTGAATTAAGTACCTACCTGCTGAGGTATTGATATTTCTGCTCTTAAAGTGCGAACATAATATTTTTGTTAATACGAACGGTCATGTTCGTTTAGTGTTTATGTCCATGATGTAGGTATACTAGGTATATCTTCATGATATTGTAAGGTTAGAATTCATAACGTCGTGAGTTTAAAAGTTTCGAATTGCACGTAAAAGGGTGTCATAGTCATAACGCCTGGTTTAACTTTTAATTTACTATGTTATGAACATTAAAATATTACATAAGAAGTAGAGTAAAAGTAACTAGATTAGTACTTTGCCAGAATGTGATATTCATTTGAAACCTACACTAGGTTTAACAATGTATATAAGAACATGTATGACGTGTTACGTGTATGCTAGAATCTAGGTGTTGTTTTGTATGACATGTGTTGCATTTATTAATTCTCTTATGAGTGTCATAAATAATATACCTACCTAATATTTCTAAGTTATGGTGACGCTGGACTAGGGTTTCGTTTTTCCCGACCTTTTTCTGTTCCCGGGAAACGGGAATTTTTTTCAAGATTTCCCGGGAATTCCCGGGAAACGGGAATTTATTTTAAATGCTAGTTTTTGCTTTTTTTGGGTATTAAAACACTAACAATTAAATCAAATATACTTTTATAACTCTTACTTTGATTACTCGTATAGGTAGAAAAAAGCAACAGTCAGATAAATTAACAACCAAAATTATAATGATTTGTTTTACATGCAAAATCATTTGTTTTTCTTAATTGTAAATTAAACCAAAGGTATTATGATTAACAGTTTGAAAATAATATTATTCAAAATTAATTACACTTGAGGCAATGTCTTAGAAAAAATAATTCATTCAGCGATTTAACGCTCAACCTACTTCTTATTTTAGTTTTTTCTCTGCGTTAGTAATTTTATAAAAATAAAAACGCGGACACAAAACCGGGACATAAAAAAATATAATTATAAACAAACAAAAACCCGACTGCACGCTAAAAAGGTGAAAACAAGTCCCAATGTTAATGGAAAGTATCGTGGGCGGGGACCACCAGAGGTTTCACCATTTAGCTGAATGTTACTTAGAAAACGGCCTTGTGTGACGGTCAAGTTGGTCCCCGGAGTCCCCGCCTGGGATACTTTCCATTAACATTTGGATTTGTTTTCACCTTTTTAGCGTGCAGTCGGGTTTTTTGTTTGTTTATAATTATATGTTTTTATTTGTAACTTTTTAGTTGTTTTTATTTTATGAAATTTTACGTCAGTAGTCGGGTTTTAGTTCATGAACTTCTTCATTTTTTATTTCAATAATTTTGGTGTTGTTATTTAAATACCTACAATATGCATATTTTTGTAATGTGCAAATCAAGCCCATCCATTTGATACCCCAAACGGCATAGTTGCAAAAATATTATTTTTTCGATCATCACGTTATGTCCTCTAGAGGGCGCTATGTACATTTTAATGTAACGTCATCGCGCCATCAATACGCTTCTAACGATACCTCATACATCAAAATCTATCAAGCCGTTTAGGCTACAGAAGGGAACAAAGAAACAGACAAACATACATACATACATACAATCGAAAAAAAATTACCCTCCTCCTTCGGCAGTCAAAAAATATGACAGGCGTCACACTACCGTTAGCTTTTACATACTCTTTGGTCACATATGTAAAGCCGATATTTTTTTTGGTTTTAGGTAAGAGAAACAGATAAATAAAGATGAAAATATAGCATAGAATCGATGAAAAATAATACCCGGGAATTCCCGGGAATGAATTTTTTTTTCCCGGTTTCGGGAATGACATATTTCCCGGGAATTCCCGGGAACGGGAATTCCCGGGAACACGGGAACGAAACCCTACGCTGGACTCAAATCTGCGTCTGCAGACGATACTGAGGTCTTCGTGACCTAAATGTGGTCGAGATATGACTGCTTAGAGTAGTAATGACTCTGGCTCCCACAACCTACATATTTTGACATTGTGTACCAATTTTTGTTGCTTTCTTTTATTTTAAAACCCTTGACGCCATTGTCATTGTATAGAAGTTTACCCAGCATTATGGCTTGTAGTAGGTATACACTTTGATGAGTGAAATGACTATTGATCTGCTCCCTAAATATAATAATGTACATGGAACAAGTCATTCGCACTATTTGAGGTGTATATCATTCATTACATACTGTATAATTAACTATGAAAAATCCCAAGAATGTCCGGCGGTATAGAAACAACGGTGTCCCAGTTATGAATGAATCATATATTTCATTGACACAGCTTATTAGAAACCTGACTATTCCAAATATGAATTACACCCTCTGTAGAGGTTTATAGCCCTAAATATGCCATAGATATGCTACTAAATAGATAAAACAGACAATAGATATCAATACCAATTAGTTACAAATAAGCCTAATAGAGGTCGTTGCCAGCGCCTCTGATAGCGATTGAACATACCGCCCGCCATGGACACACTGTCCATCAAATAACTGTAGAAATCGCTATACATTGAAATAAACAAAACTAAAAGTACACAAATCTCAGTAACAAAAACAAATAGTACACATATTGCATTACATAAACAACACTTAAAATATTAAATAACAACATAACAAAACAAATAGCAACTGGTAAAACACAAAGTTTGTGCTTGATCTTTTGACAATCTCCTTAAGTACATATAAGACTAACCACACGGATGAGATTGTCCAAACCAGCATGCCTTGCTTTGCTGCTTTGTCATCATAACGTCCATGAGCCCGAGTCATACCATTCTCCCTTACAACACAAATATCTCCGACTCTAGGTTCAGGTGTTGGATGTGCACATTTGTACTTTACATACTTGCGTACATAAAACCTAGCAAGGTTTATCCTATCGAACACCCAATACTTGAATCGTAAGTTCAAATTAAGGAGCCTGAGGATTGGTTGTTTAACCCTTTCGTCACCACCAGCCTCATCAACATCACCGCCCACCCTCAGGGCTCTCTTTGAGCCAATGAACGGATTCAGTTTGGTGTTTCCTGTGTTCTTTGACCCTACACAATAAATAACAGTAGCTGTTGCATTTGACTTCAACTCTAAACCAGCTTCTGCTACCTGTTCGGGGATACTCAACTCTTCTGCAACGTCAATCAACAGATTGGATAACAATGCTACCCCATACGGCTCCAGACGAGGTACGGAGATCTGTTTGATCACGTGATCTTCCTCCCCCCTTGCATCTACGATGCGAAACTCTACGGCTGCGGCAAATGCTTCAAAAACTGTTTGCAATAGATCTGTCATCTGTTTGTGAATATCGATACCTTGTTGTACAGATTGACAGCCCGCCAGTACATCACCCCTGGCGACAGTTTCTGTAAACATCTGCTCGCCTTCTCTCTCTACTTCTACCTTTTCTTCGACCATCTGAGAATGCTGTGACTGTAATTGCCAAAACCCTTGAAAATCATTCTCAGATATCTTTGCATGATTATTAACAACACTTGTGGTGGAACAGAGCTTGTTGTCCTTGCATTCGTTGGTGACTTGCCCGAAAAGTATCCAACCAAGTTTTGTGTTTTGGGCCAATGGGGTACCCGGAGGGCCCCTGATTAAACCATCGACTATAATTTGGCCACAAACCTCTGCCCCTAACAACAAGTCAATCTTGCTGGGGGTTGCGAATGTAGGATCTGCTAACTTAACCTGATATAACTCTGGCCACCATTGGAGCTTCACTTGTTGATCAGGAATAGAACTTGTAAGTTCTCTCAAAATGTGTGCCTTGACTTTAACTATACAAGCAGGGTCGTGTAGTGATTGAATTTGTATTTCTACGACATACTTAGAAGCACATGAAGGCTTCTTGTCACTACCGACACCTGAGACAACACATTTGTGGGGCACTCTTTGTAACCGCAGGCGCTGCACGGCAGCTTCGGTTATGAAAGAGGCTTGGGAACCCTGATCTAAAAGACTGCGAAGCACTTTATTTCCTGCTGAAGACTCGACCTGCACTAAAGCAGTAGCTAGGAGAACCTGACTCTGCATATTAGTGGAACAGGAAACAACCTTATTTGATTCACCTGGGACAGTTGGTGAATTGAAGGGCGTAACTCCTTCCTCGACTTTGTTCCCGGACAACCTTACGGGACATTTTTGTGTATGTAAGAGAGAATGGTGCTTTTTGTGACACACTCGGCATCGTGTGATCACCCTACAAAGGTACACGGTGTGGTTCGGTGCTAGACAATTAAAACAAAGCTTGCTGTTCTGGACAAACTCACGCCGCGTCCCTACATCCTCCTTACCAAAACTTTTACAATTTGCGATTTTGTGGGCATCTGAGCAATATTTACAGGTTACTGATGAAGTTTCAGTTGTGTGCAGTGACTTTATATGATTACTGTTATTGAGCTGAGTTACCTTTGCGTTACCTTTACCATCTAAAAACTCTAGAGATCTAAATCGTTGCTCAAGAAACTCTTTGAAATTAACTAACTCTGGGAGTTCTGATGATGAATCGCTGGTCCTAGCTTCCCATAACTTTCTCGACTCTGGATCCAGTTTTAAAGAGATTACATAGATTACAATTATGTCCCACGACTTCATATCAACACCTAAACTAGACAGTGCATGAAGACATTCATTTGTTGTATCTAGCAACTCCTTGATTGCACCAGCCGATTCACCTTGAAGAGGTTTCTGACTAAACATTCTTTTAAGTACACAATTTGCCAAATATTTTTTATTGTTGTACCGCGACTCTAATTGTTTCCAACAAACTTCAAAGTTGTCTCTACTTATAGGGATGTGTCTGACTAACTGCTCCGCTTCACCTACAAGGTAGCCCTTTAAGTAGTGTAGTTTCTGAACTTCGTCTAAGGAATCGTTTGTTCGGATTAACGAGTCAAAGAGATCTCTGAAGGTAACCCACTCATCATATTTGCCAGAAAAGGTTGGTATGGATATCTTAGGCAATCTTATGTTACTACTACTATCGCTCTGCTTCCCCGACCCCGAAGGCGCAGGTGTCTGAATCAACCTTTGCAATCTACTCAACTCTCCCTTTAACTCAGACTTATATTCGATATAAATCTCTTCAGTTGATTCATACACATTGCCTTTCATATAAGTAGACGCATCTAACATTTTAGCATCTACCTCGGTTATCATTTGCCTATGCGTATTATAGAACAATGTCCAATCTTTCTCTAAGTTATCCAACCTAGCCTCTACATAAGCCGCAGTACGCCGCTCTTTGGGCGCCTTTTTATAGTTGACTCTACTTCTTGAAATATTATTCTGAGTGTCAGTTTGAGTTTTAATGTAAGTTTCCATTTTGAAATTACAATAGTCTATGCCAAATCGATGATTAAATTTTGAAAAGTTTGTTTATGTTCGAATCCAAATGTCAATGTCAAACTGAAATAACAAACTCTTGACAAGTCAACAATGTAAACAAAGCGAAAATATGTAAACAAAGAAGTCCATAAACTAAAGCGTAAATTTTCAAAGTTTTTTCTTGTCTTGACTTTAAGGTTCTAAATTGTCTGACTCTCTTGAATGTACCATTCACCCGATCGGCCTCCACTCAGACCAATGAAATTAATGTACTCACTCACTGCACAAGACACTAAACCTGTCTTGCTCGTCGACTGTCCCGCCACCAGGCAGGGTGCGCGGTGCGCCGTCGCGGGGGCTCCTCCTCGGCTCCGCAGCAGCAGCTCTTCCTCGGGGTTGCCGCTCCCCGCAGGTCTCCGACTGCAGCCAGGCTCCTTCCTCCGCTCCCGTTCAGGCACAAGCACTGAGCACTTTTCACAAACTTTTTAGCCGACGATAGCTTTATTACCAGCACCATAGGTCGCTGGTTCAAATCCGGCTCGAAGGACCATGAAAAATCCCAAGAATGTCCGGCGGTATAGAAACAACGGTGTCCCAGTTATGAATGAATCATATATTTCATTGACACAGCTTATTAGAAACCTGACTATTCCAAATATGAATTACACCCTCTGTAGAGGTTTATAGCCCTAAATATGCCATAGATATGCTACTAAATAGATAAAACAGACAATAGATATCAATACCAATTAGTTACAAATAAGCCTAATAGAGGTCGTTGCCAGCGCCTCTGATAGCGATTGAACAAACTATTTTGTGATTGTACATAGTATTATAAGAATTACTTGTTTAAAAATAAGAATTTCCTAAAATAAATGAATGCTAATAGCATAAGAACCTACTTGTAGCTGTTATTTACATCCTTCTCACCACAGTATGGCTTCCTGCATGAGATGGAGCGTGCTTCGACATCGACCTCGGTGCTGCGGTCAACAGAGCGATGACGCCAATTCATAGAGAGTACGGGAAAGAAGAAGTCGAGTGTACCTACACTTTTATAAGTTTAATTTTAAACTTAAACTTATAGAAGTGTTGTGTTTAGTGAAGTCAAATATGAAGTAGGTACTTACCTACTCTAGGAGGTACTTAAATGTAAGCAAACAGGGACACAATCGTAAATTTATTCATAGAATAGAATAATTCTAATAATTTATGTCGTGTAAATTGTAAAATGATTGAAATTGAAATTCACATAGAACATTACAGTAAAGCTTACCTATACATGCTTATACCGCTTATACCTATCTTCTGGCTGGACCTTCTACCAAGGTCTACGGTACTCTACACACACTAGATGTCCTACTCTACTGTTTACTGTAATAGCATGTAGATGGCACTATAATTTAATCATCATCATGATCAGCTCATAATCGTGAAGTCCGGGAGGCCGGAGGGCGTCCAACGCTACGCTTGCCTTCGTAGTCGCCGTGCTAGTTTCCTGTTTATCGGTTGTTCGGCATAATATGGCCAGTCTAACTGCCAGCCTAACACAGAACGACAAACTCCGAATAAGTAATGTCTAAATAATCTGTACCGAAGTGTCATTGAATAAAATCTATTCTGTGTGTATGTTTTGACGTTGAAAGTTGAGTTGTTGATTTCATCGATTGCATTTTAATTTTCTTGTAAAACAAAGTGTTTTCTCTCATTCTTATCAAAGAATATCCGTAACAGAACATGAGTATGATGTCTCGGCGCGGGCTGGAGGAGGAGCCGGCGCCGGTGCGCACGAAGCCGTCGCAGTCGCAGCAGGAGAAGCTGCTGGAGCTGTTCGCGGCCAAGCCCTGGCTGTGCGCCGGGCCGCCGCGCTCGGGCTACGCGCGCGACCGCAACCGCGCCGCCTGGCAGGACATCGCCGCCGAGCTCAACGCCGACCTCTCCGGCTGCCACAAGACCTGGAAGCGCTGGGCCAAGGTGGGAGCCGCACCCGCCCGGCTATGTTTACTTAAAAAGATGTGTTTACAGAAAAATACAATTAGCTAGTTTTAGGCTTTAGTTCACTATTTTACATAGGAACCATTCTTTTTAATCAATGCTGCATGAAATTTTGTCTCATTGTAGTTCTGGTCAGACAAAAGGAGCAGCATAAAGAAGAAGGTCCGGCAGCGCACGATCGAGCGGCTGCACGCGACCGCGGACGCGGAGCTGGACTCCGAGCTCACCGGCATCGAGGAGCAGATGCTGGCACTCATGGGGGGCGAGGCCGCCGTGCTCGGCGACCGTGACCCCACACTCAACCCATACATACCGCATGTGAGAATTTAGGATTCCGATACCCATTGAAAGTACAATGTTACCCATCAATTGTTATACATAATGTACTTATATTATTATCTTCGCCCTCAACATGGTCATTCCTAAGGCAGGATGACAATCTACTTTGAACCTGTTTGTGAGTTTGATTTCTCCTTACATGACATGCCTCTGTGTGTGTTCAGCAAGTGCTGCCCATGTCTAGAGCCTGCAGAATGCCTCTCTGATTCATAATTATTTATTTATTTTGCAGGTTTCTGTTGAATATGGAAGCAATGAAGACCTCAATACACCTTCACAATCATTAGATGTGAGTATTCATCTCTTAAACAAAACATACAAAGTATGTTTTACGTAAAGTAAAAGTACAGTCACAGACAACATCTCAATTTCAAATTCAATTGGTATTTATTGCCCTTAAATTCATAAAAATATACAGATAGTTGGTAACTTATCTAAAGGTATTCTAGGTTCTCATGTGACAAAAGGAGCAGTTTCAGTCATGTTGTATGTTCTATAACAACAACATAAAACAACACATGTTGAGGATGCCCCCTGACACACTTACACAGCTGCTAGTTTAACAGCTCCACCACTGTGGCAGCAACTGTGCTCACCTTATGAGGGCCAGCTGAGAACCAGTGCTGTGGCCTTATTGTCTCTAGCTTCTTGACACTCTGGACAGCAGCCTTATAAGTTTATTCTTTGGTTTGTATTGTTGAAAAATAACTTATTTCCAGTTTTTTTTCGTAATATCAAAGTCAGTGTGCCAAATAAGTGTATCTCTGTCTGTAGCAGTGCTCGTCCCCCGCGGCGCCGGCGTCCCCCCCCGCCCCCGCGTCCCCCGCGCCCCCCCTCGCGGCGCGCGCGCGGCGCTGCCTGCGGGCGCTGGCGCGGCGCCACCCCGCGCTGCGCGGGGACCCCGCCTTCCGCGACCTGCTCGCGCTGCTGCCCGCGCCAGGTACGGGCAGGTGCAGAGAAACCTGATCCCCCTCTCATACTAACAATGCTTCTGAGGGGGGTCAGGTTTATCTGCCCCTTACTGTACGCACTGAACACTGTGACCTGTGACCCATGCGAGGTACACCCTGACGGGACCGGGTAGAATGGAATCTTTCAAAACCACTTCCACAATTTTTGTGATGAAAGGCATAATTTTTTTTCAATTGATTATTTATTAAGTAGTAAGAGTAATGTTTTTAATAATTGTTATTAACAATTTCTGTAACTCATTTTATGTTTTAATATCTCTGTTCTGACATGTAAATACCTAATTATTTATTTATGAATAAATGAGTATTTCAGTATAACAGTATTTATTGTGCGGTGGTTGTTGCTGCAGAGTCGGAGCGGCGCTCGGCGGCGGCGGGCGACAGCGACGAACTGGACGATGTGAGTCATTCATAATAATAATAAATACTTTATTTCGCAAAACATACATACTGTTAAACAACATTGATGGCGCACTGTGTTGCAGGAGCGGGCGGACAGCGACGAGCCGGGCGAGGCCGCGGGGTCAGGTACGGGGCAACGTCAGCATCACGTAACACACGATTATACTACAGTTAAAAACCCCTACACTAACATGACATTTGAACGGCTAAGCCGATAGAACATCGGATCAAGATCAGAGTAACATTACCTATGACCCTAAATAAACAAAACAAAAATCGGTTCAGGCGTTTGTATGCTACGCCAACACCATAAACTTATAACACCCCACTTTTCCGTCGGGGGTTAAAAACAGCGACATAGACTTAAAGGCATTCACCTATTTCTTTAAACCTGTCTCTAAATGATATTCTAGACTAAACCCTTATATATAATGTGGCTCGAATTGCTTGTTTTTGCAGAACCAAAATTTTATTAATATCTGCCGCTCGGCCCCACAATAGAATTCCGTAAGCCAACATCATGAAAATAACTAAAATACACGTATGTATACCTACGAGATGACGTAGATTTCGAAAATGAATGAATAATATGAATAGTATGATTTGCTTCGTGTTGCAGAGCCGGCGGCGGTGCGGGTGAAGACCGAGCGAGCGGACAGCGTGGAGCGAGGCTGCGGCTGCGACCAGGTAACAACACTGCACTATGCGTACCTTGCGAAACACATGGCAATATTATTAAAATATTTGTGCAACATCAAAATAAAATATCAATTCAATATCTTTATCTCTACAGATGTCAACGAAGTGTGCGGGGTGCCTGCGCGAGGGGGGGCCGTCGCGGGCGGGGGGGGGACGCGGGGGGCACGCCACGCACGAGGCACACGGCACACACGAGGCACACGCCACACACGACACGCACCACGCACGCGCTTCACACGGGACGCACGGACATGTGAGTACTGCTCTCATTAGCTAATCCATCTTCGGAAGAGTTATAACTCCGGTTAAGGCGGGACCAGATGGTTCATTCGAGTGAATATTCACTTGAGTGAACGGTTAATTTTTGTTTGCACTTTTGTTTCATTTTGAGTTCACACGTATCATTAAGAATGAAAGATGCCGAATGAAAGACAAAAATGAACGAAAAATTTACCGTCTGATCTCACCTTTAGCGGATTGGTATTTGGTATGCACTTGTCAGTTTAGCATGTATCTGAATGTTTCTATCCCGTTTCAGCACAACATGAGCGGAGTGGATCACGAAGAGGAGCTCAGCCTTGAGGGAAGTCTCTCGCCAGGCGCGGGGGGCGGAGGCGGGGGGCGGCCCCCGCGCGCCAAGCGACGCCGCGCGCTGCCGCCGGACCCCGCGCCCCCGGAGCCCCCCGCGCCCCCGGAGCACGCCGCGCCCACCACCAGCGAACACAAGCACCACGCGAGCGAGTGCACGGCGGGGGACGCGGGGGACGCGGAGGGCGCGGGGGACGCGGAGGGCGCGGGGGACGCGGGCGCGCTTAACGTGTTCGCGCAGTACGTGGCGGCGCTGCTCCGCCCCCTCCCCCCGCCCCGCCGCCGGCGCCTGCAGCGCGTCATCGTGGCGCGCCTGCTGCGGGAGCAGGCCGCCGCCGGGTAGCCGCCCCCCGCGCCCCTACATATTCTAAACTAAGTTGTACGTTTTGGGAAGCCTAAATTGGATGGCCCAGAAAGGATCCAGATTGGAAGATCGGACTTACTCACAGACAGCGGCATGTATTCACTATGAAAGTAGATTATTTTAATACTAAGAAGAGCAACATTTATCTACCTGGATTTACATAATATTGTATACAGTGACTGTAATGTAGGGACACAGCCGAGAGGCTCTTGTAAATAATTGTATTTATGAATGTGGTTAAGTTATTGAGCACGAGTGTATTAATAGTCAATACGTTGTAAGGAAGTACCTGATGATACTGTGAATGTGAGGTACGAGTGAGAGGAAGTGATTTAAGGATATTTAACAATCATTTAACGTTATATTGTATTTAACTGCTACCAACATTTTTTTTTACAAAATGAACAATTATGTTTTCTATGAAATTATCTGACTTTCAATTAAAAAGTTCATTAAAGTACCAATTGTTTTTTATTTAGAAATATTATGACGTTAGGTTTACTTTCGACAAACTTTCTAACCTACATGTACTTAAATTAATTGGTTGGGATTTTAAGTAGCTCATCGGTTAATAAAAAGGGAGGTTAATTAATTTGGTCGACGACAAATCAACAAAGTCGCTTAATGATACATGCCCAGAAATGGGCTGGACTACTACTGTACTACTGTCTCGCTTAGTCCTTAAATTACAAGGAGGGGAGGTGTCCTTATTCACCACCGAAACCATCGAAACATCTATCATAGGTACGGACTCTTGGTACTTTTTTCGTCTAGCAGTGGACTCTGCTGAAGGCCATACGATTTCATACAATGCTTTAACAAAGAACTAGGGGACCATAAATTACAAGGAGGTGTCCTTATTCGTCATCGTCATCGTCATCGTCATCATCGAAGTCGAAGTCGAAATCGAAATCGAAGTCGATGTCAAAGTCCAAGTCCAAGTCCAAGTCATAGTCAAAGTCAAAGTAACGGTGTTGCGTAATACCGGGATCCCGGACAAAATCCACGCTTTTTATTGAAAGTTAATACCGGTATCGGACATTTTTTAGGGCATAAATCAAGCGATAAAGATATAGTTAGCCTTGTGCTCCTGTATACTCTCCTATAAAATCTAGGGCAAGGGCAAGGGCAAGGGTATTTTCATTTGATGATCATTCCTTCATACCTTCATTCCTTTATTCCAGAATTCCTTCATTCCTTCAGTCTTTCATACAGAAATCCCTTCATTCCTTATTTTTTTATTCCTTCATCCCTTATTTTTTTTATTCCTTCATGCTTTCATTTCTTCATTAACTACTTAGTTCCTTCATTCCTTTACTAAAATATTTATAAATTTTGAACCCCATTGTGACACGTATAAAATACCAGTATCACAAAAAAAATATTATCAATATTATTTGAAGTATGTGCTATCTGCCATGCTAAGGTTAGACCAAACTTCAATAAAATTAAACGGTCACATTTTCTTACCCTAAGCTCAATGATTTCAAAAGGATATATATGTCAATGCCTATGCCTATGCCTACGCAGTAATATATATGTCAATGCCTAAGCTAGTGAACGCTAAGGGGACAGCAAAATTGTTCATTTTAAGAAAGAAGCAGTTTTTTTTGTAGATATAATCGTTTGCAATAGAATTCAACAATCATGTAAACAAATATGGCGGGCTGACATTGACAGCGTATTGTTTATGCCCATAGTGATGTCATAGTGTTCTAATTAGATTAAATATATAAGCCATAGACTATAAAATAAAACTGATTATATATAAAAAGTGTTTATTAAAACAAATTTAAATCTTCGTCTTCGTCATCATCACTATCAGAAGTGTCACCGGTGACCGTAATTATAAATGGAACCACTGTGTCATCGCTTGCCGTGTCTAAAATGCCGACGAGCTTTTTCATTTCTTCCTATTCCTTTTTTCGTTTTGGTTAATTATATTAAGCTCTTGAAAAATTTTTTTTATTGTATTCAAATAATATTAAATTAAAATAATTTATTAAATTAACAATAAAAGATAACTTCAGATTACGAACAACACTAACTTTTCAATGACTTATAGAGTTCGATGAGTAAAAAACTGAGATGACAGCTTGTCAAATACTTCAAAATTTTTACGTTGCAAATGTTTTAACAAATTTAACTTTTTTTTTTTTTAATCTTATTTATTTATAGAGGACATTGTACATAAAATGACGATGTAGCCCTCGTAGGAGCAAAATAAAGTTATGTTACAACAGTTTGTTAACTAAAACTAGGCATATATATATAACTAATGGTATTATACTATTTGTGTATTTATATAAAAATCACTTATCTTCTAGATTTCATACCAAAGCGAGCTAGTCTGTACAGTAGCCTGGCCTCGTCAGAAAGAGGATAGGCCAGGACACTGTTACAGCCGCCTACGCCATAGAACATTGCATTATTATAGATTTCTTGTCTCTGGGACTCCGTGCGGACACATTCATATAATAAATGGTACACATCTTCAACTCTGCCACATTCCTCGCAATTAGGAGATTCCGATTTACGCATAAGGTACGCAAATTTATTCAAAGGAAGATGTCCAGCTCGGAGTCTCAGAGATGTCACAATGTCGGTTCTAGAAAGTATGCTTCTCTCGAACCAGGGACTGCCAAGGGGACTGCACTGAATGGTTTTATACCAAACGCCTTTCTCTAACGAACGCTTATCGAAGTATTCTTTCCATTGAGAGTAACCTGCTGTTCTAATTATTGGAAACATATCGGTAAAGAAAGGAAGGCAATCGAGAACTTCACCATCCATTGAGGCCTCTCCAGCTAATTTATCCACTATTTCATTACCTTCAACACCAACGTGGGATGGAACCCATTGAAATTTAATTTGTTTGCCAGTACTTTCTAACTCCAAAATAGCCGCCAAAATACTATAAGCTATCGGTGTTCCTCGACAATTCGAGGTACAGCGAGCCAAGTGTTGTAAAGCACTTTTGGAGTCAGAGACCACAACACTTTTAGTCTCTACAGTGTTCTTAATGTGTGAAACAGCTTGTTCTATCGCTAAAAGTTCCAGGTACATAATAGAGCAACGCGCCTCCACCCTAAATTTAGAGCTTATGTCTACTTGTGGATCATAAAACGCAATTCCTTTGCTGTCCCCAGTACGAGAAGCATCTGTATACATTTTATAGTGGTAACCATACTTAGACATTAACATCTCGTTGCACTTATCTTTTAGGATACATTTATTAATGTTTCGTTTTGCTCCGTCAATCCCCTCAACTTCAACACATATTTTTTCTGATAGATTTATACTACTGACCCATGTATTCAACGAGAACATTTCAACTATAGGGCTTGACTGGATGACTACATCTTTGTACTTATTATGAACAGAGACTAGAAGAGGTTTCTTTTTTCTTGCCCAATATGAATTTTCACACAGTTCAGATAATTCGTCCAAGATGTCTATTGTAGGATTGTTTTCTAACGATTTAGAACGAAACCAAAATTTACCAGCTAAATAAAAGCGTCGAACATTTAAAGGAGGCAAACTTAGTTCGCTTTCCATCACATGGACAGGTGTAGATTTTACGAAACCTCCAACTATTCTCATGGATTGATTTTGAATAACATCTAATTTTTGTAAATGATTTTTGCAGCTACTATCATAAATAAAACTACCGTAATCTAATCGACTTCGTATTAATGCTATATACAATCTTCTCATGTGCGTGGGGTGAATACCCCATCCAGGGCCCGATAAGGGTGATTCTTCGAAATTCCATTCTTCGTCTGATTTATATGGCCGTTTTTTAATTTCATTTTTAGCGCTATAACTTATGTTTATATGAAAATGGATATAGCAAACAACATATAATTGGAAAAGGCACCCTTTTTTATCAAGTAGTTTTTGAGTTATTGACGTTACAATTTTTTGTTGCCATATGAATCAGAAACAGAAGAAAGAACACCATGGAAAACCATCCACCAAACGACTGTCATCAATAGAAAAACTATGGAAGGTTACGCAAAATAAAATTAAAACTTAAAATATTGAATTTTGTACCAGTGACATGCAAAAAGCTGATCTGGGGCGACTATTTTCATAAAATTTATAAAAGTGTCAATATCTCAAAAACTATCGTCATTTTTCTAAGGTCATATAGCGATATTCGGTCACTCCGAAGCTGTACTATCAGCCCTCCAAGGCATGACGTAAACTTTTTGAACATCCTGTATAGGATGAGGTTTTTTACCGTATGAATCATATACATATGAATCAGGATTTTGCATAAAACCTTAAGTAGTTTATAATACATTCACACTATAGTGTTGTATATTTTTTTCATAAATCTGTAACCCAAGAGCATTACATGAAACTCACATTGAAGAATCATACTCATAAAACAGAATATTTACAGGAGGAATATTAATCAGAAGGTTAACTGAACCAATACCATATGAATCAGACATTGACCTTCTTTTCACCTGGATGTAGGCATACTAGGAGCACCTCCATCTACTGGCTGGTGCGTTGGAGAGCTGGCTTCTAGCGAACGGATAGCCAGACTCACATTGCCACTACATGACCAAGTATGGTCATCAACATGTTACGACATATGAATCAGTACTACATGCCGGACACTCCTTAATCATTGATTCATAAAAAAACTTACGTATTTATAAGTACTAAATATTTTTTTTGTCAAAGGAAACCTCGTTGCCCTTTGATAAAATTTTAATTTATGTTAATAAATTAAAAGGGAAATGTGATACAGAACATTTTGTTCCTCAAGCTGGCAAACGGACGCCCTATATGAATCAGAATAACACACTTCAAATATTTTTTTTCAGTACTGAAACAGTATTTACTGAAAAAATGAGATTGGTTACAAATAGAGATAGAGCTAGACTGTATTGAAAAAAAATTACGTGTCATTATCTTAATTGGTTACAGAGATATCCTCAACGCCGTCGAAAATACGGTCCCCGTAGAATCACCCATAAACACTTCAAAATATTTAAAAATTTCTGTGTTTTTTGTTGTGTCTCTTTGATATGTCTATTCCATTTTAAGGATCGATCGAGCCACATACCTAAATATTTAACTGAGTCAACTAATTGAAGTGATTTATCTTCGACTATAATATCTACGGGTGTTCTTCTGAAACCTCGGCTAAATAAACAGATTTTTGATTTCTTGTTTGAAATTGACAGGCCCAATTCAGATATTAGTCCACAAAACGTATCAACGGCTCGTTGAATATCATTATTAACACTATTGACGAATTTTGCCTGAGAGTATATAACAATATCATCTGCGTATTGTGATACATGTACATTTAAATGATCTATAAGGCCAATAGTTAGTACATTGAACAGTAACGGTGATAACGGGTCACCTTGAGGAATACCCTGACCGGTGAGTCTGTTTAAAATACTTTTTGAGTTTATATATATTTTAAGATTTCTTTCCTTCAGAAACTCCCACAAATAATCGCATATTAAAAAACCCACACCGACACTGTCCAATGTATATAATACTTTAAGAATATTAACATTATTATAGGCACTATCTACATCGAAAAAACACCCTAATGTTATCAAATTTTTACTGAAACCAATTTGTATTCTAGAGGTAATACGGGCCAAACTATCCAAACAAGACTTAGATTTTCTAAATCCTACCGTGTATTGAGATAATAACTGGTTTTTCTCTATGTACCACTCCAATCTTTTATTTATAATAGAATGTAGAATTTTACAAAGACACGACATTAATGCAATAGGTCTAATTGCTGAAATACCCTGACCTTCTCTACCAGGCTTAGGGATTGGAGCTAACAAAATGTTACGCCACTGAAAGGGGATTATACTTTTCTCAAATATCAAGTTATACAAGTCTACTAGTATCTTTTTACCGTTGGATGGAAGGTGTTTAACCATAGAAAATGATATGTGGTCATCCCCCGGACATGTATCAGTAGATTTGATTGAATTTACCAGTTCCTGCAAGGTGATTTTTGATGTTAATTGGTTATTTTGAGATTGGAAGGAGGGTTTATTAGGGCATACATAGTCTGGAGCCAACATATCTAAGAGGGATTCAGCTTTAGCGGTATCTATTGAGGCTCTTTTACTCTTAAAACCTTTAATCCATTTCATTCTCCTCCACATCTCGCTAGATGATATGGAGCTGTCGATAGAGTCACAAAACTGTTTCCAAGAGTTACTTTTAGCATTTCTTATTAAACGTTGAGCCTCTGATATTTTTAATTGTAATATGGATAAGTTATTTGGTGTTGGGTTTTTCCTAAATTTTGACAAAGCCAGCCTTCTTTGGGCAACAATTTTAGATAGATCAGCTGACCAATAGGGTTTAGGTTTGAATTTTTCTTGCCTAATAGGATTGTCACAATATTTTATAATTGGAATATATTTATCAGCTGCTTTGTTTAAAATTTCAACAAATCTATTGTAAGAATTTTGGGGATCAGCACATAGCGAGAAAGAAAGAAATTCAGATTGTAAGAACGAGGAGTAGTTGGGCCAATCAGCTTTTCTAAAGTTTCTTTTCTGTATGAAATCTCCTGACCTTTCGTATTCGATACTGATTTTGATCATAAGATGGTCGCTTCCAAGATTTTCGCTATAAACCTTCCAATTAAACTTTAAAGCAATATCTTTTGTAACCATTGAGATATCTGGTGAGGTTTTTTGTAAGCGACCATTTACAAGTTTTATTCGAGTATGGGATCCATCATTAAGGGTTACAAAATCGTTTTCAATTAATGTATTAAATATTTGGAGCCCTCTACTGTCACTTTTGGTAGACCAGTTTCTATGATGCCCATTGAAATCACCAGCTATTAAAGATTTATTTTTAAACATCGAAAATAATGAGTCCCAATCTCTATCATCAGTCCTGACGGTGGATGGGCAATAAACAGAAACTACATATTGAATAGATAGGCAATTGTGAATCTTAATACATACAGTTTGAATTCCTGGGTTAGTGTTGTGTTGTTGAAAACGTTCGGCCTTCACTGAGAAGTGAGTCAAGATCGCAACTCCGCCAAAACCATCGTCTCGATCCTGGCGAAACACTTCATAATTACTCATATTCAGAGAGCTTTCACAGTCTAACCACGTCTCAGATATAACAGCTAGATATGTATTTTTTCCTGATTTAACATTTGTTCTAGTTCTATGAGTTTTGGCCGAATACTCTGTGCGTTCCACTGCAGTACATTTATAGAGGAAATGTTTTTATTTTTATTGGCCATTATGATCAAGGAATGACTTGAATATTGGCCACTCTGCTAGCATCTTAACCGCCAAAGAAATTATCCAATCCCACGTAAGTTTAAAACTGTTTTTAATCTTCTCTCCAATACTCAATCTTGATTCAAATATTACTTCTCTCAGTTTACGTAGTAGCTCCTGTATTTTTGATTTATTTATTGTATTTTCTTCTATATTTTCCTTCGTTACTTCGTCCCCAGATACGATCGATGACTCTTCTTCACTATGTTCAACACCTTTACGCTCTTTATTATTAGTAGTTTTCTTTGGATAGTGGGATTTTTTATTGGGCTTGCGGTTGATATTCTGCCCCTGGGGTTCCGTTTGGTGAATAATGGCTGTTGTTTTCACTATTTCTGCGTAAGTAGGACTTCTGTTGGGTTGCGTATCCGGCATAGGAGCGTAAACGTTAGGTTTATGGACATGCTCATTTACTGTATGAACGGGCGGGGATGGGGGAACATATAAAGTAAGGGCCTTTCGGTAAGTACAGTTGAATTCTGACATAATTTCTCTTATTCTTTTCTCCTTTAAAAACATCGGGCATAGTTTCGCTAATGCTAAGTGCTTCCCGGAACAGTTGGAGCATTTATAGGTTGTTGTTTCACAATTGGGGTGGTTTTGACTACATTTAGGGCAGATAATTCTATTAGATGGGCACAGTCGTTGATTATGTCCGAACTTCCAACAACGTGAGCATTGGGTGACTGGAAAGATATATGGCTCAACGACCGCTCTTATATCGTGTGTAAGTACATGTGTAGGTAATGAAGGCCCCTTGAAGCATATTCGGACTAACTCACATAGTTCCCAATTCCCGTCATCAAAATTGCGGCGTTTTAACCTTTTAATCTTTATTATTTCCTTTTCAGAGCTCAAACTTTTTAATATTTCTTCGTCTGTTAGTTCTAATTCGATATCTCTAATAACTCCGTAAGATACCCCAACCTCAAACGTTTTTTGGCACCTATAACCTTTTTCTTCCCAGTAAGAGGATTTTATCATCTTGTCTGCGTTTTCTTCGGAATTAAATTGAATGTAAACTTTATAGGCATTCAGAAATTTAATCCTTATAATCCCTGAGATATTAAGGCTTTTTAAAGTTTTAGCTAACCCGATTTGTTTAGGTAATTTTTCTTTCCCAGTAATGCAAACCTCTATTCTCTCTTCCGGAATTCTAATACTGTTCTCAATACCAGTACTGCGCAAAAACTTCTTACCGCCTCTGGCCACAGAAATCCATTGCTCTTCATTGTCCTCGTCTCTGCTTCGTTTCCCGCTCCGACCCGCCCGCAATACCTCTTCGTTCTCCAACAATGTGTTTTGGGTGTTATTCTCCGTTTGAATCTCCATATCACTCAATAAAGATGTGTTAATTAAATCCTCATTCTCACAGTTCCCGTCACTAATTTGTGATTCGCCGTCACTCATTGTAACTGTAGGTATAAACTCGACTCATAGCACAAATTGTAGTAAACAAGAGCAAGTGCGCGACGCCACGCGAAACCGGTTTCCGATATCGAAACAGCGACACGTCCTGCGACAGCGAGTGCACGGCCGCGTATGCAAATTTAACTTATAAATACAAGTTAAACCGTGTTGAAGATAATGTGAAAACAATGGTGCGTTCGTTGAAATCAGACTATGTTCATAATTGCTCGTCAAATGTATGTGATTACGGAGTAATCGTGACAATTTGGTTTGTTTACATGATTGTTGGATTCTATTGCAAACGATTATAGATCATTCTGTGGCATAATGGATAAAACTGTGGGTTCAAATCCTGGCCTGTACCAATGAATTCTTTCAATTGTGTTTTTAATTAAGGAGTTTAAGTACAATAGACCCCGTGCTCTGACGGTGATGGAAAACATCGTGAGGAAACCTGCACATCCAGTGCATTTCACTTATCCCAAAACGGCGATATGGTTCGCAACCTATCACGTGAGTACAAATGTCCTTCATTCCTTCGGTTAGGTTCAACGACCGGGCAACCTCACGTATCGTCTGACGCAGGTGCTGACCGGGCACGGTTGCTTCGGTGAGTACCTGCGCCGGATAGGGCGGGAGGTTGCACCGTCGTCTCACCACTGTGAAGGCAGCCTGGACTCCGCGCAGCACACACTTGCAGTGTGCCCAGCGTGGGAGTCCGAAAGGCAGACCCTGGCTAACAGGATCGGGCCGGATCTGTCACTGCCCTCAGTGGTGGCAGCCATGACTCGAGGCAAGGAGTGTTGGAAGGCCGTGGTCTCGTTCTGTGAGACCGTCATGGTCCAGAAAGAGGCCGCAGAGCGAGATCGGGAGAGGGCCGATCCAGCTCGGAGGCGACGGCGAAGGGCTCAGGCCAGGTGAGCCCGACGCGTCCCTGTAGCCCGGGAGTAAGAATAAGGCTACGGTATCTCCTGCCCGTCGTAGAAGGCGACCAAAAGGAGGTTAGGGGCTGTGGGCGGTGAGGACGGGGGTCCGAGCCGCCGCATAATAGCGGCCCCGGGAAGAGCGGCTGAGCATGTGGCCATGTACAGCCGCGCAGGTTGCGAAGGAGTGGGGAGACCTTGAGTCTCCCGGAGAAGAGCTGCGGCACAGTGCGAGGTGACTCCGGTGCGTTCCCCTGGAGATCCCGGAGCACCTACCTGCACTGATGGTGGCCACCGAGGGGGTTTTAGTGGGTAAAAATCCCACATATCCTGCCTTCCTCCCCCGAGGTCGGCGGGAATCTTCCTGAAGATTTCCCCCTCGTAAAAAAAAAAAAGGTTAGGTTAGGTTAGGTTAGGTTAGGTTAGGTTAGGTTAGGTTAGGTTAGGTTAGGTTCCCACCCGAAGGGTTCTCGGCTTGTCGTGCCGGGGGGGCTGAGTAGCTGTAACTGTCGAGTCTGCCGCTTTAACTCGACTGATACGGTGAAACCAAGAGGAACCCATGGGCGGCTAGCGTGCCCAGCCACGGGCATGCTTTTGCTTACGCCACCCGTAACCCTGGATGTACTGTGGTGGGACATCATAGGGTCGGGGGCCGCTCTCCTTGTGTGGGAGGGGCTGCGAGGAGAAAACCTCTGTAAAAAATCCAAGGTGGAGGCGGAAACGCCCGTGCGCGGTGCTATTTGATTAGTTTCCGGGCAACCCGTATCCCTTGGATATTTTCGAGGAACGGGGGCCGCTCTCACAGTTCGTGATAGGGGCCACGAGGAGACAACCTCTTCAAAAACCACGGGCGGCGGGTCTTAGGTCTGTGAATTCACAGGCTGCTAGACAGGCTTTTCTACAAGCCACCGCCGGCAAACCTGTTATCCCAAGGTGACGTGGTCATGTCTCGCGGCCTGGGACCAGGGAGCTTGCCTTAATCGGCCGGCTCAAGAGGAGAAAACCTCAATAAAAATCCTCAAGTTACTGGCGTTGTGGTACCTACGGGTCTAGCGTGGCGTCAGGCTCCTACTCGCAAGGGTAGGAGGCGGGGGAGTATCTCCGTCGTTAACGACCAACCCTGGAGAAGTCCCGCACTCCAGGTGTATAAGGGATATTTTAAAATGTTCATACTCGTGGGATCTAAACATGCAACAATCCAACAAAGATGAAGACGAAGTTGTAGATAGTAGGAGGCGTAGTTTAAGTAGGTTAAGTTTTGAGGTTGAGGAGGGAGAGGAGAGTAGCTGTAGCAGTAATGAACATTGTGCAAAGGCACACACTTTGGGCACTAAAGCGGGCGGAAAGCCCGCTGAGCAAACTGGACTGAGACCGGGTTCCACCACCCCGGAATCGGTTCAGGGCTCTGGCCAGGGCGCTCGCGCCAAAAAGGGAGGAAATAGGGACGGGGTCTCTGAGGGATCGATCCGAAGCGGCAGGGGTCGATCGCTGGAGTCTCCCGCCCATGTAAGCGAGGCTAGTGTGGTCATGCTAGAGTCTGCAGAATCTACAGACAGCGCGGAGAGCACTGCAGACGAGGAGAGAGTGGGTCCCTCTGGCAAATATTGGCAGAGTAGGTCCCAAAAACGCAAGCGATCTGCGGTCTTCGACTCTGGAAGCGGCTCAGGAGGAAGCCCGAGCGGTGTGCCTAACAAGATTGGCACACCCAAAAGGGGCCGAGGCAGGCCGCCTACCACTGGCCAATATGTTGGCTTAGCAAAGGCCAAAGCTGAACTCGCGGCAGCCAAGGAGATAGAATTACGGCTCCGCTTGGAAGAAGAGGTTGCAAACCATTCTCTGAAAGCCAGAGAGTCGTTTTCCCGGTTGGATCAGGCCATCTCCCAAACACTTGGGGATGGCGATAACAGGCTGTCTGCTGACTTGCAGACAGTTATAGCCAATAACTTGGATGTTATCATGGACGTGGGGAAAAAGTCCCGAAACCTAAAGGGCACCTTTGTGCGGGCGATAAAAGATTCCGTCGAGGCAATTTCCACGGCCGTGAGAACTCTTAGTGTTCGGACTACAAACGAAGAGGTGGCCAAACTGCAGGCTGATAATAATCGCCTGCAGTCCGAGGTTGAGCGCCTGAGAAGGGAGAACGAGGCACTCAGAGCGGAACAAGTGGACCTGCGAAGCGAGTTCCAGACTCTTCGTTCCGGCTTCGAAGCAGTGAATGGGCGCCGATCCCCCTCCCCTGCTCCTTTGGTAGGCCCTAGGCAAATAGAGGAGGCACGGCGGGTTTCACCGCCACGGACGGTACAACCAAGCAAATCCAGCCGGGCTGGACCGCCGGCGGAGCAGGTGAGACCGGAGTTCGCCGAGTTTGCGCGTGCTATAATGCTGGAAGTGGGGAACATGGTGGATGCCAAGCTCTCCTCACTAGAGTCGCGTCTGCCACCCGCTCCTCCGATCCGCCCACCGTTAGCTGCGGACAAAAAGAATGCGGAGACTGCAAAGAAGCAGATCCAGACACCCTCAGGAGAAATAGTGGCTGAACAACAACCAGGACCTAGCCAGGGGAAAAAGAAGAGCAAAAAAAGAAAAAGAAGCAAAAAACCTAGTGGGCCCGCACCAAATGTGGCAGCACCAGTGGACCAAGTGTCACCCTCACAACCTGTTCGTCCAAATAGGAACGGGGAGACCTGGACCACGGTTGTCAAACGTGGTGCCAAGAAACAAGCGCCAGTGTCCACTAAAGCGCCTACTAGGGAACCCCCAAGACGAAAATAAGGCCTCCACGATCCCAGGCAGTGGTGATAACTTTACAGCCGGAAGCGGCGGGCAGAGGAATGACTTACGCCAAAGTCTTGACTGAGGCGAAGTCCAAGATCGACCTCTCTAGCCTAGGAGTTTCAGGGATGCGGATTAGGAATGCAGCCACGGGTGCCCGCATCCTTGAAATTCCGGGAATTGCAAGCAAGCTCGCTGCCGACGCTCTAGCAGCAGAGATTGAAAAAGTTATAGGATCCGAGACTGTGAAAGTGTCTAGGCCCACAAAGTGTGCGAGTCTACGCATATACGGTCTGGATGACTCTTCAACCTCGGAAGAGGTGGTTGAGGCAATTGCCCTTGTCGGAGGATGCCCTAGAGAGCAAATAAAAGTTGGAGAATTACGTATGGGACCTTCCACCACGGGCAGTGTGTTGGCTAGCTGTCCCGTCGCTGCTGCTCAAAAAATCAACAAGGCTAAACACCTCAGGATTGGTTGGACGTCAGCCTCGGTAAAACTGCAGCCACCGAAGACAATGCGATGCTACCGTTGCCTTGAGGCAGGACACGTTGGCGTCTGTTGCAAGTCGGAGGTGGACCGCAGTAACACTTGCTACCGCTGTGGGCAGCCTGGCCACAAGGCCAGCACCTGCAATGCCGACCCTCACTGTCCCATATGCAGTGCCGCTGGTAAACCGGCCAACCACAGGGTGGGTGGCAAAGCCTGCGTTCCTCCCTCGAAGAAGCAGCGGAAGAAGACCTTGGCGGCCACACAACCGCTGCCTACCAGTGCCTCGGCTAATGCTGAAGCTGCAGCGGCGGTGGAAGAAACAATGTCCAGCTAGATGGCCCTCAGAGTTCTCCAGGCGAATATCAACCACTGTGAAAGCGCTCAGGACTTACTGTACCAGAGCATGGCGCAGTGGCTGATACACTTTGCGGTGGTGTCCGAGCCATACTATGTGCCTCCAGACTGGGTCTCGGACCGGGATGGAACGGTGGCCCTGGTTTCGCGGGGTGCCGTTGGCTCCCCTCCTTTTGAAAAGGTATCAAAGGGCAGGGGATGTGTGGCGGCACTGTTGGGCGGAATAGTGATCATTGGATGCTATTTCTCGCCCAACAGGAATGTGGCGGACTTTGAGCATTTCCTCGCGGAGCTAGGATCACTGGTTCTGCAAAGTCGACCATACCCAGTCATTGTGGCAGGAGACCTGCACGGGAAATCAGAGGCGTGGGGATCCCCGGTGCGCAATGAGCGTGCTGAGCCTACGCAGGATTGGCTTGTCCAGGTGGGACTTTCTGTTCTCAACCGGGGGTCAGAATGGACTTGTGTGCGTCACAATGGGGGTTCCATTGTGGATGTCACGTTTGCGAGTCCCGCACTGGAGTCCCGTGTCCAGGGCTGGAGGGTTATAGTGAATGTGGAGACTCTGTCAGACCATCGGTATATCCGATACGATGTCTCCGCAACACTGGATACCACACGCTGGACCAATATATGTGGTGCCGGCCCCCGGTGGGTATTACACCGCCTGGACCGAGAAGCACTAGAGGAAGCGGCCATCGTCCATGCTTGGGCATCAAGCCCGGAAAGCCTTCCGCATGTAGATGACGAAGCTAACTGGTTCCGGGAGACTCTGTCGCAAATATGCGATGCGGCTATGCCTCGCGCCAGACCAATTCCTCCCAAGAAGGAAATGTACTGGTGGTCTCCCGAAATCGCAGATCTACGCCGCGCGTGCATGTCGGCCCGCCGCCAGTACACCCGACACCGAAGACGAACCAGGCGCAGCAACGATGTGCCCCCAGACGCTGAAGAAATTGCCCTACTCACCGCTTATAAGGCAGCCAAGAAGGCAATTAAAATCGCTTGTCCACGCTATTGAGCGAGACATATGGAGGTCCTAACTAACTTTCCCTATTTTGGATTTTAATTAAAACCTCGAAAACGTTTTTATACTTGTATTTTAGACCAATATTTACAATGATAGATATACGAGTAAGTATGATTAGCGTAAGTAAAAAGGGAGCGGGGCATCGCGGGGCCCGCTTATATAGGCTTCGTGACGTCATCAGAGGGCAGGAGGAGGTGGCGCGTTCCGTCTCACGCATATGTAGAATTGGCGTGAACATAGTCCCCGCGCTTGAAGATTCGTTCTTCAAGAAATCTGGTCATCGTCGCCCTTTGGGAGTGGACAGAGTCTGGCAAACGGTCTTCGGATGCGACCCTTCAGAGTCTCGAGATCAGCGACTCGAGAGATGCCATCAGCGCCGGGATAGAGACGTGACACTCTGCCAAGTGCCCAGTTCAGAGGTGATGTGTTGTCTTCTTGGATCAGGACAAGGTCTCCGATCTGTAGGCTGGAGTGATTGGTTCGCCACTTGGAACGTTGCTGTAGTTCGCTGATGTACTCTCGCTGCCATCGTTGCCAGAAGTGTTGGCGAATCTGCTCGAGTCTGGCGTAGCGTCGTAGTGGACTGATGTTCTGTTCTTCCACGTAGGGTGACGGCAGTGATCTTAGTGGTCGGCCAATCAGGAAATGCCCTGGGGAGAGAGAAAGGAGATCTGTAGGAGAGGAAGACATGGGAGACAGGGGTCGGCTATTGAGGATAGCCTCAATTTGTGCGAAGAGAGTGCATAGCTCTTCGAAAGTTAAATTAGTGTTTCCCATGACTCTTTTTATGTGATATTTATCTACACAGACACCTGGGAAGGGGACCCAGGTAGTGTCGGCCTTTAACCGACTAAAAACCCCCAGTTGTGCATTTCTTGTTTTTTTTTTTTTTTCTTTTTTTTTTTTTTCTTTGTTTCACACAGTCACACTTACAATTATAATGGCAACAAACATTTGAAGGGTAGGGCCAGTGTCAGCTGTCTTCAGAGAACTTAACAGACGCCTGTCAGTGGCCACACACTCCTTTTGTCATCGCTGTTGTTTTGCCTGGTGTTAATGTGTGACAGTGTTCTTAAAACTATCTTAATTTTATTGGTTAGTTCTTATACAGATAATATTAATTCATGATATACTATACAATACCTACATATCAAAACTATACAATACATGCTATATACTATACATAACAAAACTATAAAATACATGCAATACGGTTTGGCCGTCAATATAAAATTAAAATCAAAATTCTCCTATTCCGCTCCATTTTGCGTTGCCAAAAGCCTTGATTGCTGGGCAACGACCTCTTTGTCCCGATTTTTTATTGCCATCTTTAGGTTGTACTCGAGGATCCGTTTCTTCGGTGCTGTTATTGCCGTTTTAGCGAGGTTGCCTATAGCGTCCTCGGTGTCATCCGCATAGTAGGTGCAGGCGGAGGTGTGCCTCGACAGCGCCACTACTGCGTGAGGTATGCTATCGTGCAACTTTATTTTATCTTTTGTTTTTATGATGATGACGGATTCGTACGTCAATCCCTGTGCTTCGTGTATGGTTAAGACGCGTGATCCCGTTCCTTCTCCAAACCCTTGGCTGGTCAGGGTCTCTTTTTCTTCCTGTGTATGCGTCAGGAATAGAGTGTTGGTTTGGGATTTTGGAATTGCTGCGTCTGTAAACCTTTTCAGCTGCAGGGATTGGATACGCGTTGTGGCTGCGTATATGCCTGAGTATACTTCTCTTAGGGCGTATGCAACATCCATGGGGTTTCTGTATGAGCACAACAGCTCCTGGGTGATGTTTGCTACCAGTGTTGGGCGACTGTACCTTAGTTCGAATAGGTTCTCTCTGTCTATGTACGGTAGCTGGTTGATGTCTCCGATTAGAGCAATATCACTGGCACGGGACAGGCGGGCGGCAATTACGATTGCCCCGAAATGGTTCATCAGGGCCTCGTCAATTATCAGGCGTTGGCATCCGACATGTTCTCTAAAGCCGTTTACTAGGACTGATGCCATCGTACGTACCCTAGTTCTAACCATGTCCCCGATCCTATGCGCTAGCCTGTTTCGTATATCGACGGCCGCCTCAGTTGTCGTGGTGATAATGGTGTCTTTGCTCACATCGAAGTTATTTACCACCCAGGTTGTCTTCCCACATCCAGGTACCCCGTTCACCCAAGCGATGGTGGGCATCGTCCAGCTATTCCAGGTAGCGTTAATGGTTTCCGCTTTTGCTAGGATTTTGTCCTCTAGCATAATCCTGGTACACTGAGCTACGACCACCATTTGGTTGTTGTGTGGGAGAGTGAGTTTCGGGATGTTGCGTTCCCAGGGCACGAATCCGCATTCCTCGCTATAAGCCGCCATATACGCTCCAGTCATTTTGCCTCTGAGGACTTGGCAACTACTGTTATCGTATATGCAGGCTTCGGCCTCCTCGAGTAAAACTTTTAGCCGGCTTTCGTTCTCTTGCCTGTAGGTCTGCATGATCGTTTTGCAGGACAAGAGATTTACCTGCTTTGTGGCGGTTGTAATTGCCATAAATTCGATGGCGGCATTCTCTAGATGGTCGTTTGAGGTGGTAGCTGTTTTCAGCTTCGGTGGGACCACCTGGCCCATATCCGCTCGAGTAATTTTCCTCTGGGCAAGCCTTTTTCCAGTTTTAGGTTCTCTGGAGATTTGGCGCCTCTCGGGTGTCCTCTGTGGTTTTCCTATAAGGCTTGAGGCAGCTGCTTTAAAAGCCTGGAGGAACCCTTGGACACGCCCTTGCGATGTTAAATTGTGCATCCTCCTTTCCATGTTCCGTTGTTCTGAAGCGGCGACAGCCCCAGCGGTCATCCTCTCCTGTAGGCGTTCAGATCCGGTGACCAAGTATTCGGCTTGTTGGTGGCAGTTGTCAATGCCCCTCGCAAGTATATGACCTTTGAGAAAGCTTAGATCTTCGCCTCTGTCCTCGTACACCACTATTTCATGATGTTTTGAGGCTTTTAGGCAACCCAGCTGGTCAACAATTTCGCCTTTCCTATACTCGATCACCATTGCGTCTACGCTTATTATCCTGGGGACGTTACTGTCTAGCGCTATCTCTCCAAGCTTACTGAGCCATGAGCATGCCTGAACGAACGGTGTGTCGTCGGCCCACTCGAATAGTGCGATGGTCTTGTTACGCCATCGCACTAGTCTGCAGGGCTGATTTCCCACTAGGGTTACTGGCAATGCGTCGTAGGCTTTACGCTTCATGGTAGCCTTCGATGTGCTCCCATTTAGGAGAGAGGCTAGGCCGGGTGATATGGCCACGCTCTTTCGCGCCCCTGAGATACAGAAGCTGATGCCGAGTCTTTCACTGCTTCCGTCCATGAACAGAGCCACGCTTCGGAGTCTTAGTCTAGCTTCTCCTTTTTCTCCACAATCCAACAGCTGATGTGTTGCTGTTTCTTTAGGAGTTGCTTGTGGTGGTGCTGTGATGGTTGTGACTGAGGCTTGATATACTGGTATTGATTGCGGGTCGGGGCGGGGTATGGTGCTGTTTCTCCTGGCTGCTACTCTGAAGACACGATCTGAATAAGATAGAAAATGAGGTCTATGCTTGGTGTCTGCCAGAATATCTTTTAATTCTGACTCCACCAAATTCCTGTCTATCAATGTCTCCAGATCTTGTCTTGCAGCAAGGAAACGGGGGCAGTCGAGAATTATATGCCAGACCGATTCAATGATGTTGGGGTCGCATTCACATTCTGTGTAGATTTTCCTCCAGGAGTGCAAAAAAAAAAAAAAATATATTATTAATAATATATAGGTATATATATATAAAAGATAAAATATATATATTATAAGCTTCCACATTGAGTAGTGAGTAGTTAAAAGATGAAGACAAAAAACAACCAAACTCTCACAATATATTGATCTCTCAAAAAGGCACGGACATAAAGTCTGTGGAGTGATAATAAAATATAAAAAAAAAAAAAAAAAAAAAAAAAAAAAAAAAAAAAAAAAAAATGTGATATTTAGCCGATTTTATGCCGGCTTCCCAGTAACCAGCAAAGTGTGGAGCGTAAGCTGGTATAAATTTGAACTTTATTGATTCATTGGTTGCAAAGTCAGATAGGGGCGCTGAATTTGTCTTTAAAAATTGACCTACTTCTTTGGATGCAGCAACAAAGTTTCTTCCATTGTCACACAAAATCTCTAGAGGTTTCCCCCTACGGCTAATGAAACGACGAAGGGATAAAATAAAAGCTTCCTTTGATAGTTCGCTTACAGCTTCTAAATGAATGCATTTGAATCTTAGACATATAAACAAGCACAAGTAACATTTAGAAGTTTTTGCGCCTCGTCCTTTCCTGCTAAGTATTGAAAATGGGCCTGCAAAATCTATTCCCACTGATTCGAACGGAAATGCTGGCGTGACTCGTTGCGTGGGAAGGTTTCCCATTAGAGGATGAAGTGTTTGACCCTGAAGTCGCCTGCACTTGACACAGCCTTTTACTACGCGCCTAGCGAGTAATCGTCCGTTTACCGGCCATAAGTTTTCCCTAACTGCGTACAGTAGCGCTTGAGGACCAGCATGCATTAATTCTTGATTATGCTTGTGTTCAAAAATTAATTTGCAGAAATGATGTTTTGCACAAATCAGAATCGGGTTTTTTTTATCGTTTTCGTAAGTTGAAAGATTCAATCTACCACCTACTCTTAGAATGCCGTTCTCATCTAGGAATGGATTTAGATTTATGATTCGATTTCTTGAACTTAATGGCCGTTTTTTCATTAGTGAATTAATTTCCGTTGGAAAGTTTTGACTTTGACATAATTTAATAAGTTCAAAATAGGACTTATCTAATTCTTCTAAGCTAAGATCACCGGAAAGTTTGGAGTTGGATTTCTTTATATTATGTATAAATCGTAAAACGTAGGCAAGGGAACGTACCAAACGCCTATATTTTGAAAATCGTTCAAAATCAACTACGGGTGGATCAGATGTAATGACAGCATGCGATTTTAATTCAGGTAATTCTGTCTTGATTGAAATTTTGAGTTGAGGCCATTGTGATTCTGCCTCTGTTAAAAAACTTGGACCTGTCCACCACTGATCTAAGTTCTGCAGCTGCTTAGCAGAAACCCCTCTTGAAACATGATCCGCGGGATTTGAATCGGTAGGAACATGACGCCAGGCATCAGATTGAGTAATCTCTATTATTTCAGCTACTCTATTGGCGGCAAAGGTTTTAAGACTGTTCGGACTCGTTTTGAGCCATCCTAAGACTACTGTGGAGTCGCACCAATGAACAAGCCTGGTGAAGGATAATCGTAGCGATTCAACGACCGCTTGGCATAATCTTGCAGCTAGAAGAGCACCACAAAGCTCAAGTCGCGGAATTGTGGATTGCTTTATTGGTGAGACTCTAGACTTTGCACAGAGCAAGCGAACAACTACTTGCCCACTGACATTCACTGATCGTAAGTAAACACATGCTCCATAAGCTAGCATGGAGGCGTCACTAAAGGAGTGCAGCTCAATTTGAACAGGGGAGTCTATTAATGAAAGTCGAGGGACTGATATTTGTTGAAGATACAATAGACCATTCCTAATTTTTTCCCATTCTTTTTTAAGTTCGTTCGGTACTGGATCATTCCAGTCAAGCTTTAGTATCCACAATTTTTGAATGAAAATTTTTGATTGAATAGTAAATGGACAGAGAATGCCTAGTACATCAAATATTTTAAGTGACTGAGACAATATTAGTCTCTTAGTTACTACTTTGTCGCTATCATTGCTATCTTGACTGTTGACTGGAAAGTATAGATTATCACATGAAGGGTTCCACCCTAAGCCAAGAGCACTAGTTGAATCACTTAGGGTGAGATTTTTTTGTAAATCTAGATTTGCAAATTTAAAGATAGACGGGTTGTTTGATCGGAATTTTCGTAGAGGAAAACATCCTTTGCTTAAAGCTTCTGATACTGACTCTAATATGTATAGTAGCTGTTCCTCAGTATCTGCACCCGTAATTAAATCATCTACAAGAAAATCATGCTGAATAATTGTTTTGACTAAGTCATCGGAGCACTCTTCTCCAAGCTGCCACAAACACCTTGTACTTAAGTAACTGGCGCTAGCAAAACCGTATGTCACAGTGTTTAACTTTAGCATTTTAATTGGTAGCGATTCGTCTTCTCTCCATAGTATCATTTGAAGATTCCTATCATCCGGATGACACATGATTTGCCTATACATTTTTTCTATGTCTCCAGTAAGAACGTATTTGTGCTGACGGAATCTTAACAGTATGGAGAATATAGAATCCTGAATATTCGGGCCTACTAGCTGCAAATTATTGACGGAAAAGCCTGATGAGGAGGGATTAGAGCCATCGAAGACGACCCTCAGTTTGGTGCTCTCGCTGTTAAGTCGAAAAACTGCATGGTGACATAAAAAGAACGAAGGTTCAGGTTTGACTCCGTTGAACTCCGAACAGTGACCCATGGTTGTGTACTCTTGTATAAAATCACAATATGCCCTTTTAAGCACCGGTTGCTTTCTAAATCGCTTTTCTAGGTAAAGAAGTCTTTTTTTTGCTACTTGGTATGAATCTCCTAAACAGTCAGGAGAATCTTTTAGTGGAAGGCGAACACAAAATCGCCCGTCGGATAATCGAGTTGTGTGTTGTAAAAAGTGTTTTTCGCATGATTGCTCATTTTCGCTTAAAAGCGATTTGCTTGGTAACTGTTCGAGCTCCCAGAAACGAGTTAATTCGTTGTCTAAACTATTAATAGGGGATTCGACTTCATTGCGTGAAAAATTGCATGTAAGTTCTTTGCTAGGTTCGCTACTCAAAATGATAGGACCGGAAACTATCCAGCCGAACAGCGAACTACGTAACCAGGGTTTATTTTTCCCCAATGACGTTTGATTATTAGTAATTATTTCCCAAAATAAATCTGCGCCTATCAAAACATCGATTGGTGCCGGCTGATTAAAAGTAGGATCTGCCAATTTGATATTGGCTGGGAGATTAAAGTATTTTGTGTCTACTAAAATCTTAGGAATATTACCCGTGAGCTCTGGCAACACTGGGCATGACATGCTAACTGAATAGTTAGTGTGCAAGGATTTGATTTGGATGGTACAGCGTTCGTCGAGAAAACTGCACTCCGTTTTACCTATACCTATGAGCTTGACAGTATCCATAGGCTGACCTTTGAGACATAATTTGTCCTTCAGTGCCTTTGAAATAAAAGTGGACTGGCTGCCGCTATCTAAAAGGGCGCGAACGGTCATAGTTTTCAAATTTGATGGGTTTATTATTTTGATTTGCGCAGTAGATAGATAAACCTGATTCGAGGGCTGGCAAGAAAGATGGGCAGCTAAGTTTGTTTGCGTTTCATTGTTTGGAGTAATGGTAGTGGTGGTCGGCCATCTTTCTTGTCAGGCGAACGCGCGCTCCGCCGATAAAAAATCGAAAGCCGACCTAATATTTTAAAATCGTGAGTGATTAAAGTTTTAAAGTGAAGCTAAAGTGTTGATAGTCCTGTGATATTGTTATCTCGGCGTGAAAACCGCGGAAACGTATTACAGTGATAGTTAATAGTTTAGTGAATCAGTGACACAAAACTACCCGCCATATTTTATTTATTGCAGGTCGTTATTTTATTAAGTGTTTTTAGTTTATTCTTCACAACACAAACACCACCACACCATTGATACCACACATGGGGCAAGCGCCGCGGTCCCCGCCTGTTCCGGCTCGCCGGCGCCGGCGGGGCCCGACCGCGGCGCCCCCGGGGGCCCCGGGGACCCGGCCGTCGATGGCGCAACACGCACCCGCCACCGCATGAGCGGCTCGGCGAGGAGGAGGCTGTATAGGCGGAGGATGCGGGAGGAGGCAGCCAGACTGGCGGCGGTGCCCCTGGCCGACATCGCCGCTCGAGTCACGCCGTCCAGTGCTGCTGCGGGTCGCTCCAATGAGTATGACCGTGGCAGTGCTACCGTGACTCGGGGGCACACGGGGGGTTCGATGCCGGCAGGGGGGCCACCCCTCCCAACACCGGCCAGGCCGATTCCCGCCTCCTCCACGGCTACACACAAAGCCCCCACCTCTGTTGCACACCCGGGTGCGTCCCAAAAGGGATGCCCCAGGTTAGTGCCGGGTGGTGGGCAACCGAAGACCCCGGCGAACACCAGCGCACGGGTCAAACGTATGCGGTCCGACGAGAAGGTGTCTCCAGCGGCGGGGGGAACGAGAGGTCCCCCAAAGAGGGCCTGTCTCGCTCGGCCCAAAGACCCCCAATCAGCAAGCCTCAATTACGCGGGCGCTCTAAAAGCGCACTTGAACGCAGTAATCGTGGCAGCTGATTGGCGAGAACTGTCCCCGGACCAGATGACGATCATCCGGCGGGCAGTTGAACTGAAACACAGTGAGGCTGTGAATGACCTCACCAGGGATGTAGTCCCCGCATTCGACCATTTCCCCCAGCAACTTGCTCGCGGGGGACTTAAATTGAGGTGCTGCGACGACTACACCCTGGACTGGCTGAAGGAGACCGTCAGCAGCCTCCCCCCCTTATGGGATGGAGGCTGCCAGTTGAAGGTCGTCGCGGCGTCGGAGATGCCCTCCTTTATTAAGGGGGCCGTGTGGGTGCCTGACTACACTGAGGAGTCAGTAGAAGCCCTGCGGTTCCACCTTTCGAGGGTTAACCGACGCTGGGTCGACCTCAACAGTTGGCGGCTGTTCTCCTCCGATATTAGGGAGGTCGAGGGGGTGCGGTGTGCCCTGCTTATATTTGGCATTCCGCAGCCCGAAGTAGAGCGCCTTGAGCTGAGGGAGAGGAAGCTGAGCTACAAGGTGGGCACAATACACGTCAGAGTGTCACAGGGCGGCGGTCAGGCAGCTGAAACAGCTGACGTGCTTGCGACCGCAGCCCCAAGTGCCCCCCCCGGGGACACGTGTGACGCGGTGACGGCGGTGGCGGACAAACCGGAGTCCGGTCGCGAGCGCAAGTCTTCGGGGTCGGGTGCGGGCGAATGGTTGGGCCTCGGGGCCCTTGGCATTCGGTCGCCCTCGACTCTGAGCTTGTCCTCGGCCACCGAGGAATATATGTTGGGGCGGGACGACGACCGGGCGACCACACCAACATAAACTTATTAAATATGTATAAGTACACTTACACATATAATATTAAATATATTTATAATATATAATATTAAATCTATATATAAAAAAAAAAAACAATAAAACAAAAATGACGTCGATTAAAGTGATACAAGCGAATATTCAACATTCGTACACTGGGGCCGCGGCTCTGCGACGTAAACTAGAAGAAAACCCGACCACCATTGCGCTGGTCACGGAGCCTTTACTTAGGAGGGGTAAGCCGCTCGAACTTCATCAAGGTAATACTTTTTATTGTAACTCTTTCTCCACTGTAGATTGTAGTAAAATAAGAAGTCTAATACTTATACCTAAATGTTACACTGCTAACAAAATTTCAAATCTTTGCACTCCGGACTTAACCGTGGTGGGACTCACATTGGACGAGTCGCACGCGAGGCGGGTGTTGTATATCGCCTCGGCATACCTACCTGGGGACGGGTCAATGCCCCCGCCCGAGCTTATCTCTCTGGTCACGGAATGTAAGATAAACAATATCCCACTCATTATAGGTTGCGATGCAAATGCGCATAGCAGTCTATGGGGCTGTAGGGAAACTAATAAAAGGGGTAGGGATTTACTCGAGTTCCTATTATCTAATAATCTAAGTGTTCTGAATAGAGGGTCCGAGCCTACGTTTGTCACGGCTCGTGCTCAAACAATTCCAGATGTCACTATTACTAACAGTCAGGCGAGGGACATGGTGGTAGGCTGGAGGGTGCTTCCAGACGTGTCCTGTGCGGATCACAGATGGATATCTTTTAAGCTAACCTCTATAACACCCAAACCTAGGCAATATAGAAATCCGAGGAAAACAAACAGAGTCGAGTTTCACGATCGTTTACTTAAGGGACTGAGCGACACTCAGCCGTATGATAACTTAAACACCTATAAGTTGATAGACGAAGCTGTTGACGAATTTACTAACATTATCGTTAAAAGCTACGAAGAATCATGTCCTTTAGTGACCGTGAGGGCGTCACCTCGCAAGTGGTGGTGCAATTCACTGGAGAAAATGAGAACAAATGTAAGAAAACTTTTCAATCGCGCCAAAAATACGAAAAAAGAGGAAGATTGGAAAGCGTTTCAATTAGCAAGAAATAAATTCAAAAAAGAGACTAGAGCAAAAACTAGGGAATCCTGGAGGAATTTTTGCGGGTCAATTAAAAGTGAAACTAAAGCTGCGAGGGTAAAAAAATGCATGTCAATTGACTCTCAAAATCAGCTAGATTCATTAAAAAAACCAGATGGCACCTACACAAAAAACGAAACCGAAAGGAACAGCCTCCTGTTGCTCACGCACTTCCCTGGCTGTGAAATGCTAGCGGAAGAGTCGTGTGATCAAGAACAGCTGTCACCAATAATTAATTCTTCTAGTTACGCTGAATCTATTGCGGCCGCCGTAATAAATGAAGAAAAAGTAAGATGGGCTATCACCTCTTTCCTTCCCTTCAAATCGCCGGGAGCAGACGGTATAGTGCCGGCTCTCCTACAGTGGGAGGTAGATATTATCTCACCACGGATAGTAGGTATCTTCAGAGCCTGTATAGCCCTCGGGTATATACCTAAGGGATGGAGGGAGGTGAAAGTAGTATTTTTGCCTAAAGCGGGTAAAGATGACTACACCTCTCCGAAAGCCTATAGACCCATTAGTCTGTCATCATTTCTTCTTAAAACTTTAGAACGACTGTGTGACAGATATATACGTGACGGTGCACTTTCCGTGAAACCTGTCCATCCTAACCAACATGCATACCAACCGGGTAAGTCAACAGAGTCGGCCTTACACGCAGTGGTAAGCAAAATTGAAAATTCAATATTGTTACAACAATCCTGCCTTGCAGTTTTTATCGATATTGAAGGAGCTTTTGATAAAACTATGTTCAATAGCATAAGTAATAACCTTAAAAATCATGATGTAGACCCGGTCATCAGTGCCTGGGTAACAAATATGCTTAAATCAAGAACAGTATCTTTTACTTCAACAAATACAATAAGATGCAAAGTAGCAAAGGGATGTCCGCAGGGTGGAGTGTTATCTCCATTGCTGTGGGTTTTAGTTGTGAATGATCTACTTTGCGATCTAAATAATAAAGGTTTTACAACAATAGCCTACGCCGATGACGTTACGATTCTCATTGGCGGTCTGTTTGTAAATACCTTATGTGAAAGGATGCAACTTGCACTGAACATCATAGAGGAATGGTGTCACAAACATGAATTGTCAGTGAACCCAACCAAAACGGAAATGGTTCTATTTACCAAAAAGACTAAGATAGGTAATTTAAAGCTACCTAAACTTTTTAATACAACCTTAAAATTAACAAATGAGGTAAAGTATCTCGGCATATGGCTAGACCACCGCCTAAGCTGGTCTAAACATGTGGAGAAAACCCTAAGTAAAGCAACAATATCCCTATACCAAACTAGGAAACTTGTTGGATCCAAATGGGGACTCAAGCCAAAGCTGTGTAAATGGTTGTACACAGCGGTGGTCAGACCTATAATAACATATGGAGCAGTGGTTTGGTGGCAAAGATCGAACCTCATTACTGTGAAAAACAAACTACGACAGTTTCAAAGGCTTGCATGCGTTTCAATCACTGGATGTATGAAGTCAACCCCAACAGCCGCCCTAGAAATAATTCTAGGACTTCCACCACTCGATATTATCATCAAGCAGGAAGCTAAAGCGGCGGCGATAAGGCTAAGTAACATGGGACTATGGTCAACGAATACTACTGCACAGGGACACAGTCGCATACTTGACATTGCCAAGTTGTCGGCTCCCGGGTCCACTGAATGCAGCGACACTACTATAAAGACGTTTATCTTCAACAGAAGCTACACTATCCAGCGAGATCAGTGTGGCACATCAGACGAAAACAATTACGACATCAATATCTACATTGACGGAGCCAAGAACAAGAAGGGCAGCGGTGGAGGTGTCTTCTGCCCGGAACTTAATTTACAATACTCTGTCAGCTTCGGGAACAAAGCTACTGTTTTTCAGGCAGAAGCTGCCAGCCTACTTGACGGAGCTACACAAATAAAAGACACAAAAAATAGCAATATCTGCTTCTACACAGACAGTATGGCTATTTTAGGTGCCTTAGGCAGAACTGTAACAAAATCTAAATTAATTTTAGAATGTCACAGAACACTGGAAAACCTAAGCATTTCAAATAATGTAACAGTACAGTGGATTAAAAGTCATAACGACAACATAGGAAATTGCGAGGCTGACCGACTAGCAAGAATGGGATCAAATACCCTACCAATAGGGCCAGAACCATTTATTAGTTTGTCATCAAAGGCAATAAGGCAAGTTCTCACCGATAAAACACTATCTGAACACAATCAGGAGTGGAAAAATCGTGTAGATTGCAGACAAACTAAAGCGTTTATTGTATCACACAACCATAAACTTACACGCTACTTACTCAACCTGTCCCGTAGTAATATATCATTAATGGTAGGATTATTAACAGGACATTGTTGCGTGAATAAACACTTATATACCATAGGTAACTCAACTAGTCCCTTATGTAGGACATGTAAGGAAGTAGATGAGACGGTTGAACATATTCTGTTAGCTTGTCCACCTACTACAGAAACAAGATTATCTATTCTTGGACCAACAGAGCGCCTACCTCAGCTATTACAACACCCAGGCCTGCTACTCCAGTTTACTCGGGAGCTAGGCTGGCTGAGCTGAAATCAAGGGGATATGTACAAAGGTTCCACTCGAGAGAGCCACGTACAGGAACTTCACCCCCTATGAGAATAGAATAGAATAGGTAGTGGTGGAATTGGACCCTTCCTGTGACGAAGGAATCACGACTCTATGCAATAAGGAATTGTGACGTTTTCTACAATGCCTACAAGTGCCCATTAGGCACCTAAAACTTTTGTGTCCAGGTCGTAAACAGTTTAGGCATAACTTTAACTTAGAAGCTTCAGATTTGCGTTGCTCAATTGATTTGGATAGAAATACTGGGCAGTCGTAAATTATGTGGCTGCCTTTGCAGATGACACATGTTTTATTCGGACTGTTATTATTTTTGTTGCTGTTGTTTTTTTCCTCGGTTATGCAGGAAAATGATTTTGAGCACGGCCTATCTTGTAGCTTCACTGAGGGTGAAGTGAGACTGATACGATTATTTTTTATCAACTTATTTTGGTGATAGGTTTCTAGAACATCGGCCCTGTCCTTTAGGAATTTATTAAACTGTTCCAATGTTGGCATATCTTGAAAGTTATTACGGCACTCCTCCCATTTCATGCTAGTATTGCCGTCTAATTTAGATGAAATCATATGTATAATGAGCGTATCCCACTGGTCAGTAGGCTGTCCTAAACTTGCTAACGCTCGCAAATTTTTATTGACACTGTCAACTAGTGATCGAAGTGCCTTTTCTGATTCACGTGATATCGGCTCCATATTAAATAAAGAATTTAAATGGTTATTAACTAACTGCCTTTTGTTATCATACCGCTCTGTGAGTAAATTCCATGCCTTTGAATAGTTTGAATCCGAGACTTCTAAATTGCTAATTACTCGAGAAGCGTCTCCTTCTAAGTAGGAATTCAAATAATGGAATTTATGCACAGGTTGAATACGGTCGTTTTTGTGTATTAGTGACGTAAACATATCGCGAAATTCAAGCCATCTATAAAACGAACCATCAAATTTAGCTATTTGAATCTGTGGTAATTTAAACCCCTGTAGATCCGATTGTTGACAATGAGAGGAACTACTCTCAAATTTATTACTTTCTGGCTCATTATTTGACGCATTTTTACTAGCTATATCTTGTGCGATTGCAATACAGGACACAAAACCTTGTTCAATAATTTCCCGCTCGGCCAATTCGGAATCAATTGTTGCTGAATTCACTATTTCAATTTCGGTTTGTAACTCTTCAAATTGACTAAACAAGTGTTCATGTTTCGCCGTTCTAACATTAAGCTCATTTAATTGGACAGAGTTTAACTTCGGTGTAGAAGAAATAGTGTTTAAGTAGTTTCTAAATTTTGTAACGCGGCCTTTCATAGAACTGCGCTTTGTAAGTAAATCGTCCAATTTAAGCATCTTGAATGAATAACAGTTATATTTCTTGGTTTTATATAGGTAATTTAATTAAACTTAATGTTAAAACATACGAAACACGGAACAAATACTGTGAAATTATCAACACGCAACCACAGTAGACCACCTTAAGTGACCTTGCAACATTAGAACACAAAATACACAAGCTAACTACCAAAACAGAAGAAAGCAGCTGATGATGATGATGATGATTAGTTATAAAAAACTGTTATCTTACGCTCGTCCACGTTACTGATTACCCAGGTAGCTACAGCGAGGCGGGGCGTGCGCGGCGGGGGAACCAGTTTGTTATTTTGCCAGTTGTGTGCCGTCTAATTTAGATGAAATCATATGTATAATGAGCGTATCCCACTGGTCAGTAGGCTGGTCTACGGCGGTCTAAGGAGGCTGCTCGGAATGAGATGCTGGAGGCTCTAGACGTGGATCCTTGGGGCCGACCGTACAGGGCTGCGAGGAAAAAGCTTCGCCCCTGGGCTCCACCGCTGACACAAAGTCTCCGGCCCCAGCTAGTGGATCAGGTGACATCGGCCCTCTTTCCGTCGAGGCCTCCACATGCCCCACCATCGATGGCGGCCGTGTTGGAACCAGCGGAGGATAATCATGTTCCTCCAGTAACGGAAGCGGAGCTTCGTGTAGCCCTTCATAGACTCCGAACGCGAAAAGCCGCCCCTGGGCTTGACGGCATCCCTGGCCGTGTGGTGTACCTGGCTCTCAGGGAGCACCTTGGGCCAAGATTCCTCCGCTTTCTGTCACAATGCCTAGAGCAGGGGAGTTTCCCACTGCAGTGGCGGACTGGCAAGCTAGTGTTGCTACAGAAGGAGGGACGGCCTGCAGATTCACCCTCAGCATACCGTCCAATCGTGCTGCTAGATGAGGTCGGTAAGCTCTTTGAGCGCATCATTGCCGACCGCATTACAGAACATCTGGAGTCAGAAGGACCCAACCTGTCCGAAAACCAGTTCGGCTTCCGGAGGGGTAGGTCCACTGTCCATGCCATTCTGCGGGTAAAGACCTTGGCGGACAAAGCAGTGCGCGATGGTGATGTGATGATTGCGGTGTCACTTGACATTTCCAATGCCTTCAACACATTACCCTGGCCCTGCATAAAGGAAGCATTTGGGTACCACAGGATGCCCAAATACCTAATAGAGATAGTGGACTCCTACCTCTCCGAAAGGTTTATAACATACCCTGGGCGGGAGGCTTGGGGCCGAAAGGCGATGTCGTGCGGCGTCCCACAGGGATCGGTTCTTGGCCCGCTCCTGTGGAACATCGGCTACGACTGGGTGCTGCGTGGCGCGACCCTCAGAGGTATCGAGACCACCTGCTACGCAGACGACACCCTAATTACGGCTCGGGGCATCACATTCAGGGATGCTGCCATTCTTGCAACGGCTGGTGTCGCCCAGATGGTGCGCCGCATCCGAATGCTGGGGCTGGAGGTAGCTCTACACAAGTCAGAGGCCCTGTGCTTCCACGGGGCCCGCAATGCTCCTCCGCCTGGATCAGGCATAGTAGTTGGCGGAGAACGTATCGCTGTCCAGCCGACGATGAAATATTTGGGACTCGTCCTGGACAGCCGGTGGAATTTTGCCGCCCATTTTGAAAGGCTGGCTATAAAACTGGTCGCCACGTGTGCGGCACTGAGTAGGCTCTTGCCCAACCTTGGTGGGCCAAGAACATCTTGCAGGCGGCTTTATATGGGCATTGTGCGTTCTATGGCCATGTACGGTGCTCCTGTGTGGGCCGAAAACCTATCGAGGTCGAACATCACCCATCTGCGCAGAGCGCAAAGAGTGATGGCCTCAAGGGTGATTCGGGCATACTGCACCATCTCCGCAGAAGCCGCCTGCCTGATTGCTGGATCCCTACCGTGGGACTTAGATGCCGGTGTCCTCTCATCCCTGTATCACTGGCGGGAGGAAGCACGTCGGACAGACATGCGTCCAGCACCAAGAGAGATCGGGGCTGCGAGAGACGGGTACGTGGACGATGCCATAGAATTATGGGCAAGAAGGCTCGACGAATCAGCCTATGGCCGGCGCACAATCGACGCGATTCTCCCTGCTCTGCGACAGTGGCTAGATAGGGAGCATGGGTCGTGCACTTTCCGTGTGTCACAGATGCTTTCCGGGCACGGATGCTTCGGGAAGTATCTGTGTCGGATCGGGAGGGAAGAGACGCAAGCGTGCCACCACTGTGGCGCTACAGTGGACTCCGCGGAGCACACACTGGCGGAGTGCCCGGCCTGGGCCGATGAACGCAGCGCTCTCTGCGCGGTCATCGGGCAGGACCTAACGCTGCCTGCAGTAATTGCAGCGATCATAAGCAGCAGACCTGCCTGGCGTGCGTTCTCCACATTTTGTGAGACCGTCATGTCGCAGAAGGAAGACGCAGAACGCGAGCGGGAACAGGAGGACCCAGCTAGGCGTCGTGCAAGAAGAGGCCGCCGACTCCGGGCTGGCAGAAGATAGCATCTCTGTCGTGCTGCGAGTCGAGCGATATAAACGGTATCCCCTGCCTTAAATGGGGCCCCGCCCTGTAGTTCGGGCATTACAATAGAGCTACGGTAACCCCTGCCTCAAAGGGGCCCTGGAGTCGCAGGCGCACGAGGGGCGGGAGACCCTTAGTGCGTCGAGTTGCGGGTCCTGCGGCGTGGTAACACGTATTGTGGATGCGTGCTACTGCGGAGGGTAGGTAAACCCTTCCCTCAGGAGTGCTGCTGTTCTCACAGCAGCCTGCGCGGAGGCTACCGGTAGTATGCCACAAGGCGGTTCCCGGGACACCTCCAAAATGCGCGATGGAGTCCACCGTGGGGTTTTAGTCGGTGCAAGCCCGACATAACCCAGCCGCTTCCCCGAGCGGCTGGGTATGCGTTAGGCATTTCCCCACGTAAAAAAAAAAATTAAAAAAAAAAATTAAAAAAAAAAGGTTAGGTTAGGTTAGGTTAGGTTAGGTTAGGTTAGGTTAGGTTAGGTTAGGTTCCCCCGTGGAAGGCCGTGGTCTCGTTCTGTGAGACCGTCATGGTCCAGAAAGAAGCCGCAGAGCGAGATCGGGAGAGGGCCGATCCAGCTCGGAGGCGACGGCGAAGGGCTCAGGCCAGGTGAGCCCGTCGCGTCCCTGTAGCCCGGGAGTAAGAATAAGGCTACGGTATCTCCTGCCCGTCGTAGAAGGCGACCAAAAGGAGGTTAGGGGCTGTGGGCGGTGAGGACGGGGGTCCGAGCCGCCGCATAATAGCGGCCCCGGGAAGAGCGGCTGTGCATGTGGCCATGTACAGCCGCGCAGGCTGCGAAGGAGTGGGGAGACCTTTGAGTCTCCCGGAGAAGAGCTGCGGCACGGTGTGAGGTGACTCCGGTGCGTTCCCCTGGAGATCCCGGAGCACCTACCTGCACTGATGGTGGCCACCGAGGGGGTTTTAGTGGGTAAAAATCCCACATATCCCGTCTTCCTCCCCCGAGGTTGGCGGGAATCTTTCTGAAGATTTCCCCCTCGTAAAAAAAAAAAAAAAAAAAAAAAAGGTTCCCCCCCGAAGGGTTCTCGGCTTGTCGTGCCGGGGGGGCTGAGTAGCTGTAACTGTCGAGTCTGCCGCTATAACTCGACTGATACGGTGAAACCAAGAGGAACCCATGGGCGGCTAGCGTGCCCAGCCACGGGCATGCTTTTGCTTACGCCACCCGTAACCCTGGATGTACTGTGGTGGGACATCATAGAGTCGGGGGCCGCTCTCCTTGTGTGGGAGGGGCTGCGAGGAGAAAACCTCTGTAAAAAATCCAAGGTGGAGGCGGAAACGCCCGTGCGCGGTGCTATTTGATTAGTTTCCGGGCAACCCGTAACCCTTGCATATTTCCGAGGAACGGGGGCCGCTCTCTCAGTTCGTGATAGGGGCCACGAGGAGACAACCTCTTCAAAAACCACGGGCGGCGGGTCTTAGGTCTGTGAATTCACAGGCTGCTAGACAGGCTTTTCTACAAGCCACCGCCGGCAAACCTGTTATCCCAAGGTGACGTGGTCATGTCTCGCGGCCTGGGAACAGGGAGCTTGCCTTAAACGGCCGGCTCAAGAGGAGAAAACCTCAATAAAAATCCTCAAGTTACTGGCGTTGTGGTACCTACGGGTCTAGCGTGGCGTCAGGCTCCTACTCGCAAGGTTAGGAGGCGGGGGAGTATCTCCGTCGTTAACGACCAACCCTGGAGAAGTCCCGCACTCCAGGTGTATTAGGGATATTTTAAAATGTTCATACTCGTGGGATCTAAACATGCAACAATCCAACAAAGACGAAGATGAAGTTGTAGATAGTAGGAGGCGTAGTTTAAGTAGGTTAAGTTTTGAGGTCGAGGAGGGAGAGGCGAGTAGTAGGAGTAGTAGCAATGAATATTGTGCTAAGGCACACACTTTGGGCACTAAAGCGGGCGGAAAGCTCGCGGAGCAAACTGGATTGAGACCGGGTTCCACCACCCCGGAATCGGTTCAGGGCTCTGGCCAGGGCGCTCGCGCCAATAAGGGAGGAAATAGGGACGGGTTCTCTGAGGGATCGATCCGAAGCGGCAGGGGTCGATCGCTCGAGTCTCCCACCCATGTAAGCGAGGCTAGTGTGGTCATGCTAGAGTCTGCAGAATCCACAGACAGCGCGGAGAGCACTGCAGACGAGGAGAGAGTGGGTCCCTCTGGCAAATATTGGCAGAGTAGGTCCCAAAAACGTAAACGATCTGCGGTCTTCGACTCTGGAAGCGGCTCAGGAGGAAGCCCGAGCGGTGCGCCTAACAAGATTGGCACACCCAAAAGGGGCCGAGGCAGGCCGCCTACCACTGGCCAATATGTTGGCTTAGCAAAGGCCAAAGCTGAACTCGCGGCAGCCAAGGAGAAAGAATTACGGCTCCGCTTGGAAGAAGAGGTTGCAAACCATTCTCTGAAAGCCAGAGAGTCGTTTTCCCGGTTGGATCAGGCCATCTCCCAAACACTTGATGATGGAGATAATAGGCTGTCTGCTGATTTGCAGACAGTTATAGCCAATAACTTGGATGTTATCATGGACGTGGGGAAAAAGTCCCGAAACCTAAAGGGCACCTTTGTTCGGGCGATAAAAGATTCCGTCGAGGCAATTTCCACGGCTGTGAAAACTCTTAGTGTTCGGACTACAAACGAAGAGGTGGCTAAACTGCAGGCTGATAATAATCGCCTGCAGTCCGAGGTTGAGCGCCTGAGAAGGGAGAACGAGGCACTCAGAGCGGAACAAGCGGACCTGCGAAGGGAGTTCCAGACTCTTCGCTCCGGCTTCGAAGCAGTGAATGGGCGCCGATCCCCCTCCCCTGCTCCCTTGGTAGGCCCTAGGCAAATAGAGGAGGCACGTCAGATTTCACCGGCACGGACGGTACAAACAAGCAAATCTGGCCCTGGTATCGCGGGGTGCCGTTGGCTCCCCTCCTTTTGAAAAGGTAACAAAGGGCAGGGGATGCGTGGCGGCACTGTTGGGCGGAATAGTGATCATTGGATGCTATTTCTCGCCCAACAGGAATGTGGCGGACTTTGAGCATTTCCTCGCGGAGCTAGGATCACTGGTTCTGCAAAGTCGACCATACCCAGTCATTGTGGCAGGAGACCTGAACGGGAAATCAGAGGCGTGGGGATCCCCGGTGCGCAATGAGCGTGCTGAGCCTATGGAGGATTGGCTTGTCCAGGTGGGACTTTCTGTTCTCAACCGGGGGTCAGAATGGACTTGTGTGCGTCACAATGGGGGTTCCATTGTGGATGTCACGTTTGCGAGTCCCGCACTGGAGTCCCGTGTCCAGGGCTGGAGGGTTATAGTGAATGTGGAGACTCTGTCAGACCATCGGTATATCCGATACGATGTCTCCGCAACACTGGATACCACACGCTGGACCAATATATGTGGTGCCGGCCCCCGGTGGGTATTACACCGCCTGGACCGAGAAGCACTAGAGGAAGCGGCCATCGTCCATGCTTGGGCATCAAGCCCGGAAAGCCTTCCGCATGTAGATGACGAAGCTAACTGGTTCCGGGAGACTCTGTCGCAAATATGCGATGCGGCTATGCCTCGCGCCAGACCAATTCCTCCCAAGAAGGAAATGTACTGGTGGTCTCCCGAAATCGCAGATCTACGCCGCGCGTGCATGTCGGCCCGCCGCCAGTACACCCGACACCGAAGACGAACCAGGCGCAGCAACGATGTGCCCCCAGACGCTGAAGAAATTGCCCTACTCACCGCTTATAAGGCAGCCAAGAAGGCAATTAAAATTGCTATACGGCGGTCTAAGGAGGCTGCTCGGAATGAGATGCTTGAGGCTCTAGACGTGGATCCTTGGGACCGACCGTACAGGGCTGCGAGGAAAAAGCTTCGCCCCTGGGCTCCACCGTTGACACAAAGTCTCCGGCCCCAGCTAGTGGATCAGGTGACATCGGCCCTCTTTCCGTTGAGGCCTCCACATGCCCCACCATCGATGGCGGCCGTGTTGGAACCAGCCGAGGATAATCATGTTCCTCCAGTAACGGAAGCGGAGCTTCGTGTAGCCCTTCATAGACTCCGAACGCGAAAAGCCGCCCCTGGGCTTGACGGCATCCCTGGCCGTGTGGTGTACCTGGCTCTCAGGGAGCACCTTGGGCCAAGATTCCTCCGCTTTCTGTCACAATGCCTAGAGCAGGGGAGTTTCCCACTGCAGTGGCGGACTGGCAAGCTAGTGTTGCTACAGAAGGAGGGACGGCCTGCAGATTAACCCTCAGCATACCGCCCAATGTGCTGCTAGATGAGGTCGGTAAGCTCTTTGAGCGCATCATTGCCGACCGCATTACAGAACATCTGGAGTCAGAAGGACCCAACCTGTCCGAAAACCAGTTCGGCTTCCGGAGGGGTAGGTCCACTGTCCATGCCATTCTGCGGGTAAAGACCTTGGCGGACGAAGCAGTGCGCGATGGTGATGTGATGATTGCGGTGTCACTTGACATTTCCAATGCCTTCAACACATTACCCTGGCCCTGCATAAACGAAGCATTTGGGTACCACAGGATGCCCAAATACCTAATAGAGATAGTGGACTCCTACCTCTCCGAAAGGTTTATAACATACCCTGGGCGGGAGGCTTGGGGCCGAAAGGCGATGTCGTGCGGCGTCCCACAGGGATCGGTTCTTGGCCCGCTCCTGTGGAACATCGGCTACGACTGGGTGCTGCGTGGCGCGACCCTCAGAGGTATCGAGACCACCTGCTACGCAGACGACACCCTAATTACGGCTCGGGGCATCACGTTCAGGGATTCTGCCATTCTTGCAACGGCTGGTGTCGCCCAGATGGTGCGCCGCATCCGAATGCTGGGGCTGGAGGTAGCTCTACACAAGTCAGAGGCCCTGTGCTTCCACGGGGCCCGCAATGCTCCTCCGCCTGGATCAGGCATAGTAGTTGGCGGAGAACGTATCGCTGTCCAGTCGACGATGAAATATTTGGGACTCGTCCTGGACAGCCGGTGGAATTTTGCCGCCCATTTTGAAAGGCTGGCTATAAAACTGGTCGCCACGTGTGCGGCACTGAGTAGGCTCTTGCCCAACCTTGGTGGGCCAAGAACATCTTGCAGGCGGCTTTACATGGGCATCGTGCGTTCTATGGCCATGTACGGTGCTCCTGTGTGGGCCGATAACCTATCGAGGTCGAACATCACCCATCTGCGCAGAGCGCAAAGAGTGATGGCCTCAAGGGTGATTCGGGCATACTGCACCATCTCCGCAGAAGCCGCCTGCCTGATTGCTGGATCCCTACCGTGGGACTTAGATGCCGGTGTCCTCTCATCCCTGTATCACTGGCGGGAGGAAGCACGTCGGACAGACATGCGTCCAGCACCAAGAGAGATCGGGGCTGCGAGAGACGGGTACGTGGACCTGCCTGGCGCGCGTTTTCCACATTTTGTGAGACCGTCATGTCGCAGAAGGAAGACGCAGAACGCGAGCGGGAGCAGGAGGACCCAGCTAGGCGTCGTGCAAGAAGAGGCCGCCGACCCCGGGGTGGCAGAAGATAGCATCTCTGTCGCCCTGCGAGTAGAGCGAGATAATATATTTAAACGCTATCCCCTGCCTCAAAGGGGGCCCCGCCCTGTAGTTCGGGCATTACAATAGAGCTACGGTAACCCCTGCCCCCTCAAAGGGGCCCTGGAGTCGCAGGCGCAAGAGGGGCGGGAGACCCTTAGTGCGTCGAGTTGCGGGTCCTGCGGCGTGGTAACACGTATTGTGGATGCGTGATACTGCGGAGGGTAGGAAATCCTTCCCTCTGGAGTGCTGCTGTTCTCACAACAGCCTGCGCGGAGGCTACCGGTAGTATGCCACAAGGCGGTTCCCGGGCCACCTCCAAATAGCGCGATGGAGTCCACCGTGGGGTTTTAGTCGGTGCAAGCCCGACATAACCCAGTCGCTTCCCCGAGCGGCTGGGTATGCGTTAGGCATTTCCCCACGTAAAAAAAAAAAAAAAAAAAAGGTTAGGTTAGGTTAGGTTAGGTTAGGTTAGGTTAGGTTAGGTTAGGTTAGGTTAGGTTAGGTTAGGTTAGGTTAGGTTAGGTTAGGTTAGGTTAGGTTAGGTTAGGTTAGGTTAGGTTAGGTTAGGTTAGGTTAGGTTAGGTTAGGTTAGGTTAGGTTAGGTTAGGTTAGGTTAGGTTAGGTTAGGTTAGGTTAGGTTAGGTTAGGTTAGGTTAGGTTAGGTTAGGTTAGGTTAGGTTAGGTTAGGTTAGGTTAGGTTAGGTTAGGTTAGGTTAGGTTTTTTTTTTTTTTTTTTTTTTTAAATGGAAACTTTATTTACTGACGCTATTTATTATGCGTCAACCTTTATACTTTAAAATGATTAAATAACTTTTTATATAACCAAAAAATAATAAATTAAGTTTCTTTTATCAACATTAATTGCAATAGGTAGGGGGAAAATCCATCATGGACACCTGGGAAGGGAAGACCCAGGTAGTGCCGGACTCTTACCGGCTAAAAACCCCCTACCATTTATCATTATTAATTTAAAACATTATTTTTATTTAAATAATTTTCTATTTTAAAATCAATATGAAAAAGTATACAATACACAAAATGATACAGTTACAAATTAAACAGTATAAAGAAAAGAAACAAGAGAAGAATACAATGTAGAAACAGAAGAATAAAGTTTAAGACAGTAAGTTAAAGTTACATTAAAATAAACATAATAACAATAGTAATGCATTATAACATAATATAATGCATCATTCATATAATTAACACAAATTACAATAAACAATTAAAATTAAATTCATTAAATCTAAAACTAATTATATCACAAATTACAATTAAATAAGTTAAAGCTTATTATTATTATTATGTTGAGTCGTTACCATCACGGGACCATGGGGTCCCGGGCATTTGGAAGGCGTGCATGGGGCCGAAGCCAACACGTTATTATTATTATTATTATTTTTTATTTTATTTACAAACATTTTAATTAATTATACTAAAATTATCACAGATTATTATCACCTGGTCCTATTCGCACCGTTTGCTAGTTTTACAACATTTAAGGCAAAACCCATAAACACTGATCGTGTGGATTCATTGGCCATGAGAGCAGGGAATTCCTCACTTCTTATTCTTCCTTTGACCTTTTGTTCGCAGTCAAACCTAGCAGCTCCAAACCTAGGGCATTCCTCCAACAGGTGTTCTATGGTCTCCGGAGTCTCATCGTCACAAGAGCAGGATGGGCTCTCGGAGAGTTTGAACCTGTGGAGGTACGCTCGAAAGCCACCGTGTCCAGTCCAGAGCTGCGCCTTGGTGTTGCACATTGTGAAGGAACCAAGGATTTTGTAGGCTGACGTGACATTTGGGAAGAACAAGAAGGTGACTCGGCCAGTGGAGGAGGTTGCGTACCTCTCCTGCCATTGCTTCGTCGTCTCCCATCTAATTGCATATTTTGCATGAGAAAGGGGAAACGAACTGTACGCCGCCGAGTCTTTTCGAGTTAATGCTGCTCTCTTGGCCAACTCATCAGCCCTTTCATTGCCAGGGATCCCAATGTGAGCTTTGACCCAATAAAATGCAACATCACCCCCACCCCCTTTTAGGTCTTCTATCTTTTTTTTAATTTCGTAGGCCAGGGGATGGGTTGATGATGGGTCCCTCAGCAACTCCAGTGCAGATCTAGAGTCGCTGAGTATATTGCCTCTTTTCGCATGGGGCTCCCTGGCGATAAGATTCAGTGCCCTTGAAATTGCCACCAGTTCGGCCTGGAACACCGAGTTGTAATTTTCCAGTCTGAAGGCGTTTGTTTTACACTCGTTGCCATTTCTCCACAGAGTCACCGCACCTCCCACTTTATCCTCGATCTTACTGCCGTCTGTATAAACCATAGGCCAATCATTCTCGATTTTTGAGAGCTCCTCCTCACTGGCGATTGTTTCGAAGGGTAAAATAGCCCTTCGGGCTGGGTGTGGCAGTGAGAAGGTGCTCTCTCTTAGTTCGGGTTGTCGGCCTGGAAGGCCGATGAAGGGTTTTCCTCTTTTGACTTCGTAGAGCTTATACACTTCTTCTGCTCTCAAGTCCAGAGGAAAAACCCTGGCCAACAGGACGGCAGATGTAAGTGACGTGGTGCGGTGGGCCTTTGAAATTCTAATGGCAAAGGCCCTGGTGACTCTGTCGAGTACAGTCCGTGCGTATCGACACCGCGCAATAGGAGCCCAGACACATGCCGCATACAGAACAGTTGGTTCAATGATGGCAATGTAGAGCAGCCGGAGGATATTGGCATTTAAGCCCCACGTTGCTCTCGCCGCTCTAGATACCATCTGGAACCGGGCCATGGCCTTGCCGCAAACTTTATTAAGATGGCTCAAGAAATTGAGGTTCCTGTCTATTGTGAGACCCAGGACAGTTACTTCCCCCGACAGACTGATTTCGACTCCGTTAAGTCTCAGCTGTGGGAGGTCGTATTTCAGTCGCCTAGTGACGACCATAGCCTGGGTCTTATGAGCAGCGAACTTCATCTTGGCCCTCTTTCCCCACTCAGACACGGCTTCCAGCGCCTCGTTTGTGATTCGTTCCAGCTCACCAGTTCCATTTGCCGCAGCGATTATCAAAATGTCATCGGCAAATGCCTGTACGTGAGCTGAAAGTGAGTCGGAGCGCTGGAGCAAAGGGTCGAGTTGGATATTCCACAACAGAGGACCGCATGTCGAGCCTTGGATGCAACCCTTATTGGTAGGTCTCTCCACCACTGCACCAGCATATTTGACCTTTACCGCCCTATCTTTTAGGTAGCTGCATAGCAGTGTGTAGAGAGACGGGTCACATCCTTTGGCCAGGAGCTGATCTTTTATCCCTGGCCACCAAGCATTATCAAAAGCGCCCTCGATGTCTAAAGACACTACCGCGACAATTTGCTTGTTCTCGACATGCGCCCTTATGAGGTTAACGGCGTCATACAGGGCGTCCTCTGTGCTAGTCTGCGGCATGAAGCCATACTGCCGTGGACTTAGCTTACCTTCCGAACCGAGCTGCCAGAGAAGTCTCTTAGCGAACATTTTCTCTAAGATCTTTCCCAGTACGGCCAATAATCCTATTGGCCTGTGTGATTTAGGCTGCGAGTAGTCTTCCTTGCATGGTTTTCGCAGGATTTTCACTACCGCAGCCTTCCAGTATTTGGGAAAGTATCCTAGTCTGAGGCAAGTATTTATTAGAGCCAAGAAGATGTTGACGTTGGCTCCAATAGCTGCGCTACAGATGTCCGCTGTGAGGCCGTCCTCTCCAGGTGCTTTTTTGGGACTAATACCTTGAAGTACCTCTGTCAGCTCGTGTCGGGTAAATGGTAAGTGTTCACACGGTGCCGCTCTTAACTGTTCCTCAGCCCGGTCTGTTCGGATCCTAATAGCCCGCTGTTCATCGGTCTCACAGTCCAACACGTCAGCTGGGTAGAATGTTTGCGCTAGAAAGTCGACCGACTGTTGGGCATCCAGGGTGATTCCGCCGTTGTCCTTAAGCAGGACGTCCTCTTGGGACTTTGAGACGCATCTTAACACCCTGTATATCCCGTCCCATACGCTTTCTCCATCCTGTTTAGCACAAAACTCTACCCAGCTGCTCGTTTTCGCCTTTTCAATTTCTATCTTATATTTCTCCTTCGCAGTAAGGTACTCTTCAACTACCACATCCCTCCTGCCGCTATTTGCATTTTTGATTCTACCCCTCAGGATCTTCAACTCTCTTTTGAGATTGTTGAGGTCCTTAGTCCACCAATTTGCCGGTTTGTATTTTTTCGATGGACTTATTAGAGGGATAGAATCGTCGCATGCTTTTTTGATCGCCGCAGTGTACTGTCCAATCGCCTTTTCTAGGTCATCCGGCGTCTCAATAGCCTCAATCATTTCGACCGTGAGGTCAGCGAGGCCTACGTCCATTGAGACGCCAAATTTGACCCAGTCGGCTTTTTTGGAGTTGTAGAGTCGGGTTGTCTTTGGAGGAGGAGGAGAATGCGCCAATTTGCCGAAGTCAATGGCAAAAGTGATGGCACGATGGTCTGGAGCAGAGGGAACCAGGTCTGCTTGCACGCTCCAATTTTGCACTCGATGAAACAGAGCCGAGGTTGCGAGGGTAACATCCACTCTACTAGTGTACAAGTTGTCCCCTCGCCAGATATAAAATGTCGGCTCTGTTCCCTCGTTTAGCACGTAAAGGTCCTGCTGTGCTGCAAACTCTGAAAATGTGGTCCCTCTGGGTTCCTCGTGCTCACATCCCCACCACTGGCTCTTAGCATTGATGTCCCCTCCTACGATGACTGTATTGGTGTTAACACGACTCATACAACTATGGACAGTTGAGAGATATGGGTTGAGGTTCTTATCTCCTTCGAAGTACACCGATACTAAGCCTAGCTTAACTGGACCTCGCTCTAACACCACGGTGACAATGTTTTCCGTCACCATGGTGTGATCTTCTACTAAAGAAAAAGAGGGGTCCAGAATTATTATGGCTGATTTAACTGGGTTATCCCTTGTAGCCATTTTTTGTACACAGCGGTATCTGGTGTCTACTCGGCCCGTAGATCCAACGTAAGGTTCTTGAATCAGAACTGCCGAGTAGCCACCTTCTATGGCTACTTGGAGCACCTCATGGAGTGCGGCCCGACAACGGCCTGTGTTGATCTGAATGATCTTTAGTCGGGCTTCCGTTTCCCTAGAGAGGTGCTGATGGGGCCCAGTTGGGTGGTCGGTGTACTGAGGTGTCTGGGAGATCACGACAGAAACTGTTTCAGCAGTATTGGACTGATTGACGGGCTATTCTGTCCCAGCGTTGACGTTCTGGACAAATGTCCCAGTACGCTGGATGCGCGGCGTCCCCTCCAGCATTCCCTTTGCAGTGACAGCAGCTGGGCGGGGCAGATTTGGATGCTGGGGGACAAGATCTTGTTTCGTGAGACCCGCCGCAGTGACCGCAGCGCTCCTCGGCGCGGCAAATCCGGGCAGTGTGGCCGTAGCCCATGCATTTGAAGCATTGGACTACTGGCGACTGATCCACCACATTAACTACTTGGTATCCTACCCGGACTCGTTGGTCACACAGCCGCTGCCAAATTTTTGGACCCAACTCAACGATGATGTTATGCATAATAGAGGTTCTACCCCTCGTGCGCCTGACTACCCGCATCTCCAGCTCTTCATGTTCCAAGCCATCCGTGAGGTTTTTATTCTGAGCTCGGAGGGCCTCCAAAACGCGTGCGTCCGATAGGTCTTTAGAAACTCCTATTAGTCGGACGAGCGGCCTCTTCATTGGTAGTTCTGAGGTTTTAAAATCCTTTCTTTCATCGAGAGCTCTCTTGAAAGCCGCTCGTCCGGCACTGGAGTCGCACGAGACCATGACTTTTTGGTTGCGGAGCTTTTTGACTGCGTTCACCCCGACACCCATGGCGATGACGTCGACATTCGATTTAATTTCAGACAATATATCGTCGCCGGTCTTATTCGGATCTGTCGACTCCACCACCACAGGGTGGCGAGGCAGGGACGCGGCCTCCGCGTATGTCCGAGCCGCATGTTGTGTCCGTTGAGGGCCGAGGGCAGGGGAGGAGGATGATGGCAGAGCTGTCTGGGTCACGGGTCGTGCAGCCAACTCTGCGAGCAGTCTCCTCATGTTCTCTAACTCTGTGTGAAGAGTTGTAGGCAGCGGATGCTCGCATGGCTGTTGCGTTTGCCAAACAGCTCGTTCATGTGCACGTTTGAGCTCCGCTGTCAGAGATGCCAACTGGTCTTTTATACCCTCTGTTTTTTTGAGCTCTTGTGCCACATCTTGAAACCTATCCATCAGAGCCCCCATCTCCTTGAGTGAATCACTCATGCCCTCCGGGAGTGGCGCGCTGGCGAGACGCTCCGAGTGCTCTCTCTCACGTCTGGCAATTTCCCCGGCGAACTCCTTCTGAATCGTCTCACACCTGATGGTCAGGGTCTGTGAAGACTCACTCAGCTGGAGTATCATTTGATACAATTCGCCGAGCGACTCGATCACAGACATCTTTATCTCCCGCTTAAGGTTCCCCGACGCCTCCAGCATTTCCTTGGCCAATAACATTATAGTATTCGCCTTTTGAGGGTACGAAGCCAATCCAGTGTTTGCCTCCGCACCCCCAAGTGACGATCTTCGTCGTGAGGATCTTGCTGGCGTCGCCGGGAGTTCTGCGAGTTGCTGGACCTCCGTGTCCGCTGTGTTCTGGGGCAGCTTTCCTCTATTTGCCGCTGCGAACTCGAGCATGGAGACAATAGGAGATACAGTCGGGGATATCGAGCTACTAGTCCCTGATGCGGGTGCCAATAAGGGACGCACGGTGCGTTCGGTACCATCATTTAGGGCAGAACCAGGGTCTTGCATTGGGATATTGGGTGCCGGAGTAGACTGTGTCAGGCTAGATGTAATGCGACGAGTAACTGGTGGCGCCTTAGACACGCGAACTGCTGGTGGTCGGGCTTTGTCCATGGGCTTCACCTTGGTCGCTTGTTTGTTGGACATTATGTTAATGTGCGAATTGCAAAGGGACAATCAGGAAGGCAAAAGCCAATACAGTACAGAAAAAAAATAAAAAAAATATAATTGTATGAGGCAATAGCCAATACCGGATAAAATGAAATAAAGAGAATAATAGTAAAATGACAGGAGGCAAAAGCCGACAAAATATTCTAAAATCACAATAAAAATACTTAAAAATAAATTTGCTATATAAAGAAAATGTGAGAAGGTTTTTTTTTTTTTTTTTTGGAAATTATATTCTTCAGAAGGTGTGTGTATTTTTTTTCAAGTATATTGTGCTTTTTAATTATTTTTTTTTTTTTTTTTTTTTTTTTCCTTCTCTACTTTTTTTTTTTAAATTATTATTTGTAAACGTTTTTCTTTTAAAACTTAGATGTAGTGTAAAATAAAATAAACATTCATAAATTTCACTTAATAACAAAGCATAATATAATATAATATAACTAAATTAAGATTCTCTATGTAGAGACCCATGCACTCATGTCAAACAGTAGTCCCAGTGGAGATATACTCAGAGGAAAAAACCGCACTCCAATCAGACAACCAGAGCCTGAGATATAAGTAAAACAATTTTTTCAAAATGGCGGACAAAATGGCCGCCAAAAACTTTAAAATTGTGTAACTTCGGCTCCGAGCGACCTACAAGAGTGCGGTTTGCACCATCAAGACCATAACATGGACTTCCACAAATTTCCCAAGTCTCTACACAAAAAAATTTGTCGCTCTATGTAGAGACGAAAATATACCTATTTAATAGAGTTTTTTGTGACCAACATGGAGTCGAAAACCACGTCTCGATCGAAGTGTCGGTTACAAAGCTACGGCCGTTTGAACAATTTCAAGATGGCGTCCAAGATGGCCGCCACGAGCCAACTTTGTATTCCCTTGACCGAAACCCTCCGAGATTGGGCTCGTTGAATCGGGCTTGACGGCACCCGTCTAACTACGTCAACGAAAAAATGTTTTATGCAAACCCTGACAAATTATTAGCAAAAAACAGGTATTATATTACAAATTATCATTTAAAAAATATAAATACAGCAAAATTAAAAATAAAAAATTATGCAAGTTATTACAAATAAATACGATTGTTTATGTCTAGGGTATATTTCGTCTCTACAAAAGCGCTGAGTAAAAACACGTTTATACCTAAAATATTGAAAAATCTATAACTAGAAAACTACAGCACGGATTTCAAAAATTCTTTTTTATAAATGTAGAGTTAATTATTGTCCATAAGATAAGCAGAAGAAACACATATGTAAAAGATCTAGTTTCAAAGTTATTAATCTTTTAAAAGTTATCTTTTGTTAAAAATAAAAAATATGTATCAAAAACACGAAATTTTGAAAATAAAAAATTGTTTGCGCTACCTGCAAATTTGCGTGCTTCGCTGTGTAGTGTCCAATTTAGCCGCACTCCCTGGGATCTATGACCTCGTGGCCACGTGGTTTTTGTTTTTTTGCCGCTTGTACTTAAACCGACAGCGGCAAAAATCTGAAACTTGGGTGGATTGTTGAGGTCACCAAAGCGCACCAGAGCCGCGAAGAAAAATTGGGGGTCGTCGATCGCTTTCACGACTTACGCGACAAAAAAGATTTAAAAAATCACTTTTTTCCACTTTCTTCTTTCACTTTCACTTTTTTACAAAAACGAATTTCACCACCAGCTAGGTCGCAGCACACCGCACACAATAAACTTTATTTCACGAAAATCGGACTTAAATAACTATTTTTCCCGAATTTTTTGGTGCGGAGCGTTATAAAAACGTGGCGCTCGGTAAGGCGGTTGGACGCAAACTGGTTAGGTTAGGTTAGGTTAGGTTAGGTTAGGTTAGGTTAGGTTAGGTTAGGTTAGGTTAGGTTAGGTTAGGTTAGGTTAGGTTAGGTTAGGTTAGGTTAGGTTAGGTTAGGTTAGGTTAGGTTAGGTTAGGTTAGGTTAGGTTAGGTTAGGTTAGGTTAGGTTAGGTTAGGTTAGGTTAGGTTAGGTTAGGTTAGGTTAGGTTAGGTTAGGTTAGGTTAGGTTAGGTTAGGTTAGGTTAGGTTAGGTTAGGTTAGGTTAGGTTAGGTTAGGTTAGGTTAGGTTAGGTTAGGTTAGGTTAGGTTAGGTTAGGTTAGGTTAGGTTAGGTTAGGTTAGGTTAGGTTAGGTTAGGTTAGGTTAGGTTAGGTTAGGTTAGGTTAGGTTAGGTTAGGTTAGGTTAGGTTAGGTTAGGTTAGGTTAGGTTAGGCTAGGTTAGGTTAGGTTAGGTTAGGTTAGGTTAGGTTAGGTTAGGTTAGGTTAGGTTAGGTTAGGTTAGGTTAGGTTAGGTTAGGTTAGGTTAGGTTAGGTTAGGTTAGGTTAGGTTAGGTTAGGTTAGGTTAGGTTAGGTTAGGTTAGGTTAGGTTAGGTTAGGTTAGGTTAGGTTAGGTTAGGTTAGGTTAGGTTAGGTTAGGTTAGGTTAGGTTAGGTTAGGTTAGGTTAGGTTAGGTTAGGTTAGGTTAGGTTAGGTTAGGTTAGGTTAGGTTAGGTTAGGTTAGGTTAGGTTAGGTTAGGTTAGGTTAGGTTAGGTTAGGTTAGGTTAGGTTAGGTTAGGTTAGGTTAGTTAGGTTAGGTTAGGTTAGGTTAGGTTAGGTTAGGTTAGGTTAGGTTAGGTTAGGTTAGGTTAGGTTAGGTTAGGTTAGGTTAGGTTAGGTTAGGTTAGGTTAGGTTAGGTTAGGTTAGGTTAGGTTAGGTTAGGTTAGGTTAGGTTAGGTTAGGTTAGGTTAGGTTAGGTTAGGTTAGGTTAGGTTAGGTTAGGTTAGGTTAGGTTAGGTTAGGTTAGGTTAGGTTAGGTTAGGTTAGGTTAGGTTAGGTTAGGTTAGGTTAGGTTAGGTTAGGTTAGGTTAGGTTAGGTTAGGTTAGGTTAGGTTAGGTTAGGTTAGGTTAGGTTAGGTTAGGTTAGGTTAGGTTAGGTTAGGTTAGGTTAGGTTAGGTTAGGTTAGGTTAGGTTAGGTTAGGTTAGGTTAGGTTAGGTTAGGTTAGGTTAGGTTAGGTTAGGTTAGGTTAGGTTAGGTTAGGTTAGGTTAGGTTAGGTTAGGTTAGGTTAGGTTAGGTTAGGTTAGGTTAGGTTAGGTTAGGTTAGGTTAGGTTAGGTTAGGTTAGGTTAGGTTAGGTTAGGTTAGGTTAGGTTAGGTTAGGTTAGGTTAGGTTAGGTTAGGTTAGGTTAGGTTAGGTTAGGTTAGGTTAGGTTAGGTTAGGTTAGGTTAGGTTAGGTTAGGTTAGGTTAGGTTAGGTTAGGTTAGGTTAGGTTAGGTTAGGTTAGGTTAGGTTAGGTTAGGTTAGGTTAGGTTAGGTTAGGTTAGGTTAGGTTAGGTTAGGTTAGGTTAGGTTAGGTTAGGTTAGGTTAGGTTAGGTTAGGTTAGGTTAGGTTAGGTTAGGTTAGGTTAGGTTAGGTTAGGTTAGGTTAGGTTAGGTTAGGTTAGGTTAGGTTAGGTTAGGTTAGGTTAGGTTAGGTTAGGTTAGGTTAGGTTAGGTTAGGTTAGGTTAGGTTAGGTTAGGTTAGGTTAGGTTAGGTTAGGTTAGGTTAGGTTAGGTTAGGTTAGGTTAGGTTAGGTTAGGTTAGGTTAGGTTAGGTTAGGTTAGGTTAGGTTAGGTTAGGTTAGGTTAGGTTAGGTTAGGTTAGGTTAGGTTAGGTTAGGTTAGGTTAGGTTAGGTTAGGTTAGGTTAGGTTAGGTTAGGTTAGGTTAGGTTAGGTTAGGTTAGGTTAGGTTAGGTTAGGTTAGGTTAGGTTAGGTTAGGTTAGGTTAGGTTAGGTTAGGTTAGGTTAGGTTAGGTTAGGTTAGGTTAGGTTAGGTTAGGTTAGGTTAGGTTAGGTTAGGTTAGGTTAGGTTAGGTTAGGTTAGGTTAGGTTAGGTTAGGTTAGGTTAGGTTAGGTTAGGTTAGGTTAGGTTAGGTTAGGTTAGGTTAGGTTAGGTTAGGTTAGGTTAGGTTAGGTTAGGTTAGGTTAGGTTAGGTTAGGTTAGGTTAGGTTAGGTTAGGTTAGGTTAGGTTAGGTTAGGTTAGGTTAGGTTAGGTTAGGTTAGGTTAGGTTAGGTTAGGTTAGGTTAGGTTAGGTTAGGTTAGGTTAGGTTAGGTTAGGTTAGGTTAGGTTAGGTTAGGTTAGGTTAGGTTAGGTTAGGTTAGGTTAGGTTAGGTTAGGTTAGGTTAGGTTAGGTTAGGTTAGGTTAGGTTAGGTTAGGTTAGGTTAGGTTAGGTTAGGTTAGGTTAGGTTAGGTTAGGTTAGGTTAGGTTAGGTTAGGTTAGGTTAGGTTAGGTTAGGTTAGGTTAGGTTAGGTTAGGTTAGGTTAGGTTAGGTTAGGTTAGGTTAGGTTAGGTTAGGTTAGGTTAGGTTAGGTTAGGTTAGGTTAGGTTAGGTTAGGTTAGGTTAGGTTAGGTTAGGTTAGGTTAGGTTAGGTTAGGTTAGGTTAGGTTAGGTTAGGTTAGGTTAGGTTAGGTTAGGTTAGGTTAGGTTAGGTTAGGTTAGGTTAGGTTAGGTTAGGTTAGGTTAGGTTAGGTTAGGTTAGGTTAGGTTAGGTTAGGTTAGGTTAGGTTAGGTTAGGTTAGGTTAGGTTAGGTTAGGTTAGGTTAGGTTAGGTTAGGTTAGGTTAGGTTAGGTTAGGTTAGGTTAGGTTAGGTTAGGTTAGGTTAGGTTAGGTTAGGTTAGGTTAGGTTAGGTTAGGTTAGGTTAGGTTAGGTTAGGTTAGGTTAGGTTAGGTTAGGTTAGGTTAGGTTAGGTTAGGTTAGGTTAGGTTAGGTTAGGTTAGGTTAGGTTAGGTTAGGTTAGGTTAGGTTAGGTTAGGTTA